>NC_092875.1:17480598-18080598 GCF_028372415.1 Notamacropus eugenii
TGTGTTGTAGTCTTCATAGACTGTTTCTGTGGACATATACAAATATCCACATGCAAACATTTATAGGGTTCTGGGTCTATCTTGTGCAAAGGCACTGAGGGAGAATAAACATGGCTTGTCAGAGTGTTTGTGTTAGGTAATAGTAGGAAATAAGACCCTACTGGGGATGATTCTCGGTTGAGGAGGGCATTGATAGCCACGGACAGGTATTTGGGCTTGAGGTCATGAGCATTCTAGAGCTTTTGTTGATATTTGTGTCTGGGAACCCTCTGGCACAGGTAGGAACATGCCATTCCTCTGCCCAGAACTTTCAGTGTTTCCCAGGGGCTGCAGGGTAAAATGCCAGTTCCTTATCCTTTCCTAGGCTGGTTCCCCCCACCTTTCCAGCCTTGATGGTGTCCTCTATGGTATAGTCAGACTCTACCTTTCCCTTTATCTGTGCCTTTGTCTAGGCCCTCCCTGAGCACACATTTCCCACCTCCAGCTCTTAGACTATCAGATGCCCTCTCTTGGGGAGCCCTTTCAGGATCTCCCTGTTGTTTTCTCCCTCTTTTAGCTCCTTATCACAGGACTTTCTGTCTCCAGCTGGTAGAGAGCCCCTTAAAGGCTGGGAGCCCCTTGAGTTTGACCAGAGCCCAGCACATGACAGGCACTTCATAATGTGGCTTGCCAACATGGGTTAGGAGCAACTTCCAAAAGAGGTCTTTTTGCAGGGGGTGGCAGCTGTTGCTATTTTGGTTCTGATTCTCATCTTTTTCAGAGTCCCTCGAGCCCACGTATCAGCAACTCCAGAAGATGAAACTGGACAAGAGCCCCTTTGTGGTGGTGTCTGTGGTTGGCCAGGAACTGCTGACAGCTGGCCATCACGGTGCCTCCGTAGTGGTCTTGGAAGCTGCCCTGAAGATCGGCACTTGCAGCCTGAAGCTCAGAGGCTCTGTTTTCTCTGCCCTGAGCAGCGCTTACTGGTCCCTGGGCAACACCGAGAAAAGCACCGGCTATATGCAACAGGATCTGGATGTAGCCAAGACCTTAGGTATGGGTTTGAGGGCCTTCACAGGCCTTTAGGCGATTCTTGTAGAACATGTGGAAAATTCATCTGTAAACATTTATTGAGGGCCTACTGTGTGCCCAGCTGAGAAACCTGATGATTCATAACAGTCCTCTTGGCTGACTGGAGAGGCTCAGGTCTTGCTGGTTTTTCATGTAACCCCTACCATGATTCTAAGAAGATGGAGGTGACAAAGGGTTTATATTCTCCTTGGAGATTTGAGTTCATCAGTGAAAAATGACAAGTTTAGATGAGAGGGGCCTTTTGTCCTCAGGGAATTTCCAGATTGAGGGGGGCAGTTAGGGATCGGGGGGCAGACATGCAACCCTGGATGCTGGCACATTTTTTACTCCATAGGCACCCAGGATCTCAGTCTACCTTTCTGTTACAGAGCCATGTTTACTTGGTCACCAGCCCTCTGTCCCAGTCTTTTCTGTTTCTTCTATATTCAGAGTACATTATTGAAGGGACTGTCATGTTTCTAATAATGAAGTATACCCCCCGATAACAGAACTGTTTGACTTGAGAGTGGATCCGTGGGATTTGGGCTCTGTGTCAGTGCCATTTGGGCACTTCTGTGTCTGTTGGGCTTTGCTCCCCTTGAGAACATCTCAAAGCAAACAGTCATAACAGGGCCACCATGGTCTGACACCTGACACCTTTGTTTCAGCAAGCATTAAGTGCTACCTGCATGCAAAGCTTTGGACTGAGAAGCCTTTCTAACAGTTAGCTCTGCCAAATTTTGTAGACCCTTAGGTCCAAATCAGGTCTGAGAGAAAAAGGAATGTTTGATAGTGGGTGTGTACCCACTATCAAGTACCTGAACATGCCTGGTGTTTAAGGGTCATTGGCAGAGCAGGAGAGGACTCACAGAGCGTCTGGCTTGTGTCAAGGTATTTAACCTCCCATTTCCTGGATGCCTAAACCCTTTACTTGGTGCATGTGTTATGATCTTAGTGGCTGAACAGTTCCTTGTGCAGGGGCTTAAGTTCTGTGCCCTTTCTGGCCAGGGTCATTGGAAGAAAAAAATCATTCTTCTAGGAGATAGTGAGTTAAGGCTTAGATTTCATGGGGAAAATAGGGAGTTCTTTAATTTGGATGTCCTTAAGAGATAACCCTTCACGTTGGGCCTCACAAAAGCTTTCCATTTGCTTATCTCCATGCAGGTGACCAGACGGGCGAATGCCGAGCTCATGGGAATCTGGGCTCCGCATTCTTCTCCAAAGGAAATTACCGAGAGGCGCTCACTAATCACAGACATCAGCTGGTACTGGCCATGAAGCTCAAGGACCGAGAGGTAGGATGTCTGTTGGCAGAGGAGCCAGGAGTCCTGGTGACGGCGCCCCCTCCCCTGGACACAGGGCATCTCTTCTGTCAAGGCGGTCTCTGACATGTGTACCTGACTCTGCAGTGATCCTAACTGTGGTTTAGAATGGAGCCTGTCCTAAAGCTTTCCTTTAGCAGAGAGCCTTTCTTTTTGATATCAGGGCCTGTCAGCTGTTTTGGGTATTTTGTCAGGTCTTGCAGGTATGTGAAGCTGGGTCATCCAAGAACTATGGGAGTTCAGGAGAGCAACAGTGATGTGCTTTTCATCTGAATTATGGCAGGAGCTTGAGGATTGTAGTAACTAGAGCTCACACCCAGTTATTGTGACCCCAGGTAAGGATTAGTGCTCCTCATGGGCAGAGAAGCTGGGACAGTGGCAGGAAGGTGCCCACGAGTCAGGAGATGGGCATCAGGAGAAATCATTTGTAAACATGCTTGCCTCTCACAGGTTTGCTCTCAGTTCTTGTGAAGGGGTATTGTATTAGTAACACAATTTGTAGTCACGCTTTAGTGATCTGTTAATCCCAGTTATTCTGAACCCAGAAGAGCTGCCAGGCACAAAGCCTCTGCCTGAAGCTCATGAACTTGGGGCAGGGCAGGGCAGGCCCAGGTCCCCACACAGAGCCTGTGTGTTCTGACTCTGCTTCTGGGTTGGAGTAAATTGCAGGCGATTAGAAAGGAGACAAGACAGAATTAACATGGAGCTGTCTGCTGAGTGAAAGGAGAGGGAAAAACGATCAAAAACGGATGCAAGTATCATTTGAAGCCTCCTGGATGGTGTTTGCTGAGTCCAACCGTGGCGAGATCCGTCCCCTCACTAGCGCTGGAAGCCGTCGCCCACCCAGAGCACTGGGCGATAAATGATTGATGTTTGTGACAGTGAGCGCCCCAGAAACTCCTAGGAAAGGCTAGATGATGTCCATTGCAAAGAATTCAGAAGACAAGTGTGTGTGCTTACGTGTGTGCATGTGCATGTGTGTGTGCACGCATGTGTGTATGTGCGTGTGCATGTGTATGTGCAAGCGTGTGTGTGTGAGAGATGCTCTTAAAAGAGATTTCCATCACAAATAGTTAAAAGAAAATAAAAAGTCGTGGTGGTTTAAGTCTAAATGTCCCAGCTCATTCTTTCTTCATGTGCAGCTGATTCTGTGAAAGTATCAGATAAATGAGATGTTGATCTATCACTAAAACTTCAAGCCATAGATTTTCACTGGGTTAGATGGAAGGAACTATGCCCTGATTAATGGCAAAGAAATATTAATTTGACAATTGGTATCTTTTACAATGAGAAGGCAAACGTTATTGATTTTCTTTTATCTTCCCAGTAGGGCATTTCAGTATGGTCAGGGTTATCTCGGCTCTGTAAATCTCTGCCTTTGTACATTTTCAACAAATCAGTGAATTCTAAGGACCAGAGGGACATGGGGAGGTCATCTGGACCAGTCCCCTCTCCCGATATCAGCCTAGACTAACGCATTGCTGATTCGGGATTTAAAGACCTGGAGGAAGGAAATTCAACAACCTCCTATCCATCCAGGAAGCTCTTCACCTCTAGGGGTTGGGTGCTTGTAGGGCTGTTTAAACCCATTTACCTTTCTCTTTTCTGTGGGGAGCTAGAGAACAGCTGGCTGCCATTATCCAAGGGCTGTTCTCTCTCCATTCTGAAAAAATACCAGTCGCTCTTTGCTCAGAGGTTCCATTTAATGAAACTTGAATCATCTTGACTGCTCTCCTCTGGGCCTTTTCCACCTTCTCTGGGGTTCTCTGAAGTTGGAAAGCCTTGATCTACTCATGGGACTTCAGTAACGACCTGAACAATGTGCATCCAGGATGCTTGCATGTGGTTTAGCTTTGTTTTGCTGCTTCCTCTTTGGTCTGTGGTCCAGTGTGACTGGGAGGCCACACAGAACCATGGGAGTAAAGCATGGGACTGAGAGGCAGACATATTGGGTTCAGTCCCAGCTCCACTACTTATAAGCCAAACACCTCACCCCTGTAAACCTTGGCTTCCATATCTGTACAGTGGTGTAACACTATTCATGTTACATCTCTTGCTGGTTTATTGGAGTCCTTCATGTGATGCGTGAGTAGAAGCTGTGATGCTTTGTTTCATGGGTTGCCATTACTGCTGTTATACCTCCCAGGGATTCAGCTTTTCCCTCTCTCTGCAGTGTACTATCCTACACACTTACATGCTGACCTTCATTTTTTTTCTGGCCATTTTCTCAAATCTTCAAGGTGTCCTTGGAGTGGTGAGCTTTCCTTCTAGAGCTTCTTTGACAGACTTGACTTCCTCGCTGGTGCCTCAGTTTACATAAACATCTGCCCTGATGCCACAGATGGTGGGAGGGAGCTGCATTCAGGGTTAGAACGTGGAGGAGAGTGCTGAGTGCTCCCTGGCCCAGAGATGCTGCCTGTGCCATTGCTCACCCGGTGGACAGAACAGGACGGGACCATTGTCCCTCTGCTGTGGGTCCAGTGCACCCCATAGAATAATGTCAATGACAGCCACAACCCGTGTGTAAAGATCTTGTGTTTCATATATGTACATCTGTGTGTATATACACACATGGATGAAATACTCACACATATTAGAACCAATGCACGTCAGCACCAGAAGGAACTTGATGGCAGAGAATCCCAGGTAGTTGGGGCTGCAGGTCCAGCTGTGGCATTAGACAGATAAGGGGCTGCGACCCGGAGAGGGGAAGGAACTTGTCTGCAGTCACACAGCAGATAAGCAGCCCAGCCAAGTAGGCTGCCCAGGGCCAAGCTGTTACTGACACATTGGGTCATCTTCTTTAAATTGTTCTCCATATCACTAGGCCTTCTTTATCTGCTTCTCCTTTGGGCTCTCAAGATTTAGCAACAGGATATAGGGAAGAGAGCTCAGGATCTGGACTCTAATGTGGCCATTTTTCCCCTCAGTCATGTTTGACTCTTTGTGACCTCACTGGGGGTTTTCATGGCAGAAATACTAGAGTGGTTTGCCATTCCTTCTCCAGCTTATTTTACAAATGAGGAAACCAAGGCAGACAGGGTGAAGTGATTTGCCCAGTGTCACACAGCTAATAAGGATCTGAGGGTTGGATTTGAACTCAGGTCCTTCTGATTCCAGGCCAACACTCCATCCACTGCACCACCTTCGTGCCCTGGATTCCAGCGACCAGGGTTTAAATCATGATTCTGCCATTCACTCCCTGTATGATCTTGGGCAGATTATGTTTCCTTACAGTTTCCTCACTGGTAAAATGAGAGAGGATCAGATGGGCACAAACAACGAAAAACAAAAATCGTCAATGTTTGAGGGGCTGGAGGCAGACGGGCATGCAGGCGTACTTTTGGTAGAGCTGTGAATTGGTCCATCTGTTTGGGAAAATTTAAATTATACTAAAAAAGTCTCTGAAGTATCTCTAGTTTTTGATCCAGCAATAGCAGTACTAGGTACAAACCCCTAAGGAGTCCAAGACAGAAGCAAAGGTCTCCTAACAAACAAAAATAATGAGAAAAGCAGGTCCAGAGGAGGAGAAGAGATAGGAGGGAGGCAGGGGCCCATCATCAGGCAGTGACTGAACACATTTTTGTACTTGAATGTGATGAATGATGAAGCTGAAACACTCAGAGAGACTTGGGAAGACTTGTATGAGATGATGCAACATGATAGAAGGACAAATAGTCTGGTTGTCAGAGCACAGAGATGTCAGGGAAGCCCCAGAGTGGGACATGGGAGTGTGGTGCATTCCCAGCCCTTCTGGTGAGGCCTGCCTTCTGCCTATCAGCAGAGATGCCAGTGGCCGGGCCCAGATTGAGGCCTGTCCTGCCACCCAGGGACTGTGCTTTGATTTGTGTTACTGGACCCTACTGATGTGTTACAGGGAAGGCTGGGAAATGATATTAGGGGGTGATAGCAAGGTGAAAGAAAAGAAGAGAGGAGAGGGGCGGGGAGAGAGGAGAGAAGAAGACAGGAAAGAGAAGGGGTGGGAAGGAGAGGGGAGGAGAAGGGAGAGGAGTGAGAGCAGAGGGACTCCCAGAAGCAGCCCCAGTGGAGGGGCAAGATCATGTGAACTTTCTCTGAGTTGGTCATGTCATCCACCCTGGCTCTGAAGGACAAGTTATTGAGAGATAACAGTCCTCGTATTTCGCTTGAAGGATTTGTCATTTGGGCAGTGGGGCTCCTCCAGCAGACCCTCTCTCTCATCAGAAAGACAGTGGGCTTCTTCATACTTGTTAGCTTTTAGATCCTCACAATAACCCTCCGAGGAAGAGGGAGAAACTGAGGCGGGCAGAGGTGAAGTGACTCTGAGGTAGGATTTGCACTAAGGTCGTCTTGACTCCCAGGCCAGCATTCTTTCTCCCTTCTTACCCAGCTGCCATTAGAGACAGTCACTAAAATGGCAGAATGTCCTTGTGTCCGTTCAATTTCCTTATAAGAGTCGGGGAACCTGTGTTCAGATCCTGACTTTGCCCCCATCTCTTAGCATCCCAGACTTAGTAGGGGTAGGTAGGTACCTCTGTGGCTAGAACATTAAGGTGAGAGTCAAGAAGACCTGAGTTCAAATCTGGCCTCAGATACTTGTTAGCTGTGTGACCCTGGGAGAGTCATTTACTGTCACTTTCCTCAATTGAAAATAGGGATAATAATAGCATCTGCCCCCCAGGGTTAGGGTGCAGATCACAGGAGGTCATGTTTGTAGAGCACAGTGCCTGCACATAGTAAGTACTACGGACATGTTAATATTGCTACTACTGCTGCTGCTGCTGCACCATACTTACATATCCATGGGCAAGTCAGTGAAGGAATTCTTACTAGCTCATCATGTATAAATTCATCCTCTCAGTGAGTCCTCATGGCAGCCCTGTAAGGGAGAGAGTGTGAGGATTCGTAATCCATTTTACAGATGAAGAGACCAAGGCTCAAAGGGGAAGTGATTGACCTTCCATCAAGCCAGTTAGTGAGGAGAAGAGCTTGGACTCCAGCCTCTCTCTTGGGCCCGTGATTGAGGAGTCCACATCAGCTAATTCCCAAGTCTTTTGGAATGTTACTTGCCCTACTGCCAATGGTGAAATCTACCATTATGTAGGGGTGATTTCTTGGGATCCCATTAATGCCTAAACCTTTAATAATGGGATTTTATCTCTAGGACTTATGAAGAAAGGAGCTTAATCACGCCAGTCCCAAATTTATCACACATCTGGGTTCTTAATTAGCAGTTATTGACAAAAAATGGCTTCTTGGGTTTTTGAGAAAGCTGAGCTCCTGGATTTCCTGTAGGATGTAACCGCAGGAAATTAATTTGACGCTTTCTGATGACATCATCTTGACCACAGCACTTCCTCCAAACACAATGCTGTTTTTCTTGGCCTAGTCTGCAGACATTTTTATGCCATGTATGTTATTACAAAGTTTGCAGTCGCACTGATGTGAATTCCACCCAGAGGTTTTTGTGTGTGCGACTGTAATGAGGTAATTGTTTGACTTCCAGTAGTCCAGGAGGTTGGGTTCAAAGGTAAAAATGTCCCTTTGTACCAGAGAACTAAGTCCTCTCAGGGAATATTGGGTTCAGAAGCCAAAGGCTTGGCAACCTTTCCTGCATTGTGTGTGTCACAGGCTGCTGTGAAACAAATAAGATTGTCAAGCCATGATTCCCTCTGACCAGGGAGGCCTGGGACTCGATGGGAGAAATCGGTCAATAATGTTGGTGGGGCCTGGCTTTCTTTATTTTCCCCTGTGTCCTTGGTGTCGTAAATCAGGTGCCTGGGACCTTTGGGGGTTGTTGCAGAAAAAAAAAAGCTTTTCTTCCCTGCTGATGAAATGGCATGTTCTTCAGAATGACTTATGTGGTCTGTGAGATACATAATAAGCAAGGCCTCCTGCCCTCAGAAATACTCTCCTGCAGAAGGGAGATGGTGAGGCTGCCTCTGCCTCTGGCCACTCTGCTAGGTAACCAGGAGTCCCTTAGCAGGGAGCTGCCTGGGGGGAAAATGGGGGGCAGGGTGGCACAGGGAGGGGTTAAGCTTGATCTCAATTCTTCTGGTGAGCAGGGCTCTCCCTTTTCCCCCCTCTCCCCAACCCCGCCCCCCCTCCTTCCTCCCCTCAAAACCCCACACAGAAGCATTTCTGTCCAGAAGAAGGCTAATTCAAGTGAACATCCAGTGAAGTGGAAAATGAGTCACAAAAGGACACTGTCCTGATGCCAATATACTGGGATACACTGTCCTGCTACAGTGCATTGTGGTCACTGAGCATTGGTGTCCGATATCTCATTTAAACCCTACTGGGATGCTCTGAGGTCCATGCCATGGGGATTCTCATTATTCCTATTTTATGGAAAAGGAAAAAGAGATTCTTAAATTTTTAGGACTAAAAAAGACTGTACGTAGTCCAAGCTTCTCATTTTAACCTGTAAGGAAACTGAGGCTCAGAGAAATGAGGTTCCTTGCCCAGAGTCACCCAGTAGTTAGTGACTGCCAGGGTCAAGGCCAGTTCTCTATCTGCTAGGCCATATTGCCTTTGATGCTGAAAGCCATAGGTCCTTGAATAGGCCCAGCTTAACTAATGATGTCCACAGGAGGAGGAGCCAGGGACCGAAGCGGAGGACTTTAGGGCCGCTCAGTGACCCCCTTACCCTGGGACCTTCAGACTTGGGGAGGCCATGGGCCGCCTCAGAGGGGGCTGGGGAAGAGAGAAGGAAGAGATAGAATGAAGGCTGTCATTTGGTTGACTTCGGGGTCTGCAGAAATAGTTTCAGACTCATGACTTCATACTTTGGGGAAGCTGGCTCAGCAGAGGGGTCACAGCAGCTGGGAGATTGGAATGACTGCAGTGTTATATAGAGAAGGGGGTGTGGGCTGGGGTCCCATCTCATGCCCTCCAGATCACAGAGGCACTGGTCAGGCTGTAAGCTGGAAGCTTGCAGACAGAGAAGATCCAGGTGTGGGATCCCATCCTCAGAAACCCCAGTGGCTCCTTCTTACCTGCAAGAATGAAGAGGAAGTCATTGGGCTGGCTTTTCAAGCCTGTCCTTACCATGCATGACCCTTTCTTGCAAATACTGTAGGGAGCAGCCTCACTCTGCCCTGGCCCACAAGCCCAGCATTCTTATGGTCCTTCCCCTTCTTGGGGGCCTGGATTCCCCCTAGTGCCAGTCAGGACCTCCTTTCTTCAGGAAACTGGCTGTGGTTCCCTCTTTTATCTTGCACGCCTCGTTGTCTGTGTGATGTCCCCCTCGCTGGACTGGGAGCTCCTCCAAGGCAGGGTCTGCATTTTCACCTTCATTTGTTCCCAGTGCCCAGTGCTGGGCCTGGCACATAGGAAGAACTTGATGAATGCTTGGGAACCACTGTTAAATGAGGAGATGGTGGGCAGGTGGAGTGAGTGGGCCTATGGGAAAGAAAAATAACAGGCCTGACAAGCAGAGGTTTCTACAGACTAGGGGTAGTGTAAGAGCTGGGTCATGGAGCTGGTCCCCAGATTCCTCTGTTCAGGAGTCTTTGCATCCAGCCCTGTGCTCGGTGCTGGGGACAGCAAAAGAAAAGCATCACTTCTTGCCATCTGGGATCCTGCATCCATCTGGGGAATAGGTGCAAGGCTATTCACCAGGGAGAGCAGCTCATGGCAAGGGGCATGAGGAGGACCCCGAGCACTGTAAGAGGCAGAGTTGAGGAGGGAGAACATCATGATCTACTGGGATCTCTGTACATCTGTGTGTCCTTTAATAACTTCAGACTGCTTAGAATGACTTAACGCTTTGGGAACATGTGGGTGAGATTTACGTAGCACTTAAAGACTGGCAGAGTGCTTTACAAACATGATCCCATGAGTTACTTAACTTTTCTGCGAGGTAGATGCAGTTTTTCCCCCATTTTACAGGTGAGGAAACTGAGACTGGCAGAGGTGAAGTGACTTGCCTGGGGTCCCATGGCTTCTAAGCATCTGAGGCTGAATTCGCACCTGAGTCTTCCTGACCCCAGCTCCTGTGCTCTTTCTCATTCTTTCTAGGCATAGGGGACAGAGCCTGGGATGGGATGTGAGGGACAGAAGATGATTGTAGAGTGTAACATGTCACAAAAAGGAGCCTGTAAGAAGGGAGTGAAGGGCTTTCATGTCAGTTCAGCCAGCATTTATTAAGTATCTACTGTGTGCCAGGCCCTGGCTCAGTGCTGGGACTACAGAGAAAGGCAGAAGACAATCCCTGCCTGCAAGTAGCTTAGTCTAATCATGGAGACAACTGGACCAAGAAGATGGAAAACATGATATACTGGAAGGGGCCTCAGAGAGAGGTGCTCAAACTTAGGAGGACCATGGGGGCTCGGGGCAGAAGGCGTGTCCTTGTTCTGAGAAGCTAAGAAGCCAAGGGGTGTTACCACAAGCATCTCAGTGCACAAAGAGAGCAGAAAGAACTGGATGAAAAGGAGAGGGAGTGAGGGAACAGGCCCTTGTGGAAACCCCAATGCCAAGCTGGGCTCCCAAGCCTCTTCCCACCAGCCCACTAGGGGCTCATGCTGTCTTGTTCCACTCATTTCTAAGGATGGAAAAGACATTTGTAGGCCATATCATAAACAGATGAGAGTGCAAGGACAAAATATCCTACACAGCTGCAACAAGAGGAATTGTTACCAAACGAGGGCTAGAGAGAATTGCAGAAGGTAAAACGGACAGTTTTGATTATATGAATTTGAAGCATTCATGCACACATAAACGCTGGTGCAGTTAGAATCAGAAAGGAGACAGTCAACTGGGGAAAAGAAGCTTTGCAACATGTTTCTCTGATAAAGGCCTCATATCCATGGAATATAAGGAATTGATTCAAATTTATAAGAACAAGAATCCATTCCTCAATAGATAAATGGTCAAAGAACATGCACAAGCAGCTCTCAAAGGAAGAAACCCAGACTGTCAATAACCATATGGAAAATGCTCCAAATCATTAATAATTAGAGAAATTCAAGTGAAAGCAATGCTACACCCATCAAATTGCCAAAATGACGAAGAAGGCAGTTCGCAAATGTGGGAAGGGCTTGGGGAGAACAGGCACATGGATGCATTGTTGGTGGGACTGTGAATCGGTCCATCTATTATGGAAAGCAGTTTGGAACCAGGCTTCCGCAGCAAGAACACTTCGGCCTGCTCCTCAAAGTGATCAGAGAAAGAAAAAAGGACTCATGTGTACACAGAATATTTATAGCGGGTCTTTTTGAGTGATGTAGATCTGGAAACTAAGGGGTGCCTGTGGGGAATGGCGTTGGGGAACTGCACAAATGTTGTGGAATATTGTGTGATAAGAAAGGAATGGTGGAACTTGTAGAACTGACACGGAGTAAATGATCAGAACTGAGAGAATACCAGAAATGGTCGGAGGAACAGCTTTGAAAGACCTTGGAACTCAGGAGACCAGTGAAATGACAGTGACATTGACTGCGGCAGTCTACCTCTTTACAGAGTGGAGCTACCACTACTCCTACTCCTCCTCCTCCTCCTACTACTACTGCCACCACCACTATTCCTCCTCCTCCTCCTACTACTACTGCTACCACCACCTAGTATTTCTGTAGCGCTTTAAAGCTTACAAACTACCTCACTTATGTTGCCTCATTTGATCTTTGCAACAGCCCCATGAAGGTTAGGATTATCAATTCTTTTTTATACATAGGAAAGCTCAGGCATAAAGAGGTTAAGTCATATAGCTAGTAAGTATCTGAGGTAGGACTTGAACTCAAGTCTTTCTGACTCCAAATGCTGTACTCCATCCACTACACCATGCAGCTATATTCAGGATGCAGAACGAGCCATAAATTTTTTAACATGGCCAATGTGAGAATTTTTTTTTGCTATACCTATTTGTTACAAGAATTTTTTATTTTTTTCATTCCAGTGGAATCGTAGAAAGAGGGAGAGAGGAGCTAGGGATGCCTTGATCCCAGGAAAAAAATTAAAAGAGAACAGAAGGAAGTTAGAGAAAATATAACTTTGAAAGTTTCATGTTGAATTTATTAAATGATTAAGAAGAAAAGCAAACTGTCTAATGGAAATTCATGGCGTCATACACAGTCTTTTTCTGTTCTACAGTATGTATGAAAATGTTCATTTATGTGACGTTTTGTGAAGTTTAGAAAATAAAATTAAATGAAAAAGTTTTAAGGGAAGACTTCTGTACCCATAATTTCTGGAAATGGGACTCCAGCTTCTAACTTCTTTTGTTGATTTTGGAGCTGTAACCTCTCCATTGGGTATTCTGTAAGGAAATGATGGTGAATGAGCCGCTGCCCATCCAATGGTATCATTATTAATGTCTCTTTCACAAGCTCTTTAATAACTGTTCTTTGAGGTAAAATCAGTTTGTTGTTAGGAATTTAAATTAAACACCAGATATCTTGGTATTAAGTGAAATAAAACATGCATGGCATTGGGGAGGGCTTCCACCCCAGATCAGTGACAGACATTCTAAATGTCACTTTAGAAGGAGTCTAAAGTCAGACAGAACTGATCTACCACTTTAAGTGCCTGAGTATTAGCATGTTGCAGCTGAAATATAGACGGGCTTTATGGTCACAAAAGCACTCTCACCTACATTATCTCATCTGATGCTCTTGGTAGTTGCAAGGTAAGTAACTCAAATATTATTCTCTTTTTTACAGCTGAGCAAACTGTTCAGAAAAGCCCTTTAGCCAGTGAATTTCCAAGATCATAAATGGTCGAGCTAAGATTCAAACCCAGATCCTTTGAACTCTTAAGTCCATCCTTTGTACAACAGCCTTAAATGGTTCATTATCTTCACTAATTCAGAGTCATCCACATACTTCTCTGCTGATTCCTAAAGAACCAGGCAATGAAGAGTGGATTGTTTTCCGTGGCTGCTAAGGTAGTACAGAGTCTTGGTCTGAATTCACACTTTTTTCTTGTGTCCTGGGGCTGCACTTTTCACTGCAGTCATCACTGTGCACAGAATAAGTCTATTGCTTTCCTTCCTGTTCTTTACAGTCTAATTCTATGGTTTTCTGGAGGAGGAGCAAAGAGGGTCCTATTGGGAAATGTAGGTAATATAAAAATGAAAGATATCGATACAAACTTATTTTTAAAAATGAATTCTTCTCTATCCACCTTCAGGAAGTCTTTCCTGATTGGATCCAGCCGGCTGACTCATAACTTCTGTGTATCCAGGCAGTGCCCAAATTACAAATAGGTTGTTTCCAAAGATTGGCTGGTTTGTTGTTGTTGGTTATTTTTTCGTAAGTCATTGGGTTGAAATTCAAGATCCATTTCCTCATAGTAACCATATGATAAATAGTGTTTGGGTTCCCAGGTTAGCCCACACAACCCTTATACTCTAAGATATTAAACTGTAGTCCTGGTAGTGGCCTGATCCTTTCTAAGCCCACTTGTGGGGTAGACTTGCAGTCCAGAATCGTACAACATTAGTGGTGGAGAGGATTTGGAAGGTTCTTGAGGCCAGGAACTGAGACCCAGAATATAAAGGGGGTTTGCCCTGGAGGTGTTACTGGTAAATGGCAGAACTAGAATGAGAATGGAGCCCAGGACTTGTCCCCTCCATCCCATTGCTATTCTGTTGCTTTCCATCACTTTCCATAGATGTTCTGTTGGATAGATGAATCTTGTTAATGATGCTATAGATTATCTGAGCAGAGTGGGTCCTTTTGGTACCTCGATTGTCCTGATATGTTTCTAACTCCAAACAGGCATATGGTTTCTCTTTCTTAGCTCTGTTTCTGTCCATTTTTCTGTAAGAAAATAGAAATATTGAAGCTAGTAAAGGTGTGAGATGTCAGTGCTGGAGAGGACTTTGCATAGGCTGTCAGAGTCACAGAGGTGATGTTGGTCCCACCCTTTGCATGGTGGCACTGACTCATTAGAGCTGCAGCTGTTGAGAGCAGAGCCGGTGGTTGACACCAGCCCGGGAACCTGATGGGCGCTCAGCTTTTGGACATAGAAAACAGTGCTTCTAAGCTGTCCTGTTTTCTTTTCTTCCTGACACAGTGTAATTTGTGCCTCCTGATGGGTGTCACCAGACTCTGGCTTTGCAGCCAACACAAACTGCTGCAGTTGGGTATGTGTGACCTTGGCCCAGGTCTGGGCTGCTGAATACTCATGTTGTAGGTTCTCTGTCACAGGAGGGGAGGTGTGAGTCTTTGCTGTGGCATTTTGAGACCCAGTGTTCCCCAGCTTTGACCACTCAGCACTAGTGAGTTAGAATCTATTTTTCACTTGTAGGTAAGGAGTGAGTGGTTCTGATTGACTGACAACCGATTGTTTATGAATTAAGTATTTAATGCAGCATTGAGCACCACGAACAACCTTAGAGGATTTGGCAGCTGCGCCCTTGTCTGTTGCTTTTCAAGGTGGCTTAGAGTTGGGCTTGGAAGCAGCAAGACTTAGGTTCCTTGTGAGTCTTTGATCCTGAGCCTCAGGCACTTTAGACTTCTCTACTAAATTCTAGAAGGCTTGGGAACTGTTGGGAGAGAGAACTCCTAGACCCCCCACATCACCAATTCTTAATGTGCTGATGGACAATTGTTCCCTAGAGTCATATAGGAAGTTATTTTTCACAAAATGGATGCCTCCATGCCACAGAGAGCAGGATTTTCTATTGTAAAAATATGTACATTGATTTTTGTTAAGTATACCTTGTCACCTCAATGCCAGCTGCCATCAGTAGACAGGGAAGCCTGAGAGCCCTCCTGGTAGCAGGTTTGCCCCCACTCTCCTCCTGCTTGCCATCAGCTAATGTAGTCTTGGGCTGCATTAAAAGGGGTAGAGGGTAGAGCTTCTTGGAATAGTTCCTAGACTTCATCTGGTATGCCGTGTTCAGTTCTGGGCATCGTGGTTTAAGAAGTGAGAATGTGGTTCCAACTATTCTGGAGAGCAATTTGAAACTACGCCCAAAGGTCTATAAAAATGTGCATACCCATTGACCTGGCAATATCACTTCTAGGTCTGTATCCCAAAGAGGTCATAAAAATGGGAAAAGGACCCACATGTACAAAAATATTTCTAGCAGCTCTCTTTGTGGTGGCCAAGAATTGGAAATTGAGGGGATGCACATCAACTGGGGAATCGCTGAACAAGTTGTGGTGTATGAAAGTAATAGAGTACTATTGTGCTATAAGAAATGATGAAAAGGAAGATTTCAGAAAAACTTGGAAAGACTTACATGAACTGATGCTGAGTGAAATGAGCAGAACCAGGAGAGCGGTAACAGCAACATGGTGCGATGACCAACTTTGATAGACTTAGCTCTTCTCCCCAATGCAGTGATCTAGGACAATGCCAACAGAGTCATGATGGAAAATGCATCCACATCCAGAGAAAGAACTATGGAATCTGAATACAGATGGAAGCAGACTATTTTCTCCCCTTTTTTTGCTTTCTTGTGATTTTTCCCTTTTGTTCTGATTCTTCTTTCACAATATGACTAATATGGAAATATGTTTAATATGACATACATGTATAGACTGTATCAGATTACATACCATTTGGGGGGGTGGGGAGAGAGGGAGAAAAAATGGGGAGCTCAAAATCTTATAAAAGTAAATTTTTTAATTAGATATGTTTATTATTGTTTAACATTTGTTGTTAGTAAAAGTGAATGTTGAAAGCTATCTTTACATGTAATTGGAGACGTAAAATACTACTAGTGGGAGAAAAAAAGAAAAAAGAAATGCAAAAGACAGGCTGCTACAATTGAGAAAATAAACCTAGAAGAGGCTTCCGTACTTGTGGGTATGTCTCTCTGCTGGGAAGAGAGCCTTCAAACATCATCAGAACATGAAGCAGGTTATGAGAGGCTGACTTTGCACTGTGGCTCTGTGTTATCCCAACACTCATCTCAAGCAGTTTCTGATCCAGTCCTGCTGCTGCCACGCCTACTCATCGGACCCAGGACATGCTGACCTGTGGAATTCACCAGTTTAGCCCCAAGTCTGGATACCTTGGGAACCATGTTTGATCACTTAACATAACAAAGGAAAAGCAAAGCATCAAAGGCCTCTGGGGGCTGAAGGGCTTGTCCACCAGACTGAGTCTACCCAGTGTGTGGGGAACGGCCATGGAGTGGGGAAACAAGGACCTCCCCCCGCATTCTCCCAAGTCTAGAGACCACGTATATGACTCGCCACACAGATGAGGCACAGCCAAAGCCCCACCAAGAAACCATCTCTTCTTTTAGAAGGTCTGTTGAATCAGTGGCTCCTGTGTACGAAGTTGGCCAATGCAGAGCGGGAGGCACTCGGGGAGTTTCATCACTTATATACCCAAAGGCTGAGTCCTCATGTCCCTGGAGTCCCCAGGTAGTTTCCAGGAATCAGAGAACATGCTTTCTGGGATGGTCCCTATAAGCCAGTTCTCCCTTTCTGGACTGGAAAGGCCCTTTGATGTGCCATGTGTCTGCCTTGGCTCTGCGAGAAGGTCCATCACCAGAGGCTCACCCACCACAACAGCTTGTGAGGCCACTTGAGACGCCAAGGGCTGCTGGGAATCATACGCTGGTGAAGTGATGAACCCTGACTTGGAGAAGCTTGAGTCTGAATTGTCCATTTTGGTCATAATGTAATTTTTGGCCTTGTTTCGCTTCTGGTTCTGATTATGTGGGTGGGAGTAAGATGATGAGGATTTTCCCACAGGAGAGCTTTCCTTCCCATTGTCAGAACTTGAGATTTGTTCAGTAAAAAGCAAATTGGCTTTCACTCCCTTCATTAAAAAGCAAACAGACTGCTTGCAGGCTTTCTGTCTGTGAAACACCCTTGACCTAGAGTCCTGCCTCAGCATCCTCTGATCGCAGGCCTTGCACCAAATTCTCCTTCCATGAAAGAAGATAACTCACAGAATGCCTCCCACAGCAACCTCATGAAATAGAGGGGGCAAGTAGCTTGGATTTTTTTGGGGGGGGAGGTGAGGATAAGTATTGGTACTTCCATTTGAAAATGAGAAAAGTGAATCTCTGGGACATCAAGTAAATGCAATAGGAAAGAGCAGAACAAGGACAGCAAACTGGGCCTTTGGGCTCTGATTCTGTAACTCTTTGGACTATACATGGGGTTCTCTCTTCCTTCCGTTCCCTGTTCGTTCAGAGGGTCAGAGATCTCAATTAAGGTGCCTTCTCTGTACTGAGCACTGGACTCCATCCAAAGTTATGGGTAGACTCTGAATGAACATTACAAGACACGTTTTCAGTGACCATTTTTGAACTCATTGAAATGCTCAGCATCCTTGAAATGAAATATTGAACTAAATAGTTCTGGTGAGAATTGCACTTCCATTGGATGAAAATAACTCAAAAACAAAACTGGGAACAGCGTTGGGAAATGAACAGGATGTTTCATTGGGCAGCCATGTCCTCCTGAGAGGCCCAACATTCACCCTGTCCCTGACACTTCTAAAGGCCCCGATGCCACAGAGAATCAGTGGCATAACGGCTCCTTCATCTTTTGGATTTTCAGACGCCTCCTGTTATAGCCCTACATTTAAAAATAGCAGGGAGAATCATCAACTAGTGATAATAAAATTAATGCTTGCATGGAAACTTGTTGCCAGAGACCAGCCTTTGGATAGCCTGGCACTGCCAGAAAGCCCTGGGGGTTGGCAGAGTACTTAGGACTGATTAGGGGCTTTATTAGAGATAGAGTGTCCCCTTACTTGAATGTTTTTGAGTTGGTAGGAGGGGAGAGAAGAACTGTTGGGATCATGGATAAATGCACTGACCTTTCTCCTGATGGAAATTGAAGCTAAAACAAATTAAATTTGCTAGGAAAAGAAACACTGTTCCTTTTTAAAAAGAGATCAAGATTGAATGAAGGGTTGACAGAGGGCTGGCATGTGGAGAAATGAGATATCTGGAGAAAGACCAACAAGGAGAGAACAGACATGAGGCATGAAGGTGGGCTGAGCATCGGAGTTTTTCCCATGAAAAGCTCACTTGTGGAAGGCCTGGGATTCTCATTACTTTTGGAAGGGAAAAACAAATTCTCTCTGAGAATCAGATAGTTTCAGGCCACTGGGTCACAGTTAGCTATGGTTCAATGAGACCTTGCCTCTAAGTGTTCTTTATTTTGGCAATTGGCTTGAGTTCCCACATAGATTCTTAACATATATGAATCTTGAAGTCACATGTGCTTGAAAGGATGTGTTTCAGTGACCTGAATGACAAGATTTAATTTAAGATCTCGTATCTTTTCTCTTTCAAGTAATTTATTCACTAAGTCCAGAAACAGCTTTGCTGCAAGATTTGTGCTCCAGGCTTGCTTGCTTGTACAAGTCATTGGACCCAAGAGACTGATCACGTCTGTCTGCAGCATTCCTATTTTCAGGGTGACCCCCAGAGCAAGCCTCTGCCTCTCAGGCTCCCCCAAGTGTTATTTCTTCTCCCTACCCACAATCTTGTGAATACCTTCACTTAATCATGTATCGTAATAGGGCCCGAGTTTGGAATCAGGAGACCTGGGTTTGAATTCTAGCCCTGCTCCTGACTGTGTATCTGACCTTGCCTAAGTCAGGGCCCCTCTTGGAGGTTCCTTTTCCCCATCAGTAAAGTGAAAGGGGGCAGCTAGGTGGTGCGGTGAATAGAGCACTGGCCCTGGAGTCGAGGACCCGAGTTCAAATCTGGCCTCAGACACTTGACCCTTATGAGCTATGTGACCTTGGGCAAGTCACTTAAGCCCAATTGCCTTGCCTTCCCCCCTCCAAAAAAGAACGAGAGGATCTGTCTACATCATTGCTAAGGTTTGGCTTTCAATGATAATGTCACCATGGAGCCCATCCAAACAGGGACCTTGGTGCAATCGGGAAAATTAGACTCTTACACATAGCTTTTATTTGAAATAAGCCCTCCATCAGAGAATATGGGCCAGCACGGCAATCTGGTGAATATCCCCCTTGCTTTTAGTTGTGTTAGTGCACAAAGTTTGTTTCTTTGTTTTAAACTGACAGTAAATGGCTTGGGATTTCTAGGCAGCCTGATTTGGACATGCCCTTTAGGTTTTAAGTGAGATAAAACACTGAATCACAAACTTTGAAAAAGCCATTTAAAAGGGTTTTACTGCAGCTGAGCAAATGGTATCACAGCCCTCGTCCCGAGGGACTTGATCTCTCCCCTTTACTGCTGCATGAGTATGTTGGGTATAAATCATTTCAGATAGATGGCAAACACAATTAATGAAATCCCAAGCAAATACACTCACATGCACTGGAATTTAGAAGCCCTGTAATTGACTCTATTGACTTTAAAATTTCTGGGGAATGATGCTCTCTTCTGATCAAGGACCACAGTCTTTTAACTCATGCATATTAATGATAATATTAATAGTCCTGTGCTTGATTTATATAATGCCTTTACCCTGAGGAGTTCAAAGCATTTTCCGTGTATTATCACATTGATGTTGGAAATCACAGGCTTCCCTAGGTTTTCCTCTCGCATCACTTTCCTTCTCTCTCTCTCCTTTGCAACAGTATTTAGGATTCATATATGAATGTGTGTAGAGTCATATGATTACAAAACATTTTTTGCAAATACTAGATCTCGCAAAGAGAGAGAAGGATATATTGGGAATATCATAGAACCAAATGGTGCCTGCTGTCAGAGGTCAAGTATACATATACTCATGGAGTCACAGGCCTTTGACTTGGAAGAGATCCTAGAGATCTTCTAGCCCAGGGTCCTCATTTAACAGATGGGGAAATGGAGGCACAAAGGCAAAAGAGACTAGTCCAGGGTTTCCTATCTGGCAGAACTAGACCATGAGCCCAGGTCTTTGGCATCCCCTCTTCCTGTGGTACCACAGAGTCTTCTGATACATCCCAACCACCGTGCAAGATAAGGGTGCCATGTTCCTAAGAAGGAGAATGTGGCTCAGAATTGTTAAGGAGCTTGTTTAAAGGTCAGGGTATACTGACATATTCTTGGGACTGCAACTCAGGTCTAAGACTCCAAGTCCAAGCCTCTTTCTACTGCTCACCACTGCCAGTGAAAAACACAGTGTCCATAGAAAGAAATGTCATAAGGTAATGACTCTTTGTTTGGGTCCACCATCAAATGCCCGGATGATCATTCTCCATTTCCTTCATCCCCATTTCCTGTAATGGGATTGCCTTGGCAGCTCTGCCTCCATATCTAGCCAGGTGGCTAACTTCTTTTGGATGGACTTTGCAGCACATAAAATTTCATCTCACTTGATTTGCTAAGATTTGATTATAGGGTAATGGTGCTGGCTATGCCAGGAAGTGGATAGAAAAATCTAGCTGCTTCCTAGTTCACCAACCCTTGTTTTAGGATCAGCAGCTAAAGTCACTCCCCTTGTAACAAGGGGGCAGCTAGACAGCTGGGTCCTATCAGGGTACTGAGTGTGGTCTGATGGGGAGAGACCCCTGGATCTGGACTCAAGAGGACTGGCATTGATATCTGGGCCTTGTCACTATTTGTATGACCTCAGACAAGTCACTTTCTTGCTTTTGTAAAGTGAAAAGTTTGGTCAGTGTGTACACATAGAGCACTGGATTCGCAATCAGGAAGAATTGACTTTGAATCCTGCCTCAGACACTTCCTTGCTGTGTGACCTTGGGCAAGTCATTTATCCTCCCTTAGCCTGTCTCCTCATCTGCAAAATGGGAGTGATAATACCACCCACCTCACAGGACTATCTTGGAAATGTAGGTCAAGTGCTTTACAAACATCAAAACATTATATAAATATTAGATATTATTATTACTATTATCATTGTTAACCTTATTTTAGTGTCTTGGACCATCTGGAGAAGCTGATAGAGCCCCTCTCAATAATGTTTTAAATAATTAGGGAAAATGCTCAATTTCAGTTAGAGATTCATAAACATAAAGATGTAATATTTTTCCCATCCAAGTTCACAAATCCCCTGAAATCTCTCGATGGACTCCTCAGAAGTCTGGGGAGTCCTGGTTTAGAATCCCTGGTCTCAGTAATCTGGGAGGACCCTGTTAGCTTTATATCTTGTCATCCTAAGGACTGGAGCTGTGTCACAGATCTGTTCAAACAATCCTAATGG
The DNA here is from genome assembly GCF_028372415.1 of Notamacropus eugenii. Classification (NCBI taxonomy): domain Eukaryota; kingdom Metazoa; phylum Chordata; class Mammalia; order Diprotodontia; family Macropodidae; genus Notamacropus; species Notamacropus eugenii. Next base: position 17,501,996 of record NC_092875.1, read on the forward strand.
CTCATTGGACGTGGATGTTCTTGTCTTAAATATTAGTCTCCTGATGGTGGGAATGTGCTTCTGCAGTCTTGACATGAATGCCATGAAGCATAAGCATAAACAGAGCTGGAAGGCCTAGACTCTGAGTGGTCAGGCCACCAGTGCTGAGCTCCAGACCACCAGTGCTGCTGTGAATCCTCCTGGAGGAAGCGCCAGCGCCATCATGATGGAATTGTGGGTAATCACGAAAGCTCTATACAATCCCCTCATCCCATTCATTGTGCCCTCTCAAGGGAAAGGCACTGGGCCAGACCCTGGGGAACATTTCTCTAAAAAGACAACATTCTCGCGAAGGGCATGATGCAAATATTCTTCTCCAAAAAGATGCTCTTGTCCCCAGAGGCTGCCTGAGGCTGGGTGGCTTGTCTAAGGTCACTCCACTGAGTGGTGGTGGAAGCTGGACTCTGAGAATAATGATAAGAGCAGCTTTTGAAGTACTTGAAAGTTACAATAACACTTCCATGTGTTATCTCATTTGGTTTCAGCTAGACTTGTTTTTTTTGTTTTCTTTTGTTTTTAACCTATGAAAACTCAAATTTGAGGGTTTGAGCACTTAGTGTCATGGCATCCAGCAGACCAGTAGGGTCAAACTCAAATAGAAACAATTGGTATATTGACTTAGAAAACCTCAAAATAGCATTATCTATATTTTATCAGATTTTTATTTATTTTTTCTTAATTTTCTTAATTTATTTTAAGTTTTCAACATTCATTTCCACAAAATTTTGAGTTCTATATTTTCTCCCCATCTCTCCCCTCCACTAACCCCATAACACCTTGCATTCTGATTGCCCCTTCCACCATTTTGCCTCCCTACTAACATACCTCCCTTCACTTATCCCCATCTTCTCTCTTGTCCTGTACGGCAAGATAAATTTCTATACCCCATTATCTGTATTTCTTATTTCCCAGTTGTACACAAAAACAACTCTCAACATTTGTTCCTAAAATTTTGAGTTCCAACCTCTCTTCCTTCCTTCCTCCCCACTCATCCCCACTGAGAAGGCAAGTAATTCAATATAGGCTATATATGTGTAGTTTTGCAAATGACTTCCATAATAGTCATGTTGTGTAAGATTAACTATGTTTTGCTCCATCCTATCTTGCCCCTCCCTTTCTTCTATTCTCTCTTTTGACCTTGTCTCTCCCCAAGAGTGTTTATTTCTAATTGCTCCCTCCTCTCATTTGCCCTCCTTTCCATCATCCCCCCCCCCCCGTTTATCCCCTTCTCCCCTACTTTCCTGTAGTGTAATATAGATTTTCATACCAAATTGAGTGTGCATGTGATACCTTCCTGAGTCAAAAGTGATGAGGGTCAGCTTCACTTTTTCCCTCTCACCTCCTCCCCTTTCTCCTCCATTGGAAAAGCTTTTTCTAGCCTCTTCGGTGAGAGATAATTTTCCCCATTCCATTTCTCCCTTTCTCCTCCAAATATATTTCTCTCTCACCCCTTAATTTTATTTTTTTTTGAGATTTGATCCCTTCCTATTCAACTCACCCTGTGGTCTCTGTCTTTCTGTGTGTGTGTGTTGTGTGTGTGTGTGTGCGCGTGTGTGTGTATAATTCCTCCAACTACCCAGATATTACCAAGAGTTACAAATATTATCTTTCCATGTAGGAATGTAAACAGTTTAACTTTATTAAGTCCCTTGTGATTTCTCTTTCCTGTTTACCTTTTCATGCTTCTCTTGATTCTTATGTTTAAAAGTCAGATTTTCTTTTCAGCTCTGGTCTTTTTATCAAGAATGCTTGAAAGTCTTCTGTTTCATTGAATGACCCTTTTTTTTCCCTGAAGTATTATACTCAGTTTTGCTGGGTAGGTGATTCTTGGTTTTAGTCCTAGTTCCTTTGACTTCTGGAATATCATATTCCAAGCCCTTTGATCCCTTAATGTAGAAGCTGCTAGATCTTGTGTTATCCTGATTGTATTTCCACAATACTCGAATTGTTTCTTTCTAGCTGCTTGTGATATTTTCTCCTTGACCTGGGAACTCTGGAATTTGGCTACAATATTCCTAGGAGTTTCTCTTTTCAGATCTCTTTTCAGATCCAGGATTAGTGGATTCTTTCAACATTATTTTGCCCTCTGGTTCTAGATTATCAGGGCAGTTTTCCTTGATAATTTCATGAAAGATGATGTCTAGACTCTTTTTTTGATCATGGCTTTCAGGTAGTCCCATAATTTTTAAATTGTCTTTCCTGGATCTATTTTCCAAGTCATTTGTTTTTCCAGTGAGATATTTCACATTATCTTCCATTTTTTCATTCTTTTGGTTTTGTTTTGTAACTTCTTGGTTTCTCATAAAGTCATTAGTTTCCATCTGTTCCATTCTAATTTTTAAAGAACTGTTTTCTTCAGTGAGCTTTTGGACCTCCTTTTCCACGTGGCAAATCCTACTTTCTAAAGCATTCTCCTCATTGGCTTTTTGGACCTCTTTTGCCAATTGAGTTAGCCTATTTTTTAAGGTATTATTTTCTTCAGCATTTTTTTAGGTCTCCTTTAGCAAGCTGTTGACTTGCTTTTCATGATTTTCTTGCATCTCATTTCTCTTCCCAGTTTTTCCTCTACTTCTCTTACTAGATTGTCAAAGTCCTTTTTGAACTCTTCCATGGCCTGGGACCATTGCATATTTATTTTGGAGGTTTTGGACGCAGAAGCCTTGACTTTTATATCTTCCCCTGATGGTAAACATTGTTCTTCTTCATCTGAAAAGATGGGAGAGAATACCTGTTCACCAAGAAAGTAACCTTCTATAGTCTTATTTTTTTTCCCTTTTTTGGGCATTTTCCCAACCAGTTCCTTGACTTTCGGGTCCTTTGTCAAGAGTAGGGTATACTCTGGGGACCTGTAAATTCTCAGTTCCTCCAAGGTGGCACAATCAAGGGAGAGGAGTTAACTCCCCAGCCTGGCTCATGTTTGAGATCCCGATCAGCTGCTCAATTCCCCCAGGGACTTTATGCTGAGCACTCCAACAAGGGAACAATGGATACCTGCTACTGCCTGCAGTGGCCACAGCAGTTCCTACTGCCAGCTGCCCGCTGCTGCTTCTGCTGCCACCTGGGGCCAGGGTTAGGAGAGGACCTTGCTCCCTTGTCACAGAGGTGAAAAAGCCCTCTCACGGACCTTTGAAGTGTCTTTGTCACCTGTAGATTGAGGCTTCCAACCCTGAGGCCTGTTCCAGCCCTGCTCCTTCCCTGCAGCCAAGACTGGGCTGCTCTCTGTTCCGCATCCAGTGCAACAAACCTTTCCTGTCAGACTTCCAGGTCACCTTGGGCTGGAAATCTCCTCTACTCTGTCATTCTGTGGCTTCTGCTGCTCTAGAATTTGTTGAGAGTCTTTCTTTAATGGGTATTTTATGGGTTGTGGGAGAAGAGCCAGAGTATGTATGTCTTTCTACTCTCCCATCTTGGCTCCGCCCCCATATTTTAATTTATTAGCTATTTCTCTAATTCCATTTTAATCTGATTTCCTTGTGAGGCCCACATGTATCCTTTGGCTGCGTATATGATACCTCTGCATTAGAGCAAGGACCTTAGTTAAACTGGGTAAGTTTGACTGCTATATAACTCTTACATCCAGTTAATACCAATTTGTCCCCATTTTGTAGGCAAAGGAAATTGATGCTCAGAAAATGTACTGTCAGTAAATCACAGTCAAGCCAGCCTTAAACTCGGGGTTTTTAACCCCAAATTAAATGTTTTGTTCATTATACCATGAGCATTACACAAGGTGCTTTCAGGAAGCATGATTAAAATGTTAGTTATTTTCTGTTTTCCTCAACAATCTCACAATTTTAGTTTGAAAGTAGGGATTCCTAGAAATGGTCCAGAGTATTAATAGAACCTGGTGAGCCTGTGTGGCCCCTGATTCAATTCTGTTTACAAAGGCCTAGAGAAAGTAGTGCTCCAAGTCAAAAAACAAATTTTTTGGCCTGGCTTATTCTTTTATTCACTGTGAAACATATGCATGCCATGGAGCTAGATGACCTTAGAAATCATCTAATTCAACCCCCTTATTTTGGTCAATCAACCAGTTAGTAAAATTTATTAAGCCCCTACTATGTACTGGGCACTGGAAATATGTGAAAAAGAAAGCTTGCTTCTGCCCTCAGGGAGCTTATAGTTTGGTAGGGGAGACTGTGTGGGGTGGCCTCCTCATGTTCAGGGACAGAAGTGGTGATGAGGTGTAAGGGCTTTGCAGGGTCATGAGGTTCTGGTGATAGAGAAGTCCAAAGGGAGAGGCAGCAGCCAAGTAGCAAATGAGTAGAGTTTGCCCAGGAGGAAACTAAGACCTTGACAGAAGCAAATCTGGGATCTTTGTTCTTTAGTACCAGATTCCAGTTGAAAACTCTGGCCTCTGATCTTTTAGTTCAACAGTCTTTCCACTAAACCTAGAGGGCCCTGTGCCTCAGTTTCTTCATATTGTAGTATAGACTATGCTCTTATACAGATTAATTAATTAATTCTTAGAGCAGTTTTCAGATGTTGTGTCAAATAAATACTTAATAATTAAGTCATTTGTAACGTTGCAATTGTCTGATAAATGAGCATTACTAAAGGGGAATCCAGCCAAATTTCAACGTTTTTAAGTGGCTTCATTTCCTTCAACGTGACTCATCTTGAGGAAGGGAGTAGACTTATCATATCTGTCTGTAGTGGCCAAAAGTAGGATCAGAGAAGCAAAATTTGCAAGGTGTCACATTGGGGTTGGGAGTAGGGGTGAACTTCCTAGCAGAAGTATCACAAGGTTGTCAGACGGTGGAACAAACTGCCTTGTGTGGAGGGTGGGAGGTGGTGAGCAGCTTGCCAGCACTGTTAGTGTTGGTGTACAGCCTAAGAGACCTGTCAGCACTGTGCAGAAAGAGCTAAAGATTCATGCATGGAGTGGGACCTCTGATCTCCTCCAGTGCCAAGATCTTTTGATTCCCAGGTTAGTTTTCCAAGTCTGCCCCTCATTTACGGTGTGCTGTTCATCTCTGGGCATTGTTAGATTTGACTCTCCCTAAGAACACTGTCAAAAGCCAGGCTTTGGAGGAACATTCCCAGAATTCCTGTTGCAGTTTGATATAAAGCACATAGAAAGTCAAAAGACTTGGGTTGGGATACTGACTCTGTGACTTCCCAGGGGGCTTTAAATTTGTTGATTTTTAAAAATTTGTTTAGCCATCCATCCATTTATCTCTTTAGTTTTTCTTTAATTTTCATCTTTTTTCCAGTTACATGAAAGTCATTTTAACTTTGTTTTTTAATGTTTTGACAACAATATTACCTTATAAATGGTTTCCTTTGTAATCCTTTATATTCTGTGGATTTAAAGACACCATTCTGGGAAGAGGTCCCCAGGCCTCATCAGCTTGCCAGGAGAGGGGCATGAAGAACTTCCATTAAACATCACCTCGCACTTGGTTATCGCACCTCTGCTTGTACATTTCAAGTTGAAGAGCCTCTCCAGGTAGCCTGGTCCACTTTGGGCTAGCTCTGATTGTTGAGCAGCTTTCACAGTTTCCTTCTAGTCATGCCTTCTGGGGGCAAGCAGAAGACAGTAAATCCCTCTTCCACTGGATGGGCTTTCTTCTTTCGTCCTTCTGTACTGTCTTTTGTGGTAATTTCATTAACTCTCATCAGTTTAATTCTCATCTCTTTGCGAATGATCGCAAATCTATATTTCCAGCACTGTTTCCTGAGCTCCCATCCCACATCTCCAACTGCCTGTTGGACGTCTCAAACTCAGTATGTCCAGAAACCTACACCGTCTCCATCCCAAACCTCCCTATGACTGTCAAGGGCACCACTATCTTCCCAGCTCCTCAGACTCCCAACTTAGGTGTCAGCCTGGACTCCTCACTCTTTCTCACCCCCCAGATCCCATGTGGCACCAAGGCCTGTTGATTTCACCTGGGCAGCATCTCTCATCAATTTCATCTCTACAAGCATCTCTTGTCGATTTCACCTCCGCAGCATCTCTGGAATGTGCCCCCTTCTCTCTTCTGACACTGCTCCTATGCTGGTGTGGACCTTTGTCAGCTCACACCTGTGCCGCTACAGTAGCTGGGGTGGGGGGGGGGGAGGCTCTCTCCTCTTCTGTCCATCCTCCACCCTGCTCTTAAAGTGATTTTCCTAAAGAATAGGTCTCACCATGTCTGTCTGTCTGTCTCTGTCTCTTCCCCCCCCCACACACACACCCCACACCCCTGGGTTTGCATTACCTCTGAGGTCAAATATCAAATCCTCTGTTTGGCTAAAGGCATTTGCTGTAGCTTCAGGGGGAGATGCTGGTGTATTTATTGCCTTTGCACAATAGATAGAAAAGTTGTTTCTAGAGCTGCCAGTTTAGATGCTCTCATCAACGCTGACTTCAGTTGATACATATTACTATTTTAACTCTGTGAAAAATCTCAGTATCAGACCCAAGGGAAAAGACTATTAGTTTATATTAAATTTCAGTGAGTAGAGACTTTGAACCCATAGCTAGAGTTACTTTGAGTGAATGAGAAAAGATCAAAGAAATTGGATAATAGATGTTACTTTAAAGGGTACAACATTAATTTTGCCCTGCTGCAGTGCAGAAAATTCTATTTTTCTAGTTTAGTGACTCAGAACTACCATTTGCATAAAGTCTGATTTGCAAAGTTCTTGGCAGTGGAAACAAACAAATCCAACTGTTGAGTCAGATACAAATGGCTGCAAGGTTCCCTACCATGGGGTAGCAAGGAGTGGCTTTAGTGGGTTCCCTGCCTGAGCCGTTGACCTGACACATTGAGGGATGTTTTAACACTGACTTTCTTAGTATTGCTTACTACTGATTCCCTGCAATATGTTGTTGTAGAAAAAAACTCAAAACACTAGACTTGATTCAGGGACATGCTCTTCTCTGTTTCCTCATCTGCAGAATGGATTCGATGAGGATAGCATTTACCTCAAGGTGTCTTTGTGAGGGGGCCACATGAAATCATTCTTAGAAAGCTTTTTATGCCAGTGAGATGATGTGTGTAAAGGTCTGTAGGCTACGTAAATGAGAATTATTATTAGCAATGAGAAACAACTATTGGCGTTTAAAATCTAAGGAGGTTTCTTATTCAGTATTTCACTGTCAACACTGCACGTAAAACAAACATACCAACTTGTGTCCAGGAAGATGTTTCTTATGTAGAAATACAGAATGTTATAACTAGAAGAGACCTTAGAATAATCAAGTCATAGGATGCCAGGGCTGAGAGGGACCTTAGAACACAGAATCAGAAGTGAAAGAGGCTGCTGAGGTAATTTTTTCTTTCCCCTCAGATCTGACAGATTTTTATGTCTTGTGAGATTATGTCACAGAACGGAAGATCACTGTAAATAAGGCAGGAAAATCCTTTAGTTTGTAATAAATAATTATGAATCTTCCACATCTGCTTTCTGAAGCACTCATCCTGGGGAATAAAGTATTAAATGAATATATCAAAATTGACTGAAGACATTTTGGCGATAAACACAGACAGCTGATTGGTTGCTGTTAGTTGCATCCTAGGGAATTAGAGGCTTTGGGCCTAGAAGCAGCTCTCGGAGACTCTTCCGGCCACATTGTTTCTTACTCTTGACTCTTTTGGAAATTTCCTCAGAGAAAAAGCATGTGATCCTGCCATTAGAGTGGTTCATGCCAAATCTCTAAATGTCTTTAAAATACAGTGGGGCACTTTCAGAGGCAAACGGTGAGATCGTCTCATCTGACACTTCCATTATAACTACTCTTCCCAGATTCTGAGCATCTGGCTGTATCTCTGTCTCTGTCTCTGTCTCTCTCTCTCTGTCTCTCTCTCTCTGTCTCTCTCTCTCTGTCTCTCTCTCTCTGTCTCTCTTTCTGTCTCTCTCTCTCTGTTTTTCTCTCCCTGTCTCTCTCTCTGTCTCTCTCTGTCTCTCTCTCTCACTCTGTTTTTCTCTCTGTGTCTCTCTCTCTGTCTCTCTCTCTCTCTCTCTGTTTTTCTCTCTGTGTCTCTCTCTCTGTCTCTCTGTCTCTCTTTCTGTCTCTTTTTCCACCCCCCCCCCACCCCCCCACTCCCGTACCTGTCTCTTTCTGAAAATCCAGCTGCAGAATCAACCAAGCAATCACCTATCCTATTCTGGTTGGTGCTCCATTAATTGAAGCTTCTATCATTTTCACAAAAAGATGATCTGAACTGAGAACACCTTCAGCAATCTAGAGCCTATCCCCATTCCCACTAATATTTGTATTGCAGTTACAATGAACTTGTAACTTCTCTGTCTTCTTAGTCTTCTCCGTACAGCCTCACAATGAGGCTGACTTATGAGCAGGGGCTTTACACATTAGCTTGGAAGAAGCATGTCTAACATTGTGGCTGGATTAGGAAATGGCTCTCCTGCAGTCTAAGCCCTCACATTGCTCATGACAGAGAGGGTCTGCTGTCTGATCACCAGCTTCTTTAAGAACAGAGAAGCTCATTCCCAGGAAGTTGGCCACCAGGGAATGAATGATTTGGCCATGACAATCCAGAAATTCTTGAATGTTGAAAGACAAAATTCCCAAATCCAAAAAGAAACAGCCCTTAGGCCTATGTAGTCCTTCTGCTTCTGCAGTAATAGTGATACCATTGTGGCAGAGAGGACAGAGGGTGCTAAGTATCCCACAGGTTTTAGACAGTTAAGCATTGGAAATCTTTCGCATCTTTGTTCAGTAATCCATAGGCTAACCTGTGAGTAGAAGAACTGACCAGGGTGTGCGCAGAAATAGAGGTGAGCTATTCATGTAGTGAAGGATGCAGATGACAGGGGATGGTTCAGGTGCCCACCATAGGCAGGATGTGTGTGGAGTAGGAAGAGATGGATGGAGGGAAGACCTACATGCCTGAGGTCAGGGTGAGATCAAGGATCTGGGTCTCATGACAGACTAGAACATTGGGGTGAACCTGATAAGAAGAAATGTAATAGTGATCAGTGTGGTCACATGCTTAGGTTATAAAAATCAACTTCTCAAACAGACATTCTTTCAGTTGTAGTTAGACAGACAACGCCAGAAGTTCTAGATGTTTTCAGTAGCCTTCAAACTCAGAAAGAGTCAGCAAGATGATGTGGCAGCCCCAGACAAGCAGCTGTATTCTTAGACCGCCTTGAGAGGCATAGCACCCAGGCCCAGGGAGCTGAGAATGCCATGGACAGCGTTTTTGGAGTTTAGGATTCTCCTTTGAGTGCCACATCCTGAGAAGGATGCTGATAAATTGGAGAAAGTCCAGAGGAAGATATCCAGGAAGGGGAAGGGCCTTCAACTTGTGTCTTGGGAAGGAACTGAGGATGTTCAGCCTGGAGAAGACAGTGCTGAGGGAGGGAAGATATTAGAGTTGTCCCCAGATATTTGAAAGACTGAAATGAAAGAGGAGTGAGACTTTTCTTCTTGGCCTCAGAAGATGGAGTTAAGAACAGTGAGTAGATGCTACAAAAAATAAATGTCCAACCTCAATGTCAGGAAAAACTTGGCAATAATTTGTGCTACCCAGGAGTGTCACCGGCTACCTCAGGAGGCGCAGAGTTGTCCAGATTGGAAGTCTTCAAGCAAAGGCTGTGGAACATGTTGGGTATGTCGTAGAAGGGATTCCTATTCAAGGAAACATTGGACTTTTAGAGAATGTTTCTGGGTTTTTTTAAAGGAGCCCTGCAGGTAGGAGGCCAGTCCTTTTATCTGTACTCCAAATCTTCCAAAAAAAAAAAAAAGATAGTGGGCTAGTTAAGTTCAGTTTGACTGAATCGTAATTAGAATTTTTTTATCTAGAACAAAAAACTGGAAAGACAACTTTAGTTGTGGGGAAGGGAAGAAAGACTGCAGGGAGCAGGGAAGAGTTCAGCCTTGCAGATACCTCCATTGCCTGTGAGCGATGGCCTCTTCTCATTGGCAAGGTCCCCCAGAACCTCCACTCACTTCTCTCCCCTATCCCAGCTCTTGCCTCTGTTAAGAGAGGACTCTTCCTCCTCTCCCCTTCCCCTTTTCTGTTCCCTTTTATGGGCAGCTCCCCCATTAGGATGTGAGCTCCGTGAGAGGAGAGACTGTCTGTCTTCTTACTTGTATTTTTGTTTCCAGTGCTTAGCTCAATGGTGGTCCATACAGGAAGCATTTAATAAATGGTCTTTTTGTCTGTCCATCCATCCATCCATCATTTCCCTGCCTGTGTCTGTGAAGTCATCTCTCTCTCTCTCTCTCTCTCTCTCTCTCTCTCTCTCTCTCTCTCTCTCTCTCTGTCTCATTCTCTTTTCCTGGCTCTCTCTGTCTCTCTGTCTCTGTCTCTCTCATCACATCTTCCTCTTGTGACTTTTCCTCTAACAACTTTCTTCTCTTCTGATCGTTTCTGTCTGCCTGCTCACCAGGTCTCTACATTTTGCCTCCTGGCCTTTGGTTTCCCCCAGGGTCTGGCTTGGGCCCTGCCCTCTGTACCCTCTTTACCCTCCCTGTCTGATCTCAGTGCCTTTCATGAGTTCTGTTATCATCCATGCAGTGACTGCTCAGTCTTTATGCCCTCTCCTCTTGTGAGTTGCATGAAGTCCCATATCAATCCTTGTTAGACATCACCTGATAATAAAACTTGAGGCAACTCAGACAGCACAGAGATTGAATGCTGGAGTCAAATCTAGCCTCAGACACTTCCTAGCTGTGTGATCCTGGGCAAGTCATTTTACCTCTAATCTGCTTCCATTTCCTCATCTACAGAAGTGAGGTTAATAACAGCACCTACCTCCCAGGGTTATTGGGAGGGTAAAAATAAGGTATTTGTAGAGTATTTTGCAAGGCTTAAAAGTGTTATAAAAATTGTTAGCTCTTATCATCTGATAACCCATGAGCAACTCAAACTCTCCAGGTCCTGAACAGAATCTTTCTCCCCTAGCCCTTCTTCTAACCTTTCCTGTTTCTGTTGGGAATGTCATCACCTTTGCAGTCAATGACATTTCCAGGCATTATTTTGTTAAACGTTCCCCAGTTACACTTTCCTCTGGCTCAGGTGCAGCAGGACACCCTTGGTTTCCATGATCCATCCCCACAGCAGATCATTAGCTCTCTGACGATAGATCTTTTCTGTTTCTGTTTCCCAGTGCCTAGCACAGTATCTGGCACGGAGCAGGGTCTCAATCAATGTTTGCTTGCTTAGCTGGCTTCAGTAATTATTCTCACTAACTCCTTCCTAGTAGTGACTTTCCTGGACCCTGACTGAAGGAAGGTCTGCTGGGGCTGGTAGCTGGTGTGCTGGGGATTGGCAGTGAAGCCTAGAAGGTTTGGCGACCCCACCGCACCCCACCTACCATCTTCTTTTCATATGTGGACCCGTTGCTACTTCCCCAGCTCTTGTGAGAAGAGAGAATTTGGCTTTTGGCCCATACTCTCTAAATTCAATGTCTTCTGGCCAATTTGGTCCCCTCTAAATTGGTCTTTTCCTGGGCTAGAGCCCCTCCTCCCTACCCTGGTAACAGTGCTGTAACATGCAACGTTGTTTGAATGACCTGTGTAGAGCACTGTGCTGGCCCATGAGCTGCACGCAGTGATGACTCTAGTATATTCTATGTGCATAGGTAGTGTGAGTATATATGTGTAGAAACACACATAGTGCGCAGACTAGTACTTGGTAACTCTGTGAAAGAACTACAGACAGAATACTCTGTGAAGTCTCCAAGGGGGTGCGTCCCCATTAGCAGAGAGATCACTGAAAGCGTCTTAGAGGAGTGGAACTTTAAGAGAGCAAGACCATGGGTTGAAGAAGGGGAAGAAGATGTGGGAGGTAGAGGCATGATCTGAACAAATGCATGGAGGTAGGGAACATGAGAATTCCGTTTCTGACCAGCTGGATCATAATGGGTGAACTCTCTGATAGTATAGTAGAAGTTGGAGTAGCACCTGATTGTAGAGGATCTTGAACCCTGCCCATTGCCTTATTATTTTCTGTCTGAGACCAGGCCAGGCTTTTGGAGAACTGGTGGCCCCTGCACAGTGTGCGTGTCTCAGTGACTGACTTAGGTTTATCTTCAGGGGCTATCTGTGGGCTCTCTGCTTTGGCCAGCTGTCCACTCTAAGTTGTTTTGCTCTAACTCTATTTTCTCAGCTGCCAGGTAAGTTCTTTTCTGAAAAGTCTGATCATTGTATTGGGTAAACCAAGAAGAACCTGGAGACCTGGGGAGGGGTAGTGACAGCAGGCAAGAAAGAGGAGTCTCAATTCCCAGCAGCCCTCGGGGTATGTAAGCAGACCCCCTGGGAGATTCCATTTTCTGGACTCAGCTTTGTCACTCACTCCCCTTTGGCCCTGTTTACTATGGGGGGGAGGGCTCAGTTTCCTTATCTGTAAAGTTGGGGGAGATTGGGCTAGGTAACATCTTAGGCTCCTTCAAGCACCTACATTCTGTGCTTCTCCAACTTGTATCTGGAATTTGCTCCACCCTCTTCCTTCTTGGGGTAGTTTTGGTTTTGGGGGTTTTTTGTGGATTCCATTCTGCTTGGATTGACTCATGCCATAGCCTCTCCACTCCACAAGAGTGAGAAGAGATGTTCCTGAGGATGCCAAATATGCCTCTCTCCACTCTCTGAGCAGGCACTAGCTTCCTTCTCCCCAGTTTTGTTATCATAGTCTCTAGCTCAGCCGGAAACCCTTTTCCTCAGTGGCTAATGCTAGTCTGGCCACTCAAACCTTACCCTGAATTCATTAGGAAATAGGAAGGTCATGTCTTTTCTGTCTTTTCAGACACACACCGTCTTGTTCTCTGGCTTACCTCTATTGGTTAAAAACCAGCCAGCGTGTTTCTAAAACAGATGACTAAACTATGTAATTAATAGCTCCCTTTGAGAGGCCTGAATGTTGATCTCGGCACTCTGGGCAAGTGATCTGACATCACATGTATGAAAGGCCGTGGCCTGCCTGCCAGAAGTGGGCTGTCAGATTCCTCTGTGGCCTTTGGATTCCAACCCAAGTCTTTTCCCTGATGTCCACATCTTTAAGGACCCCAGCTCTTCCCATGCCAGAGGACTTGGCCTGGAGACCCACTGGCACCTTGAAAAGGGAACCAGGACCTAGCTCGTTGCAAAGGAACAGCTTCCTCCCAGCCCCAGCTGCTTCCCACAGATAATGCTGCAAGCCAGATGAGGCAGTGTCATTTGCATTTATAGGTTTAATCAGGACAGTTACAGCTTAACTCTCTGGCCTTGCTTTTGTGTAAATCTGCTCTGTTCTAACCCTTTCTCCTCCCTCCTGTGATCCCTCAGCTGGTCCCTGCTCAGCACATTTCAGTTCAGTTGAGACTGGGGAATAGCAGGTGTGGCAGGTTGGGTGTAGTGATTCCAAGCAGCAGCAGCTCCCTTCTTGGAGGGTCGTTCCAGAGCGCTATTTGTATTGGGGAGCTGGAGAGCAGGGCAGAGACCTGAAATGGGCTGAGATCGCTAGCAGTGAGATGGATGGAGTGGATGGCCCAAAGCAAAGTATTCTTCCTGGCCCAGGGTTCTGACATTCTGGGTCCTAAGGCTCAGGCGGTGGAGGGGGGAGATCTTGGGGGCGTAGCCTTAACAGACAAGCCCCGGGTTCAAGACCTGGCTTTGCCTTTCCCTTACAACTTCCCCTTAGAAGGCGTTTTTCATTTTCTCTTTGTGTCTCCAGCGCCTAACACAGTAGGTGTTTAATGCGTGCTTGTTGGCTTCTAGTAATCTGTAAGCATTCATTAAGCACCTTCTGTGTTCTAGACCCAGGGATGTTTTAGGCCTAGGGATAAAAAGCAAAAAAAAGTAATTCTTTTCCTCATGGAGCTTACATTGCTAGTGGGGGAGACTGTGTATGTGTGTGTGTGTGTGTGTGTGTGTGTGTGTATTATATACATTTGTATATATATGTATATAATACACATCCATAAAGAAACACAGTATAGCTACAAACTGGCTGATTATAACCAGCCTTATAACCTTGATCAAGACTTCTCTGAGACACTGTTTTGTCATCTGTTAAATGGGCATGATGCTCTGTGGGGACCCCAGATAGACCCCCATGTGCACCTCCTGCCCCTCTCCCTCAGGGTTCCCCCACGTTATGGGGGAGAACGTTATGCTCCTAGTCCCAGAGAGCTGCCTCTCAACACCACTGACTAGCACCCCAAGCAATTTAACTGATTAGTATCCATTAGCTTTCACTGAGAATATGCAGTAAGAACAGCAGTCATGCCCTCATCCCTAGCCACAGGCACATTCTCCCCACCACACCTTTGTCCCTGGAAAGAGCGGACTCAGACTTGAAAAGATTGCTCCCGAGCCTTCCCCTTCCTGCGCTCCCTCCACCCGGGCATTTCTGCGGGCCCGGAGTCTCCTTGGGGGCTGACTCTGTCCCCTGCTCTTCTCTGGGTTCTGTTCCCAGCAAGCTCTGTTGCGGATGACAGGTCTTAGATCTTGTAAGATCTTGCAAGGTCACAGGGAAAGAAGACACAAGCTCTATTCCAGAGCCAGGCTTGTCTAGACACCCTGCTTGTCCCCACCAGATCTCTAGAGCTCAGAGAGGCATCTTTCTATCTCACAGCCAGTATGAGACTCTTCTGGGATCCTGGTCTACACTCCCCCTCCTGGCTCATCCCCCTCTGTCCATCAGGCCGACTGTTCCTGGCCTATCTGTCCATGCTCTGCCGTGGAGAGCCAGGGCCCGCCCCCCAGGTGAGCAGGCTCACCAAATGGCATCAGGCAGGTCACTCTCTGCAGGCTTCCCACAACTGGGCTATCACTGGCTAGCTGCCAGTTGCGAGTTTACCCGCCTTCTTCCCCAGGTTGTCCTGAAGACCACCTGAGGCAATGTATGGATGGAGAGCACTTGATTCTCTCTAAGTGCCTGCCATGTAGAAACCATCTGCCAGGTACCAGAGAAACAAAGCTGATGTTTCAGCATCCGTGAGTTTAATTGTCGTCATCCTTCCCATTTGTCAGAAGAGGCAGTTGAAAGGTGGAGTGATTTGTCTGAGCTCTCCTGGTTAGTTCTTCAGCATTTGTGGGGAGAGTGGAGCCCAGACGTCTGGACTCCAGCCCTGTGCACTCTCTGCTGAACCATGATGCCTCTCTCCTACGTGGATGTACCGTCTTTGTCATGTACTAATTAGACATTTGGTATTTCAGGAGCTTGGGGAGGAGGGGGTCAGGCAAGGTGGCCCAAGCAGCTGTTCAGTTGCCAGCTTGGAGCTCGAGCTGGTTTCTGGCTGGTCTTCAGGTCACCACCCCCTTTCCCTGCCCCCGGCCTCTGAGCTCATGTCTCAGAATGGAGTTTCCCATAAAACAGATAAAGAATTGTGATTAACTCTTAAATGTGGTTAAGAGGCTTGGCCCTCTTGGCAGAAACCTTAAGCGACCCTATGAGTCCATGGGAGGGTGGCCGAGCTCAGAATGAGCTCAGGGCTCAGACTCCTGGAAGTTCTGCCATGGACTCTCTCTCCCACTCCCCTCCCACCTTGGGGGGATTGTGCAACCACCTGATGCCAGGCACAACTTCAGATCAGAGGATTTAGAGCGGAAGGAGCTCCAGGGATTATCCGGGTCAAGTTTCTCATTTTGTACAAGGTCAGTCATGGCATTAGTCAGTTGTGTATTTGAGGTTTGGACACGTGTCCTATGACACCTTACTCTGGGCCACGCGACCTTAAATCTTCCATGACAGATAGTAATATTTTTTACTAAAGGTTTCAGGCATGAAAAGTCATCTGTACTTCTTTGCCACAGCGGTTAGTAATGTCCTTTTGGCCTCCTATGTTCACTATGTGGGAGGCCGCCTGAAGGTGGTAGAAAGAGACTGGGACTTCGGAGCATCCCAGTGCCTCCTTCCTGCCCAGCTGGGCTCCCTTGGAGGAGGCCACTTGTCCCTCTGAGACTGTTTCCTCTTTGACTCAGTGGGGATAATTATCCTTCCCTGGACTACGCCCTGGTGCCTGTGAAGACCAGAAGAAATGATGGTGCAGGATGCACTTGTCTGAATGTAAACCACACTAGAGATGGGCTTCTCCTGTCAGCAGGGCCTTAGTGGCTCCCACCTACCTCCTGGCTGGGGCATGAGCTCTGTAAGGAATCCTGGCTTTGGTGAATGGAAGGACTTTGGAGATGAAGATGTGCCAAGCCTAGAGGCCTGTATTGGGCTACCCGAGTCTTTCTTACCTGTCCAGGTCTTCGGCTGGCCACGCCGGATGCACGTATGAGAGAAAGGACGTTCCAGAGTCAAACAGGGGTTGAGCTTTATTACAGGGTTTCGGTTACAAGTGCAGGGGCTCTTCTTTCTTAGGACGAAGAGGGGGAGATTTCCTAAGAAGGCTAAGCTTAAGGGAATGGAAGTAGAAGTACAAGCGGGGGAGAGAGGGGGAGGGGAGAGAGGAAAGAAAAGAAGCGGAGCCCTACTTTTCTCTTTGGCTCCACACGTGCTAAGAAAGAGCTTCCTGGCTTCCTCAATCCTACTTAATCTTCAGCCACACAGTTTGCATCTCAATACCATGCTGTTAGGTAACTAGGTGTGCTCCAATCCGGGACGACCTCGAGGGCAGGGAGACTCCACCCATCAGGTATCTCCGGGGGAGAGGCGGAAATACCCGAGCTAGCCGAGCTAGCTCGGTCTGACCTTCTCGAACCCCCGCTGTTCATGGAGGGCCTCGTAAGACTCTAAGATTTAGAAGTCCCACTTTTACCTGCCCGAGACTGTCCACACGGATTTGAGCTTCCAGTCCCAACAAAGATGAACAGGATTATTCTGAGTAGTAGCAGGAAGGCCCAGTGGTCTGTTCCTAATCATTTTCAGTGTTGAAAGATGGAGACGACCTTTCCTCCTGTCCTCAGCTTCATTCCCTGTTGCTCTCTCTCCCTCTCTCCTCCTCTCTGTTTTGTGTGATCATTCCTGGAAGCCTGTTCTCTCTTTACGTGAAGTAAGGCCCATTGACTAAACAGGTTGGTATTAACAGGTCCCCAATCTCTGGCATCATCTGGGGACAGTGAGTTAAAGTGGGAACCTGACTCTGACTTAGCGTTAGAAGCCCCGATTTCTCCTCCTGGCTCTTCCTTGAGAAAGTCATTTAGACATTTTGAGCTGCAGACCCACCCACAGTCATTTATGCCCTGGACTCCTCAGTTCCTGAGTGTCTTGTCTGTTTGTGCTCTTCTCCTGTAGGGACTTACGAGGATCTCAGAAATTATTATTTTGATATGAGTTATGTGCTGAACTAAATAGGATTTTACCAGGCTTTTTCACCATCTCCCCAGAATAGAGATCAGAGTACAGGTACAAGTGCAGAATGAGGGGCCTTGAGGACATAAAATATAGCCCCACTAGCTCCTTATTTACACCCTCTCTCAACCATCCATGCAAGGGTTCTAAGCTCTGACACCTGCTCCCCCCACTGCCCCTGGGGCCCTTAAAGTAGCCTGGCTCCTCATAGACCCAGGATACACTCATAGCCTCCCTCTCCCCCTCCTTCTTCCCTTCCCTTCCCTTCCCTTCTCTCCCTCTCTTTCTTCCCCAAATTTCATCTTTTGGGCCTTGCTTTCCCTCTGTCCTCTTCCCCTCCAGAACTGTTCTGAGGATCACAGGGGAAAATGTGCCTTGTCCCAGCTGTGGTTCTTTCTGTAACTTGTACAATAGACCGATCAGAGCTTGAAGGCTCAGATAAACAGTTCCATTAATAAAAAATATGTCCGAAGACCCCCAAGTGAAAGCAGTCTACAAAATAGCAAAAGCAGTCCAGTAAGGTAGAAGCCAAGATTAATGGTGGTCAGCAAGAAAGCAGGATAGGGTTGGCGGCTGGGGGAGAAGTCACAGAAACTCTTCCGCTAAGTCCCAAAAACTTTCTCTGTATACCTGGCCTGAGGGCCCACCACTGGTTACTGGCTCCTGGCTCAGTCTCCCTGGGGCACTTGCCCCAGCAACTTCCTGGCTCCCAGCTGCTAGGCACTGTGTGAAGGTCCTTTTTGAATTGGAGTGCATGACACATGCCAGGCATCCTGGTTCCTGTTGCTTCTGGGGGTTTCCAAGGGGCCAAGAAGAGTGGGTACAGAGGACTCCTCACAGGCCATTTCCAGCCCAGACACTAGTGCATCCCACTAGTGGGGAAGATGGGTGGGCCACTATGATGTCTCCTTCCTTCTCTTCTGTCACTGAAGTTTGTAACAGATCCAGTTCAACAGGCATGTGTGTATACATACATGTGTAAGCACATACACATGTACACACACATAAACCTGTATCTCTGTGCCTATGTTGGGAAATGCAGAGGTTGATGAGCCCTGGTCTCCACCCTCACAAGGTCACGCTCTAGCCAGGAATGTACAGATCTCAGCAACACTGGATAGAACAAGGCAAGGGCTTCAGGAAGATACAGTTGAATGAGGGCCAAGGAAGAATCATTTCTGAATAATTGGAGGGAGGGTTGTTAGAGGGTGAGAATCAGGCAAGGTTTCACAAAAGACGGTATTTTTAAACCTTTTAAGATGAATGGAAATTCAACAGAAGTAATGAGGAATTGCAGGGGGTAGAGGGGTTGGCATTCTAGTTTAAGGGATCCCCGAAGCAAAGGCACAGACAGGAAAGTGTGGAATGTGTCTGAAGTTGTCCAGTTGGGCTGAATCACAGACCCTGTGGTGGGATTGTGGAGGTACCAGGAAGCACACATTTGCACAAACCGTACAGTGGTGCTAGAATGCAGAAAGAACTGGAGGTGACATCCTGTGTAATGTCTTCTCCAGCATGTGCCTCAGTGTCTTCATCTGTAAAATAATCATCTCCCAGTTCCCTGCTAGCTCGGATCCTGCTTTCACCAAAGCACCAGATCCAATATCTTCCTATTTACTTACTACCCAAGAACAGAAGTAGCTGGATGGTCCCATCCTCACACAGACTGTGATGAGGAAGCCTGTTGTCAAGCACAGTGTGGAGCCGTGTACCAGAGCCACAGGCACTGCCCTTTGCTGGACACAGTCATCAGCATCGACTCCCCTTTGGAGAGTCCACAGAGCATTTCCAGGGCCCTCGTCTTTGCTAATTAACAGGAAGCATCTCTGAAATTCATCTGGTTAGAAAACTTTCTGCCAGGTAAGAGTCTCTGGTAGAGAGCTGAGAGTGGAGTAAACTCCCCCCAGCCTGGCCCCTTGTCTCCAGTCTGGCTCCAGTGAGACCTGTCAGGGAGATAGATGGGAGCGCCAAGGTTTCCTGGAGCGCTGCGCTATGTGTGGGCACCACATGTGGCAGGCTCCGTGAAGACCAAGAGGCGAGCACATGCTGTTTCCATTAGGGACCCTGCAGACCCCGCTCCGTCCCTTGCCTCCCTGCAAAGTGAAAGGCCCCATTTATCACCCCTGCAGAAAGGGTCCTGCAGGGCCTCTGCATCCCCTGCAGGTAACCACCAGGCCCCCAGGACTGGCCCTTCCTCAGCTGTCCTCCTTCATCGCCTGCATTTCTTGTAGCCTCATCCTCCGTTCTTCCACAAGAAAATGAACTTTACCAACTGTGGGTTCACATGGCCCCCTCTGACCTCTGTAGTCCATCCAGCTGTTTCATTCCCATACCACGAAAAAATTTACCCAGAAGAATGAGCCTGTGCCAGGCCTTCTGAAATTTCCCATTGTTTAATAGCTCACACTTACAAATCTCATTCTCTTCTCTATCAAGTGCCATCGCTGGAGAATGCCAGTAGGCACATGTGCAGCCACTAAAGAACAGCCATCACTGGATAAGAGCCAGGGTCTTTGGTCAAAGGACAGAAAGCTCCTGTCCACCTTCATCTTTAGTGAGGTCCCTCAGCTGCTTCAACCTCTGCCCTTTAGGCCCAACTTGTCACTGATTATCTGGGAGACCTAAGCGAAGGGCCTTGATCATTCTGACACATTTTTTCTGTAATTGTGAAAAAGAACTGCACTCGAGGACCTCTAAAGACCTGTCCTGTTCTGTCTGGCATTTTATATCCTGTTATTGTGTGGTTCTGTCTAGCCTGAAAATCTGTATTCTGAGGCCCCTTTAGGTCCTGGCTCTTTACCGTCCTGTATACCTGCAGTGAAGACAATGAACGTACACCTAGTCAGTCAGCACACAGGTATTAAGGGCCTACTATTCATCTGGCGTGGTGCTGGGTGTCGAGGATACTCAAGTGAAGTCATCCCTGCTGACATATAATTGAGGAGACAGCATCACCATCTTCATCATCATCATCACTTTGTAGATATTGTCTCTTTACAGCATCACAGCAACCCTGGGATGGAGGGGCTGTTACGATCCTCATTGTACAGGTGAAGAAACGGAGGCAGGCAAAGGTGGAATGACTTTACCAGGGTCACACAGCCAGCAAGGATATGAGTCGGGATTTGAACTCAAGTCTTTCTGATAAAAACTGAATACAAGGTAGTTTTGGGCAGAGGGGCCCTTGTTGTCTTCAGAGAGGCTTCACAGAGCCCAGGCCTTTCTCTTGCTTGAATTTTTCCTTCCTCATCCAGGCATCCTCCCCTTACTTCCTTCATCCGTCATGCTTTATCAGTATTATTCAGTCACATAGTCAGCAGATATTACATGCAAGGGGCCTGAGAAGGGGTGTACAAATGTAGAGCATGTATGCCCTGGCCCCCAGGAAACGAGCAAACAGTCGATCATGGCATTAGCTAAGTGACACCCAGAGGCTGTGAGCCCCAGCCTGACGTAAGGCAAGGAGCACAGGACCAAAGGTCCTGGGACCTGGCTTGGAGTCCTGACTCTGAGGCTGATTAACAGCATAGTCTTGGCCTCTCCGGATCTGTGCAGTGCACTCTGAGGCAAGTTCTTCTGTAAGCACTAACACTCAATCTTAATGGGATTTTTGAAATAGTGATCAGTGATGACCTTCTGCCGAGGTCCTCCTGGACTTCCCCAATGTGGCAGGGACATCATCTTTGGTTCTTGAGGCTCTGCAGTGAAATGTAAGGTATGACTGGTCAGATCATCATCTGGAGGCTTGACCGTGGACCTGGTTTTCATTAGGTAATAAGCAGCAGATCTCGGTCCAGATGCCTCTGTCACCAGAACATCAGTCACCCAGTGATAAATTGGGTTTTTTTGTTTGTAGGAACTCATGAAGAGTCTCTTATAAAAATGAGAGAAATGACCTTCATTGGTGAAAGTGAGACACATACCAAAGATCTTTGAGATCTAAAATTCTCATGGTAATTATTATTAGTCTAGCCTGGGCTTCAGAGAGATTGGAGAGAGTTGGGGACCACTGAGTCATCTTGGCAGACCAGACAGATCCCTGGTGCACAGAATTGCAGGCTCTGAATTCTACAGGAAGGAGCCCAGAAACCATCCAGTCTAACCTGTTGAGAATCTAGTGGTTTTCCAACTTTGGTCCTCTCCCATCTTTTTCCACTTTTGGAGAGTGCTGATGGTTAGGAAGCACTTCCTTCTATGATGACAAAATCTGCCTCCTTGTAGCTTCTACTCAATGCTCCCAAGTCTGCCCTCTGGGCCAAGAGGGACACATTCCGAATGGCACTTAATGTGAGTGTGGCCCTGGGCAAATCACATGCTATCAATAGCATCAGTTTCTTGGTCTGTAAAACCAGAGGGTTAGACTAGATAACCCCAAAAATTGCCTCTAGCTTTAACTCCCATGTTCCCATGGTCAGGAAAATGATATGAATGGATACACGGAAGGGAGAGAAAATAGATCAGACTGACCAGAACTGAGGATACATTGAGGGTGGGGCCAGAGCAGTCATTTGGGGTGAGATGTGGTGTGGGGCTGGAATTCAAGGCTGTAAAGTTCAGCTGTGATCCTGTAGACAAGGAAAGGTACTGAATATAGGATAAAACTTGATAAAAATCAGGATTTTAGCAGCAATCATCTGGCCTTGGTGTGCAGGAGGGATTGACCTGTAGAAGTGAATATTCAGTGACCCAGCTCAGTCAGACGCTAAGGCAAGTCAGTTTGGAGGTCTTCATTGTTGCTGGTAGAGAAATGCTCATGCTGGGGAGCAATATTTCGGACACTTTATCTGTGAGCTGTTCTCTTTTTCACCCTGACACACCCCTAGACCCATGTTGTTCTAATTTCCTATTCTAAACTTCGTCGTGTTTGTGTATGTGCATGCCTTATACTTCTCCACTTGCCCTTGTGCTCCTTCTCCCCCTCTTCACACTCTGTTTGTACAGGACTCTAGCTTCCAGAAGGGTGAGATCTTGTCCTTCCCTAGTGCCAAGCACAGAGTGGGCACTGAATGAGCATTTGCTGTCTGTATGGTTGTTGCTTTTGGAAACACCATGCTTCTCCCAAGGGCCCTGCGCTGTTCAGTCCAGCTCGCAGGCCTGTGACTTTGCCTGTGTCGTACAGGTGAGGCATTGATTTCATGAAGAGTGCTTTCCCCCTCCTGCTGACTGCCTGGTGGGCCTGGGTTCTGCATTGCTTGATGCTGTCAAAGTCAGCTCTGTCTTCCGTCAGGCGGCAGGGGCGGCATACTGAACAGGAGAAGCGTTAACGGAGCGAATCGTGCTTCATACATCTGTGAGAGAATATCTTTAAGTTCAGCTATTATCATCAAATCCCTTAAGGGAAGACACTCTTCTGTGCCTACTTATGGATATGAGCATCCGTTCTGAAAAAATAAAATAAAAACAAAACCCAACTCAGTCATTTAGTGTGCAACAAGAAGAGGCTCTCACGTTACGCTGTCCTCTGTCCCAGCCCTGCTGCAAGCATCGGAATGATTACAGCTTCTTTTATCAGTGTAATGTCTCCTCTTGAGCTTATGTTGCCTGTAGGCACAAACACATCAAGGCTGCACACTCACAGTGGGTCTCCTTTGAGGCGTGAGGGGGGGCAGAGATGCACTTATTTCAGTGAGCTGTGAAATGGATGCCACCAAACACGGTGGCTTCTTTCTGAAGAGCTCCAGAGCCCCCACTTCTCTTCCTGCCTCTGCAGCATGTGGAGAAGGTGACAAGATCAAAAGGCCTGGGAATGACTGTGGGCAAGAGAATTTAAACACCACTTGTCACCAATTTAAAACATTGAATAATAGGTCAAGGACCCCTGGAGGAAGAGGCAATGAGAATTCTGAATAGACTGAAAAGGGGAGAAGATACATGGCGGCAGCGATAACTGGCCACCTCTGGCTCTTTGCTTTTCAGATTTCTCACAACAATTCTGTGGGGAAGGGAAGCTTTGTCATCACTTTTTCCTTAATGGGGAGGCTGAGGTTCAGGGATGTGTGGGGACCTGCCCAGGATAATTGAGCTAAAGTGATGGAGCTGGACCTCGAACCCAAGTCTCTGATTTCAAGTTCAGGCCCCTCTGCCGCAGGACTTAGTGCCCATTGTTTGGGTCCTGCTTATGTTTTTAATTTTGCAGATGGTGGAAGTCTGGTTTTTCCACCCTCTGGGGATCTGGCTTCATCCTGGCTTAATACAGTCTGGTCATTCAGTTCATCTGTAGGACAGAATTCATTATAGCCTGACATTTTGTTACATGTATTCAAATATACACAGTATATTCCTCCCTCATGTTTTGAGAAGAAAATCGATATGTAGGTTTTCATTGTGTAATTCATCTCTCTTGCTTTTTTCTGCTTTTAAACCATGAACAGTGAAACTAGGAGATGTTTCTCTTAAGTAACACTTAATTTTTCCTTGCCATGAAATTGAGAGGATTAATCGGTCAATAAACATCTATTAAACACCTGCTGAGTACTCAGTCCTGAGGTTAACCAGGATCAAAAACAATGAAAATCAACCGCTTGTCTAAGGGCTGCTTCCATGGTTGGACACATACACACGTGTGTATGTGTGTGTACAGAATGACGTGCGCTGAATAAATACAAAATAATACACGTCGTTAAGTTCAATGGGAAGTCAGGCATTCTGTAAGGGGGGGGAGGGAAAGATTTTGTTTAAGGTGATACTTGAGTTGCATCTTATAGAAGGTCAAGGTTGGTTCTGCCAGTCATTGCTAAGAAAGGAGATGAGGAAGAAGTCATCCCTTACCCCAGTGCTGCTGACCAGCTGCCTGATTCCCTCTTGTATTTCTTCCTTCTTTGATCTTCCCCGGAGTCGTCCAAGCCTATGATGCACATCCAGTTTTGTTTGAACAATGAGCTGATTTTGGAGCCTGGGGACGACCTTTCTTCCCCTGGCTGTACTGAGTCAGGTCTTTCTGCTCTGTGTACAGACTCTCCACAGGCCATGTTGTACGAGGCATGATTGTTCTTCTTGGTTTCAGCTTTTAAAGTAAGAGAGATTTTCTTAGCTTTTGGGGACCTTTTAAAAATTTCCTGCATAATTACCCCTTCCTGGTAGAGGTAGGGAAGTGGTGGTCATTTGTGATGCAAGGTTAGTATGGAGAGAAGAGAATCAGAAGTAAAGTGAACATCCATGGATTGGGGATGACTGAACAAATTGTGATACATGAACCTAACGGAATATTACTGAGCTTTGAGGAATGATGTGCGTGATGGATACAGAGAAGCATTGACAGAGTCATATGAACAGATGCAGAAGTAAGGCAGCAGAACCAAGAAATAGGATGTGCAGTGCATATGGCAACATAAATGAAAAGTAACCACAGAATCAAAAGTGAATATTGCAAAACTATAAAGAAAAAACATGACCCCAAAGAAGATATAGGAGAAGATAACCTATAGGGTTAGAAGGTCTACAAGTACTGTACACTGCACATGTTTTCAGACTTTTTCAATGTATTGATTAGTTATGCTGATTTTTTTCCCCTTTTTCCTTGTTTTGTCTTTAAAAATACTATTTAGTATATGGGATGGATTTCTGGGAGAGGGGAGAGGGGTACTAGGAGCTTTTATGTTGATGTTAAAAAGGCCACCAATAAGAGCTTATTAAAAATAAGTTTAGAATGGATTGGTGAAATGGCACTATTCGATTGCCCTAACGTCCTTAGATCAGCCGTTGAGGGGTGGAGGGAGAAGTCTACTCTACGAATTTGGCAGTTCTGTGATCAGGTCTGTGTTTACCCGTAACTGGTGATTTTACAAATGTTGCTCATACCTCCTCTAAAGCTTTATCTTTACTAATGAATTCTCTTACAGTTTGAAGTTGTTTGTATGCCCTTGAAAATCTTGGTTCCCCTTTTCTACATCTTTGCTAGTTTCATTTTCTCTTTCTTGTGGCCATACTGGTCCTAATCTTGAAATTTGAAAGGAAAATAAAAACAAATTGTACACTTGGCATGCTTCTCAGATCTGGAGATGACAGAAAGCTAAGACTGAACGGTGGAGGAGGGAATTGTAACCTAAAAAAGATCTTAATAGGCTAGAAAATTGGTTTGAATTTAGTAAGATTAAATATAATGGAGATAAATGCACAGTCTTACATTTGAATTCAGAAAATCAACCTCCCAAGTACAAGCAAGGGGAGACATAGTTCCATAGCAGTTTGTCTTGAAAAGGATGGGGGTGGGGAGGAGGTTTTGTGGACGCCAGTCTCAATGTGGCATCAGTGTGGTGCCCCAGCTCATGGTGCTGATTGATCTTAGGGCTGGAGAGATGATAATCCCTCTGCCCCGAACCCTGGCCCTCCCATGTTGGACGGGTGTGTTAAATTCTGTGGGCTGTTCTTTAGAAAGGCCATCGATGAACTGGAGGACAGGTGGGGGCCTGAACTGCTTGTGATTGTGCCACATGAGAGTTGACTTAATTCAATTCACCAGGCATTTGTTAGGGTTCTGCTGCGTGCTAGGTGTGAGGCGTAGAAAGATGAGCAAAAACAAGAGACGTTGTTTTTCCTGAAAACCAGAACTAGGGAGGGCAAGGGAGTCTTTGCTCCAGGTCCTGAAATTTAGAGCGGTGACACTTGTTTCAGGCTGAGGTGAGATGGCGCCCATAGACAATCTGCTGGCTGTAGGCATGAAACAGCGAGACCACCAAGACCATTGTCATTCTATTCTATCAATACAACCCCCCCCCCCAAATTCCCTTAATTTGTAGGTCTCAGAGGAAAGCTTTTTGCTAGCAAAGTTTGAGCAAAGTTAGATTACAATACTGATTCATGTTTTTATTGCAACTCACTCCTCAAAAGATTCTCCAAAGTCTATAGTCTGCACCCCTTGTTAGCTAGACCTTTATAAACTAACTGGCCTTTAAGGGGAGTAGCTGGCATAGTGGACAGAGCACTGAATGTGGAGTCAGGAGGACTCGAATCGAGGACCTGCTTCAGACACTTACAGCTATAGGACTCTGTGACTTAACTTCTCAAAGCCTCACTGTCCTCATCTGTAAAATGGGGATAATAATATCGCCTACTTCCCAGGGTTGTTGTGAGACTAAATGAGGTAACCTGTGTAAAGTGTTCTGTAAACTTGAAGTTGAAATATGCGTCACGGCTATTGTTATCATTGTCATTTACGAAGTGACAAAAACCCTCATCAATATAAATCATTCTTGATCTTCAAAAGCCATTCTTTTCGCTCAATCATCACATAAGGAACTATTTTAAATATTTTTGTGCATAGGAGTTCTTTCCCTTTTCCTTTAATCTCTTTGGGATACACATCTAGCAGTGGTGTTGCTGGGTCCAAGGGTATCCCCAGTTTTAGAGTCCCTTTGGGTATAGTGCCAAATTGTTCTCCAGAATGGTTGAATCAGTTCACAACTCCACCAGCAGTGCATTTAAGTACCCCTGTTTTCCCCACATCCTCTCCAGCATCTGCCATTTTCATTTTCTCTCACGTTAGCCAGTCTGATAGGTGTAAGGTGGTACCTCAGCTGTTTTCATTTGTGTTTCTCTAATCAATGGTAGTTTAGAATATTTTTTTCATGTAACTATAGATAACTTTGATTTCTTCTGAAAACTGCATCTTATCCCTCGAAGTGTGACCAGGGCCACGGCTTCCTTGGGACTTCCTCTTTACACTAGAACTGGGACCTAGACTTGCACGTGGACTGCAAAGCTCCCCAGCTGTGCCTGGCGTTACCCCAGCGTTAGTTCAGGGTCCCCTTGTAGTCTCTTTCTGACCAGTTGTCTGGCCTCCTTACCTCCTCAGCCTGGAAGTTCCCAAAGCTGCTGCCGCTCTTGTAGCTGTTTCTGAGCCCCCCGCCGGTGCTGGGACCCGTCTCCACCTCAGTGTCACAGACCTCTCCTCCCAACCTCCTGATTCTCTGGGTCTGGAAAAAATGTCTCACCCTGACCTTTTCTTCCTTCACTTCTCCAAAATTTGATTTGATGCCTTATTTTAAAAGGAAATTGTCTAAAGGAAAATATTGGGAGAATTTGGCTGGAGTAATGCCACCATTCTGCCATCTAGGCCTCTAGCCCATTTGGTAGGTCTTGAAGGAGCCCCTCCTGTGCATGCTGCCCCATGCTGTGGGATTGTGGTGAGCACAGAGCATAATCAGACATGCGCTCTCCCCTCATGGAATCTGCATCTCATCTGCAAAAAAGATGGTGCATGCCGATGGTGCTGCTCTCTAAAGATCACTGGGGGCTTCCAGGAAGGTAATGGAAATGTAGATGCTTGCTCCAGGGATTACTGTATTCTTCCAAAGAGAAATGGCTACTTACAACGGGATTTTACATGCTGAAATGCTGAGGAAATAAAATACTTGAAAAAGAAGCAAGGTAAGTCTCAGTGATTGCCTCTGGTAAGAAATAACAGGAGAAATTCTCCTGACAGCTCCATGCTAAGGAAAGATTAGCTAGGAAGGATGCTGTGCACATTTCCTTACCTGGGCAACAGCCTGTAGCAGTCCACCTCCCATGGACAGAGCCCCCCTGCTCACTCTTCCTGAGACTCTTGGTACTTGGGCCACCTGCATGGAGGTTTTAGTAAATCTGCATCCAGCTCCTCGAACTATATTTAATTACCTGCAGAAACTAAAACAGGATCAGTAGCCTACAGGGTCCTCTGCATTCATCCTTTGACCAGCCATCCCCCGCCCAGCATCAATCTGTGCAGAAAGGGGGCTTCCCACAGCCCCAGGCCTGTCACCTGCTCCCTTTGCAGCCCCTCTGGCACATCATTCTGTTGCTACCATCATTTACCCAGGACTGCATCCAGGGAGCCCGCATCCTCCCTTGTCAGGATCTGTTCTTTTTCACAGTGGAAGTGCCAGCTATCCAGGATCAGCCTTGTCCAAAACCAGGCCCTGCTATTGCCTGCTTTGCTTGCCATTTCTTTATTTCCTTATTGCCATTTTTTTATTTCCTTAATGCATCTGCCAGCTGGTGGCCAGGCTCCTCACAGACTCCCACCATGAATGGACTATCCCATCTGGAGTCCAGATACACTGTCTGTCTGGGTGCATCCTACCACATCATAATATTGCAATGATAATGATTAGAGTTTTTTGTCTGTCCTTACATCCTTTTATTTGAAGATCTCAAAGTGCTTTGCAAACATCACCATCCTTAAAACAGAGTCAGAGTTGTCATTTTCTTGTAACAGAAGAACCTTAACCTACAAAGGGCTTTTTGGTGCCATCCCAGAGGTGATCAGGATGTCATCTCCCAGGCTGAGGTTCACATCTTTTCACAGTTGTCCCCCAACCCTCAGATTTGCCTTCATGGCTTTGGTGGAGAGGTGCAACAGAATGGACCTCTTCTGAGGCGGGGCGGGGGGAGCCAGATAATCGGACCAGGACAGATCTCCATCCTACCTCTCAGACCGCTGCCTTTTATACCCCCGTCCTTCTGATCTCCTCCACTGATAGGAGGACACAAGTGTAGTCAGTCATCCTTCAAGGAAATACTGGGCCTGCTGGTCTTAGAGATGGCCTTCGAAACCAACTGGCTCTATTCCATTGAGTTTCAGCCTCATAGACGTACAAAGTAGTACAAAGGGAGTCTGAGCGAAGGATTTCCTTGAGTAACACTTTATTAGATAGTAATCCTCTTCAAGAAGCCATTAAGAAACTTTGATTCTTGAGTCATGTGGACCACATCCAAGGGATTGATGGTTCTGCTTTCCCTTTAACCCATCTTGGATTTTTGTTCTGGCTTTGTAGTTGGTATGTCTTTGGACCTCAGTTTTCTCATCTCTGTAATGAAAGGATCGGATTAAATGCTCCCTAAGATCCATTCTGGAGTGGGTTGATAAGTGAGTTGGAGAAGACTAGATAGAAGCAATCAGAGCAGAAAGGTTTTTTTTCTAGGAACTTGGCTATGAAAGACAGAAGAGATATAAGATGACAGCTTGAGGGAATGCTAAGGTCAAGTGAAATTCCATTATCCTACCTAGCTTTTTAATGCTCTTTTAATCGCTAATCCCAGTGGTCTTTTCTCAATCCTCCTTCTTGACCTTTGCAACATTTGATACTGTTGGCCATCTCCTTCTTGTAAAGACCCTCAGCTCCCTGAGTTTTCAGGAGACTGTTCTTTTCTGGCTCTTCTCCCAATATGTGACTTCTTCTCTGGATTTCCCTAAACTCAACATTTTAGACATTTAAAAAAGTGATAGAGTGGAGAAAAACCATACTTAAGTCTATCCACCACTAGAGATGTTGGATAATTGCTGTTAAAAGAGTCAGAAGCTGAGAGGGGACAAATCCAAAAATGAGTCCATAAGAGAATCCCCATAGGTCTCAGTTGTCTCCAAGGACTTATTCTGTACCAAGTCCTAGTGGAAGTGCTGGGGACACAGATACAAGAAAAAAGAAAGACAGCCCTTTCCTGCCAAGGAGCTTCCCTTCCACTGGGAGCTGAAAAAGGAAGAGGAGAGAGGAACCTGCACCAGGTTGGGGTGAAGCCTGGAAGGGAATGAAGCATCACTGGGTTGTGCCCTTCCCAAAATGAAGGCCCCCCCCGAAGCTGGTGAGGTAGAGGGGTGGTGGTAGAGCCCCTGTGCTGAGGAAGTTACTAAATCCCAGCTGTCCCCAGAGAAGACCTCATTTCTCCTTTCATGACTTTAAGTCACTTGGCACAAATGGACTGCATCCACATGTACTGAGGAATGCCAGGCATGATTTCTGAATCACAGGATTACAGAGATAGTTCAAAGATTTGAGAGGATGGAAGACCTTCATGACTGGGAAACAGCAATTGTTCTCATTGAAAAAAATTAATTTGCAAACTTTAGGCCAACAAACTTGACTTCAAATCTTGTGCAAAATCTAGACTGTTTATGATTTTATGCCTAAGGAAATGGTAAATCCAGAGAGCTGGTCTAGCTTCCCAAAGACTCCACGTAGACTCACTTCATATCCTTTTTTAACAGGGATGCTAAATCGATCAGTTAGAGGAATGCTGGAGATGTTGTTCACCAAGATTTTAACCAGCATTTGATGGTGATAAGGACAGCAGCAGCTAACATTTATGTAGCGTTTTAAGGCTTACAAGGTGATTTATATTTGTATGCAGATATATATTATATCTAGGGAAAATGTCATGTGATCTTCACCATAACCCCCTGGGAGAAGGCACTGTTACCCCCATTTTACAGCTGAGGCAGTTGAGTCAGGCTTTCCCAGAGTCACACGGCTGAGTGTCTGAGGCAGAATTTGACCTCAGGTCTTCCTTGTTGTCCTTCTTTTCCTTTTTTCTTCTTTTACTTTCTCCCTAAAAGTCTTCCCTCTGCTCCTCCCTCTGACTTCAGTCAGTGTCCCAAACCGCGTTAAATGTTTGTGGCTGCAAAAAGGGAAAATGGAACAATAAGATTTAAGAACAAAAAGAAACAGACCCAATAAACAAACACACAGAGAAGCCCCAGACCTTTGAGCCGGCCCCAAGGACTTAAAGGTCACTGTGAGAACTGGGACTCAGTGGTGCAGTTTGGTTCCCTGGAGAGTCACTTGATCCACACCAACCGTGCAGGAGACTTCACACAAATTCTTTTGTTTACTAGCACAGAAAGTGTGATGTAACCTTTCATTTTTATTTTTTTTAAATGAAGTACACAGTACACAGAGCCCCCACAGGCTGCCCTCTGTGTTCCACTCATGATGATGTAGCAAAATATTGGTGTTGCTACAAAAGTATTAATGCTAGCAGTACTAAGAAATATTAAACATATGAAACATAAGGATTAAGAGAAATATTCATTAATACTTGTAGAAAATTCTTACCTAAAAAAGATATATATATGTATATACACATATATATATTATTTTTGTATTTTCTCTTTTTTTTTTAAAGATGACTTGAGTATCGTACACTCACAGAGAAAGAGACACACACTCAGGTGTGTCTGTGGTATTGCCTAAAACGTCTGTTATCTGTAGAAAGAATTCAGTGTTCTAAATGCTCTTCCCAGATAAAGTGTCTCCTGCTATCTTTGTGCAGAAAATGAAGAGATACGGGTTAGGCAGTACGATTGGAAACCTTCAGTGTTGCCTGAGAACCATCACTGCCAAGAAGTATATTGTGTTTGCTAAAGATGTGAAGATGTGCACTTAGCGTAGAGTATTGGCCGGAGGTGAGAGTGGGGGCCACAGAAGGTTTTCTGCAGCATCATTGATTGAGACCTAGTGTACGGAGTTGCTGTATGCTTTCCATGTGTCTGGTGCTATGCCAGGGGCAAAGGGAGTGGTAAGACCTGGCCTCTGTTGATCCATCAGTCAATAAGCATTATGAAACACCACCCTATGTGCCAGACGCTAAGGGCTTAGGGCAAGGGCTGGGGATTTGAAGACAAAATGACATGATGCCTATCCTCTAAGAGGTGACATTCTAGATGACATGGAGAAAATATTGCACACAGATTAGATGTAATTCCTGTCTCAGGCAGCCTTGTGGCTGAGTCCTAGAGGAGCAGTGGAAGCTGGCAGTGAGAACATTCTAGGATGGGGGACAGCCTCCTTAGTGCATCTGGCTGGGCAAATGAGACTCTTAGAAAACAACACAGAAGCAATCAAGTATTGGCTTCTCAATCATGACATCAGAGACTCAGTGGGACTTACGAAGACCTTGAAGAATAGGTAGGATTAATGTCAAATGTAGTTCCATCCAGAGTTTGAAATTCCCAACTGTCGTGTGACTTCTGGCCAGAGGGAATAAAGTGAGGTTAGAAATTCTATCTTTCAGCCCCCGCCATGTTGGCCATAGCCCTTGTAATTCAGGGCTTCGGACTCACTTGACAAACCCATGAAGTTGATATAATGATAGGATTTAGAAGGGACCTTGGAGGTCAGCTGGCCCAGCCCTTTCGTTCTATAGATAAGGAAACTGAGGCCCAGAGAGTAGACGTGATTTTCCTGAGGCTGCATAAAAGTCCAGCTCATGTCATCGGAATCCAAATCCAATGCTTTTTCTTATTCTAGAACACAGGTAAAGCCATCCTGCCTCATTTTGCACTTAGGAAGTAGAGGTGGAGCATTCCTCTTGGCGCTGCGTATGCCTCTGGGGAAGGGAAATATGAAACTGTGGTCAGGGCTAACCTCCCCCCTAGCCACCCCCTTCATAGATATAGCTGGGTTATGTTGTATTTGGAAGAAACATCGAGGTCAAAACTTAGACACTTCAAGTTGAGAGGGACTCTAGAGTCATAGGCACAGAATGTCAGAGCTGGGAGAGATCTTTGGAGGCATCCAGTCTGACCCTTTTATTTGAGAAATTGGGAAATTGAGACTTGATTAGTTTGTTGTCAGATTTTAAGATGTTGACTCTAGCTCTTTCCCTTGGTGGAAAGAGGTGTGGGGAGAGGGTTCCTGGAAAGGAGAGATGTTCTTGCTCATGGCTCCTCTTGTCCTAATGAGGTATGAGCATAGCCAGGTTCATTCTCTTGGGAGGTTTGCCAACCACACACTCCTGCAGTTGGGTCCCATGACAGGGAACTTTTTGTTGCAGTTTTGTTTTGAGTTTGCCTTTCTTTAAAATTCTAAAGCTGTCTCTACTGATATGGAAGAGGAAGGCAATTTTCTTAATTTGAGGCTTACCTTGCAGAATTGCCGAATATCTTAGGTAGTAAAATGACGCTCAGAGACAGATAAGATTTGACCTCCCAGTTCCTTCAATCATCCACCCTCATCCCCCCCATCAGAAACCCCCTCTCCTCCTCCAGGCATCCCCTGCAGTTTTTACCTTGTATAGCTAGACGAGTGCTACCACTTTGGAGAAACATCTCTGTGAATGAATCGTCAGGAATGCTATTGACGTCACCACCTGTGGAGTTGTCCTGGCAGAGCAAGTGTGTTTCAGATAAAGTCCTAGTGAGGACTCGGAAAGATGTCAGAGGTGCATGAGAACGGATTAAATGTGGAGTCATTGTAGAGAAGCTAGCTCCTGTTTGTCCCCTCACAGTGGTGACGGAGATGGTTCTCAAAGTTGATGCTTCTAACCATGGCCCAAGAGATACTTGGCAGCTATGTGGGAGGCTGCCTGCCATGGAGACAGGAGTTTACCCGGGAAGTGTGCCTGCCAGTAAGCGGCTGTTCTTGAAGGATTTGGGAGAACGAGCCTCAGTAACGATAATATTTTAAAAGCTAACTTAATACGCTTCTGTCTCTTATCAGAATTTATTCTTTCTTGCTTCATCTGGGGAAAATATTTCAGTCATTTCTTAAAAACTAAGAATGAGCTCATTGAGCCTCAGTTTCTTTATCTGTAAAATAAAAGGATTGGAAAAGTTCTATAATAGCACTGATAACTATTATTCATCGGTAAGCATTGTGCCTGATGCGTAGTTGTTTATGTAGATCACCAAATCTTGGCACATTAAGGGTGACCCCTCTGTAGTTCCTAAGGCCTCATCATAAAGCCCTCTGTTTCTGTGATCAAATCTATAAGGCCTAGCCATTGGAACTTATTGATTCGCTGGCTTATTTGGCTGCTTTCACCCACAGGAGAGACCACCCATGGAGAGGTTTTTGGTACCACTCTTGGATCTCACTGGAGGGAAACAATTCTCAGTTACATTTGGCAGATCAGTGGTGTGTACCTACTCTCCACCTTCACTGTGGCCTGGTGAAATGGTATCTGCTTGTTCCAAAAGTGTTTTCATAGTTTTTTCAAACTAGTTTGTCATGTGCTTGGAGAATGTGTTTCAGTCGTCTTCCACTATTTTTGACAAGGCTGCATTAATTTGCCTTTGGATGCTGAGCCTTGCATTTCATTGATATTATACCAGTTTTTATTATACTCTTTGCCAAATCTGTTATGATCCATTCTGCAGTCCTGAAAGTGTACAGGAAGAATGGTATTACTTCAATATTAACTGCTTTAAATACACTCTTCCTATGAGCTTTGATTTCAGGATACTAGCAAGTTTCTTAACATATTCAGCCAGTACTTTTTCAGTGATAGCTTTATACTCCCTATATTCTGCCTAAAGACCAGAGTTTTTGTAAGTCTTCTTCATCCATTGATTCAATTTTACTTCCAGATTCAAGCTCAAAGTCTGTACTCTCTGTATTTCCTTGGCATGCATTAAGAATTGTATACTTATCAAACCCAAATGACATTTTGATATTACTGGAATAAGATTCGATGTGATGAAGGAGCCTTTTAATGGATTTTTTGTGGCGCTTTCAAGCTTGATGTCCTCCATGTTCCATCAAGTGATAAAGATGCTTTGGCTGGACTCCGTCTTTAACTTGGAAGCCATATCAACTCTCAAGAGAGATGATAATGGACCTGCCCAGCCTAACCATAATAGACTTAAATTGTCTTCCTGAAAAACGCCACATTTTACAGCAATCATTCTTGACATGATTGTCTGCTGGTGTGTTTTAAATAGAGCAGTTTTCCATGTAGACATCAAATGCTTTAGTGTTCTAACTCTATTTGGGTCTATTTTGTATGTTAACAACAACAATAAATTTCTCAAAGAGGATTTTTACATTCTCCCCTCTAGAGGCCGAGACAGTGCAGTGCAGTGAGCACGTCTCCAGCCAGAGAGCTTGCATGACCTGGGTTCAAGTCCTCCATCTGACATGATTAACTGGCAGCCCTGGACAGGTGACAGAGCTTCTCAGTACTCCAGGGCCAAATATAACCTGCGTCACTACAGGGAATTTCCTCACTGATGCTCCAGACAGGCCTGTACAGGTCCAGTCCCTGAAAGAAAAACATACACAAAACCAAACCAAACCTACCCAGAAAACTCCATAAAGGAGTATTTGTTTCTTGACAACAAAAAGAACCCATACTTGAAAGAAAACACTTAGAACTATAGCACTTTAAAACTAAATGCAGTATTTAAAATATTATGCTGTTTCTCTACTCGCTTCCGCTCTTCTGTCCCCAAACAAGTAAGTCCTCCTTCGAGGTGGGTGCTTGGTCCGGTGAACTTTTATTTCTTTGTAATTACCGTGATAAGCTCATAGATTTCAACCCCATGGAGATCCACTCATCTGAGGAAGCCCAGAGTCCTGGAGCTTTTCTAGAATCCCCCAGGTGGTACATGGCAGGCCAGGTGCTGTGCCACCAAGCCCAGCACCACTTTCCCTGCACCACACACTGGAAATGACACTCCGGCTGCCCTGAGAGGTGTTGTCTGTTCTTCTCAGGTCTCTCTTCCTCCTCATATTACTTCCAGATATTGAAAACTATCTCCATTACTTTTCAAGGTAGTGCTGAAAGCATCTTGACAGAAAGAAGACCCCTTTCTGCTCCTCTGTGAATTCTCTCTCTTCAAGTCTGGCTCCACAAAACGCAGATTAAGGAAATCAATGCCCTTTTTTGTCAGAATCTTCACTAATGGATGCCCCTCATTCCAAATGGAGCCATTTCATTGTCCCAGATCAAAGGGTTATTTTAAAAGAGGAATTTATGCATATTTTAAAGTAAAATTAAATGCCACGTGCATAATTTATCTCCACTCTCCATTTTAATGTGAATAGTTTGGCCTCTGTTTTGTGAAATCAGAGAGGACACAAGATCAGGGAGTCCATAGTTCAAGCTGGCTAAGACCCCGCTTCCCATCTCTGTGCTGATTGGATCAGCCTGGGTATTAACTGTCTCATTGCCAGAATTCATTTTCACTTACATTCATCACTCAGAATTAGTGTAAGAACTTGGTGTGAATGGAAAGAAGACAGGCTGGGGATTCAGAAGCCCATCCCCTGCTCTGTCCTGTGGCACTGAAAGTGTGAATGGGGGAGGCCTTCTGTCTAACCTTTTTGATGTGGGCTCAGACTAGATAAGACCCCTTCTGCCTTGAGAATGAGTCACATGTCCTGTGATCTTGTCCCCCTCCTTTGTGCCGAGGTCCCTTTCAGCCCTGTTGCCATCTCCCCTGCAATGGGCGCTCCTTTCTCATTCTGTGAGGGGATGACGCAGTTCGAAAGAATGACCTCTGCTGCAGTCCTGTCTGGGAATGATCTGCGAGCTGGCTAGGATAACCCTTCTCTCTTGCCCAGCCAGCTAATAGAAAGCCTCTGTGCATTTTCTGTGGCTCTTTGGCTTCAGTATTTTCTCTGACTTCGTGCTTATAAATTAGATTTAGAGATGAACGTATCCCATCAGTACACAAGGAAGCCAATCTTAGATGTAAATTGAGTTTTGAAGAGAAAATACTTGTAACGGGGCTGTAAATATGCTGGGTTTAAAAGCTTTGGTTTTTCTCTCTCTAAGCCAGAAGAGAGTGAGGGTCTTCACAAACACACTGCAGTCATGTGGCTTTTCTGGGTCGTGTGCCGTGATAGCTGGGAGCCCCCCTGTGGAATTGTTTCTGGGCCCAGCTCTTTGCAGGCTCTGTCCCACTTTCTTCCCAGCATCCGGCATGCAGAGTCTGGGGTCAGTGGGGAAGGCAGGGACTGCCTGGGCACACATTTGCTGTCTGACTGTTCAAGACGTGGGGATGTTTTCTCAGTTCAGTTTTTGAGGCTTCTTTAAAGGGTGGGTGGAAATGGAAATGCAGATGTACTCCCAGAATTACCACGGATGTCAGGAGGCATCTGTGTGTGTACTTAAGGACCAAATTAGGCTCTGAAGTTCAGATCAAGAAAGCAGATTGAGCTGCTCTCACTTCTTGGCAGTTAGAATGTCCACCTTTGTGGAGTATTTCACATCTGGTATTTAGGCTCACGATCATGCTTTAAGAAGGCTATTTCTTTTGTTTGTTTGGTAGGGTTGTTTTGGGTTCCGTTTTGGTATTTTGTTTTTTGGTGGATTTTTTTTTGGTAGTAGGAATGTTGCTAGAATAAAAATCCAAGGCAGTGATAGGGATTGGAAGTGGTGATGGTTGACGGTGGGGAAGAGGAGAGCCAGACCTGCTGAGACAAAGGTGGACAGGCTTTGTTGTCAGGATGAGGAAGGAGGGAAGATGGCTTGTTCTTTCAGCACCTTCACCTCCCCACCTGAGGCAGATGCCCCCTGCCGAGGTCCCCAGGGGGCATTAGAGACACCAGCCAGTGTCTGGCTGCCTCACACCCACTTGTATACAGGAACAAAGGACAAATGACCAGAGCCCCCACAAGCGTGAGGGTTGAGCCATGCTTACTGAGGGGCCAAGGGCACTGACGATGGATGGGTTGCCCAGCAGGAAACAAGCTGGGAGGAGCCTGTGTGATCCCAGGGAAACACAGACAGTTTATCTTTGTACGGGCAAAAAAGAAAAAGAAAAAGGAAACATTTGTCTCTGACCTGATGTCTCTCAGCCCCTTGGGCAGGGTGTGAGCAAGGAGCTCCCTTCATTTCTCCACCTCTGGCTTCTCTAGGTGATGCCCCTCGCGTTCTGCTTGTACGAACTTTCTGGGACTGAGTTGCTCATGTGTAAAAAGCAGATCATATCTTGTTATGTGAATGTAATGAAACAACACATACAATTCCTCTAACGGAGTATCAGGCATCCCACAGAAGAGAAACATGATGAGGCTGTCGGATGCTGAGCCTTGTGGAGCCTGGGTATCTTCTTTCGTTGTGTGTGCCTCTTCCCTGGTGGAGAGCCCTCTGCCAGCCTGAACGGGTTTATAGTCAGAGGGGTGATTGGCATCCAAAGATGCCAGGGTCCAGTACACCAGTAGATGTATACAGAGTTGGAAGGAAGCTTAGTCATCTTTGGACCAAGGCCGAGGGAGGAGAATTCATTTGTCCTTCTCGGAGTCACACAGCTAGTAAGTGCCTGAGGTGAGATTTGAACTAGAGTCTTCTCAGCTCCATGTCTAGGTTAAGCACTATGTTCATGACACCAAGCTATTATCAGAAGACATAGGTTCAAATCTCAGCTTGGGGGGATGGCACAGAACAGTAAGTCTAGAGCAATACCAAGAAAAACTTGTAAGAAAACCACCCCACTCCATTGGTCCAATGTGGTCCTCTCCATTTGGTCATCCAACAAAGACTGGAGGAATGTTAAAAGGGGAATTCTTGTACAGGGCTAGGCTAGCCTGGCCAACCTCCTGTCATTCTGTGATTCTGTGAATGGGCTGCAAGACCATTTGTCTGTTACATGGAAGGCTACCTTTTATTGTAATGACATAAAACCCTAGGCATTCTTACTGACCAGTTCAGTCTCAACTGCTCTGGATGAGGAGTCAGGAGTCCTGACTCTGTCGCTCATTATGGGGTAAAGTTTGCGACTAGATCTGAGATTGCACCAGTATAGGGAACTCCCTTGTGAGGGAACTCCCTCTACCAATGCAGGATGGCACCTTCTCTGTAGCTGATAATCTCAGAGCATTGCCTTGGCTGAGGTGTCAAACATGCAGCAGCACAGCCCATGACAATCCCCCTGTGTGGCCCAAATCAGTTCAAAATGTAATTGGGGAATATTTAATGAAATAAATAACGATACGATAAATCATAGGTCATGTTAATGTGTGGTTTTCAAAGTCTCCGATAATCAGGAAGACAAGGACAACGTCTTCTGTTGATGAATCTAAAAAAATCAGAAACTTTGCTTCCTTTTGCTAGTGTTTGAAGGGGCCGCTGCTAGGCTGCCGGCAGGATGCTGGGGCTCCTTCACGCTCAGGGCCTCCCTCCTGCTCCGGTTATCTCAGACAGAGCCTGGGTGATCCTGACAATGGGATGGATGATGGAGCCTCCAACACACAGGAGAGGAGAGCCCTGGAATCCCAGCCAGGTTTCATGAGGTGGTGACCACTTTCCGAGGCACTAGCCCATCTCCACACCGTCAAGGGCAGCCAACTAAGAGGCCGTCTTGGCGAAATCTTCTCTTTGTTTCTGAAGAACTGCAGAGACGTTTGTACAGTGAGTCAGCAGTGTGCACAGGGTCATTCCAAGCCCCAGGAGCTTGTGGCCATTCTGCGCTGGGCTCCTGGGAGGAGAAGAGAAGGTTGCTGAGGTGTCTCTTAGCAGTAAACTTCTTCAGCTGTGGGGCCCCGTGAGCTGGGAATGGTCCCTCACAATGGTGTGATCATTTTAGTGGGAGTCACAGCATGTGTGAGATGGAGAAGACCACCTCTGTTTAACAGATCAAGAGGGAGACTCTGGTCAGGCAGTTTGCCCTGGTTAGTGACAGTGAGGGTGAAAATCAAGGCCTCCAGGATTCCAGTCTTTCCACTAAACGAGGCTGCAGGTTTCTGGTATTTAAGTGATAACCATGATGTTGTTTCAGTTGGATGAGGAGAAGGAAGAAGCGATTAGGGGAGATGAGCATCTGCACTTAGTTTGAACTTTAGTGAATTGGCAAGAAAACTCAGAATTCTTTGAAATGAGAGGTCAGCATCTGGATATCAAACCACACTGTGGAACCCTGACGATGCTCTTTGATTGACCAGTCTGCAGACCAGGAGGGATCATTTTATCAAGTTCACGACAAATGATGTTCATTTTAAATTCCTCCGTTTAGTGCTGGGCACTCACCTTTGTTTGCTAACAAGTCATGTTGTTCCAGGCACATATCAGTTATGGGGCAACTGCATAGCATAGCTCCTGTTTGGCTGCGGAAATGCATTTTGTGACATTTTTACAGAACATTTATCTTCTGTTACTGTCATGTTTTGAAACTCTGTGGTTGATCATATCCTACTTTCTCAGAAGGAAAGGTGGAGGTGGGGGAGAATGAGGGAGGGAGGGAGATAGAGGGAGAGAGAATAAGAGGGGGAGGGAGAGAGGGGAAGAGAGAGAGGGAGAGAGGGAGGAAGGAAGGAGGAGAGAGAGCAGGGGAGAGAGAGAGAGGGAACGGGGAGGGAGAGAGTCAAAGGGGGAGAGAGAGGATCATATGACTTAGCCCTGAGGAGAACCCGATTCTGCACATGAAGAAGCTGAAGCCAAAGACATAATGGAATTCTGCTACCAAGTCGCAGAAGCTGGAATTTGAACCTGGATCTTCTTATTCGCAGCCCAGCGCTCTTTACACTATCCATACTATTAGAAATGGTGTAGCTGTCACAGCAACCATGGGCTTAATATGAATGTAACACCTGGAATACCTCTTTTTACATGTAAACCCCCAAAATAGATCTCAGGTTCAAGGCACTCTGTAGGCACACATGCACAGTAGCCCACTGCTCATGAGACCCCATCAGTGAGTCCGCCTTCTTCATACATCCAGCGTACACAGCTCAGACCCCAAAACATTTAATGAAATATCATAAGAAGGAAAATGACAATACAACACTCCTGTATAAATCTGAGACAAAGTTACCCACAAATATGCAAACCATTAGTGGTAAAAGAGAATATATATATACAGGGATCATGTGTTGGGGGATATGTGTTCTGTATGCATGCATAGGAAAGTACATATTAAGTACATGCATGGCTAGCAAAATATGTGAGCACATCTAAGTTACACATCCAAAGGGATGTGTGTAGCCTATGCATATGCACAGAAAGGCAGGTCATGCTTTAGCTACTGAGAGGCTACGGCATGGTAGAAAAGGCACTGCGTCTGTGATTAGGAGTCCTGGATTCAAATCAAGTGAGAGTGTTGCACTCAATGGTCTTTGAGGTCCCTCAGATGTCTTGTGGTGTTGTCACTGCACTACTGGGCCTACTTCCTGCTGTGGATCATTCTGGTCTCCCCTGCCGCACCTCCTGGTCCTCAGCTGTTGTCTTCATTGAGGTGCTTCTTCTTCTTAGGAGGAGTAGGCTCTCTCCTTCTCTCTGTCTCTCTCTCAGCTTAGATTCTCTGATTGAGAAAAACAGATTCTCACTGGTTTAGTCATCAGATGAAAGAAAAGCAGCTTTCTCTCCCTAGGAGAGGGTGTAGTTCAATTTTAATCCCAAGACCTAAGCTCTTGGCACATAGACCAACTAGTTAGCAGTTAGATCCTGCTAGGATTCGGAATGTGTTTTGAACCAATTTCCTCCTGCTAATAAGGTCAGAATCTCTGTTTTAAACCTTTGTGTGACTTAGTGTTAGAAAGCCCCTATTAATTGCACTCAGTGTCTGATTGTCATCTGGCATTTGTCCTCCAACCGTGGTGGTGGTGGGGACAGCTGTATTCTAATAAACTAGACCGAATCATGTAGATCTGCATTGTCCTAGCTTCCTTCAGACTCGTGATACCCTGTGCTTCTGCTGTGTAAATGAATGGAGAGAAGAGAGCAAAAGTTCCTTTGCCCTGAGGCTATCCATTTCTACCTCAGATCTCCCTCTCCCTCCAAATACCAGCCTTTCCCAGGCGAATCCAGCTACCAATAAACCTGCCAGGCTTTGAACTGCGCATCCAAGAAGCATGTTGCCCTGGAGATTCTCCAAAATAAGCTGACCTCTTGGGGCTTACCTGGGAATACAGAAGGGCACCCTGATTCTTAGGTTTTCAACCTAATATATGCTCATAATATGTTATTCCAGCTGTTT
The DNA here is from genome assembly GCF_028372415.1 of Notamacropus eugenii. NCBI lineage: Eukaryota > Metazoa > Chordata > Mammalia > Diprotodontia > Macropodidae > Notamacropus > Notamacropus eugenii. Next base: position 17,543,600 of record NC_092875.1, read on the forward strand.
TGGCCTTTCAAATGAGCAGACTCTCTTCCTCCTTAGTTCTCAGTTATGAAAAGGCCCTAAAGGATCTAACCCTATGACACCTGCATAATTATTGTCTTCCATCTTTCCTTTTCGTGGCTAAAGTAGTTTAGGAGGTTATCTATAGTCAGTGCCCTTGGACTTCCTTTCCACTCACTCTCTTATTCTCTGCATTCTGGCATCTTATCTCACTGTTAAATTGAAGCTGTTGTCCCAAGTTACCAGTGTCCTCTTTCTTGGCTTTCTTTGCTGGAGGAAATTGTATAGGAGGAGAAGAAAAGAGAGCCCAAGATACACCCTTGGGAGACAAGTTAGTGGGCATGAAGGTTCAGGAGAGGCTGCTGAGGAGAGGTCAGACAGGTAGGTGGTGAGGGGGAGAAACATCCTCCAAACTGAGAGGAGGAAAACAGTGTCCAAGAGGAGAGGATGAAAGACAGTGTCTGAGCCAACAGAAGGGTCCAGAGTCTGAGGGGTAAGAAAAGACCAATTGGTTTGGCAATTACAAGTTTATTGAATGGGTGCTGCCTCCATCAAACAGACCTGGGAAAGACCTCAGCTTAAAAAGACCAAGGTTCCCTATTGCATCCTGGACCATCTCCAGTCGTCCTGATCTATATCTTGCCACTGGACCCAGATGGCTCAGGAGGAGAGTGAGGCTGGAGACTCTGCACAGCCCTGCCTCACTGGAATCTAATTCACTACAAGTCATGATGTGACCTTCCTGATGTCCTGGTCCTCTTTGAGAAGAAGGACCCACAACAGCAGTAACATGGTTTCTTGGTACCTTTGGAGAGTTAAGAGAGTGACAGGAAAGAGCAGAAGGCTATGGATGCACTCCCATGGCCTCATTTTATGGAATCTCTTCTTTTCCCCTCTGTGCAGTTCATATAATGTTTTAATTATTTGTCTTTGAGTGTTTGATAAAATTCACTTACAAACCTTGGTTGGTTTCTTTTTCTTTTCCGTTTTTTTTGGAGGGAGGTGGTTATTTATGCCTCTTTCAAATTCTTTTATGAAATCGGGCTATTTAAATTCTGCTTCTTCTGTTAATCTGGCTATTTTGCATCTTTGTAGTCATTTACCAATTTCATTTAAATTGACAATTTTGTTGGGTTAGGGTTAGATTGGAGGATAATTGGGTAAAATAGTTGTATTTCCTTCATTTCTTTATTTGGTTTCACTTCTCTTTTGAGGGGAGGGATAGATACAGGCCCATTTGTTTTCTTCTTTTTAATCAGACTAATGCTTTATTTTAATTTTGAAAAATAGTTTTCTATGTTATCAGCTTGACTTTTTGTGTTTTCAATTTTTGCTTATCCCTGATTTTCAGATTTTCTGCTTGATGTTCAGTTGAAGTTTTAAAATTTGTTGGTTTTCAAGGAATTTTTAGTTTTGCTCAGTTCCTTGATGTCTTCTTTCTCTCTCTCTCTCTTTTTTGGTTGATGAAAGTATTTAGAGATATAAAATTTCCTCTTTGTGGAAAGAGGAATTTTGTTATGTTAACTTTAAGGTCATTTTCTTTGATGAAATTTTCTATTGATTTGAAATTTTATTCTTGGATAATAAAGTTCTTTAGGCTTAAGTTTTTTAGTCTCCTATTACTTTTTAATCAAAGATCCTTTAGCAAATATCATTTTTATTGTTGTCAGTAAAGTAAATTATTTCTGATTTTCTGTATTTGTTAAGTTTCATGCCCTGGTATCTGGTCAGAAAGTAAAAACAGATGAGAAATCTACATCTGTCCTCCTTTCTGCTCCTGCTCTGTAATCACCAAAGATCCATCACACCTCGCTTTTCTAACATGCTATTCAGGCCTTTCATTTCTTTTAGAAGAGTCTTTCTATCTCCGCTTTGCCTCCTTTCCAGGAGATCTGTAACTAATTAAAAATGTTATCAGAATCTTTGTTGTCATGTGTCTGTGGTTGGGGATTTCAGGTAGCCTGGTGGTTCATACATTATCTCTTCTTGTCCTGTTTTCCTGGTCAGATGTTTTTTTTAATGAGATACTTTCCATGTTCTTTTATTTTTTTCAGTCTTTTGACTTTGTTTTCACCTTTCTTGCTGTCTCATCAGGTTATTTGTATCTGTTTGGTACTTTCTAATTTTCAAGGACTCTGCTATTTGTTTAAGGTTTAGTACCTCTTGCATAAACTGTTTATTCTGCTTCTAGTTCTTTCCACTAGAATTCTCATTTCATTTACAATAATCCTTTGTATCTCTTATCTCATGTTTTCTAGGAATATCAGCAGACCATGTGGACAATCTGTATTTTTATCTGAGCCTGTGCCTGAAGATGCTGCGTGGTTACTCATTTCCCCTAGGCTTATGCCCTAGATGCCTGGGATACATAAAACTTCATTATCATTGGTCTCTCCTTTCATTTGTTAATATTTCACAATTTCCTTCCTGAATTGGGAATTTTTCCTTTGGTCAAGTGCCGCCTGCTCCTATACACTGTTGTGGGATGGTTAGCCCCTATTTGATCTGGATTTGTATTATTTGGGGTCCTGTTGGAGGCCTCTTGTGGTGTCTTCTGTGTTCAAAGTGCTAACAAATCATTGTAACCTCCAGACACATTGTTCTTTGCCAGCCAAGGTTCAGAACGCAGAGAGACTGCAGACTGGTTTCTCATTGCCTGGCTAGATCACTGTCATCCAGCCTTCTAGCTGAATGTGCCTGACCACCCTGAGACTTCTTGGCTGGAAGGAGCTGCTCCTTTTACTCTGGAAACTCCAGGAGCCCTCTGGATGTCCTTTTTTGTTGGCCTAGACTGAAGAAAGGTGCTCCCTATAGATTCTCTATTTTGTATTTCTTATTTGATTTCGTGTTCTTCTCTTTAATCTTTTTTGGACTATGTATGTCAGAACTGACTCTGCTTCCATTCACACCGCCCTCTTGACCAGTACTATTTGTTTCTCTTTTAATGAAGTTACGCTTAGAATGAAGCTTTGCTCCCAGTTCAGACATTCTGGAGCAAGCAATCCCACAAAAATGTACCAGCCATTCTGTTAGGAAATCACTTTGTAAATCTGAAACTGGGCAGACCATTTCAGGAATATAGATCTCCAAGAGCTTAGCTCTCTTAAGAGAGGCTATAGAGTCATCTACTCTAAGGACCTTGCCTTTCACAAGGCAAGTCGGGTATAGTGGGCAGAGGAGTGCAGGACGTCAGTGCTCCCATCCCACTTCAGACTAACTTAGGCCTTCTTGCCCTGCAGTCAAACTCTAGCATACGTGTAGTTTCAGTCAATTAGATTGTGAGCTCCTTGAGGGCAAGGATTATCATTTGTATCACCATCCCACCCCGCCTTGAGTTCTGGAACTCACAAGATTAAACACATTACAGTAAGAGGTCAGTGTATACATAATGGTTTGAGAATGAAGAAATATGAAATACTTTTATAATATAGGTTCTTTGATATTTTGAAAAATCTGTGATTTTATTAGTGTGTATACATATTCAAACAAATTGTAACTCCTCTATGTCATGTCATCTTGTAAGATTCTTCTTCATGTGCTCTTTTAAGTCCTGCATAGGAGCCTCCTGGCTTGAGAGTGATTATCAATAGTAACTGTTGCTGTTTCCCTCACAGCCTGCTGTCTTTCTTTTTCTTTGCCTCATTAAAAGGGCCATGACCCAGCTACTTCTTAAACAGGCCTGTTCAATGAATGGGTGTTACCTCACCCTAAGTGAGACCCTGCATAGACCTTGGCCTAAAGGGGGCCAAGGTCTCCCAGTGCATCCTGAGTCTTCTCCAGTCATCGTGATAAATGTCTAGTCACTGGATTCAGATGGCTCAGGAAAGAAAGAGAGGCTGGTGACTTGCACAGCCCTCCCTCCCTCAAAACAAAGTCAAGTGCAAGTCATGTCATCACTTCTCTAATGGCATGGTCTTCTTCAGCAATGAAGGATGAACACAACACAGCAACAACTTGTTGACCAGTCGTTGGCCAAATAATCATCTCTCTGAGTCTCATTTTCTTTTTCTGAATCTACTTCCTAAGAATGCATTGTCTGCTCTTTAGAGTGGTTGTGAAATAAACGTCCTATCATCCCAACACCATGTGGTGAAGAGTCAAGGGTTAATACCTAATGCCTGGGGCCCAACATTTAGAGAGTTAACAGACCACTCTGACACTGGGCATTAGCTGCACTCATAGTTGCCAGTTCTGAGAATCCCTCTCAGGTAGCAGCAGGAACAGATGCTGTTGGAAAGAAGCAAGTTACAAAGCCAGGTAGAAGACCGAAGAGCATGGACAAAAACCAGAACTGATCTGCCCTGGGCATGCTCCCTCTGGTTTCTGAAAGGGGCTGCCTTGTGACAAGAGGACCTTCCATTGCCCTAGTTGCAGACATTCCAAAGGTAGCAGTTAGCTAGGAAGGAGCCAGGCCAGGAATAGGAGGCGTTAAATAAAAGCATTTCTGCACACCACCCTAATCCTCTTTGTGTTAAGCCAGTATTAAAATGACTGTGCCTTTTCATGCTGAGTCTTCTTTTCTTTTTTTACATTGAATTTCTTTTTCAGTTGGACCCTAACTGGGTCAGAGACACAAATTCCATTTGAGTCACTGTTTTCTGAAGTGATGAGGGCATTTGATTGCTCTCTTCTTTAGCAGAGTGTTAACGATAATGGCGAATGGACCGCAGGGGAGCTCTTTGGGAAGCCCTGACTCAGTCCTTTCCAGGGCCGCTCCATGGCTGGTCTTCACCAAATGGCTGTATAGCACACACTTGGCCTCGTTGCCTCTCTGAGGCAAAAGAAAGCTCTCAGGCCCTTGGTAATTTAACGTGGAACATTCTGGTGAATGCTGGTTTCTTGGAAGGGAAGCATCACCAGCTCTTGAGACCAGGTTTTCTTTAATGTTGAGCAACTGGCCATGGTTCTGGTGGGTTCCTGCGGCCCTTAGGGGCTGCTCTAAATGTACGCTGGGATTAGCATCTGATGCTGTTAAAGGTACAAGATGATTAGCAAGTAAAAACCTTTTTTCATTTCTCTGTACAATTAAACAAAGGCCTCAGGGTGAAGTTTGTGACAGTGCCCAAAATGGAATCAGAAGGTTACAGGATTCCTTAGTCTCTTCCCAAGCTTCCAGACTTCTGTGAATCCCAGTTTGTGATCGCTATTACTAGCTCACAGAGCTGACAGAACACAAAGTTGGAAGGGACCTTGGCTCTTTAGTTCTTAATTCCACGCTTCCTTAGATCACAGAAAAGCCTAGAAAGGTTGGAAGTCAGAAAAATTCCCCAAGCCTTAGAGCTGCCCTCAAATGGAAAGGGGGAGCTACGTGGCCCCTTGTCAGGTGGACTGTAGGGGGCACTCTAGCTCAGTTTACGAGGTGGACCAAGTGATGGCTGTAGTATGGTTCAGTGATACTGTCCACTGGCCTTGTCTGGTTTATCCCCTACCTTGGGGTGACTTGGTATCTGTCTCCCAGGGCCTGAAAAGCGCTTTGCTGCACCTATTAGAAACTCAATAAGCATTATTTTGTACTATTTTTAGATGATTTTACAACCTAGCCAATGAGGAATTGGAGTATTGACTGGAGTTGGTTTTTGGAATCCATGTTCTCTGGCCTAGGAAAATTACTAAGTAGATAGTATTAACTGAGGGCTCTCCCCTCCCCCAACTCCCCTCCATCTCCTTCTTTGGCCTTCTTTCTAGGGATACACTTTGCAGAGAATGAAAGGGCTGCCAGTGGTTTTCCCCGGGCACTACTAGAAGGAAAGCTCATGGATTCATGGAAGTATACTTTTCAATACCTTAAGTCCCCTAAAAACTACTGTCTTAGTAAGTTGGCATTTCACATCTGTTTTAACCTGGGTCATGGCCACAGTAGTGCTGTCAAAGGGAGGACGTGGCATCTTCTCTCCCTGCCCACCCCACCGTGGCTCTTCCTGCATAGTGATGGCATGAGGCTCTGCATTGAAGCCGACTGTGCTTTGTGAAGCCTGTGCAATTGTAAACAGGTGGCATCCTTGAGCCTGGCATGTGCCACCCCAGAGAAAGATAGCTGAACTAATGAGAAGCAAACGATGAGCTTGGACAGAGTGATTCTCCTTCCCAGCTGCTGTCTGCAGATCTGTCTCTATAGCTGTCAAGGTTCTTAGGATTTTGGAGCTGAAAAGCCCATAGAGATCATTCCATACAGTCCCATCCTTCCATAGATAGAGAAACTGAGGCCTAGAGTGAGGCCGCTGCTTACCCAAAGCTACAAAGCATTTCAGCCCACGTCTTTGGGCTGCACACCCGGTGTTCTTTTCTCTATCCTGGATTGCCTTTAGCAGGGCAGAAGGAGCCCGTTTTGAAGGCTGAGTTCCCAAGGACCCCTGAGTTCCCTTGATGAGGCTGACTGGCTCAGAGGGTTCCTGGGGCTTTGAGGTGGAGTTTGCTTTGTCTTTTTACTTCTCTCTCCCTTTGCCCACCATCTCCCTCACCGAGTTCTCCCTCTTAACTAGGAGAAACAATTACAAACCCAAACACCCGCCAGCATGTGTGTCATTCCACACCCACAGTCCACCATGTTAATGTTGAGAAGAGGGAGGTCTGTTCTGTCAGTCATCTTCTGGAATCAAAACTAGTCCTTTCAGTTCTGTGAAACCTGTGGGTGTTGCTGGTTCCATATCAGCTCACACAGGGAGCATCTGGTTCGTCCAGAAGTGGGCTGAGCTGTCTTGTGGAGCTCAGCGAGCTCCCCCGTGAATGTCATTGGGTACATTCCAGGAGGGGCGAGGGTACAGGGGAATTTCTGCACTGGACAAGGGTGACCTCTTGGGTTCCCTTCAGTTGTTTCCCAGGTGAGGGAGCGCCTGCCAATTCAAATCAGTGCTTTCTTTGAAGCCCTGAGAGGCAGTGACCTGGCCTGGATCCCATGGCCAGGCTGGGCCCCCACCTTCCTGAGGTGGACGCCAGCTCTCTCTCTGCTGGGCCGCACTGCCTCTCAGGGGAAAAAGGATGACTGATGAAGGGCTACTCACTGACCCTGGGAGCAGGACTCTTGATTGAAACACTTAATTTGCTCTGAGTAAGAGTTCCAAGACAAGTCTGTATTTATCTAGCCATGTCTCCAGTGCAGAGCATTTGTGAGTGTTTAAAAAATTGTAATAGTAATTAATACCCACCCTGGGTTAAGATTTTATCTGAATAGAATAGAAAGCACGTGGAAACGGATGAGAAGGACCAGCTGTACTTCCCATGCATCATAGCTTTGTTCAGTTGGAAGTTTGGTTTCAGTAGAAGAAAGGCCAGATACAGTGGGTAGGAATTAAGAGACCTGGATCATTTGCCATGGAATTTCAAGCAAGTCACTTATGTCTTCAGGGCCTCCGTTTCTCCATCTATAAAAGGAAGAGATTGGTATGATTCTCTATAAAATGCCCTTCCACTGGAACTCTCTGTGACTTGGAGGGGACCTTGACCAATTTGTCTCCTAGGATTCCTTGTCACCAGCATTGTTCATGTGACAAGCCAAGAGAGGAGTCCTGTCCATGAGAAGCCTGGCCTTCCGCTGCCATGTTCCTTAAGGCTCATCATCCACATTGACTGATAGCTAGTCATGGTATGAGCAGGTCCCACTGGCCTCCACTACAAATAAAAGGGCTGCTTGCATTTGAGTGGGGAAATCCTAGGGGCACCCAATAGTATGTGGTAGGGAATAGTAGAAAGGGAGCAGAGAGGACCACTAAGAATTCTCCTACAGCCATCTGTCCTGGACCACGATTTCTCATCTTCATCTGTGACCAGCATGCACTTGGTGCTCATTAAGGTTCTGGGTAACTCTAAACTGGAAAAGGATTAGCCTCCCTTAGGAAGGGATTATGATGAGAAAGACCTTTCTAAGTTAGAACTCTGTTCAAAATTAAATTGGATTGAATTCATTGGTGAGCAAGGGACTAGTTAATTAATTCTGTCACTATTTAAACATTTATTGAGTGCCTATTGTTTACAAGGCACTGACATTACAAGAACAAAAAAAACCTGTTTTCCAGGCCCAGCCATTTTCCTAGGGGGGATACATCAGTCACCATTAAATGAATCTAAACTCATCTGAGGAAGGAGAGAATGGATTACACTTCAGATGAACCTGTACTCAGGTCAGGGATGATGGGTGATGAAGGCAGAGAGGAGGAAGAAATGCTTTCTCAGCGTGGAGGATGGAGAAGTCCAGGAGGTTTGAAGGGGGAGTGATGTAACATCAAAGAAGGTGGGAAACTGAGAGACGTCATTTACCTCGGTCTTCCTCAGTTTTGTTATCTGTAAAATGAGGATAACACCACTTACCTTCAGGGCAGTAAGAGATGATTTTGTAAAGTAGGCACACAGTAGGCAGTTAATAAATGCTTGTTCCACCTTCCCCGCCCCCCTCGGGCTGTTTCAAGGAGCAGAGGGGTCAGGAGCCCTGCCCTGTCCAGTAAGGGCACCCCTACCTGACCACAAGGCACACACCTTAGTCCTGTGCGCCACACCATGACTCTTCAGTCCCAAATATCAGCGAGAGCGCAGGCCTGTGGGAGCCAGGGACAGAGGTCTCTAGGGAATCCCCCTCCCACTGTCATTCTCTAGTCCTCCTGCCACCCTGGTAGTGCTGCCTTGGCAGTGCCACCCTGTTCATACATTGTCTCCTCAGGGCCAGGGCCTGTTCTCCCTGTTCTGGATCCCCAGGCCTGATGCAGCAGCTGACATGCAGGAGGTGCCTAATAAATGCTTATCATTTTCAGAAATTTAAGAGAAATCACCAGAGAAAGGGACATTTGTCTTCTTTTGTTTTCAATTCAATTCAAAATGCATTAATTAAAAATTGTTTTAAAAAAGTTATTCCTTCTTTCGTTCCTCTTCCATTCTTACCTTTCCCATCTCTCTTTACTTGACTTAATTACATAATTTTATGCCTTTTTCTGGCCCTCAGTTTCCTTATCTACACAGTGAGGCCTCTCCCAGCTCTCCCATGCCCTTTGTTGTACCGCTGGCCATGGGGCTTCAGTGGACACTTGCAGCTTCCTACAGATGGCCATGCAAATGGATAATCTTTTTGTAACATTTTACATACTTACAGAGCACTTGACATGTTATGTCATTGAACTTTGCCTGCTCTTGTATAAATTAATCCTTTCACAATATACCTGTGGAAAGTGCTCGTATGACTTCCTCTGGCAGCGTGACCGTGGCAATGCCTTTTACATTTCCAACGGTCAGTTTGCTCAGCTGTGGTACCAATGGGTTATGGTAGCCCTGGGATCAGGGTGCCCCGAGAACCAGGAGCTATAATATATCATTTGCTTATTTGCAAATTTTGTGAGGAATGCCTGCCAGGGAAACAAGATCACTCCTGAGAAAGTGTCTTGCTAATGCAGAGGTGTTGGGTCCAATCAGCAGCTCGTTACCTCTGCAGAACCCCCCGACCTGAGGTAGCAGGTATTCTCCTCTGCTCCCCCAAGGAGCAGAAATGGGAGTGTTTTTATTTTCTACATAGATTTCCTTAGCTCAGTGTAACATCAGTAAGTCAAGTCAACATGCTTTCCTTAAACCCCTACTATGTGCCAGGCTCTGTGCTAACCTCTGGGGATACAAAGAAAGGCAAAGACGGTCCCTACCCTCAAGGAGCTCCCTGTCTAATGGAGGAGGCAGCATTCGAACCCCCAGGCACATACTCGGGGTAACTGGAGAAAGTCAAGCCAGGAAGCCCAACATGAAGTTTTCTTGCAGAAGGCAGGCTTTTAGAAGGGGGAAACTGAGGGACATTTGTTACTTTCATCCTCTTCTAGTTTTCAAATTCTGGCAGACACAGGAATGATGTATCTAGTGAAGTAGAATAAATAGAGTAAGTAGATACTTAGCATGCTGATTCTGTCACCACTGCTTCTTCTGAAAACCGAAGCAGTTGCTACAGATGGTACATAAGGGGCAACAAGGTGGTGCAGTGGGTAGAGCACCAGGCCTGGAGTCAGGAAGACCCAAGTTCAAATCTGATCCCCTGCACTTACTAGCTATGTGACCTTGGGCAAGTCATTTCACTGCGGTCTGCCTCCTCATCTGTCAGGTGGAGGTAATCACAATACTGCCCTCTCGGTTACTGTGAGGATCCAATAAAATAATACTTGTAGAGTGCTGCTGTGCATGCCTGATACACAGTGGGCACTTAATAAGTGCTCGTTCCCTTCCCTCCCACCCCCAAGGGTCTGGCTTCCTCTCAGAACTGGAAATTCTTGGTTTGAACTTGTTTACTCAAATAGACTGCTTGACCTTCCTGTTAATAGTGATGGCTGACATTTATGATGTTTTCCTGTTACAAAGAACTTTATGTGTCTTACGTTACCTGATCCTCACATCAGCTCTCCAAGGTAAACTAGACAGAGAGAGAAGGGGAGACGAGAGAGAGAGACAATAGACCGATAGAACAAGTGTTACTTTTACTAGGTGATATACTCAGCTGGCAGGGGATACGTACACATGTACTGTACACAGTACTGCCTTTGAGGAACTCCTGTATGGTGATACACTGTATATATTTGTGTTTCATGTATTTATGAATGTAGCTGAGGGTGTAATGGAGAGCTGGGCCCCAGCAAAGTAAGAGCTCACCTACCAGAGCTGAAGAGCCAGGGATGGAATCCAGACTTTGGGTAGTAATCTGTTGGAGGGACAAGTAGAGGAGACACATCCTTGAGCCCAGTCCGAGGTGCTGGGTTTGAGTGTCCTTTCAGAGGGCAGGAACCTGATTCAGGGATAGTGACTTGCTGTTGGCCGCCCAGCTGATAAGTGGAAGAACTGCCAGGAATGGGCATTTCCCACCCCTAGGCCTGGTTTGGGGCTCTTTCTAGGACATCATTTTGCCAAAGGAGAGCTGAATGTTTCACCAAGAGAAAAAGACTGCAATTAAAATGATCCTTCATCTTTTAAAGAATATCCAACTTTCCAGCAACAGGAACGTCTGCCTTCTGTTAAGAATGGGAATGGAATGATTCGAGGCATCAGGCAGCCCCTTTGCTGATGTTTCTTTGCCAGTTTTCTTGAGCGTCCGTTTCCTTACGCCTCTTGAAGCCAGAGGCACGTGAACGGTGCCAGTCCTCAATCTGCCATCGCCAGGAAGCAGGTCTCCTCTGAGCACAGCTGGTGCTCACTCCATGCTCAAGAGCTCCCAGTGGACATTGTTGTGCAGCAGATTTTATTAAGTATACAATGATGAATATATCTCCCAGAGTCTTATTATCAAGCCCCTGAAGCACATCCTTGCTGCCCCCAGCTGATTTAATCACCAAAGTGCTCTCAAGTACCCCGGTTTCTTTATTGAGCTGCTCTGGCTTTTCCACTAATCGCACCCAGGAGAAGCTGGGAGGACCAATATGTGTCTGGTTTGACAAAGGATGCTATGGAGAGTTGTCTGTCCCAGAGGAGGGCGGCCCACTTGGGCACATCTGGATTCTCCTTGTAAAAGAGGGGCATGGGTGGCTGAGTCTCCATACTTGTCCACTCTGGGGCCCACTTCTAGTAGCATTGTTTTAGCAAAGCAGAATCAATTACCTTACCGATCCCCTCTGGCTAGTCAGAAATGACCTTTATCTCCTTGTAACTCAGTTAGAACTTCACACGGTCTATGTTGTATTATAGTTAGTGGTGTAGGTGTAGGTGTCCTGTCTCCCACCAGGTGTACTTGGGGACAGTTTGCCTCATTAATCTCTTTGTGTCTTACACAATGCTTGGCCCATGGTAGCAGGCCCATAATAGATATATCAGAGTATTACTTTTCCCCCAAGTTGTCCAATAGAAATCACATGTTGACATTTCCCCACAGGCAGGTAGGTAGTGCTAACGTGGAGATGGGAGGATTCCTTTAGGACCGACATATGCAGGATGCAGGCTTTGACTGAGGGGATCTGTCATTCCATTGCTTGAGAAATGTCATTTGGATCCATTATCTGAGTGTTCATGCTTATCTGTGGGTGCGCGGAATCTTAACTCCTTTCTGTTTCCTGCTTCTCTTCGCACAGCCTCTACTCTATATCTTTTCCTGTTGTCTTCACCCTTTGCCATTCTCCCTTCTTTCTTCAGATGTAGCCACTCATCAGTTTCTTGAAAAATACCTGGAATCCCATGAACTTTTGGGTGGCCATACCAAGCAAGCTGTTAATTTAACTTAATTCAACAACAATTCAGCTAGGTGGCTCCATAGTGCACAGAGCAACAGGTCTGAAGTCAGGAAGACTCAACTTCCTGAGTTCAAACCTAGCCTCAGACATTTACTAGCTGTGTGACCCTGGGCAAGTCACTTCACCTTGTTTGCCTCAGTTTCCTCATCTGAAAATGAGCTGGAGAAGGAAATGGAAAACTGCTCCAGTATCTTTGTCAAGGAAACCTCAAATGGGATCATGGTGGGTCAGACACAACTGCACAACCCATTCAAAAGATATTTAGCTAGCCTTGGTACTGTGAGGAATACAGCAATGAGTAAGGTAAGCTCCCCTCCCTCGTGGAGTGATAGCCATGTGAGGAATGGTGCTGGGAGGGGTAAAGGAAAGGAGAGCCTTGAAGGATGAACACTATTTTATCTGGCAGAGTTAAGGCCTTCGATAGTGTGGGGCACAAGGAGAAGAATGCGAGACAGGCCTGGAAGGGAGGGTTAGAGCCACAGTGTGGGAGACCGAGTTTGGATTTTCTTTGGTGCATGATTGGAAACGGTCACAGGTGCTGGAACATTTTAGAGACCCTGGAGGAAAGACTATCAACCAAGAGACTGAATAGTGTGGGTAGGGGCAGTGAGGCCGTACTAGGGGTGGAGACTGGGTAAGATAATGTTAGGAAGCATTCTTAAACCCCCAGCACTCGGCAAATATGACTCCTCCTCCTCATTCACAGCAGGAGGGGATTGATTAATACAAATGAACAGTGCTAATCTGATGCTCAGTCAGATCAAATGGAACAAAGCATTTCTGTGCCAGGTGCTGCACGAAGGTCTAGGGATGCCCGATATAAATAAACAAGCTAACCCCTCCCCTCAAGGAGCTGACAGTCCAATAGCGGAGGCCACATGTAGAGAGGGGAGTGGCGGCCATTCAGGAATCCCAGGAGTAGTGCCTGGAGACATGGGGCCATTGATTCAGGAGTGATAGTGTTGATCTGATTGTAGTTTTCAGAGCTGGAGTTGGAAGTGAGGGCTGCGAGCAGGAAGGCATCATTGGAAAGGGCCCCTGTAGTAACATAGCGTGAAAATGCCTGGGCACTTCTGTGGTGGGTCTGGGTCCGGGCAAAAAGAGGTGAATGGATGATCACTGAGTAAAGCTCAGGAGGCCAAACCACAGACACATGCTTGAAGATGGCCTGGAGTTAGGGAGTCCAGGCAAGGTACGATGACCGCTCACCAGTCCTATGTCCCAGGTCCTCAGTTCTTTCTGATCCCCCTTTCCTCCTCTGATTCCTTCTTCCCTTCCTGATCACATCATCACTTTCTGCCTGTGTTTACCTTGGAGTTAGGTTTGCCCCCAAGGTGTTTTAGATACAGGCTTCTGACAGTCCATGAAACTCCAGGAAAGCGGATTTCAAACAGCCTCCCTTCACTGCAGCAGGCTTTGGAGTGAAGCCTCTTGGAAATGGGCCACGCTGCACGAGCAGTTTGGCTAATTCTTTCTTCCTGTGGCTCCCTCCAGGACACAGGCATTAAGAGGGTCCATTTAAGTAGCTGCGCCACAACTCACAATACATTGCCATTCCTGAAAGCCATCTGTATACTGAAGTGGAACAGATTCATACCTGCATTGTACTCCATCATCCAAATGTCTGTAATTACGGGCATTCAGGGGCAGCCTCCTGGCACTTTTCAGTCATGCCAAGCACATTTACCAGTTCTAGATTTGGCACATTCCCCTAGCCTTTCAGTCCAGGCCCTGTAGCACTTGAGATATGATTATTTTAAAACTTGAGAATTAACTGGATCAAGAAAAATACAAGTCTCGCTATTCTAGTTGGGTAACTGTGCTGAACCTGCTTGAAATTCCATCTTTAACATAGTTAGGGTTGTAGCAGTTTTCTCTGCCTTCACATTCTGTCTTTATAAAGTGCTAAACTATGCCCAGTCATGACTACCAGGTATGTGGCAATGACTTTCCTTGTTAAGTATTTTAACACAACAACATACACCTGCTTGTAAAACTCATATATGTTGTTCAATTGTTCAGTTGTGACTGACTCCTTGTGACCCCATGGAACATAACAAGGTAACGGTTTCCATGGGCTTTTCTTGGCAAAGATACTAGAATGGTTTGCCATTTCCTTCTCCAGCTCATTTTACAGATGAGGAAACTGAGGCAAATGGCAGTGAAGTGACTTGCCCAGGGTCACACAGCTAGCAAGTGTCTGAAGCCAGCTTTGAACTCAGGTCTTACTGACTCCTGGCCCAGCACTTTATCCACCAAGGTGCCTTTTTAAAAACTAATATACCCAGTGCAATCAAAGTGGCATCATCTATTTCAATAGGAAACCTACCCCTCAAATAAGCTACACTTTCTACCTTCCATCATATTGCTTAAAGATGAGGTAAACTTCCTTTTAAAAGCATTTGAAATATTAAATAATTTTTAAAAATTGCTTCAGTGTAAAGCATTGTGGTCTAATCAGAAAAGCGCTGTATTAGGACTCAGAAGACCTGGATTTGGATTCTGACTTTGCTACTTACTCTTCATGAAAATGACTGGCAGCCCACTGGTGGTGCAGGGGCACAGAGCACAGGACTTGGTGTCGGGAAGGCCTGTGTTCTAGTCTTGCCTCAGACACTTTCTTGTTGTGTGACCCTAGGGAGGATCCCTTACTGTCTTTGTGGCTCAGTTTCCTCGGAATTAAAATGGGAATAGTAACCACACAGAGTTGTTGTAAGGGTCAAATATTGTTTGTAAGGTAGTTCCTAAATCTAGCACTATGTGAATACTAGTTACCTCGTCATTAGATCTTAAACAAATCGCTTAGTATTGCGTTCATGTTTTCTGAGCCTTCACTTTCTCATCCTAGATGGGATGTTTTCCCAAGTCCCCTCCAACTGGCATGCCAGCCTTTGGATTCTGTGACATGTTAACACAAATAGGACAGCACTGGAAACTGTGGGGAGTTTTATAAGGAGAAGGACACTGTGGTTGCTGTTAGTGAGGGTACTGGAGTGGTGGCTGTTCCCGTGACCTCCCACAGCGCAGGTCCCACTCTTATCTGTAGTCTCTCCTAAGGGCATCTCAGGAGTCTGCCCAGGGTTGTGAAGATGCTCTTTGGAGTGCTGTCCAGCTGCCTTCTCTCTCCTGTCTTTTCCTCCTATATTACATTTACCTGGTTTTTGGAGTTCCTCATTGGTTCTAGCTTGCAGCTGGCTCACTGTCATCATGGCCATCTACAATGGCCCTCCGTTCATTGTCAGTCCTCCAGAGATTCTTCTGTTCTGTGCTTTGCTGTCACATAATAATACCACTAGAATGAGTCTGGGAAGACAAAAGGCCTCGAATGCCCAGCTGGAGGAGTTGTGACTTTATCCATAGATAGCTGTGAGACAGTGAAGGCTTTTGAGCATGGGAAGGATACTTTGACAGTGTATCTTTAGAAAGATTTCCCTGGGGGAGGGTGAAGGGGAGATCAGAAGAGGGTAGAGACTAGAGCAGTGAAGAAGCTGCTGCTTTTGCTCAGGTTTGTAGAGATAAGGGCCTCCCTTAGCAGGGCGATGGTGGGGAATGGGAAGAGGGAGATTGTGTACAGGAAGAATGCACAAGACTTGGAGACTGGCTCACTGGCTATGGGGTGGAGGGAGAGCGAAGGGGAAAAGGCAATGGGAACCTCCAGGTAGTAAACCAGGCTCAGTGGAAGAGCACACTTAGAGGAAATTAGAACAAGCTCCTCTTTGGATCTGCTGAATTAGAGATGTCTCTCAGACTCCATGTGGAGAGAGGTCCAGGATTCATTTAGAGTTTGGGAGAGAGAAATAAAGCTGAGAGGTGAGTAGGTAGATTTGAGAGTCATCTGTGTGGAGAGAGTAGTGAAATCTCTGGGAGTTGATGGTAGATGTTCCTGAGAGTATCTTAAGACCAGAGGAAAGGATGAAGGCCAGAGTCCTGGAGCTTGAGTCCCAGAGCTAGTCTGCTATCCTGGTAGAAGCCCTAGAAAAGCAAGACATAAGAACCAAAACCTAATTATCAGTGGCCATGAACTTCATTATATTTGGGCTTTCTAAGGATCTCCTGGGGAATCTCAAATAGACCGTTGGCCATAGACTTGGTAGCTAAGTGGAGCTATGGAATATATAGCATCTGGCCTGGAGTCAAGAAGACCTGAGTTCAAATGCAGCCTTAACTACTTACTAGCTGTGTGACCCTGGGCAAGCCACTAACCCTGTTTGCCTCAGTTTCCTCATCTGTAAAATGGGCTGGAGAAGAAAATGGCCAACCACTCCAGGATCTTTGCCAGGAAAACCCCAAATGGGGACACGAAGAGTCAGAAATAATTGAAACGACTGAACAACAGCACAGGCCTTTGGTGACACGCTCCACAAGTGAGGCACGTGCACACTAAGTGTTTCCATCTTTGCATTCTTGACATTGTTCCATCAGCTCCTCCTCCTCCCCTTTTTCCTCCAATAATATACATTTTAAAGAAATGTGACTCAAGGGAAATTGTGAGTTTACCTTCTAAGTCTGTATCACCTCCTTTCAAGAATGCTCCAATAGACCTGGAGAACTGTGCCTTCCTTCCACCTTTACCTTCAGTCGTCCTCCCTCGCCCCTTAATGTTCCAGAGCTATCTTTTAAGTAAGCTGAGCTTTATGGACCTCTGAATGAATCCCATTGAGATACTCCTGTGTGTACCAAATTTCATTTTTTCATCTACACCTGTTTTTAAAAAAAACACAGCAGATACTTCCTCACTTTCTCCCGTCATGATCAGGGTACTGACAGACTGATCCATTCACCAACAAATCCCCCTACACGGGGTTGTTGTTGTTTCAGTCACGTCCCCATGCACTTTCCTGACTCCAGGCCCGTCGCTCCAACCACTGAACCACCCAAGCAGTAAAGCCTAGCTGCTTCCCTTTGGGATTCACAGTCCCTGCCACTCTGTATTCTTGTAGTTTGCTGATTGCCAGCAGAAGTTAAGGATGGGGGCAGTGACAGCAGCATGGGCCAGGGTTGGTCACCATCATTTCTGTTGTTTTAATCACTGTATATTTTGGATTTTTTTTCTGGACCTTCACTTGCATGGTTCTTGGAATTTTTCATTTTGTATCATTCTTTATAGTTTTTTAATAGACCATTAAATTCATAATCCATGGCATGGTTTGCCTAATTGTTGAGCACACATTTTGTTACTGTCTTTCTATTATCATGAATATATGTTCTCGCCAGATTGTTAGTGTCAGCAAGTGAAGCAGCCAAAATCCAACCCCATAGACTGTTGAATCTGGAAGGAAGCATGAAGCCAAGTAACTGGTACATAGTAGGGACTCACTGAATGCTTGTTGGATTCATTGGCTTCCAATGATACAGCACAGAGTGTTGGAGCCACAAGGAGCCCCAGGAACTGGGAGTAATAATGACTGTGGCAGATAGGTGCCTTGATGGTACTTTAAGGTTTCTAACCCCTTCCTAACAACAAACTTACCTTCTCAAAGTCCGACTGCCTAGGTTTTGGTTCTTCTGTCCCCCGTGTCTTGCATAAAGTCTCTTGCAGAATACATGTTGAATGAATGTGCATGGGATTAAGGTCAACACTAGAGGTGGAATGATTTACCTGGAAACCCTCAAACCTTGGTTTCCTGCCTTTGCTTTGGGTTATTTCCATTGTGCTACCTTGCCTCTCAACATTGCATGTTTTAGCCCAAAGGGATTTTATATCCACAGCCATGTGGACCTTTGGGACAGAAGGAGACTGTGGAGATCATCTAGTCTTGATTCACTTTATTCAACATTCATTGGACCCCCATCAGCCAGAGGGTGCTGTGCCATACACTGAAACGTTACGGCCTGGTAGGGAGAGCCAGCGTGTGCAGGGAAATGTAATACCAAGCAGAATGGGAAAGTGGAGAGATCCTGGGAACTCTGAGAATTCGCAGGTGGTAGATACTGATGTGGTGTGGGTGGGGGAAGGAAGTCTGGAAAGGCTGCAGTGATAGTGACGATGGTGAGAGTGATGGTGGCAGTGGTGATGGTGGTGGTAGTGGTAGAAATGAGGGTGGTAGTGATGGTGATGAATGTGATGGTGATGGTAGTGGTGATGCTGGTGGCAGTAATGGTTGTGATAGAGATGATGGTGATGCGGCTGGTGGTAGAATTTGGAAGAAGCAACGCTTGAGCTGATACATAAGAGAGTAGTGGAATTTCACCTGATTGGAAGTAGGAGATTTTCCAGACCTATGGAATACTGTAGCAAAAGGCCTAGGGAAAGCTCTGGCTCCTGCAGCAGCCCACAGACTGAGGTGTGGAGTAAGTGCTGGCGTTTGAATGGGAGCATATGAGATGAGAAGGAAAGGTAAATGAATGATAGAGGACATTGAATGTCAAAGCACAGTCTCCTAACTTCACCCCGATATGCAGTTATCGACCACTGAAGTTTGAAGCTTTGGGGACCTTCACCTTTGCAAGGCACCATAGTGCAGTGGAAAAAGTAGAGGATTTGGAGGCAGAGGACTTGGGTTCAAATCCTGTTGGTGCTGCCATGTTGTACCTGTGTGACTTTGGACCATCACTGGGCCTTTGCTCTTACAAGGACAGAATAAGGCTATTGGACTGGATGACCTTAAAAGACTTCTCCACAGTGTAAATCTGAGACCTTGACAGCTAATTCAGCTGAGCAATTATTTGTTATTTTATACGTTATTTTTATTTCATGTTTAGTATTTTATAAAATTATAACAAATTATTTATTTGAACAAAATAAGAGCTAGGAAAATTATTAGCAGAGATTGTTTTATGAAAAGTGTGCAAATGGTCCAGCACGTGTGTGTATGTCTGTGTGCACGTGTGTGCGTACGCATGTGCGTGTGTGCGCGCATGCATGCATGTGCATGTATGCATGTGTGTGTATGTGCACGGGCGTGTGTGTGTGTGTGTGTGTGTGTGTGTGTGTGTGTGTGTATAAAAGGGAAGTGTCACCACATCATTTGAAAAGCAAAGGAGTTTGGACTCTATTTGCAAGGCAGTATGAGCTAAACAGCAAAGTTCCATTGGGAAATGGTGGCCATGGGCCTTCCAGCAGGCTGACTGGGCTCTACTTGATGGATATCCATTTCCTGAAAGTTGTTAACTTTCTTGACATGTTTGCCGCAGGTTTCACATGTCAGATGTCAGATTCACTTGCTAATGGCTCAAGAGATTTTGGAATTTAAAGAAGAATGAATTTGACTAGAAGCATAGAATATAAGTGCCTGCTAGGAGGGTCTTGGAACATATGCCTTAAGGTAAAATAAGAAACTGCGTGGCCTCATCATTCCCATGATTTCTTAATCCAGCTTGTCCCATCGGCCTCGATGGTAGCCTGTGCTTAGGAGAACCTGTTCTAAGTGACCTGGTGCGCTGTGCCAGGGAAGACTGGCTCTTCCTTCCCTCTTGCCCTTTCTGAAATGTTTGTTCTGTGTTTCTTGCATGGGTCTCCTCCTTGTCACCCTCCTCCAATCCCTTCAATCTCTCTCCCGACTTTGTTTCCCTCCCCCCCCACACCAAGCTTTACTGTTCAGGGTAAATATTTCCTTTGAAGAAGGATTGGCAATGTTCCAAAGCCTCGTACAAAAGCGTGGTTTATAGCTCATGGCAGGTCGGGTTCGTCAGGGAGTGCGGAGGGGAGCCGCGCTGATTGGCCTGGAAACCGTGTGTGCTGTGGCCCAGTCTGTCTCATGGTCCAGAGCGAGTCATTAATAAAGAAACCCGAGTCGTGCACCAAGAAGAGCTCATTTGAGACCAGACTTTTCCCCTCAAATAAAACTTGAGATGTTGGGGAGACCAGAAAGGGGAAATGAAGGGTTACTGGTTCCTGCTGTAACAGTCACCAAAATAATCTTAATGGAGCGTTTTAAGCTAGTAATAATAGTAGCTCACATTCCTCTAGTTCCTTCTGCTTTGCTCTTCCAGTGACCCTGACGGCCCATGTTGTGGATGGAGGACATGGGGGCCCTCTCTGTTCATCCGTGACTTTGCTGTCCCTGCCTCCTCCCCTAGTCATACAGCTCTCCTGTGCCAGTTTTCTCTGCTTCTCCTGTGACCTTTTGTACAGAGAAGGGAACTGAGATTTAGGGAGGAGAAGTTACTTGTCCCAAAGTCACCAAGTCAATCAATCAACCAGTAAGCCTTCATTAAGCTCCTTTGTGCCAGGCACTGTGCAGGGTGTGGGAAGAGGAGAGGAATCTTCCTTCATCCCAACTTTCCTACTCTCATTGATGAAATCACCCTGTTCTTAGTCCACCAGGCTTCACTCTTCCTCAAGCCAAGTTAGCATGCATTTATTAAGCACTTACTTAGTTCTAGGAATATGAAGAGAAACAGTCCCAAACAAAAGGCCCTGCTCTCAAGGAACTCACAGTCTAATGGGGAAACCACCTGCAAACAGTGAAGTCAAATCCATTCAGGCCAAAGTGGAGTTTCTCAGAGGGAAAGCGTGAGCACCAAGGGGCATCGGGTAAGGCTTCCTGCAGATGGTGGGGCTTTACCTGAGACTTCGAACCAGCCAAGGAGGCCGGGAGGCAGAGCCAAGGAGAGAAAATTCAGGGCATGGGGCCCAGGCAGTGAGAGTGCCCTGAGTCAGGATGTAGAGGGTCTTGTGAGGAGCTGCCAGAAGGCTGGATGCTTGAGAGTGGAGAGGAGCATGGTATAAAAAGACTGGAGACTTAGAGGATTTTCTTTTAGCCCCAGGAGTTCACTGAGTAGGACCACGGATGCAGTTAGCTCTGGGCTTGGGAAGATCACTTGGTCAGCTGAGTGGAGGAGGGAGTGCATAAAGGAGACCTGAGGCAGGGAGAGCCACCAGAAGCTGACTTCAGTGGTCCAGATGTGAGGTGAAGCTTCCAGCCCTCTTGCCCACCGAGCTCCACATCTCCCTGGCACAGCCCTCATTGCTCTAGATCAGTCCCATTTGTCTGTCTGTCTGTCTTGTCCTTCCATCTCCTCACACCAGTTCCTCCTCCATTCAGCTGCCAAAAGGATTTTCCTAACATGTTACTCTCTCCTTGTTCGAGAAACTCCAGCAACTCCCTATGACCTCAAGGAGCAAATAGAAAGTTGTGTGTTCAGTATTTAAAGCCCTTCCCTACTGCCCCTGTCCCCTACACTCTCCCAGAATCTAGCCACATTGATCTACTTAGCACAGCACCCCAGACTCCATCTCCCATCTCTGGGCTTTTGTACAGGCTGGCCTCCATACCTGCCATTTTCTGCCACCTTGCCTACACTTTTTAGTTTCTCTGGTTTCCTCTAAGACTGAAGTCCTGCCTTCAACAGGAGTCTTTTCCCAATTCTACCCCCCAACACCCACTCTGAGGGTGAGGGATAGATAGAGTGGCTGAACCAGTAATTTCGTTGATTTAGAGAACTTCCAGATGAGGAACTTCCCCCCCACCCCCAGTGGAGGACTGAGAGGTTCAGAGACTTTCCTGGGGCCACACAGCCAGTTGGTCAGAGAAAGACTTGAACTCAGATCTCTATAAATCCCCAGGGCAGGACCTTAGGGATATAAAAACCAACAGAAAGTAGCCCTACCCTTAAAGACCTGTGCCCTGGGGGAAGAGACAAGTGGAGTATAAATGGGCTTATACCAACTAAACACTAGGTAACTGGGGTGGCCAGTGCTACCTTTGGGGGCAATAAGTCCAGTAGGCATCCAACTACCCTGGTCTTCTAGCTTGGAACGAGGGCCAGAAGAAGTTCCCAAAGCTGGAACCCTTTTATTCAGAAAACGTTTCTGGTCGTATTGGGGGCAGATCCAACACTTCTCTGAGAGATACTTTCCTTCGTCCTTGTAAGGAGAAAGCACAGATGTTTGGATGGAGGGAATGAAATAAAATTTCTAAATAAGACTGGAGGAAAAAGATCATTGGGATTAGACTTGGATGGATCCAGGCCCTCTCTGGTTGAGGGCTTCCTCTCCCAGTGCAGAGGAGAGAATGGAACATGACATTAGGAAGCCCCAGGTTTGATCCAGCTCCAGATTCTGGCGAGCCACACAATCCCAAGCAAATCATTTCATCTCTCAGAGACTCAGTTTCCTCCTCTGGAAGGGAATGTGGAGAAGAATGGCTAATGTGCTGATGAGATGAGAAATCATATGTAAGTTCTTCACCAAGCTTTAAAGCACTGTACATACATGAGCTCTTCCTGTTGTTGGCCATGTCTTTATCAGTCTTCTTTGGGAGATTGGCTCAAGGTGCCAAGTCCTTCACAGTCTACAGATAACTGGGCGGCCCTGGAGCTGTCACAGCTTCAGGGCTGGTTCGTGGCCTTTTCTGCTTCTACACCTCCTTGTCATCCTTTGTACAACTTCTTACATATCAGCTGTGGTCAGAAACTGAACTTTCCCGCATCCATCAGGCGTCTTTGGGCTCATCTGTAATGAGAGGTTGGCATTCTAGTTAACATTGCCAGAAAATCTGTTTTAAAGTGATGAGCATTCACAGAGTTGCTTTGCAGGAGTTCCCAACACCAGTGAGACCATAGCTCTGAACTACATCCACACTCACCACCAACGAGGTTCCTACGCACCAGAGAAGCAACTCATCAGGCTGCCTGTCTGCATTTGGTTGTGGGGAGGGCATGCAGCTGTTCTAAGGTGGATGGCCAGGCAGATTCCAGGGAGCAGCTGTTGGGGCTGAAGAACGGTCTGTGTTTTCAGCATCAATTGGCCCTGTCTGGAGAGCCCAGCCTTGGGCTCCACCTCAACCTCAGGCAGCTAGGTTGCTCAGTGGATAGAGCGCCAGGCCTGGAATCAGGAAGACTCTTCTGCCTAAGTTCAAATTCAGTCTCAGATACTTACTAGCTGTATGACCTTGGGCAAGTCACTTTGCCCGGTTTGCCTCAGTTTCCTCATCTGTAAAGTGAGCTGGAGAAAGAACTCCAAACCACTCCAGTATCTCTGCCAAGAAAACCCCAAATGGGGTCACAACATTGGACACAACTGAAAACAACCGAACGACAAACCTCGACCTCGACCTTGATCATTAGCTTCAGTGTGGATCTTGTGACCTGTTCCAAAGCTGCCTTTAGGATGTTGCATCAGATTCAGGGAGAGCATCGAGTCTGAGGAAAAGGAAAGAAATCATTATAAATTCTGGAGGTTTTATGGTATAATTAAAATGCCTAACAGGAAACTCTGGGGAGTCCAGTGCAGCTTTACTGTGTCTGAAGCCAGCAGAGGGAGGGTTTCTTGCCAACTTTCATATCTCATGACCTATAAACTGCTCTTAATAGCTAATCTGTCACCTTGGCGTCTTGTACCAGGAAACCTGTTTGCTTATTAATTTGTTAATTTGCATCAACAAAACACATTTACAAATTCTGAGTTTGAAAACATTGCAGTATTAATGCTTGGGCATTACAAATAATTTATCACCTGTGATCTCAGCTCATAAGTCCAGGTAGTAGCTCTTTCTGATATGGTATTATTCTTTTACCTCTAAAATAATGTTGACAAACATAATTATGTGGAAGGTTCCTGTGGTCGCCATATTTGTGAGAGCTGCCGGTTACCATGGAGAAACCTTGGGAAGCTCCAGTCCATCCATTTTCACTCCCTGGTACTGTCCAAAGGACGGCCCATGTGTTGGACAACTTCCTCTTTCCTTTTCAGGAGCTGCCAACAGCTCCTCCTCTCGGTCCAGATGGAGGCTTTGGCAAGGGAGACTTGGATTCACTGTAATAAACCTGACGAGGAATGCAGCATGGAAAAGATTGACATTTTCCCAGGAGACAGAATCCAAATTCCTTTCCATTTCAGTGACCCTAGGCCCATTCTTCCTTTATAGGTTGTGATCGTGAGTTCCCTTGCAGGGGGAGAAACTGCGGCCTCAAGCTCACACGTGGCCCTCTAGGTCCTCAAGGGTGGCCCTTTAACTGAATCTGAACTTCATGGAGGGCACACGTGCCCCACAAAGCCTGAAATCTGTCTCTGGTTGGTCTTGCCAGTGTGTTGACTTGAGCCTTTAAAAGACTTTACAAAGGTTGTACACACTGACCAGTTTTCTGGTAAGTGGGAATCACCTTTAATTTACATATTTTCAGTGAATGGGCTCCCAGTTCTCCCATTCTGTGGTCTCTGAGTCGAGGTTCTTTCTGACCCTGACATTTGGTGTTCCAGATGTCAGGCCCCCTGTCAGCTTTGTCGGCTCTGTTCTCAGTTCTTCTCTCACTCTGATATCATGCATCCCATTTTCCTCTGTAAAAATCAATTTTATTGATAAACTTTATTTTGACATTGCCTGCATTTCTCCTTTCTCCCTTCCCAGAAAATCAGGTCCTTTTATAATAAAGATCTTTAAGAAAAAAAAAGAGGAAGAGGAAAAAAAATCTTCAAAACCAGCCAATATTTCAAAAACTCTAACCTTGTATACAGTGTTCTACAACTGGGAAGGGGGTCTCCCACCCATCCCTCACCCCCCATAAGAGTATAGGAGTTAGGAGTGGGAGTATTTTCTCATCTCTTCTTTGGGGCCAAGCTTGTCCTTTATTATTTCTCCAGTTTCACTTTGGATTGTTTTGTGGTAGCTTTTCTTTCTTTTGGCAGTGAGGTGGTGCAGTGGGTGGAGTGCCAGGCCTCGAGTCAGGAAGACCTGAAGTCAAATCCAGCCTCAGACACTTACAGGCTGTTTCACTCTGGGCAAGGCACTTCACCCTGTTTGCCTCGGTTTCCTCATCTGTAAAATGAGCTGGAGAAGGAAATGACAAACTACCCCAGTATCTTTGCCAAGAAAACCCCAAACGGGCTCCCTGAGAGTCAGACAAGACTGATTTTTCAGTCTTGAACAACAGATTCTTTCCATTAGCATTGTTGTGGTTATTCCCTACGTTGTTTTTCTGATTCTGCTTACTTTTCTGGACCAGTTTCTTTCATTTCCCCACGTTTCTCTCTATCCATCACCCTGGTCATTTCTTACAGCACAGCAGTACTCCTTTCCATTCATTCACCACAACTTGCATGGCTGTCCTTCAGTCCATGGCCTTCTGCTGTGTTCTTGTTCTTTGCTTCCACAAGTGCTGCTATTAATATTTTGGTGTGTGGAAAGCCTTTCTTTTCTTGTCAGTGACAAAGGGTAAGGGCATTTTCATTATTTCGTTTGCATAATGCAAGTTTTTTCTGCAGACACATGCTACAGAATGGTTACACCCATTGGCAGTCAGTGTGCCTGTCTTTCCACAGCCCTTCCAACACAGGCTGTTCCCATGTTTTGTCATCTTTGTTAATTTGTTAGGTGGGAAGTGAAATCTCAGAACTGTTCTGACTTGCATTTCTCTTATTTTAGTGATTTGGGCTGTTCTATTCTCTGTAAAATGGTGTGATGATACTTGTTCACCCAAAAGACTGTTGTGAACCGATGATATAATGTATATAAAATTCTATATAAACACCAGCTATTGGTCTTTATACACAGGCAGGTGGTTGTGAGTCAAACACTTTACAAACTCTAATGCACTATGTTTTATTTTTATTTCAGTGTCCTTTGCAATGCTGATATTAAATGCCTCAACGTAAGCCCAGTGGCCATTTGTTAAAAACAACCAATGGGGTTCTGGTGGCAATGGTTTGGCCCCCTCCTTTCCAGAGAGGCCACCTCTGACTGTGAACCAGACTGAACTAAGGCTCCTCCATAGCTGCTCCTTTAGTCATCAAGGGCTTTGCTTTCATTAGAATCATGAGTCTCCTAACCCCAGACATGTGGTAGAGTTTTAATGATAAAGGGGAGGGAGAGCAGTATTCTTGGCATCAGAAGGTTACTTCTTGGTCCATTTTCTTCATCTTTAATCAGTCAGTCAGTATTTATTGAATACCCCCCGACCTG
Source organism: Notamacropus eugenii (assembly GCF_028372415.1). Lineage (NCBI taxonomy): Eukaryota > Metazoa > Chordata > Mammalia > Diprotodontia > Macropodidae > Notamacropus > Notamacropus eugenii. The sequence continues at coordinate 17,569,602 of NC_092875.1, forward strand.
GCAGCTTTTGTGGATTTAGTACACTCAGAAGGCTTTATATATAAATGTATACATCAAAGGAGCTATAGTAGATTTGTCACCATGTAGATTTAAGCCAGAGGAGCCTTTCATACAATTTAATTCAATAAACATTTATTAAGTGTCTACTACATGCAATGCCCTCTTCTGAATTCCTTGTTTGATGCCTCATGTGGCACAGAGGGAGTCCTCAGACCTGCAGAGGCCAAGTGCTCCTTGGGTAGACTGAGCTGGGAAGGCTTTATGCATGGAGCTAGGAGCTAAATGAAAGGCTGCCTGTCATCTGGAGCTTCAGCCTCACTAAGTTCAGTGAGCTAATCACCAGAAAACGGAATGTAGCCTATGAAACATGGAGTGGCAAAGTGGAGCAAACCTTTCCTCTTGTGGATTTGCCCAGAGTGCACTGCACTCGCTAGGTGGGTGCTGAGGCTCCCTGCCTCAGTCAATCCTCCCTGCCTACAGAGAGCTTGCAGGCTGATCAGGATTTAAGGGAGCCTTGCAGATAACCATTAACAGGTGGAAGAATATAATTCAGTTGTTACAGAAGGTCTGGGGGAAGAGGAGGGCTAAGTGTTAAGGAAATAGAGGAAGAACATTGGCTTTGGAGACAGAGCTCCTTTTGCTTTGAGTCACAACTGGTAACAGAGTCTGCCCAACTTGGAGGATGTGTTGGTTAGCTCTGATGAACTGCTTTTTCCCTCCCTTTTTGATGCTTTATTGCAAGCATGTCTTCCTGTAAAGGGTCTTAGGGTGCAGGGAGGATGTATTCAGAAAGGAAGGTGAGGTCAAAACAGAAGATATCAACAGAAAAGTTTTAGAAGAACATCTGAGAACAAAATTTGGATTTCTGAATGGTGCGTGAGCTCTGTGTCAGGGATGAAGTGCACCTACTGAGGATTATACATACACACTAAATATATATATATGTATACATATAAATGTATGTATGTATACACATATATGCCTAGAGTTTTGCAAATCATAATTTTTTAAAAAAGGGATTAAAACTGAAAAGCAAAGGGAAAAAAACAAAATAGCCTCCTGATTATCCCTGAGCCTTGCTAGGAAGGCAGCAGTGACTGAAATGTGGCTCTGGAAGGGTCTCCTTTATTCAGAGGGACAGGACAGTAGGATTGGGCTGGGTAGAGGGAGAAGGTGGAGCTTCAGGTTATATGAACAAACAGTTCTGTAGGGAAGCAGGAGGAGGTATTTAGGTGAAAAGCCGCAGAAGCAGAAAGGAAACCAGTTCTGTCATACCTGGGCAGTCAGAAAGAAGCAGATGAGGGGTTTGAGGACTGGGGCCAAGGGAAGATCGTAAGCCTGGCATGAAAAGATGATGCAGGAGTAATGGGGAACTTGAGTTACGATGGGAACCTTGGTAAAAAGTGGCCACTTCCTCTTGGGATTTGTTGGTTGGTTGTTGTCTTTGTTCTTGAAGAGGACCAAAATGGCATCACTATGATAAAGTGAAGTTTCAGTGTGTTTGACTGTGGCTGATCAGACCAATACAAGCTCAGAATGCTCTACCACAGATTGGGCACAGATAGCACATGTGAATATTTGGGGTGGATACTCCAAATTTGCACATCCTACATTTACTTTGTGCTATCTTAATTCTGCTTTGCTCATAGAGCACAGCACCCTTTCTGATGTGGGCATGCTAGGCTGAGCGGCCCTATGTTACTGTCTCCCATGTCGCACAATCAAATCCAAAGTTCTTGAGAGAGACCTTGAGAGTGTCCTTGTATCACTTCTTCTGACCACTATGTGAACACTTGCCTACTGTGAGTTCTCCATAAAATAGTCTTTTTGGCAAGTATACATTTTGCATTCAAACAACATGGCCAGCCTATCAGAGTTGCACTCTCTGAAGCATAGTTTGAATGCTTGGCAGTTTAGTTCCAGCAAGGACCTTGGTGTTTGGTACCTTATCCTGCCAAGCGATCCTCAGAATCTTCCTAAGACAGTTCAAATGGAAGAGATTCAGTTTCCTGGCATGGTGCTAGTAGACTGTCCATGTTTCACAGGCATACAACAATGAGGTCAGCACAACGGCTCTGTAGACCTTCAGTCTGATAGTCAGTCTACCAATGCGTGTGTCAACCTCATTGTCAATGTGTACCTCCCTGGAAAGTACACTACCAAGGTAAGTGAACTTATCCACAGCATTCAAAACTTCTCCATTTGTTGTTAACCGATGGTTCTACATATAGATAGTGTAGTGGTGGCTCATGGAGCACCTGTGTTTTCTTGGTGTTTTATTAGGCCAAAATTAGCACAGGCAGCAGAGAATTGATCCACACTTTGTTTCCCCCCTCCCTAAAAACCCCCCAAAACACACATACACAAACAGAGTCCTTAGAATTTATATAGAGGAGAGAATGCAGCAGAGAATATAATGGGCCTTAGTTTTGGAAGAACCAATTTTAAAGGCTATAGGTTGTTGTTGTGTTTGTCCTTCATTCTCGAAGGGGACCATGACATCAAGATGATGACATGACTTGCAGCTGACTTTGATCTGAACGAGGGAGGGCTTTACAAGGTCACCAACCTCACTTTCTTCTCCTGAGCCATCAGGGTCCAGTGGCCTGATATTCATCAGGACAGCTGGAGGTGGCCCAGGATGCAGTGGGAGACCTTGGCCCTTTCAGGCAAAGGTCTTATAGCATTGTCTCTTCCAAAAAGGGAACTAGTAGACCCAGAGAAAGGCTACAATGGACTAAAATTTCCTAGAGGAAGTCTATCCTAGGAAGGAGGGGAAGCTCTCAAGAATAAATTTGTAAAGTAACAAAGAGAGACAACTGTCATGAGAAAAGGAGGAGGTTACCAGAAAGGGAGAGATATAGACTTCACAATTTCACTTCCAGTTTCAAAAGACTTATAGAGGATATAAATGCCAACCTTTGTGATAGAGGCTGAATATACAGGCATGGAGCAGGTAAGAGTAACAGGAAGGAGCTGAATCTGCTAGAGACAACCCAAAAGGTCGGGATTTCTCCCTACCCCCCCTCCATTAATGGAGAACAGAGGAGGACCATGGGAAGAATAGGGCCTCTGCTCAGGGAGGAGACCAGGTGACCATAAGCAGACATCACTACTCAACTATTTTGTGTCTGTTTTCTTTGAAAAGGAAAATAATCTTTGAATCAGCAGGCAAAGAAATAGCTTAATTGATGGGTTGAAGCCGAAAATAAGGAGCCTCCTGGCCAGAGAGTGCTTCGCTGTCCTTGCAGGGCTCTAGTGACTGGCCCCAGGTGAATTCTGCCTCAGGAGGCTCAGAGAGCTGGTGCTCAGGATTGCTGGGCCACTGGCGAGGGTCTTTACACTGAATTTAATTTAACAAGCATTTATTAAGTTCCTGCTGTGTTCAAGGTACTATCCTCGATGCTAGGAATATGTCTGTCCTCTGGGAAGAAACACCACAATCTCAGAGAAGGGTGTAAACGTATAGACACAAAGTAAGCACTAGTCATTTCAGGGGGGAGGCCTTCGCCATGGTGGAGATTAGGAAAAACTGCCCCAGAGTCAGAGTCACTTATGGCTCAAGAAGAGCCCAGATGTCATTGGCCTGGAGGTCAAGAGCATTGTCATCTAGCCGAATTCCAGAATCTATTTTTAAAGGAGTTGAGGACAATTGGCCCGGAGTAGAGGAGACTCAGAGGGTGATGAGAGCTGGCTTCAGTATTTGGAGGGCTGTCCTCAGGAGAGAGGGCAAGCCGCCGATGAGTGGGTGAGAATTCATTCTAGGAGGCAGATTTTGTCTTCTTGGAAGGACAAGCTTCCCAACAATAAGCCATTTCCCTAAGAAGGATGAGGGTAGGGGCTTCCCAACCCTGGCTTATTCAGTCAGTGCCTACACATAGAGGCCTCATCGGGATGTTGGAGTAGGATGTATATTTAGGCAGGTGTCGAGCTCAGTGTCCACTGAGGGTCTTTCCATCTCTGAGATTCTGTGAGTCTGTGCATGCTGGCTCCGCCGATCAGAGCCTGGAGCCTTGAATTACCTCCTTAGTGACGACAGAGCTGTGACCACAGTCATATGGACAGCTGCTGTTTCTACACTTTGCTCCCTGCAATAGCAACAGCCCTGTGAGGTGGATAATAGAGGTCATCTCCCTATTTTACTGCAGGGGAAGCTGGAGCATCAAGAAGGCAAGTAGCTGCATTACCGTGTGCTCCCATGATCACACTGCCAGACAGTGGCAGAGCCAAGAGGGTGCAATCTGTAGATTGGCAGTCCTTCCACTGGAGTGAGCTGACTCCCCAAAGCTGTGAGAAGGGACAATCATTATTTGCTGCACTTTCCACAGAGAGCTTTTGGGAGAATCAAGGCCATGTCATATATCAAGTCTTGTAACCATAAATTATTATAAAAATGGAATCAGTAATTACCATTTCTATGCCAGAGATTCCTGAGTTCTAGTCATGCAACTGAACCAAGCATTTCCATCCTGATGTCCCACTGGCTTCCATCTCAATATTTTGCAAACAGAATGTGTTGTCTCCTCTCACCCTCCCCATTCGGTCCCTGTCTACCCCTCCTCCAAATCAACTCTTCTGCTGAGCATACCTCCACCCTCTTAGGCACACAGATTCGCCTTGGAATTGTCCTTGGCAATTACCTTTGGCCTCTAATCCAATCATGTGTCTATTAACCTCTAGAATGTCTTACACATTCATCCTATTCCCTCCACTCACATCGTTACCACCCTAATTTAGGCTCAAGAGCACCTTTTACCTGAACTATTTCAACAACTTCCTAACTGGGACAGCTAGGTGGTGCAATGGGGAGAGCCCTGAGCCTGCTGTCAGGAAGACCTGAGTTCAAATCCACCCTCAGACACTTAACTGCCATATAACTCTGGGCAAACCTGCTCCTGTTTGCCTCTGTTTCCCCATCTGTAAAATGGGGACAATGATAGTGCCTACCTTCCAGGGTTGTGTGGCACATGAGATAATATTTGTAAAGTGCTTAGCATAGTTCCTGGCACGTAGTGAACACTAAATTAATATCAGTTATGTCATTATCATCCTTACCCCTGCTTCCTTTCTACAATCCATCCTCCACTCAGCTGGCATACTAATGTTCCTAAGAAAATCTCCTGTGGATCCCTATTGACTCTACATTAAAATGTAAACCCTTCAGCTTGGTTTGTGAAACATTCCACAGTCTGGGTCTCATGTGCCATTATTGACACACTCCCCTGTTCCATTCAGACTGATTTCAAACTCCACATTCCATTCCCCACCACCATGCCTTTTTCCTGACTCCTCCATGCCTTACATGCCCTTCCTCCTCACCTCCACCTCTCAGAATTCCTAGCTTCCTTTGAGGACCACATCAGTTGCCACTGCCTCCTACACAAAGTCTTTTCTCCTTTCCCCCTTCTAACTCTCCTGTATTTATATATCTTTGTATGTGGCGTAACTGCCAGTGAGATGAGAGGTCCTTAAGGGTGGGGGATGGTTTTGTTGGTTTTCGGTGCTAGTAGGTACTTAATAGATGTTTGTTGAGTTGAAATGACAGCTCTTATGATCGTGCTCCATCACCCTGTCACTACCATTATCAAGGTGGCACATGTATTGTACGGTGCTTTAATAGGAGCCTTCTGGATTTATCTCAGACTAAGAGTGCTAAGAGTCTGCTTCAGGATGAAGCCCACCGTTCCTGCTGCCCCAGCCTTCAGTGCTCTTAAGAGCAGGTGGGTGGAGAGGTGAAAAGGCTCAGGTTTCCCCCAGGCTTGTCCCTGACTTCCTGTGGGACCCTGGGCAGGCACCTTGTGCCTTGGGACAGGTGGGCGACTCTCTGGCTCTGGCTTTAGTGTCTTTCTCTGTGAGCTGAAGGGTTGGATGAGGTGTCTCAAAAGTCATCCTTACCTCCGTCTGTCTGCGATTCTGAGGTCTTGCAAGATTCATTTGGTGTCTTTCCTTTTTCAAAATCAGCCTGGGGTGAGTGACTTCCTGAAGCACGGCTCAGCATCTCTGCTCAGGATTATATGCTCTGGTGAGACAATGAGCGATTCATTTGTTGTGGAAAGAGAAAAAATACTGTTTTATTCCAACTAAATATTTGATGATAACTATTTGCATGTATTTCTCTATTTGAATACAGATGTTTGCATATTTTCCCATTGTGGGAAGCAGACAGCATGCTTTCTGTCCCCCACAGTCCTAGCCCAGGGCTGTGATGCTGGCGCAGAGATCACAGACCACTCAATGCTTGAGCGGCCTATGAGCTTTGAGGTCAGAAGCAGCAGCATCTGCTTGTGGTACGGCCACATCTTTCCCATAGATGGTAGTCTTGTGAGTCCGCTAAACAGCTTGAAATTTCAGCTGGTTTCAGCTGTAACCTTATTCCAGGCAACAGGAACCAAAACAAGTTATTCATTTGTAGTTCATTTAACTGATAAATCTCATTACATGACTATTTGCCTGGAAGCGGGAAAACACCCAGACTTTGTTTGCTGTGGCAACTGATGGGAATAGAGCTGCTTAGTCCAAGTTGTAATGTGTTGGGTGCCTGGTGGCAGAAGCCAGTGGAGGCTGCCATTGGGCACACATGGTCAGTGCCCGGTTGCAGAGTTCCTCGTGACAGCCTCCTTGGGGTTGTTTCCTCGTTTGAGAAGGACATGCAAGCTTCCAGAAGAATTCCATGACTGTCCAACAGAACACCCCCAACAGAAAGGAGGACAGCAGCAGCAGCATTCTCTGCCATATGCCAAGTCCCCAGTGACACAGAGGAAGAGTTCTTCTGCTCCCTCCCTCCAGCAGAGCTCAGACTCCAGAAGGTCCTGTCAGAGCAGGATGACTTGGAGGCTGAGCCCAGATCACACAAGGTCTTTGACCTGAAGGCTGGCCTCCCCACATCGGTAGGGTTTGGGGGATGTTTTTGGCCATAGAACTTCACAAGATCATCTAATAAGGCAGTGGGGGAGCTGTTGTCTGTGCCAGTGGAGGGTCTGCCCACGCAAATGCAATCAGAGATCCATTAAGTTAAATAACAGGCCTGAAGCTGAGGGGGAGGGGGGTGGAGGTGGGGAGAAGTAAATAGCCCTTCCTTTTGTGCTGGTGCTGTCCCCAGCCCTGGCCTCCTCGGGGACCTGGGGGCTTCCCTAGCCTCACAAAGAGGCTTTCTTCCTTTCAGCCGGCCAATCCCTGCTTTGTCCTATGCTTCCCCACAACACTCTCATCTCTTCAGCCTGCTCCTTACATGCCCTATGCTCTCCCTTCTCTGTCTGTCCTTCCTTTAACCCTGTCTGCTGAATCCAACCAAATATGCCTCCTCCGTGAAGCCTTCCCTGATTCCCCTTTGGTGGGTAATGCTCTTCCCCTTGGCCCTTACCTCACTACTTATGTGTTCTTGTCTGGTGCACTAATAGTGTCTCTAAGCCCCTGAAGCCGAGAGGCCCTGTCTCATCTATACTTCTCACCTCCTTCCACTCTGATCTCATCCCTGTCCACTTAGCAGGTGGCCACAGATGTTCTTTCAATTAATGCAAGTGTCTGAGATGGGACTCCAATTAATGCATGCTGACTGAATGAATACTGGTTCATATTTTTGTATCCTGGAAGGGAGGTGATGCAAGCTTGGCTATCCCTATTTTCCAGATGAGGCCACTGATGGCCAGAGATTAGGAGCAATGGGGCCTTCACTCTCACAGTAGTTGAACCTAGATTTCCCAACCCTTCATTCATTGATGTTTCCACCAAAAACACAACTTTCCTAGGTAAGCAAGGAGGAAAGGTAATATGAAGCAAAGGGAGGTAGAAGATTGTGATGGTCACGTCACCAATGGATAGAATTGTTATTTCACTTCATTTTTTCTGACCCTGTCTGCTGGTTGGGGGTCATGGGAGGGTTAACCTGTCTTGCCCCTCTTTGTCCCACTGAAAAGTTGGAGAGAGAATCCTAGGACTTAGAATTGGAAGGGACCCTGGAGATCTTCTGGCCTAGCCCTCAGATGAGGACAGTGAGGCCCAGAGAAGAACTGTGACCTGCTAGCAGTCATACAGGAGAAGAACCAGCAGTGTCCTTCCCAGAACCCACACTGCCTCTCCAGCGGGGGGACGCCAGTCACATTCCCTCTCTGCTGCTCTGTGGTAGGGAGGTGGGCCACTAGGCTTCAAGGAGTCAGGAAAGCCCCTTCTCACTTCTGTGATGGATGGGTCAGGCACCTGGTCAGCTGACTGCCTGCTCACCCCCATCCCCATCACTTCTGCCCTTGGGGTGAGAGGGATGGGAAGTGATAAATCACAACAGGAGAGCTATTTCTTGACACTAAGTCACAGCAGCAACTTGAACATGTGCAGGGAAAGTGAAGTAGAGACCATTTTTAGCTACCTAGCAGAGGAGAGAAATCGGAGTCCCCGGCCTTATGTTCAGAGATGTTTCCATCTGGGAATAAAGGAATAATGGGGTCTTCCTTGATTATAAAAGTATATTTAAGGGACCAGATGCTGAGGTCAGGATTCTCCCCTGGGCTGCTCTTGGAGCCTCCATGGTACAGATGTGGAGGGTCCCAGAATCGCAGGCCACTCCTCCCTGCCTGAAGCCTTCATCAACGGCCCAGTCTAGGGACTGACTGGTGCCTCACACCATAGCCACAGTCCAGAACTGCTCTAGAGTGAGAACTGCTAACAACAGCTCATCCTAATATAGCCCAACTTTGGGGTTTGCAGCATCGAAGGCCTTTCTCCCATCAGTGGTGGGGTGGCAGGCTCAGTCACTGCTATCTGGCAGAGGAGAACGAGACTCAGAGAATGCCCAGGGTCACTCAGCTAGGACTCCAAGCTGGGGCTCCCTACTTCTTTCCACCTCCTCAGGGGGCTACTATGCCCTTGGTAAACCCTTTATTCTCACAGTTGGGTTCCTGGAAAATCCAACGCCTGTTGTCCCTTGGGCAGTGCAGGGGAATGGAGCTGTGGCCCACTGCCTCTGCCTTGATGGCACTCGGTGTACAAACTTTTTTAAGCCCTATGTCTACAGCACCAAACAAGTGAGCCTTTATTAAGTGCTTACTGTATGCCAGGTCCAGCATGTTAAGGCCTGGGGATACAAATTAAAAAACAAAACCACTTCTTCCCTCCAGGAGTCTGCATCCTCTCATGGGGAGACAACACAGACAAGGAGCAGTATATTTAAAATGTCTACCCCCCCAAAATATGAGGTGGCATTGTTGTGGGGAAGGGCGAGATTTGCCCTGCCAGGGATGGGTATGGATGGAGCCCAGACTTGTGTGGATCTCAGCTGTAGCTCATTTGCTTTCTGAGAGCCACTGCTGGGTCACATGAACAGAATGGGCACCAGGCTCCAATTCCTACATCTGGGTCTATGGGCAAGCTCCCAGTTCCACCACTGCCTCTCTGTCCTGGCAGCATTCTCACTGTCCCCTGTGCCCCCATCCGATAGACACACTCTCACCACAGTGGAATCATTATTCTTGCTTCCTGGACCACAGCTTTTGTTCTTTTGGCCTGTGCCAGAAGTGTGCACTGAGGCCCTGCTGCCTTTTTACAGCCCTCTGTGCCAAAGGGAGGTGTGCCCACCCCAAGATATGCCTCAGCTGCCTCTGTCCCTCCAGCCACATTAAGTCTGCTGTCTGTGGGTGCCATCTCTGCATACTCACACCACTGAAAGAGGCTCGTTGTCACCACTGCTTGTGCTCACCAGAATGAAATCCGACAGTTTGTCTACTTTTTGACCACTGTGTACAGTGTGTCAGAGAGGGTTGTAGGGATAATAGATTTATCACATAATACATGTTGAAAATTAGGTCAAATTTTTCTGTAAACAGCACAGAATTGTTGATGAAGGCGCATGCCCAAAGATGTGAATCGTTTCTCCCCATCTTACGGGACAACTTCCCAAGTGATACAGAAGAGTCCTCGTTTTAGCATCAGAAGAACTGGGCCCAAATTGGTCACTTTGGGGATAGAAGTGACAGATCCCTGCCCTTAACTGAGCCTTTCTCTGGGGGTCACCTCTGAAAGGGGTGCTCCCACACAAATCTACCACCCACAGGATTTGTAAGGATCAGATGAGGCTGCCTGTGGAAAGCCCTTTTAATTGTTAAATTATTTAATAAAAAATCTTTCTCATAGCCAAAAATACCCCCCAATAACCCCAGAAATGGAGATTGAACTTGGGATTTCCCTAGGGAGGATGCACCCTCTGCCAGTGTGGCTTACCTTTTCTCCCCCATGGATAGTCTTGATTGTCCAGAGCTCCTGCAGTGAAGCGACTTGTGCCCTGAGGGTCAGACACCCACATGTGGGTCAGAGGCAGGATTCAGATGCCTTTGAGGCCTTCTCTCTGGTCACTCCATCATGTTGTTTTTCTCTTCATAAAGGTAACTGTTACTCTCAGTGTGGTTGAATCACTCTTGGCTCTGATAAAGTTCATGGTACACTAGCAAAATTGTCCTTAGGATTCTGGGTATGGAGCAGTGGGCAGTATTCCCTGAGGCCCTGTCACATTTCCTCCAGTTTTCTGAAGGACTTAGGTTTCTCACCCTTTCTGCTTTGTTTGTTTTTCCTCTTAGGCCGCCTCTTCAGCCCTGAGCAGCTTAGGCCATGTCTACACAGCCATTGGAGACTACCCTAATGCCTTGGCCAGCCACAAGCAGTGTGTTCTTCTGGCCAAACAGTCCAAAGACGAGCTCTCAGAAGCCAGAGAGTTGGGCAACATGGGTGCCGTGTACATCGCCATGGGGGACTTTGAGAACGCCGTGCAGTGTCATGAGCGGCACCTGAAAATAGCCAAGGACCTGGGCAACAAACGTGAGGAAGCCCGGGCCTACAGCAACCTGGGCAGCGCCTACCACTACCGAAGGAACTTTGATAAGGCCATGTCCTACCACAACTATGTGCTGGAGCTGGCCCAGGAGCTCTTGGAGAAGGCCATCGAGATGCGTGCCTATGCTGGCCTGGGGCATGCAGCCAGGTGCATGCAGGACCTGGAGAGGGCCAAGCAGTACCATGAGCAGCAGCTGGACATTGCGGAGAGCCTCAAAGACCGAGCTGCTGAGGGACGGGCATCCTCCAATCTGGGTAAGGCCCTAAAGGCTCACTCTTATATACTGGAAGGGAAGGGGAGGCACAGAGAACCTGGTGGACCAGCCATGGTAGGGGCTATTCGATAGTCTCATTTTCACATCCAGCATTGCCTCTGACTTTCACATGCTCTGGTGAAGAGCCAACTTACCGCCCCCCCCAGTCGCCAAAGTTTTCCTTGTCATCACAGTGCACTTTAGGACTGGAACACTAAAGCATGAGAAAAACAAAACACCCCAGCCTTTTAATCTGTCTGCAAAGTAGAAAGACCAGATTTATTTAATTAGAGAGAAGCGAATAAAATGATACAAGGCTGTGTTTGGTTTAAATGAAAAAGCAGCTCCTAGGTAGTTATCAATTGAGTGGAATTGGAGGGTGTTTTAAAGGGATTTCTTTAGTTAGTGCATTTCATATCACAGAGAATGGAGCTTCCTGGACTCCTAGTCTGTGCTCACAAATGAAATCAATGGGATAAAGTGAACCCAGACTTCTATTTTTAAATGGGAAAGTTCTGTTGAAATCAAATTGATTTTATGTGACTGTTGTGGTGATGTTCAGTTACAAAAATGAGTTCATCTAAGTAAACTCTTTTGGTCTCTAGATAGCTTGTGTAACTCTAAAGGACTCCTCTGCAGATGGCTTGCTGGGGTGTGGCTGTGCTGCTGGTCAGCCTAGTGCAGAATCTGACAAGTCCAGCCATACTGGAAAGGCTTCAAGTATGGTGCTAGGAACAGAATGTGTCTCCTCTTTGAGAACCAGCTGGATAAGGATAGAAAGGTTCCTCGCCAGTCAGCTGACCACGAGGCTGATGAGTTTAAAGTTGGGTATGAACTTGGAGGCTGTCTAGTCTAACTCCTTCCTAGGTGATGAGAGAAAGAAAAATACAGACTGGCTCTCAGTCTTGTAGCGTCCTTTGCCTTTGTGTAGTGGCAGAAGGAGCTGAGTAGAGAGAACTGCAGTGTAAAATGGGGCTCCCATGCAGCCATGAAGAGTCAAAGGGCAGGATGAAGATGGTGTGGCGTCATGAGTCAGTCCAGCTGTTTGGGTTGAAATGGAAATGAGAAGCATCATTGCTGCTAGCATTTGATGGATCTGTACTTGCATTGGGTCAAAGGATGACAGTTCAGAAAAAAATGAATGGAATGGCTAGAGAAAATGAGAGAAACTTGTCATTTTAATTACTTTCTAGTTCCAGTAGAATACAAGGGGTAGCAGGGCCTCCCAGACTTGTCATCCTCGGAGCTGCCTTAACTGAGGACAGAGAGGAGAGGCTTATCACTAGATAGTCCATCCCCAGGTGAACAGTGTTTGGTTCTGATGCCTCCTCTGCTGAGGAATGAAAGGATTATGAGCCACATGGGAAGGAGGAGTGCCCACACTGGTGAAACCTTGAATCGCTTCATGGGGTTCTTAGAACCAAAAATATATGAGAGGCTTACTTGTGTTTGGAACTAAGAGAAGAGCTGTAACCAGGATGCAGAAATCAAGGTAATACGCTGGAGTATGTATTTTGGAGAGGCCCCCTGTTTCTCTGGGATCCATACAGCTGGACCTGGAGCTCCGTGACTCATGGTAGAAAGGAGGGGCAGGAAAAGGAGGCAGTGTCAGTGCAATCACATACAATCAGCCTCAGGATATAAACCTCCCACTCTCCTCCTCCCTTATATAGAAACAATTCCAATCTGCCTCTTTCTGCCCCTTCTCTCCCAAATGTGATTTTCATTTTAATCACATTTCACATATATATGTAGGGAGTGAGTAGGAGAAAAGAAAGGTCCTATACTCTCCTAGGGATAGCCCTGAAATGTATTAAAATCAGTGACTGATTTAATAGACTCAGAAATATAAGCCATATTATATACATTTTCCAGGACTTAGTACAAAAGCTGCAGTTAAAAGTAGCCATATAGAGCTTTCTCTAATCCACTTTGAGATCCTGCCTTATTTTAGTCAATTTGCATCATTTATTAAATGACCAAACATTTGGAACAATGGGAAGGCTGGAGGGTGGGGAGGGAGGTAGTTCTGCCTAATTCTCTGAGGTTTTTCATTTCCATTGAGGGTAGAGACCATGTCATCCTGTTCTTTATTTCCTTGGTAGTGCCCAGGGCTGGGAGAGCTTGCACATGGGAGACATTTAGTAAACATTTCTTTAATGTGTTCTGGTGTAAATTTGGGGCCAGTAGAACATGCCAGGGACTCCTGGCATGCAGACAGGTATCGCTTTGCGCTTGGTTGTCTCTTAGATGCTAATGTGTGCCACCTCCCTAGTCGTGATTGAGGAGAGAGAGTAGTTTGAATCCTTAGAATCAGTCAGTCAATAGGCATTTACCAGGTGCCGGCTATTTACCAGGCAGTGTGCCAGGCGCTACAGATCAAAAGGCAATAATCAAACATTTTTTTCCCTCAAACAGCTTACATTTGTTTACGGGAAACAACCCACATACATGTGATGATATTTTAAGTATGTAGACAGTAACACAAGGTAATTTTGGAGGGCCTCATGCTAACAGTTGGGGTGGAATATTGGGAAAGCCTGATCTTTGAAGCCAACTAAAGCTTCTCAAAGGGGAAGGTGAGGATGAGGAAGATCCCGCCAGAGGAGCAGCCCATTTGGCTGGACCAGAAGTTGTAGGAGAGGGAGGGCGGAGCCTGGTCAGGATGGACTGAAGATGATAAATGGAGCAATTGGATCCTTGTCCTTACTAAACTCTGGCTCCCTCCTAGTGACAAGCCTCTAGTCCTCAGGCTGCCCTTTCTCACTGGTCATGTGTGGGGGAGGGGCTGTCCTTGCTCACTATGGCCACTGGGAGGTTCTCCCTTGGCCTCCATCATCAAGTAGCCTCTCCTCTCTGACATTCACTCAATCTGTATCAATCAAGATTCAGGCAGCAGCCATTTACCAACCTCCAGGATGCTCTCCTTTCCCACAGTGGGTGCCCAGCTTGCAGTCTTTCCCCCATCCTCAGCTCCTGCCCTCTTAATGCTGACCTTCACCATATGTATCGATGTCCTAAAACACCCTACCCTCCCATTTCTTCACATTGGTCCTTTCTCATGACCTATTTCTCCACCTCACTTCAGCCACACACAATAGCAGTCACCTACAAATGCACCACTTCCATCCCGGTGAACTCAGATATCCCCGGATCTAACCACAATCGGTTTTACTTCCACCTCTCTCTGCCGTAGACATGGAACCTGTGACCTCCAATTCCTGTATTCTTCATTTCTTTCCCAGCTTGTCACCCCCATCAACCACCTACGCTGTCTTCCCTTCCCCATCTTGACCCTTAGGTGACCCAGTTCAATTTTGCCCTGTTCTCGTCTCTTAATCTCTTGCCAATCTACTAAAACTCCAGCCTTGGATTATTCCTACTTTCTGCTGTTAGAGTGGAAAGAGCTCTGGAGCCAGGAAGACTCAAGTTCAAATTCAGTCTCAAACACTTATGAGCTGTGTGCCCCGGGCAAGCCACTGAACTACTCTTCAGTTTTCTCATCTGTAAAATGGTGATAATAATAACGCCTGCTTCCCAGAGTTGTTATTGTTAAGGTCAAATGAGGTCATGTTTGTAAATTGCCTCACACAGTATATATTGTCACTACTGCTCATCCTTTGCTCTTGAAGAGGGCTAATGACATCCGGAAGGTGATATCTTAACTTGTAAGTGAATTGAATTGAAGTGAGGCTTCACTCTCTCCTCCAGAGCCATGTAGGTCCAGTGGCCAGGTATGGTGCTTAATAAATGCCTGTTTACACACAGACACACAGACACACAGACACAGACACAGACACACACAGACACACACAGAGACACACACACACACACACACACACAGACACACACACACACACACACACACACACACACATACCCACCCAAGCAGGTCATTAAAAAAGGATGGGCTAGAGAAGACCCAGAGAGAGGCAGCAGTGACCATCGAAAGGAAAGAGACAGTAAGTCAATCCCTGTAGAATGAAGTGCAGGCTCCAGGCCACAGGAGCCGTGTAGGCTCAGAAGTGGAGGGCTTGGTCCAGTGGAGACAAGAGAAGGCACAGGGCTCTTCAGGAGCTGGGAGGGACCAGGTCTTATTGCCTGTCCATTTATTAATTTTGAAGAAAAGGGAGTGGAGCTGATTTAGACTCTTCGGTATTTTAACGATCAATAAAAAGCTTGCATTTACCTCCAGCATCCAATATAAAACCCTGTGTTTGGCTCTTAAAAGCCCTCTTTAAAAGCCGGCTCCCTCCTACCTTTCCGGCTTTCTTTGACCTCGTTCCCTTCCGAGTCCCTGCTGCTCCTCCTGGAACAGGCCTCGGTGCCCTAGCTGCAGGCATTTCCCTTGGCTGCTCCCACGCCTGGAACGCTGGCTGCTCACCTCCGCTTGCTGCCCTTCCTGCCATCCTACAGGCCTCAACTGAAGGCCCACGATTCTCCTGAGCCTCCTTGATCATGGTGTCTTACCTCTGAGGTGACTCCCAAGCGACCATGGCCATGAATTCTTGGGAGTGGGGCTGGGTGATGGTCACTTGGTCTGATGTGGCCTTTCTTGGATTCCCACTGCTTCCCACCAGGCCTGAGTCACAGGAGGCCCTTAATAGCTGCTTGTGGACTCACTGATTTTTTAAAGAAAATCTCTGTACACATCCATGTACAGAGTTCATTAAATTTTGGTTCCGTCTTGGAAAAATTGCCAAGGGTTTTGGCCTGCCCTAAACAGTTTCACTTCCCCCTGCCAGCCTCAGGCTACTGGGCTGTCTCCCCCTCTTTCTCCCTCCCTTTCTCCCTCCCTCTCTCCCTCCCTCTCCCTTTCTCTCTTTTCCTCCCCCTCATCCACCCATCACCGCATCTCCCTTTTCTTTTTCTTTCTCTCTTGGTCTTGTTTCTGGATCCATTTTGTATTAAAAAAATAAAATGACTGACAATACTTTATTGTTTTGTATCCATTATATCATTTGAAACTCAGACACAGTGAAGTAGTCCAGCAGGAATCATCCCTGTTTTATCTACAAGGGGGAGAGTGACTTGCCCAGGGTCACACATGCAGTCAGTGCACCCACTGGTTTGGAGCTCTATTCTCTCCCAACTCCCACAGTTCTGTCGGGCTGTCTTTTTAACTCGGTAGAACAGACAATGGAGGAAAATCAAAAGAAAGACCTCTAACCCCAACCACCCTCCTAGGTCCTGTCCTCAAGCCCTTTCACTCATCCACCTGCGGTTTGCCAACCCCATGATGGAAAGGCAAGGCAGTTTGTGGGCACCTCCTTGTTTTGTTTGACTTCAGGCCTGGGGGAAGCACCTTTGCCAGCTACCACAGTGCCCTTCCTAAGTACCAAGGGCATGACGGGCATTTCCCATGCTCATGCCTAGTGGGAGAGCTTGACTTGAGAAACATGATACTCTGGGAAATGCTGGCTTTTGGGCTTTTTGGCTGCCCTGCCAAAGACATTGGATGTTTTGCTTTCCCTTTGTTTTTTAAATGGCAACCCCTTGTTTAGTCAGAATAAAAAAAAAACAACACAAAGTAGAGAAAATCGTTTTCTCAGCACAGGTATACAGCAAATAATATTGCCTCAAGCAATATATTCTAATAATAATGTAACTAATGCATTTTTTATGAAATCCCACTCGACATCAAAGACTCCCTGCCAAGTGGTTTGGTGTATCAATCAGCCAAACATGACAATGTTTCTTTGGACCCCACTGTCCCTCGGAATGCTGTTTCGTCTAATTTTGTTTTGAGAACTAATTAATATCCCTAGGCTGGAAACCTTGGTGTTTTCTATATATCCTTTTTTAAAAACTATTTTGTCAGAATTTTTAGGCCATCACATATGGGGGTGAAAGGACATCAGCCATGCTGGGAATACAAATAGTGTTACCTGTTCATTTTGGAGAGGACGGAGAATTCAGTTCCATCCAATAAACATATTTCATGCCAGCTGTGTGCTGAGCCCTGTGTTGTATGCAGGGTCAGTGAGGAGTAGGGGTTGGGGTGGGAAGTGAGATAGACAATAAAGACTCAGACTGGTCTCCTTTACTGGATGATCTGTCCATTGCAGACAGGGATTATGGTGCTTGTCTCCTCCTGGTGACTAGCACATTGGTGGGCTCATGATGGTGCCATAATAAATGGGAAAACTGAAGGCTGTCATTTTTGTCTGGTTTAAAAGAGATCTTCCTAATATTTAAAGCTGTCCAACAATGGAACACATTATCTCAGGAGCTAAGGTATTCCCATTCACTAGAGATATCCAAGTAAAGGCTTTCTAAGATAGAGGCTGCAGAGCGATGCATGGCCTGGTGATGGGGGGAGACTTACTGGGCCCTTCCCTGACTGGGGTTCTGTGATCCCAGAATTCACAGGGCAAAGTTGATTCATTAGGAAAAAAGTCAGTTGCAAGGAGCCAATGGAGAGATTCTAAGGAAAAGAGGAAACCAAACACCTTGGTTGTTGGCAGTTTTCTGGCCCTTGACTTGACTCTAGGATCCAAAGAATGTCACCTCACTGGATTTTCTAAAATATGAAACTTTTGAAAATTTAGTTTGAGTTCCATGAATAAAGAATTCTTCATTCCAAAGAGATGACCGAACCTTTGGGCCGCATCGTGGGTCATTAGGACTGGGAGAGGCATTCAAGGCTGAATAGCAGTCAGTCAGCAAGGGCCTACCTCCAGGCACTCTGGAGACTACAGCAGGTACGAGTCTATGTATATATATCAAGACTATCCAAGGAAGAGGGAGGGTGCCAGCCCCTGGGGAGAATAGGTGGGCCTTCATGGGAGGTGGCATCTGAGCTGAACTTCTAAGAGGGAGGGCATGCCAGGCCCAAGGGACATTCAGCCTGTACAGAGGCACATGGCCAGTCAATATTGGTTCTGTGCAGAGCAGCAGAATCACTAGCTTTCTAGATAGTAGAGTTCAGTGAAGGTGGGCGTGAGCTGGGCTGTAAAAGGCTTTAAATTTCAAGCGAGTTTGTATTTGGTCCCATGGATAATAGAGAGCCCCCAGAGCTTATTGAGCAGAGGAATGAGGCTTTAGGAATGTCACACTAGCAGCTGGATTAGAGATGGGAGAGGCTTGAGAGAGAGAGAGGCCACACAGGAGGCTGGTGCAGGTGGGAAGGAATGGAGGACTGACCTAGGTCAGCAGCCTTGTGAGTGGAAAGGCCAGGATGGCAGTAACCTGGCGACAATGTGGAGTCTGGGCAGAATGACAGATCAAGATTTATAGTTCTTGGTATGTATGAAATTTGAGAGAAATATGGAAGAATATAGAGTTTAAAATATTTAGTAGAAAATTAGATACAGGATTGGAACCCAGAGGAAAGGAAGAGGGAGAGAGAGATGGAAGAGAGAAGAGACAGGAGAGACAGAGGAGGGAGATGACACACAGAGCAAGTAAGGAAATATGGGCATATTTTCATAGAGATGATAATTGACCCCGTGAGAGTTGATGGTGTGACCATGGCGGTGTGGGGAGAGCAGTGGACTCCAGACGACCATGGAGGAGCATTCAGATGGCTGAGGCAGCTGGGGAATGGTCCTCCTAGGCTTCCTCTAGGAGTCACCATGGTAGATGCCATGAAGGGGTGTGGACTTAAGCCCGGCGCTCTGCTCATGCAGCCTCTTCCTTTTTGAGGGAGGCCCAGCAATAAATAACAGCCTTTGGGTTGCCCTCTTTATAGGTCTCTCCTTTGTCGTCTCCTGTTCCTTCGTAGGATCATTTCACAGAAAAACAGTTCCCAGGCACTCACAGGATCATATTTTTCAATCTGGAAGGGACTTTGGGGGCCATGTTCCAACCCTCTCATTTTTCCAGTGACCACACTACTGAGATCAGTTTAAATGAGTTGCCCAAGGTAACACAGATGGTGAGAACTGGGCTTTGAATTCATGTCAAGTGCCACAGTCTGTGCCCTTTCCACTGTCCCATGTATGGGTCTTACCGCAACTTGAGAGCCCTCACTGGAACATGCCCCATGCGTGGTCATCCATCCTCCTTGAAGGCCCCTGTTGAGAGGCCTCTCTGCCCACTACCCAGCAGAGCAGCCCCTTCCACTTTGGGCCAGCTCTGCTTAGGGGGAAGTTTTTCCTCATGTGCCACTGTCCCCTGGGCAGCATTGGCAGATCAGGCATCTTGGGAAGCACAGATGTAACTACCCATCCTGCCTCGGAGCATCTCCGTTAAGGTGAATTTGAATCTCTTTTCTTAGGAAACCCTAGAGCACATTCTAATTGTGACCTCATGAGATCCAAACGACACCAGTCATCTTCCCTTTTGTATTTATGGACTGTGCTTAGCACAGTGCATGGCACATTGGAAACCCTTAGCTTTCTCCTTCATTCACTCGTGTTTCATCTAGAACCATCCTTCCAAGGGGTCAGGCGGGTACGAGAAAGGTATAAATTTTTATGGCCAAGAGCCCAAGACTGATTTTCCAAACATCAGTGGAAATAACGTTCTCTTTCTTGGAAAGAGAAATGAAAAATATAAAGTACCCTAAAGGATATTTTCTAATTAAATATTAACAGACATGAATGTGGGGGAGGAGTGGAGAGGTAGAAGCAGGAATAAGAGAGGGATAGGGAGGGAGAAGGCGAGGAAAAGAGAGAGAGAGAACGTATATTGTAATAGAAAAAAAGAAAAAACCCTCTTCTTGTCGAAAGGAGAGCCAGACTTTGTTCCTGCCCTCAAAGTTATTCTTAGCGTCTGTCATTCAGCTTCCTCAGGAATAACCAGTCAGTACTGCTAGTATGAAGTATTGGTGCACAGCGAGAACTTAATAATTGTTTGTTGATGGACTTATGTATAAAACACCTTACGTAACAATAATACTAACTAGCAGTTAGATAGTGTTTTAAATTTTATCTCATTTGATCCTCACCGCAACCCTGGGCAGTACAGGCTATTTTGCAGGTAAGGCAACTGAGGCAGACAGAGGTTAAGTGACTTGCCTAGGGTCCCACAGCTGGTAAGTGTCTGAGGCTAGATTTGAACTTGTCTTCCTGGTTTACTGGGCTGCCATCTATATTTTTATTATGACAGAATTATTCAATTATAGTAACGTATCCTCGACTGTGCCTCAGTTAAATAATCATTTTATTATATCCCTTTGATCAAATTTGACACGTAGGATAATGACTGCTTTAAAGACGTTATCTATGTATAAACTGGCGTTGAAGTTGCTGCAATTGTTACGTAAATAAAGAACACTCAAGAAGTATGGATTCCAGTCCCTGGTCTGCATATATCTCGTTCTGTGAATTTGGACAAGTCCCTTCTTTGAACCCCTGTCTCCTTTGTAAAGTGAAAGATTCTGAGAGGTCCCAGCAGCTCTGATGTTCTATGTTCTAAGATCTTCCCTCCTCAGTTCCTCCCCAGCCCACCTCCATCCCTGACATTCTTTGTTCTAAGCCCTATCCCCACATTACCTATCTGAAGGCCCTCCCAGCCCTGACCTCCCCTGTTCTAAGGCCCCTCCCAGCCTTGACCTCCCCTGTTCTACGGCCCCCCACAGCTCTGACATCCCCTGTTCCCCTGACTTCCCCCATCTCTCCTCAACTCCAGCATTCTCTGCTCTGAGATTCTTTTCAGCTATGCCCTTCGGTGAATATTGGCAGAATCTGTGTCTGAATCCCCCAGCTAGTCTTAGCTGAACTCAAATCCTGGACTGGTGGGGGCCCCTGAGGAAGACCAGGGCTGCCATCATGGAGTGACTGCCAGGTTCCAGAATCCCATCTCCAGCAGGCAGAGTCTTGCAGTAAATGAGCTTATGTTTCTGCTTGGCAGTTGGCACTTGGTTCATTTGTCGATGCTAATTGTAATCTGATGTTATCAGCAGCAGGTAATTGAAATGGGCCTGATGAATTACTTAATTTCTTTTAATAGCTGAGTCTTCAAGAACTGAATAAGGAAGATAAGGTGATGAGAAAGGAAACACAACAGCTCTGTCTTTCTAATTAGTGTTTTCTTCTTTACACAAATGATTATGAACATGTGAGGCTAAATGGGTTTATGAGGCAAAAGGCCCTGTGGGGTATTTTCCATTAGAAAGCTCAGGACTGAGCATTGATAACATTTCTATTACTATGACAGGAAGGAACCACTGAAAAGAAACTCACTGGAGATCAGAGCTTGAACAGTCCCCGTGGAATGAGAAATACCCCTCAAAAAGAAACTGAGATGGATTCTTACCTGCAGCCTTTCTGCTTCCCCCGTCTTGGAGTGGCCATCACCACCGATGGGTCCTCCATCGGATCCAGCCCCTGTAGACTGGCATGGAAAAAGCACCAGGCTCTGCCCCATCCCTCCAGCCCGCCAACTCTGGCACAGCATGGGCAGTCCCTGGAACTAACAGACCCTCAGTTTCCTCTTCAAGGAGTCTGGGCCAAGAGCATTTCTGTTCTCTGTAGCTTGAGGAGCCATTGGGAGAATCCCATGAGATTTTAATTCTCCTCCTCCATGAGCAAGAACACCCCCCTCAGAGATTGGTATTGAGGCTTCTGGGAGATAGATCAGGGCTTTGGCTGGCCTAAGGGTCCCCCATGTGCTGGGAAAAAATTCCCTCTGCCAATCTTCTCTGCAGCTTAGAGTCTTAGACAGTCTGCTTGGATGCAGCGTGGGTCAGGGACATGCCCAGGATCACACAAGCCACATCAGCAAGCATGTAGTAAGCTCTTGCTGTGTCTTAGACATAGCACTCAGCCCTGGTCATACAAAGAAAGTCAAAAGTAGGCCCTGCCCTTCAAGAGCTCATAGTCTAAGGGGGATGACCTGTAAGGAAGGAGGTGCACACAATGGAGATCCTCCTGGGGGGAAGGCATTCCTATGAAGGAGGGCAGAAGACTGTTACAGAAGGTGGGATTTTTAATGACTGTATGAAGGAAGCCAGGAGGGAGATGTAGGCAGGGAGCCCATTCCAGGGTGAGGGACAGAACCAGAAGATAAATTGTCCTGTTCAAGGAGGGAAGAGAGGCGGTGCCTCAGTTAGCATGCTGAGCTTAGAGTCAGGAAGACTCGAGTTCAAATCCTGCCTCAGACACTTACTAGCTGAGTGACCCCAGACAAGTCACTGAACTTTTTCAGTCTCAGTTTCCCCATCTGTAGTAAGACCAGGAAGGAGAGAATTCCAGGCGTGGGAGACACAGCCAGTATGTGGCCAAGAGGAGTCTTGTACCAGGTAGTCTCTCTGCAACGTATTGGAAGTCATCAATCCCTATGGAGATGCCCCTGGCACATGGGAGGCACTTAATAAAGGCTTGGTAGCTTGCTTCAATTATTCATTAGCCATCCTTACCTTAGAGGCAATGAGATAAGGAACAGGATGCCCAGGATGCCCAGGAGGCCCCAGACATTCCAGACTCCAGGTCCTCTGCCTGTAAACACTCTGTGGACAGGAGCTGGTGCCAGCCTTCAGCCCCTGCTGCAGCTGGTTCCTTCCTACCCAGGTTTTGGCCTCTGTCTGCACTGTGGGCAGCAGGAGCTTTAGGAGGTTTTCATCATTGGCCTCTTCTGCTGCAGCTGGCATCCACTCCCCCCTGCACCTGCAGATCTTCCAGCTGGTCCATCTGTGATGGCGCCTGTTCAACACACTGCTGGGCCAGTGGGGGTGTGCAGGTGTGGCCCAGGCTGCACCATCTGTGCTGGGCATGGCACACACTACCCGCTGCCTGGGACTGACCTTCCTCCTGGAGTGTTTACTAGCACTGACCTCTGCTGGGTTCTGCTTTTAGCTTTCTGCTGTGGAAATGATTCTCTGATATTCCCACAGGTCTTGTTAAGGCCAAGGAGAATGTCCAAAGTACAGGAGAGCTTTGTGTTTCACCCACAAAGTGCCTCTCCTATTGGACTTGTCCTCATAAATTTTATAGAATCACAGAACTTAGAATGTCAGGGCTGGGAGGGGCCTTCAAATATAGAATATTTAAGCAAGAAGAGATCTTAAAGAAAGTAAAATATCAGAGTCAGAAGGGATGTTAGAATTATATATCAAAATGCTAGAGTTGGAAGCTACGTTAGAGCTAACTTCACTCCCACACACACCCCCATTATAGGATAATAGCTGGATATGTGTAGGAAAGATTTTGCAGGTTGTGGGACGTAGGACTTGAACTAGGTTTGGAAAGAATTGGAAGATAGCAGGAGAGTGAGGACTAGAGAAGGGAGTGGGGACCTGTCTGGGAGGCCATTGACTGGAGAAGACAATGGGGGATGGGATCCAGAACTCTTCAGAGCTTGGCTGTGCCAAGAAGGGTTGCAGAAGGTGACCTTCAGTGGTGTGGAAATGAAGGGTGGGGGGAGGAATTCACAGCAAATGTCTTCCAGTTTTTCCAATTTTCTCTGTGAATCGTCCTGAATTCCTGGAGAAAGGAGGGAAAGCCTCAGTGGCCACCATGATCTCTCCAGGGGGAAAATTGTCATTAAAGTAAACTTCAGAGGACAGTGATGGGGGTAAAGGGCTATTGGGGAATTGACAGTGGAGAACAAGGCCCCGCTTTATGTCAGGGGCTCTGAGATAAGAGATGAGCAGTGCCAGTGAGGATAGGCCTGTTGTCTTCTGGGGGAAACCAGGCCTCATTAAGACTATGAAAATGGAAGTTGTGGGTTGTTCAGAGACTTAGTGGATATGATGGTTGACTCAGAATCAGGAGGAGTTGAGTTCCAATCTAGCCTCCTATACTTACTTAGCTGTATGATCCTAGGCAAGTCACCTAAACTCTATGCCTCAGTTTCCTCATCTGTAAAATGGGGATAGTAGTGCCTACTTCAAAAGGTCTTTGTGGGAATCAAATGGATTAATTTTTCTAAAGTTCTTTGATTTAGAAAGGCATTCTATGAAGACTAACTATAATTAGAACAAAATCCAAAATGAAGCAAAATTTGTTGATTTTCAGAATAGAAATTCTGGAAGGCACAGTGGAAGAAGTAGAGTAGAACATGGGGGAGATAGGATATCAGAGAATAAGAAGAGAGGGTGGCTTTGGGGGTTGGGGATACTTTTCTCCTCAGCCAGTGATGAGTAACCTTAAGTTAGAAGAAACCCATGGCAGACATGGGTCGTCCTGAGGGGTCAAGGGTGGCAGATGAATTGTGATGTGCCCAGGCTGTCTGGGAGGTGTTGCTGGGGAGCAGAGGACAGGGGCACTAGGTCTTGGTCACCCCCTGTTGCTCCAGGCTAGGTAGAGGGAGTCCTGGCTCCAGGATGAAATAGAAACAGTTTGGCCTTTCATGTCTTCCCAGCCTGACCTCTTCCTCTTTCCAATGTTTTAATATCTCGTTCCCCTCTTCACATCCTGAAGTTGAGCCTTCCTGAACTCCTGGGGCATCGGGACCCTTTGCACTGACAGTTCTGGCCTCCAGCGCTCTCCGGCCTAATCTCTTCTGCTCAGATTCTTGGCTCAAGGACTGTCTTCTCCTGTAAGCCTTTCCCTGTCCCTCAAACTGCCCCTGCCTCCCTTCTGAAGGCTTTCTTCTCTCTATTCCCCATGCAATAGATTCTCCATTGGACTGAGAGGCCCTTGAGGGGAAAGGTTATGCTTTTCCTTTGTGTCTGCAGCACTTAACAGTGTCTTGTACATAGTAAATGCATAATAACTGCTTGTTAATTGTTTATTTAATGGATTTCAGGGACAGTAGAGGGCACAGTAGAAGGCTCTGCCAGCAGAGTACACTCTCTCTCTCTCTCTCTCTCTCTCTCCCTCTCCCCGCCCATTTCCTACCTTCCGTTCCTTCCATGCCTTCACACGTGCCCAGGTCTCCTACATCCTGATAAGACCTTGACCAGACCCTACTATCCAGTCTATTGTCATCTATTCTTCTTGGTCAATCTCCTAGTAAGCACTATTTCTCTGTACTTGTTGTCTCTACTTCTCCCGTCACTAGCTCCATAATTCCTCACAATCTGGCTTCTGAGTTTATCACTCAGCTGAAAGTGCTCTCCCTGGGGTTAATTGTGGGAATCTGATGGTCTTTTTCAATCTTCATCCTTTTCCCTTTTTGACTTCTCTGCTGCATTTAACGTTGTTGACTACCTCCTCTTCCTGCATGTACTCTCCTTTCTGAGTTTTCATGTGTAAGAACAAGGATAAATTGAGTAAATCAATTAAATTTTTGTTGTTTGGTCATTTTTCAGTCATGTCTGACTTCATGACCCTATTTGGGATTTTCTTAGCAAAGATACTGGAGTGGTTGGCCATTTCCTTCTCCAGTTCATTTTACAGATGGGGAAACTGAGGCAAACAGGGTGAAGTGACTTGCCCAGGGTCACACAGCTGGTAAGTGTCTGAGGTTGGATTTGAATTGGGAAAGATGAGTGTTTGTGACTCCAGGCCACAGTGCTACCTAACCTCACCGATTCAAAGTGTCAGTATGCTAAGCTCTGACATATCAGTCAGGTGAGAGAGAACACATCTCCTCGTCTGATGTGAGGAAGGCTTGAATGCCTCTGTGAATTTATCAAAGGCATTTCTTTGGATTGAAGGATCGGGTGAAGGACTCAGCTATGACCTGAGGATATTGTGTAAAGAAAGAAACTAGTTCAGAACCAAGGAGCAATTTCTGCCATGTGGTGTGGAGAGGAAGGCATGGGAGCATCTAGAACTGAGCCAGGATGACCCAGCAACACAGGGGTCAACAGCAGCAACAGAAAGTAAGCCAGAAGTGTGACACACTGAGGGAGCCTCTGGCCCCAAAGGCATCTCAGAACAGACATCGCTAGTTCCATCTTCCTCAAGGACGAAGGGAAGTTCCATGGTGAAGGTCTATTCTTTCCCCACCTCCCTTCTAAAAATCTGACTAGTTTTTTTTATACATTCCTATTAAACATATTTTCACATTTGTCATGATGCAAAGGAACCACGAGAAAGAAGAAACAAAACAAAACAACAAAAGAAAAGGAGAACAAACAGTCTGCCTCTCTCTGCATTCAAACTCCAAAGTGCTTTTCCATTTCTGAGTCCTCTGGAGTTGTCTTAGGTCCTTACGTTGCTCAGAAGGATGAGTCTATCAAAGTTAGTCATTATAGAATGTTGCTGTAACTGTGTAAGATGTTCTTCTAGTTCTGCTCATTTCACTCTGCATCAGTTCACGTTAAGTCTTCCCAGGTTTTTCTGAAATCTGTCTGCTCAGCATTTCTTATAGCACAATGGTATTCCATTACATTCATACATTGCAAGTTGTGCACATCTCCTCAATTTCCAGTTCTTTGCCACCACAAAGAGATAAATATTTTTGTACGTGTGGGACCTTTTCCTGTTTTTATGATCTCTTTGGGATTCAGCCCCAGAAGCTATATTGCTGGGTCAGAGGATATGCACAGTTTTATAGCCCTTTGTGCATAGTTCCAAATTGCTCTCCAGAATGGTTGGATTGGTTCACAACTCCACCAACAATTCATTGATGTTCTAATTCTCCCACATCTTTTCCAGCATTTATAATTTTCCTGTTTTTGTCATGTTAACCAGTTGGATAGGTGTGATGTGGTACCTCAGAGTTGTTTTGATTTGTATTTCTCTACTCAGTAGTGATTTAGAGCATTTTTCATATGGCTATAGATAGCTTTAATTTCTTCATCTGAAAACTGCCTGTTCACATCCTCTGACTACTTATCAATTGGGTAATGACTTGTAAATTTGACTCAGTTCTCTATATATTTTACAAATGAGACCTTTATCAGAGACACTGGCTGTAAAAATTGTTTTCCAGTTTTCTACTTCCCTTCTAATCTTGGTTGCATTGACTTTGTTTGTACAAAAACTTTTCGATTTAATATAATGGAAATCATCCATTTTGCCTTTCATAATGTTCTCTATCTCATTTGGTTACTGATTCTTCCCTTCTCCACAGATCTGACAGGTAAACTGTTAAAGGACCTGACTATTAATAAGCCCTGTGAAAGGCTTCTTGGTGGATTCTTTTAATATTTATTTTGTCCCCTGGTTCTGGAATATCAGGGCAGTTTTCCTTGATAATTTCATGAAAGATGATGTCTAGGCTCTTTTTTTGATCATGGCTTTCAGGTAGTCCCATAATTTTTAAATTGTCTCTCCTGGATCTATTTTCCAGGTCATTTGTTTTTCCAATGAGATATTTCATATTATCTTCCATTTTTTCATTATTTTGGTTTTGTTTTGTGATTTCTTGGTATCTCATAAAGTCATTAGCCTCCATCTGTTCCATTCTAATTTTTAAAGAACTATTTTCTTCAGTGAGCTTTTGAACCTCCTTTTCTATTTGGCTAATTCTGCTTTTTAAAGCATTCTTCTCATTAGCTTTTTGAACCTCTTTTGCCAATTGAGTTAGCCTGTTTTTAAAGGTGCTACTTTCTTCAGCATTTTTTTGGGTCTCCTTTAGCAAGGTGTTGATCTGCTTTTCATGCTTTACTTGCATCTCTCTCATTTCTCTTCCCAATTTTTCTTCCACCTCTCTTACTTGATTTTCTTTTCTTTTTTTTTTATTTAACTTTTAACATTTATTTTCACAAAGTTTTGGGTTACAAATTTTCTCCCCTTTTATCCCCTCCCCCCCCAAACCCAAGCATTCTGATTGCCCCTGTGACCAATCTGCTCTCTCTTCTATCCTCCCTCTCTGCCCTTGTCTCTGTCTTCTCTTTTGTCCTGTAGGGCCAGATAGCTTTCTTTACCCCTTAACCTGTATTTCTTATTTCCTAGTGGTAAGAACATTACAGTTGATCCTAACACTTTGAGTTCCAACTTCTTTAGCTCCCTCCCTCCCCACCCCTTCCCTTTGGAGGACAAGCAATTCAATATAGGCCAAATCTGTGTAGTTTTGCAAATGATTTCCATACTAGTTGTGTTGTATAGGACTAACTATATTTCCCTCCATCCTATCCTGTCCCCCATTACTTCTATTCTCTTATGATCCTTTCCCTCCCCATGAGTGTCGACCTCGGATTGCATTCTCCTCCCCATGCCCTCCCCTCTATCCTCCCCCCCCACCCTGCTTGTGCCCTTGTCCCCCACTCTCCTGTATTGTGAGATAGGTTTACTATCAAAATGAGTGTGCATTTTGTTCTTTCCTTTAGTGGAATGTGATGAGAGTAGACCTCATGATTTTCTCTCGCCTCCCCTCTTTATCCCTCCACTAATGAGTCTTTCGCTTGCCTCTTTTATGAGAGATAATTTGCCCCATTCAATTTCTCCCTTTCTCCTCCCAATATTTCTTTCTCACTGCTTGATTTCATTTTTTTTTTTGAGATATGATCCCATCCTCTTCAATTCACTCTGTGCACTCTGTCTCTATGTATGTGTGCGTGTGTGCATGTGTGTGTGTGTACTCCCACCCAGTACCCAGATACTGAAATGTTTCAAGAGTTACAAATATTGTCTTTCCATGTAGGAATGTAAACAGTTCAACTTTAGTAAGTCCCTTATGACTTCTCTTTGCTGTTCACCTTTTCATGGTTCTCTTCATTCTTGTGTTTGAAAGTCAAATTTTCTTTTCAGCTCTGGTCTTTTCATCAAGAAAACCTGAAAATCCTCCATTTCATTGAAAGATCATTTTTTCTCCTGAAGTATTATACTCAGTTTTGCTGGGTAGGTGATTCTTGGTTTTAGTCCTAGTTCCTTTGACTTCTGGAATATCCTATTCCATTCCCTTCGATCCCTTAATGTAGAGGGTGCTAGATCTTGTGTTATCCTGATTGTATTTCCACAATACTTGAATTGTTTCTTTCTAGCAGCTTGCAATATTTTCTCTTTCACCTGGGAATTCTGGAATTTGGCCACAATGTTCCTAGGAGTTTCTCTTTTTGGATCTCTTTCAGGCGGTGTTCTGTGGATTCCTTGAATATTTATTTTGCCCTCTGGTTCTAGAATCTCGGGGCAGTTTTCCTCGATAATTTCGTGAAAGATGATGTCTAGGCTCTTCTTTTGATCATGGTTTTCAGGTAGTCCCAGAATTTTTACATTGTCTCTCCTGAATCTATTTTCCAGGTCAGTTGTTTTTCCAATAAGATATTTCACATTATCTTCCATTTTTCCAATCTTCTCGCTATGTTCTGTGATATCTGTCTTTCTCATAAAGTCCTTAGCGTCCATCTGTGCCATTCTAGTTTTGAAAGAACTATTTTCTTCAGTGAGCTTTTGAATCTCCTTTTCCATTTGGCTAATTCTGCTTTTGAAAGCATTCTTCTCCTCATTGGCTTTTTGAACCTCTTTTGCCAATTGAGGTAGCCTATTTTTCAAGGTGTTAATTTCTTCAACAATTTTTTGGTTCTCCTTTAGCAGGGAGCTGATCTGCTTTTCATGCTTCTCTTTCATCTCTCTCATTTCTCTTCCCAGTTTTTCCTCCACCTCTCTAACTTGATTTTCAAAATTCTTTTTGAGCTCTTCCATGGCCTGAGCCCATTGGGTGGGCTGGGACACAGAATCCTTGATTTCTGTGTCTTTGTCTGATGGTAAGCATTGTTCTTCCTCATCAGAAAGGAAGGGAGGAAATGTCTGTTCTCCAAGGAAGTAGCCATCAATAGTTTTATTTCTTTTCCCTTTTCTGGGCATTCTCCCCAGCCAGTGACTTGACCTCTGAATATTCTCCTCACACCCACCTCGCCTCCTGGTCCTCCCAGCCAGCGTTTGGGGACTGGGATTCAAATGCTGCTTCCCGCCTTAGGGCTTTTGGCGGGGGCAGGGCTGCTATTCAGTGTGAGAATTAAGTTCAGATGGTCAGGTCGGGGCAGGGCCACCTCTCAGGCTCAGTTCCCTCAGGGGGTTTATGTACAGACCTTCCACAATGGATCCAGGCTCCCACCCGCTTGGGGAGCCCCTGTCTGCAACCACCTCTCAGCTTCTATCTCCCGGGGGGGGGCCCGAGCCATGGGGGCATCCCACTCCCCTCTCGACCCACCAAAGAGACTCTCTCACCGACCCTCGTCACCTGTGGGTGGTGAGGCTTGTGCCGCCACTGGAGATCCCATCCCTGAAGCCTGCTCGGATCCGTACCTCTCAGAGCCACGGCCGCCGCAGGTCTGGGCTGGGCTCCGCGTCTGCAGCGCGATGGACCTTTTGCGAGAGGTTTGCCAGTCCCTCTGTGGGTGGAGGGACCCTCGTGGCCGCTGGAGATCCCGTCCCCATAGCCCGCTCGGATCTTTTCCTCACGGTGTCGCGGCCGCTGCAGGGCTGCACTCAGCTCCCAGTCCCGGCGCCCAGTCCGCAGCGCGAAGGACCCCCCGCGAGAGGTTTGCAGGTCTCTCCGGAACAGAAATCTCCCTCGCTCCAATATTCCGTGGCCTCTGGGTGCAGAATTCACCGTGAGTTGGTCCCCTCTAGCCGTTCTGTGGGTTGTGGGTTCGGAGCTATGTGTATGTGCGTCTTTCTACTCCGCCATCTTGGCTCTGCCCCCCTTACTTGATTTTCAAAATCCTTTTTGAGCTCTTCCATGGCCTGAGACCATTGAATATTTATTTTGGATGTTTGGGATACAGAAGCCTTGTCTTTTATGTCTTTCTCTGATGGTAAGCATTGTTCTTCCTCATCTAAAAGGATGGGAGGACATATCTGTTCACCAAGAAAGTAACCTTGTATAGTTTCATTTTTTTCCCTTTTTGGGCATTTTTCCAACCAGTTACTTGACTTTTGAGTCCTTTGTCAAGAGTAGGCTTCTCTATGGAACTTTATTTTGCCTCAGTCATGGGCCACTAGGTGGCACCATAATGCACAGAGACCTTGGACTCAGAAAGAGCTGAGTTCAAATCCAGCCTCAGACACTTACCAGCTGTGTGACCCTGAGCAAGTCACTTAACCCTGTCTGCCTCTGTTTCCTCATCTTTAAAAAAAGCTGAAAAAGGAAATGGTAAACCACTCCAGTATCTTTGCCAAGAAAACCCCAAATGGAGTCATGGAGAGTCAGACAGGACTGAAACAACTGAACAATCACCTACAGAGAGGTCAAATGTTAGCAAGGTATAAATGTAGTTTAAGGCAGAGAGCCTAATCTCTTTATAAATGTTAGGCATTTTCTCAGGTGGGGGCTCAGAGCAGTTGTGATGGTATTCCTACAGCAGCCAAGGAGGGGCCGTGGTATTGCCCTTCTCTGCTCATCATTTCCGCCTGGCGTTCTTACACGTGGCACTGCTGTCTCCCGGCTCTACTCCCACCTGACTGAAGCCTCCTTCTTATTCTCCTTGGCTGGATCCCCAGGCACATCAGGCTCCCTGCCATGGATGTTCCTTAAGGCTCTGGTGTGGGACTTCTTCTCTTCTCCTTCCATGTGCCCTCACCAGATGATTTCATCATCTGCCATGAGTTTAATTTTCACTTTTATGCCACTGCTTCGAGTCTCTTCCTTGCACATCACCGCCTGTCTCTTAGAAATTCCAAACTGAAAGTCCCAGGTTCCTCTCAAATTTGACAAGACTAAGAGAAAACCACTCCTTTTTCCCCACCCCTGCCATCTTCTCAACTTCCTTCATTTGGTTACAGGTACCTCTGTTCTCCCAGGTTCAGAATTGTAGGTGTTATGTCTCCTCCTTCACCCTTCCTTACCCAACATCCTCAGCATCTCTTCCATTCACCACTTCCCTGCTCACATGGCCATCTCCATAGTCTGTACCTTTATCACTTCTTGTCCAGATGAGTGTAGTGGCCTCCAACTTGCTCTCCCTCCACACAGCTGCTTTCAGGTAATTTCTTTATGCATAGATCTGATTGAGGCATTCATTTCCATACTCAGTAAACTCCAGAAATTCCCAGATTTCAACTAGGATCAAAAATAAGCTTCTTTATTGTCTTTTAAAGGCCTTCATAACTTGGTCTTCATCTCAGTATCCATGACAACCCTCCCTGTGCTCCACAGCCCAGTCAGAGTAGCTTCTGTCCCTTATACATGACACTTCACCTCCTTTCCCTGTCCATTCTGTTCCCCGAGTCCAGACTGTGGTCCCTTCTCACCCTGCTCTAGAGTTATTGACCATGCAACCCAAGTCCCATCATGTGCATGCAGCCTCTTCTGATCCCCACGGCTGCCGAGTGTTCCCTCTCTCCCATTCAACCACTTCGTACATATTTCAGACTTCTGTATGTGGTTGTCTGCTTCCATGGTGCCTCCTTGGTGGGATGAAAGCTGCTGGATGGGAGGCTCGTTCAGTGCTGGGATTGGTAATCCCAATGACTGGCACACAGTAGGTGCTTAATAAATACTTTTTGATTGATTTACAGATTAGGACACTGACACCTGGAGATGTGAAATGATTTGTGCAAGGTCACACCATAGATTACTCCCACTCTGGAGCCAAAACCAGGGGCTCCTGACTCAGGAGAATTGTGTGGCCCAGTTCTCTTTAGCCAAGATACATTCTAAGCTGCCAGTATAGTTATGGCATCAAAAGCCTCAAGTGACCAAAGAGCATTTGGGGACTGGGTTGAAATCATGAGGTAGATCAAGCAGGGAAAACTCAGTAACTAACCCTCAGGAACTAACTCTGATCCTTTACAGCCAGTCATAGATCTCTCATTCCTTCCTCCGTGTCTGTTCCTATCTTCCTGCCTTCTTCCCATGCAGCTCATTCCTGCTACTGTCCCTATCCGTAATACACAAGAAGGTTGTTTGGGGGTCAGGGAGGTGGCCACTTGTTGTAATGAATTTGATAAAGCACCTTGACTCTTCAGAGGAAAATCATGTAAATACGAGATGGAACACGGTTCTAAGAGTCTTAAAGGAAGTCAGCCCTGAGAAATTGGTAGTTAGCCAGCAGACAGTGATTAGGTTTTGTGACACCTTTTTAGTTTTAATTATTACTTTGAGTAAGGAGACTGAATGGAGCTGATTCTCTCCCTTCCTTCACATAGCTCTTTGCCCCACAGTGACACAAGCCTGGGACATAAGCAGGCTAACCAAATGATAGGTTAACCTTTTTTGGGCTTTCGCCAAGCCGCTCACAAAGCCTGACTCAAAGAAGGGCTTTGTGTGAGTTCAAAGAACCCTAATATTTATGATTTCAGGAGCAAAAAGTCAGGGCACATCTCATTGTTCTATCAATACGTGAAACTTAATTTTATATTTTCCCTCCGTGTTTAACTTCTAGCCTGAGGAAAATGATGTTATCATCTGTGTTCTTAGTATTCAAATAACAGCTTCCAAAGAGTGTATGAAAAGGAACTGGTGTACTTGGCTCCACTCTAGGCTCAGAGACACTGGCTGCATAAACCTCTGACGCCGTGGTGCTCAGAGTACGGGAGTCACAGAGGACTGTCTCACCCAACCAGCCCTTGCATCTTACAGATGAATGAACGGAGGTTGTCACATAGCATTAGTGGTAGGACCACCCGGTGTCCACTGCACTCCTCAGCTTCTTCCCTAGCTGTGTACTAGCTGGGGGACCTGGGACCAGGCATTTAACCTCTGCCTCAGTTTCCTCATCTGTAAAATGAGGAGAATAATAAATAACACCTATCTTCCAGGGTGGTTGTGAGGATCAGAGGAGTTCACGTTCATATCATGTTTTCACTGGGCCCTCCCTGCTCAGCAACCTTTCCTTCCCTTCCTTATTCTCCCTGTCCCATTCTTCACACCTTCTCATCCTTCCTCAAACATCGTATGGTTCCCCTCCTCAGCCTTCTCAAGCCAAGATCCTTGCCTCATATTTGACAGAAAACTATTAAGACTATTTTCCATCATTTCCCTCCCCTCCCATCTTCTCCATCTCTGTCATTCAGGTGCCTTCTGAAGGTGTCCAGTCTCCTCCTTCATTCCTGTCTCACCTGATGATGCGGCCTTGCTCCTTACCAAGGCTCTACTTTTCAGCAATCCCCTTCCATCCCATCTCCTCCAGCAGATTTTGTCATCCCGACTCTTTCACTGATTTTCATTCTCTCCTTCTGTACTAACTCATTCCCTGTTGCCTACAAACATGCCTGTGTCTCCCCCATCCTGAAAAACCCTTACGTGGTCCTTTTGTCCCAGCTAATTATCATCCTCTATCTCTTCTGCCCTCGGTAGCTAAACCCTTTGAAAAGGCCACCTGCAATAGGCATCTCCACTTTCCTCTCACTGTCTTCTTAACCCCTTTCAATTTGCCTTCCAACCTCATCATTCCACTGAAACTGCTCTCTACAAAGTTACTCATGATCTCTTAGTTGCCAAATCCAGTGGCCTTTTCTCCATCTCCCTGACTTCTCTTCAGCCTTTGACATGCTTGGTCACTCTCTCCTCCTTGGTATTGTCTTCTCTCTGCCCCCTCTCTGTCTCTGTCTCCCCCTCCAACCCCCAGTTCTTCTTCTGCTTCTCTGACCACTCCTCTGTCTCCTTTGCTAGATCTTCATCCAGATGTAGGCTTCCCTCAGGGTGCTGTCCTGGGTCCTCTTCTCTTCTTTCTTTATCCTATTTCACCAGTGATCTCATCAGCTCCCACGGATTGAATTTCCAGCTCTATGCTGATGATTCTCAAATCTGCCTAGCCTGCCCTAGCCTGCTCACCTGTGGTCTCACATCCCCAACTCTCTTTAGATATTCCCAAATGACTGTCTAGTAGATGTCTTAAACTCGATTATGTTCAAAATGGAACTCATTATCTGTCCCCTAAACCATCCCCCCAGCCCTTCTGCCTTCCCTCCTACTGCAGAGAACCATATCAATCTCTCAAACCTGCACCTTAGGAGTCACCTTGGATTCCTCACTTTCACTCCTCAAATCTAATCTCTTGCCAAAACTTATTGATTTTACCTTTGCAACATCTATCAGATGCGCCTCGTCCTCTCCCTGACGCTGCCAACCCCTAGTTCAGGCCCCTCTCACCTCACTCCTAGACTGTGACAATAACTGTTGGTGGATCTGCCTGATTCAAGTCTCCCCTAACCCCAGTCCATCCTCCATTCAGCCACTAAAGTGATTTTCCTAAAGTGCACTTCTAGCCAGATCACTGCCCTTCTCAATAAATGCCTCTGGCTCCCTGTCACCTCCAGAATCAAATAGAAAACTCTCCTCTTGGCTTTCAAACCCATCCCCTTCCTACCTTTCAAGTCTTCTTACTGTACTTCCCACCATCATGTGCTTTTCTACCCAGTGATGCTGACCTCCTGGCTGCTCCCTGAATAGCCCTATACCTCGAATGCTGTCCCTCCTCAACTCCACCTGCTGACTTCCCTTGGCTTCCTAAATCCCAGCTAAAATCTCATCACAGAAGCCCTTCCCAACCCCTCTTAATGTGAAGTATTTCCTATTAATTCTGCATTTCGCTTGCTTTGTATCGATTGGTTTGCCCGTTGTCTCCCCCATTTGGTTATAAGCTACTTGAGAGAAGGGGCTATCTTTGTCCTTTTTTGTATCCCCAGTGTTTAGCAAAGTGCCTGGCACACAGTAGGTGCTTAATCAGTGTTTATTGATTGATTTGTAAAGTGCTTTGCAAACCTTAATGTGCTATAGAAATATTCTAACGTCACAAAAATCCAGTTACAGCCCCCCTCCCCCCACACACAAATCCCACTGTTCTTTCTGCTGACTCCACAGGGAGGATATGCCAGGTGGGGCTCTAAGGCCGGGGGGGATGCTGCTGGGGAGATGCACAGCCTGAATTGCTGCCAGCAGTCAGTTGTCCTGCACCCTGGGCAGTGGAGGTCCTAGGTGAAACTTAGGTCTTTCTATAGTAGCTGTAGAATGTGGTGGTTTGTAGGTGACCCCCACCCTGTTTTCAGAGGCTATGCTAATGGGGTGCAGACTTTGACAGGTCTTAGCAGGTTGGAGAAGCAACCCTATAAGCCTGTGAGTCTTTGGATGGAGGAGCCAGTTAAGCAAGGTTCAGGAGTCACATCTCCAGGCAGTGCAGGCAGGGATGCATTTATCTGCCACAGAAACTCACAAAAATCCTCTTGTGAAAGATGTCTTCACTGCGGCCGGGTCAGTGGAGGTGTGAGGATTTGGGGCATAGAGATGGGAATGGATGAGGACAAAATGGAATCTGTGTATTCCTCTCTAACCAAAGGTTCTAGGCGTCCCCATTCCCCAATCCCCACTGGCAATTACAACTTCATATCTGTGAAGAGAGACTCTATTCTAGAAGACATACGTGTTCTCTCACATTATGCCTCGGTTGTCACCTCTTTGCCAGCATCAAATCCACAGAGGCTTAACTGTTCAAGGCTTTTCTTAGTATAATTAGCAATTTTATGGAAGCTTCAAAAAAAAGGACTTTTTTTATTGAGAGACATTTTCAACATATTGTTCCCGAAATTCTTTTCAGGCCCTGTGAGAGCTCCTTGGTGCAGCAGAAAATGTATTTATTGAATTGGATTAAAGCCGAATGTAATGTTGAGTCAGAAGTGCTGACTCAGACTCTCTCCATTTCACTCCAGAATAGCCTTGCCTGCTGCTGCTCAAGGCTGGGTCTCAATTTCCCTCTGATTCCTTAGGGGGCCCTTTTTGCCCCTCTATCTTGAAGAGTTAAGTTACTGTGAAAGCTGAAAGCTTGTACCTTGGATTGCAAAGTGCATTAAGGTATTCAGGAGCAAATAGAAAGTGAAGGAAATTCCTCATTGTCCACCCTTCCTCATAGAAAGCAAAACTTTGTTACAGTGGCCCAGGTAGCCCTTCTTCTGTGACCGTGCCAGCGTAAGCCCTCATTGACTCACCCCTGGATCACCAGCAGGTCTCCACAACTCTCACCTCGCTTGGAATCACAAAATTTCAGAGCTGAAAGAAATCTCAGCCACAATGTTCTCTAGCTCCCTGAAAATGAATTCCCTCTACAAGGAGTTTGGGTAGTGGCCCTCTGACCTTTGCTCACATATTCCCAAGAAGGCAGCCTTTTGATAACCCTTTTGATAATTCCCATAGCTAGGAATGTTTTCCTAACATGAAACTTAAATTGCTCATGATTCTACTCTCTAAGGTAAAACAGAACAAAGCTCATCCCCTTTCACATGACAGTCTTTCAAAGGCAACTCTTCTGCTAAATCTAAGCTTTTGCTTCAGACTAAAAATCCCCAGTTACTTCAAACATCTCAATAGATAAAGTGAAAGGATATGAATGGATAGTTCTCAAAAGAAGAAACGTATGCTATCATGTGTCATAATATCCTAAATCTCTAATAAGAAGAGAGTTGCACACTCTAATGACTCTGAGGTTCCACCTCCCCCCTGTCCAGCCTGGCCAAGGTGACACAAATGGAGGCTGAGCATTGTCAGAGGGGCTGCGGAGGCCAGTCGGGCTGAGGTCCTGCTGCTGGAGCTCTGAAGTGGTCCAATGATCCTGGAAGGAGATTTAGAGTTATACCCCCAAAGTCATGCAATTATACATATCCTTTGACCCAGCAATATCACTACTAGGCTTATGCCCCAAGGAGAATGAAGGCAGAGGGGAAGAGACCCATGTGCACAAACATTTTTAAAGACATATTTTTGGTTGTAGCAAAGGACCAAAATCAAAGTTAATTTGCATCCACGTTTCTGTGTCATTAGAAGGGACGAAAGGGGTGCCTTCACAGGAGCCTGGGAGAGTCCAGTGAACTAATGCCAAGTAAAGTCAATAAAACCAGAAAAGCAATTTGGATGTTGACTACATCATTATGAATAAAAATGCTAAAAGACCTGAGGACTCTCTCTGATCAATCCAGTGACCAGTGAGGACGCCAGATGACTAGTGATCATAATGAGGTGTTTGCCACCTCGTGGTAGAGAGGCGATGCACTACAGATGGAGAAGGAGATGGGCATTTTTAGACCCAATGGACCCAGCGTGGATCTGTGTTACTCAGTTATGCTTATTTGTTATGACAAGGTTTTGATTGGGGGAAAGGGGAATGCTATGAGGGTATAGTAACAGTATTACAGAAAAAAAGGAAGGAAGGAGAGAAAAAAAGAGGGAGAGTGTCAGTGGAACACATAAAAATAATGCCTAAGAGCACAGAAGGAGACTGAGGAGTGAACACAGATAGGAAGGTGTTGGTATGGCCATAGTATAGTGGATGGATTCTTTCTAAAACAAACAAATAAGTTATATCTAGTAGATTTACAGTTTCTTTTACAGTCCTCTTTTTGTGGTCTTTGTATGTGGGAATGGTTGTTTGTTGATGTATGTCAAGTTCATAATTTTAAAAATATTTAAATTTTAAAAACAAGTTTAAGAAATATTCAGATGGTAGGAACTCAAGGATCTTTACTGTCTTGGTTATACTTCTCTGTGTCCTCTCCAGCTTGCCAATGTCAGTTCTAAAATATGGTGGCCCAAATTCCAGATGGGATCTGACTAGGGCAAAATACAATGGAAATTTGCCTTCTAGCCTGATTCCTAGAAGTAATGCCTCAATTAGAGCAGCCCAAGCTTGCATCAGCCACTGCTGTGGCATTTTCTTGGACTCACATTGGGCTTGCAATTCTCTAGAATTCATCATTCTTTAGACAAGCTGTCCCTGACCCTGCCTTCCCCATCTGG
This sequence comes from Notamacropus eugenii, assembly GCF_028372415.1. Lineage (NCBI taxonomy): Eukaryota > Metazoa > Chordata > Mammalia > Diprotodontia > Macropodidae > Notamacropus > Notamacropus eugenii. Next base: position 17,608,052 of record NC_092875.1, read on the forward strand.
AACTTGTAAAGTAGAATTGTTAGTCCAAGTCTAAGACTTCACATTAATCTCTATCCAGTAGTTTCTTATTTGATTCAACTGAATGTCCTTACGTGTGACTGAAGATCCATTTGGAACCCGACTCTTTGGACCCAATACGTTACCTTTCCCTTCCTGTTTGGGGTCCTCTGTAAATTTGATAACAATGCCATCTGTGCCTTTGTCTCAAGTGTGTGCGTACACATATACATACACACATACATACACATGCATGTTGTGTGAGATGTGTACATACATACATACATATTACACACACATACATATGACATCTCAGGACCATGGACAGATTCCTGGAGCCTTCCTTTGGAAACCTTCCAAGTTGATATCAGGTTACTAAGATCTACAGTATGGGTCCCAGCCAAACTACCTCTGGCTCCATGTCATTGTGCCATCACTTAGCCTGTATCTCCATGATTCCTCATTCATCCTTCACACCTCTATCAGATCATTTAGTAAACATTTATCAAATGCCCATGGCATGCCAGACTCTGTGCTAGGTGCTGTGGATTCAAAGACAGAAATGAAACAGTCTCTGCTCTTGGGTGGGCAGGGGACATGTGTATTTATAGAGGCACATACAAAACAGGTACAGGGTAGATGTTAGGTAATTTAAGGGGTAAGATGAGGGTGGGAATGAGGCAGGAATGGCTTTCCATAGAAAGTGGTATTTGATCTGAGTGTTGAAGGAAGTGTGATTCTAAGAGGCTGAAGTGAGGAAGGAGGGCATTCCAGGCATGGGGGCAGCCAGTGCAAAGGCATGGAGACAGGAGTGGCTGGGACTCTAGTGTATGTGAAGGAGAGTAACCTGAAATAATGCTGCAGAGGTATGTTGGGTTTGTCGTAGGTTGCTGCCTGCTTAGCATGTATCAGAGATATAGTAAGGGACAGAGGATTCCACTGGGGTTATAAACCTGGAATACTGTAAGGATGATGGTACTCTTGTTCTAAGCAGGGACATTCAGATGTCCCTACTTAATTTTGTTTTGATGGAGAAAGCTATTGAGTCTGTTTTGTACATGTTGAGTTTAATATGGTTCTGGGATATCTGTTCAAAATGTCCAACAGGAAGTTGGCAGTGCAAGTCTGAAGTTCAGGAGAGTTTAATGCTGGTTGTATACATTCCGGGTTTATTATCATAAAGATTATAATGAACTTATTAGAGCTGAAGAGACCAGAAAGAGAGAAGAGGAGATGACAAGACAGGGCAAGATAGGACAGGACCCCAAGCAGTGAAAGAGTGTGAGATGTGCAAAGATCTGATAAATAAGCCTGAGGAGGAGCAGCCATTTAGGTAGAGGGAGAATAAGAAGAAAGTAGTCATAAAAACCTAGAGAATCCTGGGAGGAGAGGTCAGCAATGCCACATCCTGCAGAGAGAGGGGTCAGACTAGATAAGGATTGAGAAAAGCTAAGAAATCATTGATCTTTTTAGAGAGAGCAGTTTCAGGTCACAGATGCAGTCCAAAGCCATACTGCAAAGGTTCCAGTGAGTACCAAATGTACCAAAACACAGGAAATGGAGGGGTTGTAGGAAAGCAGGCACATTGATGTAGTATTGGTGGGGCCATTCTGGAAAACAATCTGGAATTATGCCCTAAATGTTTATACATTGTGCCTGTTCTTTGACCTATTGAGGGTCAAAGGTCAATAGCCTTAAGAGATCAAAGAAAGAAGAAGAGGTCTAAGGTGTACAGAAATAGTTACAGTATGGAAACTAAGGTAGTCACTGTAATTTGTGGAATGGCTAAAGGGATTATGGCATATGGATTTAATTTCATGAATTTAATTTGATGTAGGAAATTAAGATAGACAATTCCACAGAGTCTATGAGGACTCCTGAGGGAGGGCTGATGCATGATGCAGTGACCAGAATCAGGAGAGCAGTTTTTACCAAGACATCAATGATATAAAACAGAACAGTTCTGAAAGATGTTAAAACTCTGATCCACAACACAGCTGACCATGTTTCCAGAGGAGTAATAAAGAAGAATACAGTCTGTCTCATGACAGAGAGATGATGCACGAATGTGCAGAATGAGAATTGGGCCTGATGACCAGTAGGAATCTTCTTTCCTTGACTATGTGTATATAATACATGAGTTCTAGATTTCTTCCTTTTCAGTGGGTAGAGGCAGGTGAGAGAGGGAAAAAATGTTTGATAATTAAAAAAGGAAAAAATATTTCAAAAGAGAGAAGAGAAGGAAATAAGCATTTATTAAATACCTACTCTGTGCTAGGCACTGTGGTGTGAGCTGTACCAACTATCCCATTTGATCCTCACAACAAGGTACTCTTTACAGTTGAGGAAACGAAGACAGAAGTAAAGCGTCTTGCCCAGGAAGCATTTTGAATTCCCCTCTTTCTGACTTCAGATCCAGTGCTCTCTGCACTGCACCATCCAACTGAGGAAGAGGAGAAGGGGTCAGGGTAACAAGATAAGGGGAAGAGGGATGTAGGATGGCAGCCTGGGGGTATGAGATGGTCTACTGGTCTGGGTTTTTTTAAGGATAGGGGAAGCTTGGGTATATTTATAGGCAGTATGAAGACATGCATTAGATGAGGGGAGATTCAGAGATTCGTGGGGGTGGGGACAAGGTAGGTTGAGGGGGCAGTCAACTGGAGAAGCAGGATGGGATGGAATCAGGAATACACATAGATGAGTTAGCCTTGACTAGGAATAAGACCAGCTCTTCATCAGAGATTAAAAGAAAAAGTGGAGGATTGTTGTCAGTAGTTTGTGAGAGGGAAAGAAGGAGAGGAGTTCATGATGAATCTGTCTCTGTTTTCAGTCTGTAGACTAATTGAGCTAGAAGGGACCTCAGAAAACATCTGGTCCAGCTTCTCAACCTCATTTTACAGGTGAGAAAACTGAGATCCAGGGAGGCAAGGTGACTTGCCTAAGGTTATGTAGGTGGTTAGCATCAAAGGTGGGATTTGAACCCATGTCTTTTGTCTCCAGAGTTGGTTCTTTCCACTGTGTCACACAGTCTCTCAGTAAATTATGAGACAAGGTTTCCAGTTGTGAGAGTGGGCAGAGGGTGCTATAGGAGACTTTGGGAGAGAAAGTAAGGTTTTGAAGAGATACAAAATTGAGCTAGAGAATCAGTTAGAGGGGGTGGTAAAAGGATTGACATTAGATAACATATTGTACTTTGTTTGTAGGGGTCCCGGTCAGCAAATTTGAGTTTCTCCCTTTCTGTTGAGCAGCATTTAAATAAAAACAGAGGAGGTGGATGGCGGAAACTATCCCAAGCTTTGAGGAGGAGTGAGTGGCAGAAGGACAGGAGAACCGGCAAGTAACAAGTGGAGGATGATGTCAGCTTGTGCTGGTTTGATGATATCAAGGTTGAGAGTGGAGAAAGATAAGGCCAGAAAACACGGGGGAGGACCCAGAAAGTGCTGGGGGATGAAGGAGTGGAGCTCCCATTGAGGATGAACCCAGGGCTGGGCTTTTCTCTTGGCAGCTGTGATTCCATCCCCCTGCTGCTCAAAAGCTGGGTTTTGTATTCCATTGAATTCCTTGACTGAATTTGACCAAGCTTCTTCTCTTGACATTTGAAACCTTCCTCAGTCCGGCAGTAGCCAACTTTTCTGACCTCATAGGACACTACTACCCTTCAAACAGCAGTGCAAAATGCCATCCCTCCCAAGACATCACACATGCACCCCATACTCTTCTGCCTCTCATTTTTGCTTCCACTGTTGCCTTGTTTCAAGAGCACCATGTTCAATCTGACCTCGTTTATGAAGCCTTCCTTCCCTGGTCCTCCGGTTTGAACTCAGCTCATCCTCAGTTTATTTCATCATATTTTATACTCCCCTTGTATACTTAATCCTAATCTAATTTGCATAGGGTTTATCTGTATATGTTTTATTTCTCTCAATTACGCTGTAAAGTCAGTCATCAAGGACTATTCAGCATTTAGCCTCCTTTCCCTCAGTATCTAGCACTACAGTATATTCCACAGAGTGGGCGGTTTCATGTTTGTTGAGTGACTGAACAACATAACTGGATTCATGGTCCTGGGCCGGAATGTTGAAGTTGGCCACAGAACTGAAACAACAGCAGTTCACTGCTTGTATTTCACTGATTGAAATGGAAGTTTCTTCTAAATCCATTATTTAATACTGAATGAGACAAAGATGGCATCTAACGTGGCCCAGCTGCTGGAGAGCTCTGGGGGGAGTCATAATATGCTTGATGACTCAGTAAGCAGAAGGTAATGGGCTCAAAGTTCTCAAGCCCTTCCCGGAGTTCTGGAGTGTAACCAGAAATCCCAGACAGCCAGCCCTGACCAAGCCGAGGGTCTTTTCAGAACCCATGGCCTCATTAGGAGATCGGGCGGGTCAGCCTGAGCACTCTCAGTTCTGCCTCGAGGCCTTATAGAGAGCGAGACTCTACATGGAATCATTACCAAAGAAGTCACCCAAGGCCTATGTTTCAGAAGGAATAAGAACCATGTGAGTGTTAAAAATTCACTAACCTTCCTGGGAATCTTCCTTCAGGGGTTGAGCCAATGCAGGGCTAGGAGTCAGGAGATAAAAGTTCTTGAGTCTGGCTCTTCGCTCACTCGCTGTGGGACTTCAGCAATGTCACTACCCACCTTGAAAGCCTCCATGTTCTCATCTGCAAAATGGGAACGCTCAGCTTGCTTATCTCGGAGGTTCCTCAGAGCCCATCCTATGATTGCCAAGCCACCCATCCTCTACTCACACGTGGCCCTCACTTCTTTTAAAACACCTGTGGGCGTCCATTGTCTTTATATCACCTTCATTTCAATATGTGTCCTTCCACAGCAAGCTATGTTGCCTTCTAACAGATTTTAAAAGAAAGAAAAAAGCAGTCGACCAACACCAGCCAGTGTGCTGGTGAAGCCGACTATATGTTTGCAGAGCCCCACGCCCAGAGTCCACCCTCTGTCTCTAGGGAGGCCCAGGAAGGGAGCAGGCTTCACCCAGCTCTTGTCCAGGACCAAGCTTGCTCATTGTAATTATTCAGTTTTCACTTTTCTGTTCTTTTTGTTGACATGATTGCCATCATCATGTTGTATTTAAGGCACAAATTTTCTCATGCTTCTTTTAGTTCCTCATATATTTGTCGCTTATGGCTCAGTAATATCCCATCACATCCAGGAACCATGGGATGTTTGGCCGCTCCCTGCCAGATGGATATCTACTTGGTTTCCAGTTCTTTGCTACCATAGAAATACTGCTATAAATGTTTTGCAAGGTGCCTTTCCTAGGGGATCTCTGATCTCTGACCTCTCCTGGGTGAAATTGTGCTCTTGCTGCCAACTTGTGAGGTCTTTGTATTACTGCCCTTTGGGTCTGTAGTTTGTGCATTCAGTGAATTTTTCATGAACTGGGGGCCTGGCCAGTGGAGGCCCTATCCTTGGACCTCCAGTCTACCAACACCTACCTTCCCATGTCATCACACACTTCCAGAAGCAGGTTCACTGAGCATCCATGTGCGTTGGCACCAGGCAGCACAGTTTACTCCTGCTCAAGGGACCTGGCTTCTGTTGGCCAGTGCCCATTACATTAACAATGCAAATGTGTTATGAGCATGTTAGCTAGGAAACTAGACTGGATGTTCTCTAAAGTCCTTTCTACTTTGCAGTTCTGTGAATTTAAAGGAGGAGACTACGCGATTGAAAATACAAGCACCTCTTTATCAACCTGGCAGAATGATCAAAGTTCTTACCCATTTCACTGGCTCAATTGGAGGCTTGAAAGAGAAGGGAGGGGGGCTGGGGTGGGAGACAGTGCACATCACTGGTTTATATCTCTTCTCTTGCCTTCTAACAAACTCTTTGCTTCCTTTTCCATTGGAAAGGACTTTCTGCTGAATTGCACCTGGCACGGGTCTCTTAGCTTTGCAAAAGAAAAGCACCATAAAAAGTCTTCCAAACTATTAAGACATTTACAAAATCTTAAAGAGAACTTCAGTGCCCCAGAATTTTCCAAGTGCTTATGGGTTTGCCAGTTTACAAGGGGTTGGAAGAGCTAAACAGTAACCTTCCCAGGACAGTTTTCTCCAGAGTGGTACTTGGTATGAGGAAGTTATCCTTAGACTCCCACCAGGTAGATTTAGTGTGGAACAGGGAGGGACAAATGGATTTGGAGTCACACTGTCTTGGGTTCCAACCCCAGCTATGCTGTTTGCTGCTCTCTGCATGACCTTATGTAAATCATATACCCTCTCTGGGTCTCACTTTCCTCATCTGTAAAATGAAGGATTTTATTGGACAAGGTTTCTTCCAGCTCTAAATCCTTTGAACCTAAAACTATTCTACCTCCAAGAATCATTGTAAAAAGCAGCTTCCTCTGTGAGTAGGCCTGCAGCTTGGGCCTCAGTGACACTATCCAGCTGGCATTTCTATGTTGCTCTGGCTATGGATCATGGTGGGGAAGGGACAGAGAATGTTTTCTCCAGAGATGCAGATCACATCCAATCCATGTTCTTTCATCCTACATGCCCTGGGCCATGAGCCCTCCCAAACCTCTTGAGAGGGCCTTCCTATGGTGCTTTCAGAATTTCATAGGTGCCAGTGGCCCAGGCAAGCTGAAATAATGTATATGAAAATACTTTGTAAAGCACTCATAATTCAGTGTCATAGTAATTAAACAGCATAGAATATGACACTTTACAAAGTATTTTCATGCAGTACACATTCAATCTTTGTTTCCTCTCAGCAGGCCTTCCAGGTTGGTAGGAGAAAGATTATTCTCCCCGTGTTACAGATCAGGCTGACTGAGAGCTAGGATTTTGCCCCCAAGAGATACCTTAAATGTTGTAGGTAGGATGTGGCACAGTAAGGTGACTCAGATATTTGAGATGTGGTTTTCACCTCCTATAAAGAGGTGGGCCTTCGTGTAAAGGGACCTCACTTAAGTCCCTGCTCATCGGGGTGATTTGAACTGCTTGGTTTGGTCCATCCAAGCCTTTTTGCTTGGAGGGGAAGAGGGGAGAAACATCTCCTCAAGAGGACGAGTCTAGACCTTGGTAAGACAGGCCCCCAGATAACCCAGCCTTAACTAGAGCACTGTGCAGTTGTCCTGAAAGGTCGCCATGTTTGCCAAGAATCTCTTCAGGGAGGCCACCATAGCCACCACTTGGCTGTAAGTCCTGCCTGAGTACTGATCATCACTGAATCGGGCTTTGCCTACCTTTTTGGATCTTTCTGTGAGGTGTAGGGGGTCCTTATCCCAGGTTTACAAAGGGAAGACTGAATCTCAGAGAGGTCATGACTTAGCCAGAGTCACTCTGCCCATGAGTATTTAGCAGAGACAGAATTCAAGCCCATGTCTCTCCTGGCTCCAGAACCAGTGTCTTTCCACTGCCCTGCCCACCTCCACCCATATGTTGTGCCATGCGTTGCTAGTGCTGTCCCGCGTTGTTTCTCCCTCTCCTGCTCTCTCTAGGTAAGAATTTCAAGCCTTCAAGGAATTCATATAAAAAATCATTTCCATTCATCCCCATACTTTTTCCTGTATGGGATCCCCCCTCTTCCCCATGAGAAAGAGCCCATCAAGGATGTTCATTGGGCAGAGGGGCTTGCCCAAAGTCTGCACTCAGACCCAGGCCAAGTGACAGGCTCTAACCCCAGTCAGGGCTCTCTCTGGTCCACCTTGTTGCTTGTCTCAATGGAATTCTCTGGATAAAGAGCTAGTTCTGGCCTTCCTGCCTGGGGCTAAGGAACTAAGCCCTTTCTCCCCTTAGAGGGTTCTTTGTTTTCCTTGGCCTTTTTGTGATTCCTCTTTTCATTCTTTGTCCCATCTGTGCCATCTTGGAGATCATGTTGTTTCCTGCAGAATGTACTAATCATAAATGCAGAAGCAGAGATGCTCTCACAAAGTACTCACTCGGCTGCTTCAAATCCCGGGTGTCTTGGCAGTCCTGCCCCGTGGTCTCTTCACCTCCCATGTTCTTGCTCCTGTGCCGTGGGAAGGGGAAGAGGTGCCTTTGGGATCAGTGGGGGGCCTGCATACTCTCCTGCTTCTCATGGATGAAGGGTGGGATTCTCTGTAATGGGGAGCTAGAATTATCCGTGATTCCAGGGAGGAAAATACTGGCAGAGTGGGCTTGTTGTTATGCATCCTTCTCTCTGACCTGTCATTTCTTTCCCCTGGTTTCTCTATTTCTAAAGAATTTGAGTGGAAGAATCCCTCATGCTCTGTGACTTTTTACGCATATGCAACATTTTGAACTGGGTGTCCAGAGTGCCCAGCATGTGAATTCACATGCCCAGCAGTGAATGTTCTCCTACCCCCTATCAGGAGCTCTGTTCCCAGGACCTTCTGTCACACTTACAGTGGCCTGCAGAAGACTATGATGATCATTTGGTTAGGGATTTCTACTTAGATATTTTAATTTATTCAGATATTCATGATTTTCTTAAATGCATCTGCAGACATTGCTCTTTCCCAGCCTTGTGTCTGTGGGCAAGTCACTTGACCTGTCTAGGCCCCACGTTCCTCCAGTGGAACACAAATGAGTCAGACGAGGCCACCACCAACGTCTGGGCTGTTCTAAATGCCATGAGCCTGTGGCCCCAGAGATCAGACTGGCCATGGGCATCTCAGTGGAGGCAAAAGGGCAGAGAGCAGCAGTGTTTCTCCTGGCCTCCCTGTACCCAGCCTGGGCTAATGGAGTTCAGTTTCCACAAAATCACAGGAGGTGCCTACTGCTGGGGAAGGCATTGAAGGAAGTAGAAAAGTTAGTCAGATGCTGTGCTCAACCCCAGTGATTTCTTTGTTCTTTCTAAAGCCTTTGGAAGAAAGGATCTGGGAGGGATGCAGCACATACACAGCTAGAAGGCAGCATGGGAGGATGTGGAGATCACCCTGTGAAGGGTTGGATGACCTGAGGTGGAGTCACCGTTTCTCTGCTCACTCCCTTTGTGACCTGGGGCTGAGTCACACCTGCTCTCTGGTCCTTGGGCCCTCCCATAGGGAAAGAATCGGACTGCCCTCTGCTCTCCTCCTTCCCTGCGCAGTCTTCCCCTCTTAGAAGGCAGAGATTGTCCAGCTCATGTGTGTTGGTGCCCTAGCACTGGGCGTGGGTCCAGACAAATGGCCAGAGCTTCGTAGGTGTTTGTCATTCTTTTGTTCCTGGTTCAGATCCTATAGTTCTATTAATTGTGCCGGGGGAAGAAGGCAGCACCAGGTGTAGGGCGCTGTGCCCTCAGTTAAGGAAGAGAGGAGCATCTTCTGAAGTCCCAAGAAAGGCTTCCCTCAAGAGGCTGTATCTGAGCGGTCTCCAAGGACTGGCACGATTTCAGCAGGCAGAAATGGACGGCGGCCAGAGCTGGGAATTTGCACAGTAAACAGTTCTCAACATGGTTAGTGATTAAGCAGGTCAAGAAGTCCAACCTGGAGGTTTCTTCTGGGCTTTTCCTTTGTTCCTTTTTTATTATTCCAGCACCAGGAGTTTTATGACAGCCATTTGTATCTTCAGCTCTTCTGCTCAGGCTCTGAATAATTTATGATCTCCATTCGAAAATGTTAGCAGATTGCTCCAGCAGAAATAATGGAATGTGACGGCCGTGGAGTCCATGGTCTGGGCCTGAGACAGGCTGCTGCGGTTTAGCGTCCTGTCAAAGCGCAGTCGCGATGTTTCTCCAGCTGTTTCTCAGAACCCATCCTGACAAAAGGAGAGAACCCAAGTAATGACAAAACTGGAGCGAGAGGGTGAAGCTGGGCCCCCAAAAGAGGCATGAACCCTCCTGCTCCCCAGCATCTGCTCCTTCTGCTCCAGGCTCAGTAACAGGCGTCTCCACTAGACCTCCCTGTGTTTGTCTGGGAGCAGCTCTGGGCTGAAGGGACACTCAGGATGGCTCCTGCTGCCTCCACAGCCCTGGACAGAGAAGTCGCTCTTCCTGTCTATGCCTCAGTTACCTTTTCCCTAAGGTCCATTCCAGCTGCACTGATTCCAGCTGCACCGTGTCCTAGGGTGCCCCTTAGTTCTGACAGACTGTGTTTTCAGGTCACTTCCAACTCTGGCCTTGTGTGTTCTAAGCTCCTTGCCAGCTGGGTTTTTCTATTTTAAGACTGACCCCTGCTGGCTCTGATAGTCCCTGGTTTTGTGGCCCTTTCCAACATTGACTCACTAATTTTTTGATGATGCTAGATCAGAAGCAGAGAGGCTTAGCGATAGAGAGCCGACTTCAAAATGAGTAACACCCCGGTTTCTTCCCTGCCTTGGACTCATTCTGGGTGTGAGACCCTGGACAAGTCATTTAACTCTTCAGTGCTCCAGAGAAGGTCCTGGTCTTGCCTTGGTAGAGAGAGTTTCCTCCCATGGGAATTTCCTCTAACAGTGAGATCTCAAGTCCAGCTCCTTCCCGTGTTGACTGCCTTTCATGGCACCTCTAGTGAGTACTTGAGCTCCATCACCTTGTCTCAGTAGATAAAAGCCAGGAAGCTTCCCATCAACTCAGGTGACCCCAGCTCTCAGGAAGCTATTTCCTTTCTTTTGGGCAAAATGCATTTTTAAATAGATGCTACTCCCAGCTGCTTGGAATTCTGATGCATCTGGAAAGAGCAGCTACTTTAAATGCACAGAATGTTCAAATTACAGGAAAATGAGCTCAAATGGCTCTGAACTAGGTTGGGTTTTTTTGGTTTGTTTTAAGCAGTTGAAGTACTGCCATGTGGAAAGAATGAACAAATGAATGAAAAAGGATTTATTAAGTTCTTACTGTCTGTTGAGCACATTAAGTGCTGGACATTTCTGTTTGCATAGAAAACCAGAGGCATTTCCTGCTAGAAGAAGCTCACGCTCTGATTGGAGGAGACCTCGTTATCACAATTATCATTTATGTAGCACTTTACCGAGAGTATTTCACTTTATCTCCACAACCATGGGAGATGGGTGTTATTATGATCCCTGTTTTACATATGAGGAAACTGAGGAAGTCAGCCAAAGGTTAAATTGCCCACTACAACTCATTGTGTCCCATAGGGTCATACAACTAGTAAGTGTCTCACTCCAGAATTCAATTCAGTGCTGGCTCCAGGCCCAGAGCTCTATCCATTGAACTACTCAGCTGCCCCTTGTTCAGTTTAGACAGAAAGCCTGAAGAGTCTAGTGACTCCCTTAGGCAGATGGAAAGGGCAGAGGGAAGACCCTCAATTACATAAGTAGTTCAGATACCAGTGCCAAGGGACTGTTGGGCACAGAAGCGCAGTAGATGGTAAGGTCTGGAGGATCTTGGGAGGCAGCAGCAAGACAGATGGTAAGACCAGGTGGTCTACTGAGGGATGAAGGCCAAAAGAGTGGGGTATCATTGTATCTGAGAGCAGGCCCCCAGGCTTCCCACTGCCTTGCCATCCCAGATTGCTTCTTTGGAAGTCCTTGGGGCTGGATGAGAACACTATGAGAGATGGATTGAACTTACACTGCTTGACTCCAAAGAGTGAAACGAACACCAGTGGGCGAAGATTACAGGGAAGGAGATTTCAGCCCAGGTTTTTAGGAAGGTCTTATTGAGGTGCCATCTTTGGCTGTTTATCTAGCTTGGAGGGACAGCTGGGTGGCACAGTGGGTAGCGCATCATGCCTGGAGACAGCAGGACTCATCTTCCTGAGTTTAAATTCAGCCTCAGACGCTTGCTAGCTGGGTGACCCTGGGCAAGTCACTTCACCTCTGTTTGTCTCAGCTTCCTCATCTGTAAAATGAGCTGGAGAAGAAAATGGTGAACCACTCCAGGATCTTGGCCAATAAAATCCCAAATGGGGTCACGGAGAGTTGGATACAACTGAAACAACTCAACAACGTTCAGTGTGGAGGAAGATTTCCACAGAAGTGCCCTGGAAATCTTCACTTAGCCAGATGTTGCTTAACATTTTAATTGGTGACTTAAATAAACATATAGATGTCATCCTTTTCACATGTGACTCAAAGTTGTGAGTGAGAGCCAACACCTTGGAGGATGGAGACAGGAACCAAAAAGATTTTGATAAGCTAGGATATGGGATGACTCAATACAAGAAGATTAACATGAAGTCTTGTACTTGGGTTCAAAAAATCACTCCCAAGGCCAAGAGAGTGGAGGTGTGGTCAGAAAGCAGTTTGTTTTTGATAAAACATTTATGTGGAATAGCCATATGGGGAAAAAAATGTTCTAAATCACTAATGATGAGAGAAGTGCAAAGTAAAATAACCCTGAGGTCGTACCTCACACCTTTCAGATTGGCAGAGTTGACGAAAAAGGAAAATGACAACTTCTCAAGGCTCTGTGGGGAAAGAGGTGACATCATTTCACTGTTGGTAGAGCTGTGAGCTGGCCTAGCCATTCTGGGAAGCAATTTGCAACTGTGCTCACAAAAGTTATTAAACTGTGCAAACTTTTAGACGCAGCAGTATCAATATTAGATCATCTCTACCCTGGAGAGACCAAAGAGAGAAAAGGACCCGCATGTACATTAAGACTTATTGTAGTTCTTTTTGTGGTGGCAAAGAATGGGAAACTGAGGGAGTGCCCTTCAGTTAGGAAATGGGATGATACATAAATGGGATCGAGTGCTATAAGAAATGGTGCAGGGGATGGCTCTAAAGAAGTCAACCCAGAGTGAAGGGAGCAGAAGTATGAGAGCTACCTATACAATAATGCTATCATAAGTGAACAAATGTGAAAGCCTTTAGAACACTGACCAATACAGTGACTTGCCTTGATCCTAGTGGATTCTTGATGAAGCAGGAAGTTCTCCTTTTGGTAGCGAGGAGAGAGATTCAGAGCATAGTGAGTCATTTTTTGGACTTGGCCAATAGAAGAATCTGTTGTGTTTGACTGGACATGTTTGTAAAAGGGGTTTTATTTCTCTTTCTCTGTCACTAGGGGTGGGGGAAGGAGGTAGAAGAGAGAGAATGCAGATTTTTGTCCATTTTAAAAAATAAAAAATTTAAAGAAAAAGAGAAAACAGGGATCTGGGGGAATTAGTAGACTACAAGCCAAATATGGGTCAAAAGCGTGACATGACAACTAAAAACACTAATCCAGTATGGCTGTATTGAGAAGAAGCATACTTCTCCAGGAATAAGATGATCATCCCAACTATACTCAAGTCAAATAATACCCGGAGTATGAATTGTAGCTCTTAGGGACCACACTTTTTCTAGAAATAGCATCGATAAGCTGGAAGAATATAGAGAGGAAGGCAACCAGCATGGTGGAGGGCCCCAAGCAAAGGCCACATGGGGAGTGTTTGAAGGAAATGGGGAAATGGAGAGAAGATAAACCATTGGGGCAGGAGAGGGGAGTAGGACAGTTGTGTGCAAGTGCTGGGAATCTTCCATGAGAGAGTGATGAGACCTGTTTGATCTGGAACCACCAGGAGCAGGACAGTGAGCAATGCGTGAATGTCACAAAGGAAAAACAACAGCTTCCTCCCGTGAGAGTGGGCGTTCTTTACCTTTTCTGTTTTGTGCTCCCTCCTCTGAAGTCACCTGGGAAAGCCTCCAGATCATATCACAGAACCATGGACACAAAATAAAATACGTAGGATAACAAAGAAACAAGTTCCCAGACCCCAGGTTAAGAATCTCTGAATTGGAGAAAGAAATATGGAAGTCATTCGCAGAATGTAGCAGATCATGTTTGTGTATGTGTATGTGTTTGTGTATCATGTTCTGATTTGTTATACGATTTCTTTCATTTATTTTAGTCTGACTACATAGCATGACTATAGTGAGAATGTACTCAATAGGAAAGTGTATGTCGAACCTATACAGAACTGTATGCAGTCGTGGGGAGGGAGGGGGGTAGTGGGGGGTAGGTGTGAGGGGGATAAAATCTCAATTGTATGGCAGTGATTGTTAAACATTAAAAAATAATTAAAATAAATAAATAAATTAAATTAAATTAAAAAAAAAAAAAGAATCTCTGAATTGAAGCTCTCCCAAAGTGGAAAGGGCAGCTTCAAGAAATAGTGACTAATGCCCTCTCTCCATCTACTCAACATCTTCAAGGAAAAGCGGGAGAGTAAGCTGACCCAGAGTCTTGTACTTTGAATCCTTTTCCCAGGATGGCCCCAAAAGATGGCCACTAAGGTCTTAATGAGCAACCTCCCACCACCAGAGGACTTGGAGCAAATGCAAGTTGGCTCTTCGGTTCATTATTTCTACACGACATAACCTTCAAGGTGTCTTCCTTTGGTCCCAGAGATTATGTGACCTCATGAGACTTTGTTCAGTGTGGCCATGGTGCTAAAAGGGCATCAGTGAGCATCAGGGATTCAGTGTGGTAAATGTCATTTCTCAGGCTCTAGGATTAGAGAGGGGGAAAAGATAATGTTTTAATATTTCACCCAATAAACTGTAAACTTGCATGTTGGCATGGTCTGTTAAATAGGCCAGACCCCATGTCAGAATCCTCATGTCATAGAACTAGGAGGGACCTTCAAGATCACACCATCCAACTGTGAAGTGAAGTCACTTACACAGAATTCCATAGGAAGAAGCCCAGGTGAGAGGTATTCTCAGCCATGCCTTTTGATTTCAAACTCACCACTCAGGAAATCAACCCACCAACATTTATGAACAACTTACTGTGCGCCAGTCATGATACTAAAGGCTGAGAATGCAAAGAAAAAGTAAAAACAACCCCTGCCCTCAAAGGAATTCCATTTTAATAGTGCAGAGGGAGGGAGAGAGGAAAGAAGGAATGAGGGGATGCAGGGACGGAAGGAGGGAGGGAAGGAGAAAGAAAGGCAGGCTGGCTGGCTGGCTATGTTCCAGGCACTGTACTAAGTGCTTTAAAAATATTTCCTTTATTCCTCACAATAACCCGAGAAAGGAGGTGCTATAATTATCTCCATTTTACAGATGAGGAAACTGAGGCAGAAGTGAAGTGACTTACCCTGGGCCATACAACTAGGAAGTGTCTGAGGCTATATTTGAACTCAGATCTTCCTGACTCCAGGCCCAGCACTCTGTCTGCTATGTCACCTAGCTGCCTCTGGAAAAGAGAAAATGTATGTAACTAGGTCTGTATAAGATACCTACAGAGTAAGGACTCACTAGCATTTGGTGGGACCAGGGAAAGTTTCCTTCAGGTGGTGGCAATTGAGCTGAATCTTGAAGGAATCAGGGATTCTTAGAGGCAGAGGACAGAAGGGAGAACATTCCAGGCTCAGGAATAGCCAATGAAGGAACACCAAGTAGGATAGTGAGTGACTGGATGGTAAAGTACATGGAACAGAAGGATATGTAAGAAGATTGGGAAGATAGGAAGGGGGCTGACTTGTAAAGAGCTTTCAAGGACAAGAGCAAGAATTTGTATGTGATTGCAGAAGTAATAGGGAGCCACTGGTGTTTACAGAAGGGTGTGTGGTGTAGAAAATATCTGCATTGTAGACTAGGCTAGTTTTTCCTTAAAAGTTATTGGAACCATCCTTGAGTCTTAATTGGCTCAGGGAAATAAGCATTGACAGAGCTTCTGGTGGCCCAGGTATAAAATCCAGTCCACAAAGTGGCAGGACCTAGTTTCCTTTAAACTTCGTCAATGCACCAACATGGCCACCACAGGGGCAGGGAAGCTTCAGTGAGCTGAATCAGTACTGTGTCCTTGCTGTATACCCTTTCCATGCTCTAGGTAAGCAAACTCCTTTATGTTAACAGTTGGATAGTCCTTTAGGCAACTGAGAATGTTCTGGAAGGGGGAGAGACTGGAGGCTGGAAGACCCTTCAAAGGCTATTGAAATAATCCAGTGGGGTATGAGGAGAGCTTGCTCTAAGGTGGCAGCCATGTGAGTGGAAAGGAGAGAATTTATGTGGTAGATGTGGTGGAGAAAGAAGCCATAAGGTCTGACAATTGATCCACTGTTTGGGGTGAGTAAGAATGAGAAGTGGATAAGAAGTCCAGGATTGCACGCTTGGGTGACTGGAGGTGGGGGGTGCCCTTGACAGCCATCAGGACTTTAGAAGAAGAAAGGCCTTGGGAGGAAGGTCAAGTCAATGAGCCTTTATTAAATGGGTGCCAGGTGCCAGGTGCCATAATAAGTGCTGAGACAAAGCAAAACAGTCTCTGCAGTCCTCAAGGAGGTCACTTGCTAAGGGGGGAGGTACCCATGCAAACAACAAGATATATGCAGGAAAGCAAAACAAGATGTAAAAAAGATACCACCTGGAAAACTTAGAAATGATCTCCAAGGAAAGGCGCTAACTTTAAGAGAGACTCTGGGCAAGGCATCTTCTGAAATGTAAAATCTTAGCTGAGACTTGAAAGAAGCTAGAAAAGCCAGAAGGTAGAGATGAGAAGGGAGCGTATTCCCAGAATGGGACCAGCCATTGAAAACAGAGAATCAGGAGGATCTTGTTCAAGGACATCAGCCAGGAGGAACAGTGTAGAGAATTCTGGGCTGGGAGTCAAGAAGATCCAAATTCAAATTCTGCCACAGATACCACTTAGTTGTATGACTCTGGACAAGTCAACATTTCCTCATCTGTAAAATGGGAATAATAATAGCACGTACTTCCCAGGGTTGTTGTGAGAATCCAGTGAGATAATATATGTAAAGCTCTTTGCAAAAGAACTATAGAAATGCTGGCTATCATCCTCATTAATATCAATAAGGAAGCCATTGTTGTTGAATCATGGAGTATGGGGAGAGAGGTAAAGTGTAAGAAGATTGAATGGGGGAGAGGTGTCAGCTTTCAAAGAGCTTTAAAAGCCAAACAGGATTTTTTTTTTTTTGCTTCTGGTAGTGATAGGGAGTGACTAGAGTTTATGGAGCAGGGGAGTGACACATCCAGACCTAGGCTTTAGGGAAAGATAAGTTCTGTTATCTTGTTGAGATTGAGAAGTTTATGGGTTCTGTTGTCCAGAAGTTACTTGTTGATGTGGGACTGGAGCTCAGGAGAGATGCTAGAGAGATAGAGAGACAGATGGATGGATGGGTGGGTGGATGGATGAATGGATGGATGGATGGATAGACAAACAATTATGATAGAGATGATGTATGTAGACAGATATATAGGTATGTGTATATACATATATATATTTGTACATAGTAGTGTGTACACATACATGTAAGCTTAGGAAATGTCCATGTTGTAAGCTGTATACATGTACATGTCCTAAGCCTATCTGCGTGTTTGCCTCCATCAGTCATCTCTATCACGCATCTATGTCTGTTTCCATATAACTCAACGTTTCTCTGTGTATGTATCTCTACGTCATTTGCCTAGAGAGAGTGGCTGAACTCGAGAGAGCTGGTAAAATCACCAAGTGAGAAAGGATCAAGAGAAAAGAGCCCAGCAAAGCCTTGAGACACCCCCCACCGGCCCTTCCATGACTGTTCTGCCTTTCCCCTTTAATTAAAGTTTCTGAGGGAGGCCCCACATCCAAGGTCATGGAGAAGAGAGATGGCCCTCAGCCCCAAGGGCACCACCTGCTTTCCATGACATCGCCATCTTTTCTCTTCCTCCATAAAAGCACGGATCAATAATCCCAATGCTTTGAACTTTGCACTTGACATCACATGAGAGTCCCAGGCCAGCCCTGGCCAGGTTTGAAAGGGAGATGCCATTCCTTGGCTTCTTGCATTCACTGAAATATTTGTTAAGCTCGTTCTGTGTGTCTGACTAGGGGTGGGTCTCCCTGTGACAGCTGCAGTTTGGAGCCAAAGGGCTGTTGAGAGCAAAAGGCTTTACTTGGACTCTTGGTCATTTTGCCTGCCATCCCATGACTCTGTTGTGTTAAATGTTCAGTGTTCTGGGATTATCTCAGCCCTCCCTGTCCTTCCAAAAAAAAAGTGCTACACCAATCAGCTGGACCATTGGGTCCTTCCCTTGCACTTGAGCATTCCATCTTCTTGTTATCATCAGGTTATTTGGAATTTTTTACCTTCACCTAGGGCCTCTGGCTGGCTGAGTTCTAGTTAACTAAAGTCATGGTTATTTACAACTACCCTGAATAGGAAAAATCATTTTACCAAGAGGATGGCACAATATAGAAGATCAGGGAGCATCTTGTGTGTTGGCATTCACCGTTCCCCTGGTTTGAGCATGTGTTTATCATCACACAGACCCCAAATCGGCAGGTGGGGATGGCATCATTGGAAGGGGCCTCCAAGATCCCGTGTGTTTTACAATGGAGGAAAGAGGTCCAGATCCACCCTGGACATTCCTGTGGCTGTGCTCCTCATCATGTCCATGTCCAGAATTCTTTCCAATGTATTGTGCTGGGCATCATGTTGATAGTGAAAAACGAGTTTTTTCAGGAGCTCTCTGCGCTGAAGTGATCCCCAAAGATGTGTCTAAAATCATGCCCCAGATTTAGGTGATACATCAGTGCTGTGATGGTCAACAAGGAGCCTCCTGCTTATGAGGAGCCCTGTCCTAGGGCTGCTGGGGGAAGGCACAGCCAGGCAGACAGATTTTCCATTGCCTCCTTTTACTAGCTCAGAGCATCAGTTGGGCAAATCCTTGTAAACGTTCCCTTACTGTTTGTTTTTGAATATTTGTGGTGGCAAGGATGCTGATTGGAACATTCCAAGCAGCCTGGACCTCATTCCCCAGGAGACTCGTTGTGCTCCCCTCGTGCTCATTATTAAATGCTAATAAAAACAAAGGCTTTTCGTGGTCTTTGACAACTGTCTTGAAGTTGTGCTGATTCTGCACTGATGAAGTTCTTTCATTCGCTGAAGTGACCGACATGTTGTGCTTTGGGCCCAGACTCGGTGCAGGCAGCATCCCTGGTGTGGGCCGGGCCTTATTCAGAGAGAGCCTGTGCAGAGAACATGATGCCCTCTGCAGAGTCAGCAGGGCTGGCACATTCATGCTCATTTGACAGGGAAAATCTCCCTATATGAAACTAATACAAGTTCATGGGAGGTCATTTGGCCAGTCCAGCTGGTGCCTGGTCAGTTCATAGAAGGGCACACCAAAGGATTGTGGGCCTTTGCTTCCTGAAGAGTGATCTGCCAGGTTTTCTTTAGGAGGGATTCTGAAGATTTTCCTTTGTGTGCTACATGGCTATAGGCAGAGAAGGCATCTTAAAAGATAGATGCCTTCATATTAGCCATTTCTTTTGAGCACTCAGCCTTTTTCTGAAGTCAGAATTTTGGATTTGAAGTTCAAATCTTAGAGTCTGCTTTCTGGAGCATGGCCATGGCAGTTAATGGAACCAGGTAACTTTCTGAATGGGCAGCTAGGTGGCACAGTGGATAGAGCTCTGGGCCTGGAGTCAGGAAGACCTGAGTTCAAATGTGGCCTTAGACACTTACAAGCTGTGACCCTGAGTAAATCACTTCACCTTGTTGACCTCAGTTTCCTCATCTGTAAAATGAGCTGGAGAAGGAAATGGCAAACCACTCCAGGATCTCTGCCAAGAAAACCCTAAAGGGAGTCACGGAGAGTTGGACACGACCGAAATGATTCAGCCACAATGACAACAAGCTTTCTGAATGAGATTGAGAAGAAACTCACTTTACCTCACGTCCAGGATTTGGCAATGAATTCATCCTATTACTTCAGCTTTTGAAAGTCTCTTGGATTAACACTTGATCCACATGATTCCCAGCCTACCCCAAACCTTTTCTCCTTTTGACTGCTCCATCTTGTGCAGCACAGCCAGGCTCTTCTCCCTAAAACACCACTTGGATCAGGGATCTACAGCACTCCCATGACTACCAAGTCATGTCCAGATTCCTATTATTTACTCTCCAGGTATCCTGGGACTAATCTCTTAACCTCTGTGGGCTCCAGTCTTCTCATGAGTAAAGTGGGGCAGGGGGTTGGACTGGAATGCTCCTTCCAACTCCAAATTCTACGATCTTATGAATCTTTGTTGACCAGTGTAATCCCATCCTACTTGTCCAGTTTAAACTTGGAGCATAGCGATGAGAGGTAAAGCGTTTGCTAATTAGCTATTGTTGTTTAGTCAGTTTCCAGTCATGTCCAACTCTTTGTAACCCCGTTTTTGGAGATTTTGTGGCAGATGCTGGAGTGATTTGCCACTTCCTTCCCCAGCTCATATGACAGATGAGAACACTAAGGTAAACAAGGTGAAATGACTACCTCAGGATCACACAGCCAGTGAGTGTCTGAGGTCAGATTTGAACTCAGGTCTTCTCGACTCCAGGCCCAGCATTGTGCTGCCTACCTGCCCCTTATTAAGTAGATACTGTTTACCCAGCACTAAGAGCTGGTGATCCGAAATGAGCCCCAAAGACAGTCTCTACTCTTATGGTGCTCCCATTCTAATGGGGGGGAAGAAGATGAGACTTTCCCAAGGTGGCTGATGAGGAGATGGGGACCTCTGGAGGGGAAGGAGTAGAGCCAGCATTGTGTTCCAGTGCAGGAACTCCTCAGAGGAGAGGACTCTGGGCCAAGAGTCCTAGCCTGGTATTAAGTATGATGAATATGCCAGGATTCCAACAATGCAGTTGGTCCAGACTCCCACAATCCCTATGGGCAAGTTAGATTATCCAGAATGGGGACTTAGAAATGGCTAAATAACTAGAAACAGCTCAGGGATCTGCAGG
Organism: Notamacropus eugenii; assembly: GCF_028372415.1. Classification (NCBI taxonomy): domain Eukaryota; kingdom Metazoa; phylum Chordata; class Mammalia; order Diprotodontia; family Macropodidae; genus Notamacropus; species Notamacropus eugenii. Next base: position 17,628,580 of record NC_092875.1, read on the forward strand.
TGGCTATCATAGTTGTGGAGTGCACCCAGGTGCTGGCCTTGACCCTACTGGAATCCTAACTGGGGCTATTGCACTCTATATTTCTATGCCCTGCACCTAGCTCATGGCCCGGCCTATATTAGGTGCTTAATAAATACATGTTGATTGGTTGATTAATTTTTATTTATGAATTTCATGAGGGTCTGGGAGGCGCTCAGAGCCTATCTATTAACATAAGGAGATGTACGTAGCTGTGGCATGGAAAGGATATGCAGCAAGTACATGGCATTTATTTGGTTCAACCACCAGCTGGGACGCTTAGATAGCCAGGTGATTCAGTGGTTAGAGTGTTGAGCTTGGAGTAAGGAAGACCCAAGTTCAAATTCAGGTTCAGACACTTATTGGCTGGGGGCTCTGGGTAAGTCCCTTAATTTCTGTTTGCCTCAGTTTCCTCCGTTGTAGAGTGGGGATCGTAATGACATCTACTTCCCAGGATTGTTGTGAGGATCAAATGGGACATTTCTAAAGTGCTTAGCACAATACTTGACATGTAGTCTATGCCTCCCTCCCTTCTTTCCTTCCTTTCTTCCTTCTTTCTTTCTTTCCTTCCTCCCTTCCTTCCTTTTTTCATTCTTTCCCTGCACCCATGTTGGAGGGGCAGGTTGGAAACCACCAGATAAAGCTTTGGAATCTGAAATGAGAACAAGTGTTCCCAGTTTAGTTATTTCTAGCTCCAAAAAATACTTAACACCCAGGAGCATAACGAGGTCTGGAGGCTGCCTTCTCGTTCTGGCTGGCACACAGAATGTGGAGTCAGAGCAGGTCTGAATCTTTTCTCTGCCACTTACTGTCATACCTTTCTGAGCCTTAGTTTTTCCAGTAATAAAATGGGGCTAATCATATTTGCACATGTGGAAAGCCCTTTGTGAGTTGTAAAACAATGTGTGAATGTGAACTGTTTTATTAACAAGTATTTAGTAATAGGAACAGAGAAGCCTACCAGTTGAGAGTTTCTTCCCTTATAAATTAATTATGTTCCAGGGAAGGTACTAGGTTTCCTAAAATTCTTACCAAGGATTTCAGATGCTCCAGTAATAATTATGAAACCATACCCTCAACAGCACTTCCCTCTTTTGTGGGCATCAACAACAGCAAGCATTTATTAAACACCTACTGTATGCTCTGCGTTGCACTAGGCACCAGATAGAGAAAGACAAAAGCCCACAGTCCAACAGTGGAGCTAACATGGAAATAGGTAGGTGTGTGTGTTACACAATCTATAGGGAGAAGATCCAGACTGAATGAAGAGGGGAAGGGGCAGGGTAAAGCTCCCCAGGAGGCAGCCCTTGAGCTAAGAGATGGAGGTGAGGAGGGAGAGCCAGCTTCATCAGATATTATCTCATCTCTCGTGCACTCCACTAAAAAACAGGATAAAGGCTTTGGGTCAGGCTGAAATTGGATCTCTTTTTGTGAAGAAGCTACGTGAATGACAGAGGGCGTAAGAATCTGGGAAAAGCCTTAGAGAACATTGAGTCCAACTCCCTTATTTACCTCAGTAGCAAACTGAGTCCCCAGATGGGAAATGACTTACCAGGCGTTGCAGAGCTGGTAAATGACTGAGCTGAGACAGTGCCTTGGGTCCTCTGCCTCCCTGCCATCCAGCACGGCTGTCAGCATTTCTGCCTTCACCTGATTCTCTTGGTGAAATTTGTCAGTTCATGGAGAGGCAGCTCTGGAAACACGTTATCCTGATCTTTGTTCCATTTACCAGCCTTGGAGATGTGTCTGTATTTAGGGCATCTACGTGCAAGAGTTTGGGTTGGTCCATAAATTCCTTTCATTTCATTCCCTTTCCTTCAGTTACTTGCTACAGACTGGGTCACATTCCCCCTCCCCCATGTGTCACCATCTCAAGCCCAACGAATGCGACTTCTGGGGTATCCCAACACTAAAATTTGGTACTAACCACTCTGCAGAATGACCACAAATTGTTCTTTTTAATTAGGAACCAGATTGGGCCTCAGATGACCTTGTCTGTGCGGGAATGTGTTGGGATACAGAAAAGAAGGGGAAGGAGAAAAAAGAGGAAGAGGGAAACCTTTGTACTGTGAGATGTCAGAGGACACAGGTGATTTTAGCTGGAAAAACTCTCCTTCTGCCAGACCAGTTGCAAATCTTACCTGGCATTCACATAGTGCTCCAAGGTCTTCTAAGCGTTGCCCTCTATTGTTTCATTGCAATTTCACAAAGGCTAGTAAGGCAGGCCCTGCACCTGTTATTCTCCTTTTACAGATCAGGAAACTGAGGCTCAGCACAGGTAAGTGATTGTGTGATCATACAGCTAGGAGGTGGCAGGGTCAGGATTTGAACCCAAGGCTCTCCTGACTTGCTCTACCATACCCCATTTCCTTTCCAGTGGAACAGGCGCTTCAGACAAAACTCTCTTTTGGTGGCAATTGTCAGGTCCATCAGCAAAGGAACAGTCATTGAGCAAATGCTACTGTTCAGCTCTTCTGTCATGGCTGGTTCTCCGTGACCCTGTTTGGGATTTTCTTAGTAAAGATCCTGGAGTGGTTTGCTATTTCCTTCTCCAGCCCATTTTACAGATGAGGAAACTGAGGCAGACAGGATGAAGTGACTGGCCCAGGGTCATACAACTAGAAAGTGTCTTAGGTCGCATTTGAACTCAGGTCTTCCTGACTTCAGGACCAGCACTATATGCACCATAACATATGTTCTATGGTATTACCTAGTTGCCTAGATCTTGATAAAACCACAATCCTTAGTTGGATTCTTAACCATCAGCTTCTTGAGGGTAGATATTGTGTTTACTCCTGGTCTACCTAGCAAATGAAACAGCACCTCCAGTAATTACGGTGTGCTATGGGATAGAAGCTGGAAAGGGCTCTGGCCTGGAGGAGCTGCCATCCTACTGGAACTGAATGGGAGAACTGAGAGGACCCTAGAAAGACTCCAAAGCTAGGGAAGTGACTAAGGCCCAGAGAGGGAAGACCTTGATTTAGGGAGGAAGACAATTCAGATCTCTTGATTCCCAGACCAGGTGTGTGAAGACTAGAACAGAGGAGAGAGCTGAGTGTGAATCCTGGTGCAGGGAAGCTAACAGGAGCAGGTTCCCTTGCCTTCCTAGTACTGTGTCCTCTTCTGTGAAAGAAGGCTGGTGATGATACAGGATTGTTGTAGGGGCAGATGAGGTCAGATGGATGTCCAGGGCCTGCTGTATCCCAAAGCCACGAGATCTTCCAATCACGCCAGGGCTTTGGGGCCACATGGGGCCATGCTGGCCTCACTGAGATCCTGAGCAGCCCCTTAGATGGACATAATAGACATGCAGTAACTGTTTATTGATACCAAGGACAGTCATGATTGTCACAGACATAACAAAGTATAACAAAGTGCTTGGCTACCCCTGCTTCACTGCTGAACGCCAGACAGAAGGAGCTGGATGTGCCCAGCTGTTTCTCATCTCCATGGCTCACTGATTGGGGCCCGCACAAAGGGGACCTTGGCACAAGGAGCTGGGCTTCCAAAACAGTCTGGCTATGTCTTAGCATGTTACAGTTTGGGCACAAACAGTTGTTTCTGTCCTGGTGTAGTGGACAGAGCACTGAGCTTGGAGTCAGCGGATCCAAAGTTCAGATCCTACCCATGACGCTCACTAGTCAGGTGACTACTTACCCTTTATGAGCCTTAGTTTCCCTCTCTGTAAAATGGGCATGATGGAGTTAGTGCTTAGTTCACAGATTTATTAGGAGGCCCAAGTGAGATAATGTTTGTAAAGTGCTGTAGAATTATCCTCTATTATGATTGTGACTAATAGCAGATAACGGTTTCTCCCTTTTTAAACAAATCTGATATAGAATGTAAAGTCAAGTTTCACACAAAAAGCACTTCCTAATTTAGGAAGTGGTGAATTAGATTCTTAGCACATTAGCACCTTAGAACACACTGTAGACCAGAGGTGTCAAATGGAGTGCTGCCTAAACCAGTTTAAAATGTAAATGGGAAATATAAAAATACCATAGACCATAGAGAATGTTAGTATGTGATTTTCTAAGTTAATATGTGGCCTGCAGAATCTTTATGTACTGATTAGGGGCCCCTGTTCTCTTTGCGTTTGATACCACTGGTGTAGACTGGAGAGTGTTGGAAATCTAAGGGGCCTTGGCACCATTTGGTGGAATCCTTTCACTTTACAGATAGGGACACTGAGTCCAAGAAACTGTTTGAATGCAAGTGCACTGCCTGTGATGGAGATTGTTTTATTCTTTACATTTGTATCCCTCACATACAGTAGTTGTCTAATAAATGCTCAGTGGATTGCTTGAAGTCATTTGCCCCAGGTAACACAGTGATTTAGGGGTGGAGCTAAGACTAGCACCCAGATGTCTGAACTTCTGAGCCAGTGCTTTTTCTACTAGCCCCTGTTTCTCTTCCTTTATAAAAATGATTTAATCCAAGATTCCTCTAAATGCCTGCTTCTCTAGTACATCTAAAATGGGCTTTCATTTCTCAGATTTGGTTTATATACAACTTTTCAGGACCATGTCTCTTGCATGAAACGAGATAGTTGCACAATTCAAGTATCCGTGTGATAGAACCCAAACAGGCCATCTTAGGAGGACATTCTGATTTGTGAAGCCACAGTTGTCAACAAGTATTTTATGACTATTTGCTTATAACACTGGAAGAGGTGAAAGTCAACTTGGAGTCTATTAGAAATCTTCTGATCTTCTTCCATAGCAAACAAAAGGACCTTTACCAGCCAACAAAGAGAAATCTGACTCTGGGGAGGAGAATGGCAGGCACATTTTCCACATCCCATGATTTGGGATGTGCACATATGTGTCAGAGCCAAAAGCTGACCAGTGGCAGAGTGATGAAATTCATAGATGGGGGGTTCGGAACCCAACTGTGCTAGAAACACCAGGTCTTCGCCACAGAATGTCCTCTGTGATTCACTGGCCCCTGTAAAAATGTCAAGCCTGCTGAACATGTGTGCTTCAGTTTCCTCATCTGCCAAATGGAGGGGGTTGGGCCACATGACCTGCAAGGGCCCTTCTATCTCTCCATCCATGATCCTGTGATGTTTTGAACTGCCACCAAGCAAATCCCTCACTAGGTTTTAAAGATTCTGGGTCACCTCACTTAGTACTCCCAGCCGAAGGTGGAATTGCATTCCCCTAAGGAAGAGCAGTATACGTGCTGGTACGAAGATCAGCATCACCACAGCTGCGGGGCTTGGTTTTCCCTTATCACTTTATATGTCAGAGATATGTGATTTCATCTTGTGGACTTATAACTTGGACGATGATCCTGGAGTGCCTAAAAACAAATATCCTCCAATGTGTGTCCCAGTGGGTGCACTGCCTCATCTGGAGCCTCATCCCAATCCTTGAGATCCTTTGGAGCTTTCCAAGCTTGGACCCCTTAGCAAAACCTGAAAAAGCCTGGGACCATCCTTTATTACAAAGAATACAGAGGAGAAAAACGCTGCATGAGCCACCTCCGTGCCGTGGCAAGTTTCAGGGGAGGTTGGCAGTGGAGGCTTAGAACCGACTGTGCCTTACTATGTATGTACACTAGCCCTTCCAGGCAGAGAGTATATGAATGGTTATTCCCATTTGACCCAGATGAGAAAACTGAGGCACGGAACAATTAGGGAATTTGTTCTAGGGTCACATAGTTAAGAAATAGTAGTGCCAAGTCTCAGATATAGTCTTTCTGATACCAGGTCCTGGTCACTTGGTTTTTTCAAAATTTTCTCCATAACTTCCTAAGAACTAACAGAGACATATCTAACAAATGAGTCGGGAGTGGTTTATAGAATGACTCATTTCCTTTTAATTTATCTTTGTTTACTAAGCCTCTGTCTCTAAAACAGAAAACAAAAGCCTTTCCTCCTGTTGCACATCCTTTCCAGAACTGACAGGGTTACTCAGAAAGCACTCTGTTCATTCACTTTTAAATTGGTTTGGAATCCTTCAGTGATCAAATGCCAGCAATAACTATCATTTCTGTAACTCCACTCTGTGGTTTACATAGCTCTTTTCATTTTATTATCTCCTTTGATCCCTCCGCACAAGCCTGGGTGGCAGGAGATTGGCAGGCAGGCCAAGGGCTCTCACATCTGTTTCAGAAAGAAGAACGCTGGGGCTTGCTACGTATGCATCACCTAAGTGGTTGGCCTCATTCTCCCACCTCCCAGGCCAGTGCTGTGTCACAGCACTGTGCTCTCTCTCATCTTCAGGCAAAACTCGAATATATTTTGGAGGATCACACAGTGAAATGAAAAGTACAAGTAGCATCCCCTGCCTGCCTCCGTAATCTTGGCCATCCATCTCTCTTATTTACCAAAACGCAGATTTGAGTCAGTAGATGCTATCATGTCTGGTGGAGGGAGTGCCACCTCCCCACACTTCCACAGTCATCGAGTCTCCTGTACCCCCACAACCCAGTTCTGGGATCTTTTGGCACTGGTATTAACATGCCTACAAAAGTGAACCCTACAAATAAGAATGTAGACTATAGGGGAATTCTTATCTCAGTAATGAACTCACCAAATTAATCAGAAATTGTCCTTGTGGAATCCTTAGCAATAACCCTAGAGATGGAAAGCACACAACTCTGTTAAAAGGATTTTAGTGCATTACAGCTATACCTGTCCAGGGCCAGTACTCTACTACCCCCCCCCCCCCACCTCCACCAGAGAACACAGACTTCTCAACTCCTAGCAGAATGTGAGAGAGGAATAGGAACGCAAAATGTCAGTAAGGCCTGGCCTTGGCTCCTCTGCTCAGTTCTGGGGCAGAACGTTTGCTGCAAGCAAAGCCAGGCCAGGCTTCTCTGTCATGATCTGGACCAAAGGAGACAAGAGTCAGTGTAAGAGTACGTTCTCTAGGCTTCTACCCCTTGCCCTTCAGCAGGGAAGAGATCGGAAACGTGATGAAGCCAAGCTTCCCAAGTCCTGCCTACTACTTCTGATCCAACCAGGTCAGAAGATCTCAGCAGGCATCTCCTCCCTCCTTCAGTTCTACCTTCTCTGTGGAGGTGGGGGCAACTCTACATCAGAACCTCTGCCAGTGGAAGCTGGTCTGCATTTTACGAGTGGGAAGCTATCTCCTTCAGTCTTGGCCCTCACGAGCCTTCAGGGATCCCACTCATTCAGCAATGGGAAATTGTCTCGCCCATCCTTGGGTCCATTTCGGAACAGTCCTGAGCCTGGCTCGGAAGACGATAGGCATTTCTAATGCCCCTGCCCATTGTAGCATCTGGAAGTGGCATGTGCTAGCATTGATGCTGATAGGGCTTATGCAGCCAGGGATGTTGCTGTAAGATAACAGTATAGCTGTTATTACAAAAGAAGTCAAGCTGGATTCACCTCATAATGCAGTGACTGAGCCAAGAAAGAAAAGACAGAAAACAAAGCAGCTATTTGTTCAGAGACACACCCCCCTCACCCCCATTGTCAGAAGACACCAGAAGGATGGGGATCCCAGACCTTTGCAAACTGGGTAACCCGATCAGGTGTCCCCAGCCAGCCAATCAGAATGACTAAGAGTGCTCTCTCTCTTTTTTTTAACCAGGGTTCTTTCTTTCATTACCTCTTGTTTACCCAGGAACATTAATGTCCATGCCATCTCCTTTGGAAGGAAGGAAGAAAAGGGGAAGGGAAAGGAGGGAGGAAGGAAGAAAATGAAGGAAGACAAAAAGGAAGGAAGGAAAAGAAGGGAGGAGAAAGGAAGGGAGGGAGGGAGGGAGGAAGGAAATGAAGGGAGGGAAAAGGAAGGAAGGAGGGAGGGAGGGAGGGAAGCTGCAGAATAGGAAAGCTACTGAGAAGATCCCTTGGGGTGGGTGGGGCCCAGGTGGACAGGGATTCCCATTCACCATGGATACTTGGCCTAGGGCAGAAGGTACCCCACAAACAGTGCCACACTGGGGCTCTCTGGGATCCTAGAAATAAAGAAGATGGTTTTCAGAATGTCAAGCTTCTCATTTGGGGAGTGAAGAGGCGGGAGTTCAGTCTCAGTTTTTTGAGTAACTAAAGTGGATGTTGTCTAGTCACCCAACCCTTATAAGCCTGGGTTTTGTCATGTGGAAAATCGAAGGCTCCGAGCAGATGATCCTGCAGATTCTCTTGACTTCAGATGGGTCTTGCCCTGGTATGACAGCGTTTTCTATCTCCAGCGGAGCACGGGAGTTTGGCTATGAGACTTTCATCTCTCCGAATGACCTGCCTCAGACTCAGCTAAGACATAAGATAAACCTTTGTAACATTTTTTCTTTCCATGACATTGCTGAATTGCCTTTTTTAAGAAAAGTGGGACTTTCTGTGAATATTGGTACAGAGTGTGTTCCTGTTTGGCATTTCTAATGTAACACTGAAAAATTAATGAGAGAGAAACTTGTCCTGCCTTGGTAACCATCGGCATATTGCAGTTAATGGTGGAGCAGGACCTTGATGACTACAGGAACCACCAGTAGAATTCTGGGCCTTGTAGTTAGTCACTGCTTATTGATGCGTTAAATTGATGAACGTCTGCATCAGAAACATGGAGCCCAGCTCCTTTTTCTCTCCTGCTACTCCCAGAGCTGCTCCAGATTTTCCCCATGGGGGCACCAGGCATTCTAGGAACAGGGAATGCACCAGCATCTTGGCTTCCTAATCCCCATTTCTTCAGAACCTCAAAGCATTGTCTAGGGTGCTTAGTTCTCTTGTACAGCCATTGGGTTGTTGTAGTGCGCTTTGTTTAAGGGTAATTTCCACATGTACACAATCCTCAAGATCAGCATCTTTTAGCCCTGTAGTATGTGATAACCCTCAAAAGCTTGCATCCTAGAAGTCAAATTATCAAGGCCACCTCCTCATGTCACAGTGGAAAAAAGGGAGACCACAGACAGTGAGAAGGTGAGGGCCTCACTGATCCCAGAGGCAGAGAATGAGCGAGTGACAGAACCTCTGCTCGAATTCCAGGCTCTCAAGGGCCAGCCCAGAGCCCTCCCTACTGTGCCACAGTGTGCCACACCACCTGCAGGGCCTTTGGGGCAGGATCTTCTGATTTCACTGATAAATATGTGAAGAAATGACTTACGCGTGTGTTTTTATCTGATTAAATTTCAGATCTGTGAATTTCACAGCATTCCAACTCCCTGTCTTATTGATAATCTGTGATAGCCTTTCCCAAGCAGATGTCTAATTTTGAATGAAAAATTCAGAATGACTGATGATAGCACGGTACAGAAAGAACCAATGTTTTGTAGTGTGTTATATGGGCTTAAACAAGTAGCAAGAGAATGTAGTGGAAAGTGAATGAGGTTTGGGCTCCAAGAGCCTGGTTTCCAATTTGGGGTTTTCTTCCTCATCAGTTGCTCAATGAGCGTTTGGTAAGAGACTCATCTTTGCCATGCCTCTTCTGCCACCTTGGGTGGGGGGGGAGGTGGGCAGCCATTTCACGTCCCTTGGCCTCAGCCTGCTCAGCTCTAAAATTTGGGGGTTTGACCAGATGATCCCTAAGGTTGCAACATGATAACACTCTTGGATTTAAAAGTCATGGAACCCTTGGTAGAATAGATCAGGTGCAGGAGTGAGGAACCTGCAGCCTTGAGTCCACATGTGGCCCTCTAGGTCCTCAAGTGCTACCCTTTGACTGAATCCAAGCTTTGACTGAATCCAAGACTGAATCCCCTTAAAAGAAGGATTTGTTCTGTAAAAGTTGGACTCAGTCAAAAGGGCACCCCCAAGGACCTAGAAGGCTACATGTGGCCTCAAGGCCGCTGGTTTCCCACCCCGAATTAGAGCAGGAACAGCAGGAGGCTTTGATCAGTTGCTTACCCATAATATCCTTCAGTTTTTTCACCTATAAAATGGGACTGTGTGGTGCTTTAGGATACATTTATTATACCTCCATAGATAAATAAATCTATCTTCAAGGATAATGTAATCTAATAAGAGTTATAACGTGTCTTCAACAATAAATGTACTGCAAGTTATAATTTGAGTCTGTAAAGATAAGCCCAGAGGCCTGGGAGATCAGTGGGAGAACTTTGAGGAAGATGAATTTAGTCTGTAAAATGCACTCGAGGAAATAGCTTTCCCGGAGGCCTCGTTGGGGAAATAGAGTCTTTGCAGTGTGTGTGTGTGTGTGTGTGTGTGTGTGTGTGTCCACACATATCCTATAACAAGGCTATAGACACACACACATATATATATGGATTCTCTGTCACTCTCTCTCTCTATATGTATATGTATATATATACATACACACACACACACACATATATATATATGCACAGAGATGTATAATGTGTGTGTATGCATGTGGTGGTTGGCTGTTGTCCTTTTTATGCTTGAGGAGGACCAAAATGACATCACCATGTTGACCAATGGGAGCTTAGAAAGCTCCACCTCAACAGGTCAGGCACAAACAGTTCATATGCATGTGTACATATGTATGTATGTATTATGTATATGTATATATGTTTGCAGTGTGTCCTGTTGAAACAAGGGAACCATCTTGATCGTCATCTTTTCACTAGCGTACCTCGCCACCTTGGTGCATCAAAAACACTCATTTTCCTGAATGCTTAGTGTTTGAGATTTTGTCAGGTACCTTCCTTCTCTCTCTCTCTCTCTCTCTCTCTCTCTATTTTGGAGGGAGGGCAGCCTCTGTGTTCATATATACAGTGCACACATACATACATACACATATATATATATTTATCAGTACATATTGCCCATATCCAGGCTATACTTGATATTTTTGAAGGCAGCCAGAAGTCAAGGACAGGGCCACTCCCATCCCTGATATGTCCTGGCCTGCACCCAGGTGGGGATTGGGAAGTTGCAGGTAAATGAAATCCCTGAGAGCAGCCAGGGTGGCCATCCCCAGCCTTACTAGTCCACTCCTTCTCCTAGGTGGAAGCCCCAGAGGGAAAGTGGAAAGAGAGCCCAGACATAAGCAAAAAAATTCCCAGGGTCGGCCTCATTTGGCTCTTTCCATGTTTTAGAAATGGCCTTTCCTTGGAGCCTGTGTTGTGAGACAAACGAGCTGCATTCTGACTGGCTGGTTTTGGTGGCATCCTTTGTCACAGAGCCAGAATTCTTCCCTCAGTAAGAAGGTTTGTGTTTTCCATCCGGTATAAATTTTTAAAATCGAGCTCTTCAGACCAGAATGCCTGCAGAGAGTACGTTGGACAGCCCACGTTGCAGGCTTGTGCAAAGATCCATCTGTCTCTGCATTTGGGTTTGCCGAGTCACAACATTTAGTGACTGCTACTAGACAGTGAGCTCTATGAGGGCAGGGGCTCTGTGTGTGTGTGTGTGTGTGTGTGTGTGTGTGTGTGTGTGTGTGTGAGAGAGAGAGAGAGAGAGAGAGAGAGAGAGAGAGAGAGAGAGAGAGAGAGAGAGAGAGAGAGAGAGACAGAATTCTTCATTGTATCTCCCACTGCACCCTGGTACAGGGCCTTTTATGTGATAGGCATCAATTGATACATGTGGAATACATTCTAATCTCCAGAGCCTCTCAAGTAACTCCTCTCTCTCTCTCTCTCTCTCTCTCTCTCTCTCTCTCTCTCTCTCTCTTTCTTCTCCCCCCTTCCCGTGTGTCCCTCTAGAGTCTCTCTCCATATTCCGTTTCTCTCATCATCTTTGTGATTCAGATCACTAAAACATTTATCATGTCCCTGTTTGGTTTGGGAGCTTGTGCTGGGGTTGCACACACTCTCTGCCCTCAGAGAGCTTGCTGTCTGCTGAGAAGGAGACCTCACATCCATAGATGTGCATAACACAAGCTAGGGTGGGACCGGGAAAGGAGCAATCCAGATAAAACATTCTGAGAAAACCTGACGAGGGAGACAACTGAAAAGTCTCAGCATTTGAAGGGGCCTCATTGGCTGTCGAGTTTGCACGGTGCCTGAACAGCTGTGTCCTCTTCGAGCCCCCTGGTGTCTTGGATTGAAGATCACTTTGGAGGGGAACCCACTCCTCCCCAGACCTTCATCTGTGCTCCCCAGGGAATGCTTCATGGAGCCTTGAAGGAAGACACATTATGAACAGCAGAGATGAGGAAGGAGGGCGTTTTCTGCAGCTCATGAAGCGATGGAAATCATTTAGTAAAACTTAGTGCATGAAGGCATCATGCCAGACCCTGGAACACAAGGATACCTCAGGTCTCAGGGAGCTTACAGTCTACCAAGGACAAACAATGTCTACATGAGTAACCATATTCCTGATGGTTTGAGTAGGGAGGGAGAGAAGGAGGCCATCAGGAAAGGATTCGCCAAGGAGATATCTTGTTAGCAGAGCCTTGAAAAAAGCTAGGAATGGCCCTCCTTCCCAAACTATCTTGTGGTTAACCACTTTGTGTTCAGTTGACTTTATTATCTATATTCACTCCCCATATACCTCTATGGGTATTTGTCTCCCTTATTACAATGAAAGCTTCCTGAAAGTAGTAACAGCTTTGTTCATTGTATTTGCATCCCTGGTGCCTCGCACAGGGCTTAGGACCTACTAGGCACTTAATAAATGCTTGTTGACTGACTGGCTGAGAGTGAGGAGGGGGAGCATTCCATGCATGTAGAACAACTTAACTAAGGCACCAGGGTGAGAGATGAATGCTGAATTCAGAATAGCTGGTATTCCATTTTAGCCACAAGAGGGGAGGCATAAAAGAGAGTCCTGTGCATTGTCTACCAAGGTGAGCTGCAGCTAGACTCTTGGGCTTTGCCTATGAGCTGAGGAAGTTCCCTTTTGTTCCCCACAGAGCCCAGGGTTGGGAGTGGTATGGTCCAGTGGTGCCGCTCACATGCCTGCACATAGGCTGGGAGCAGCATCTTCAGTTCCATTTAGCCAGCACACTTGTAGTACCTCGTAAATCCCAGGCAGGAATTGAGAAACTGGGCGGGGCTCAGGATATAGAGAGCAGTTACATAGCCCCTGGCAATAAAGAGCTGACATTCTCCTGGAGAAAAATCAACATGTACTTGAAGAAGTGTTTGCAAAATATAGAGAGAGCAAATGCAAAGTGACTTCTTGGAGGGAATCACTAACACCTGGGGAGACCAGAAAAAGTGGGTAGGAGGTGGCAGCTGCACTGGGCTTGGAAGGAAGCCAGAGAGGAGGAGGGGGCACTTTCCAGGTGCAGCACTTCCTCTGAGACTGCTCCTCCCCTAATCTAGAGGTTGGATCCCCTGGGAGTACAGCAATGACTTCAGAGGATGTTATGGGCTCATGTCTCCTAAAACTCTATAGCTCATAGGCCCCCACTGGTGTATTTCCCTTTAATCATTAGCTAATAGATAGGATTACCTCAAAGTAAAGACATTTATTAAGATGGCAAAGTAACCACCATAGGTATCCACCTCCTGGTATCTTTCTTGCACAAAAGCGAGCAGTGTCTGGGGGACGAGTGTGTACATACAGAGAACACACAGGAAGGCACACATTTATGGAACCTGGGGCCAGGGTAGCTTGTACATCCAGCTCTGCAGGTGCCTGCCCTTTTCTTTCTCTTGGTGGCTTCAGGTCGCTCTGACCTGTAGAGAGTCCAAGAGGCAGAGGTTTTATCTCCCCAGCCTCTCTCTCTCTGCACACCTCAACAGTCAGTGGTCAGGGCTAGTTTTCTTCACTTGCAGAGCTCACATTCCTTAGAACCGTATCCTACTTCAACTCACTGGGCTCTCTTCAAATGAAATAATATTAGTTTAATGCCTGTCACATAGGAAGTACTTAATGAGTGCTGGTTCCCTCTCCTTCCCCCTTCCTACTGGATGTAGTGTCTCTTACTGGGAAAATCACTCTGCTGTAAGAAAGAATTGTCACTGGGAGAACCCCCCCACACACACACCCAGAGGTGAGAAGGGATTCCCTCTCAAGGACTGGGCTCTTTCTCCATAGATTCTTTTCTCTGCTTCTGAAGGCTACAGTCCTCAGAGCTGCTGAGGTGGGTTCCTATTGAGAGTGGCTTTCTTTTTATCATGACCATCCCTTTTCCATCCTCTAATTCAATCTGTTTTGTCAGAGGACTTCACACTTTATAAACGGCAACGGAGTATGAACCCATCATGACACTTTGTTTCAGATCATGATACTGGGTTGTTTCTGTTATCTACCCCTTATCCTTCTGGGATTTCATTCACTAGCTGATAAGGAGATCTGGATCAGTTCCCTTACCCTGAACTTCTCGAGCATGGGGGATCACTCTGCAAAGGCACGGAGGCAAGAAATTCCATTTCTTGTAAGGAAACAGCAAATAGGACAGAATATACAATGAAAAGTCTAACAAGAGCAGTATGTAAAGATGAGTCAGAACAAGATTGTAAAGGGCTTTAAATGCCAAACATGGTTTTTATTTTATCCTCTGGGCCTCAGGGAGCAGGAGAGTAACATGGTCAGACCATGCTTGAGAGCATCATTTTGGCAGACAAATTAAATTACAATCAACAGACACTTATTCAGTGCTTACTGTGTGCACAGGAGTGGGAGTGTGCCTGTTGCTCCCCCTTCATTAACCCCAAGCTCTTTCCCCGCCCCAGACAGTCAGCCTGAATTCAGCAGCAGTGGCTCCTCTGGGGTGGGACGTGCACTTGGGTCCCCTTCAACCTCTCTAATTACAACCATCAAGTTAGGGAAGCACTCAGCCGGAAAAAGACAAATTAATATTCACAATGAGTGAATCGGAAGGGTGACTAATTCCCTCATTTCCATTTAAAAGATAAGAAACTGATAGGCATAGAAGTTCTAAACCCTTTGTCTTTTGACAGATTACTGTATATCCAGCCTTGATATTAATTGGATAATTAACTTTGATGATTTCCTTGAAGGGCTTCACAATGTGAAAGTGCCCCAGATCCGGGGTTACGCTGAAGAAAGCGGGTCATTGCCACATAGAAAGTATTCCCAGGTGCCGTCCTTTGGGACTGACTGTAGGTAAAAGCCTCTCTCCAACAGACTTTGACTCTCCAGCTAATAGTATTCGAGAGCAGAACCTGCAGATGAGGGAGGTTGCAATTTCATTTTTCGCCTGACTCTTCATCCCCTGCATTATGTCTGAATAAAGATATTAATTGGAAGTAAAACCATCTGTCATGCCACGCCTGTGTAGATAAGGGATCCCTGGGCTGATGCCAGGACTGGCAGAGCAGGGCATCAGTGGTAGAGGATTATGACATTATCAAAAGTCCTAATGGGCAGACAGCAAGGAATTTGGGCAGGTTTTAGGGCCCTTCAGGTCAGGGACTTTCTACCTTTTTTTTTTGGTCTTTCTATTAAAGTGCCCAGTTCAGGACCATGCGCGTGTTAGGACCTAATAATTGCTTGTTGAATTGGCCTCTACTAACCTGATCCTATAATCTTAGGAATTAAATTAAATTGAAGGAGTTTGGGGATATGATTCACATTTGATTAAAGCAAATAGCTTCTGCTTTTGCAGTAAAAAGAAGAGTATCTGATTTCCGGAATCCTGAATGAGTTATTGAACCAGCTCTGGGAGATCTGGCCTTGCTGAAGGAGCTGGGAATTTGGCTTAGCTTTTTATTTGTCTTTTATCTTCTCCTCTAATCTGTTCCAGTTTTATGCAGGTAGTAGTCATCCTTGTCATCTCCATATATTTCTGCCACATTTGTTCCAGAAGCTCATTGTTCCTTAGTTATGTACTGTAAGGCATAAGTTCAAAAATTTTCCCCAAATTCCAGAACCCTATTATTTTCATTTCCTATCTAAAAGCTGAATTAAATCCCTTCCTACCCCTGACAGAGGTAAGACCTTTATCATGATGATGGCTGGTCACTTTGTAGGACCACGTGTGTGTTGGGTTCTCTCATTGATTCCTGGGAGGTTGAGTCACAAGGGATCTCAGAGACCAATATGGCCAAGCCACCCCTCTTTGGTGCTTCCTAAGGGAGCCCATCCATTTTACTTCAGGGCAGTTCCAATAGGAAGGGAGTGTATGTTCTGGCACAATTTTACAGGGGAGGAAACAGACCCAGAAAGGTCAGTGACTTGCCCAAGGTCATGCATATACATAGTAAGTTGAAGAGATAAGGTTTGAACTGAGGTCCCTTGATCCCAAATCCAGTATTGTTTCCTTGCTACTGCACTGCGTCTTGCCCCAGGCCATCCAGGGAATGTGTGACAGAGCAGGCTATCCATTGTGAAATGGAGCCACACAACTCAGGGGAAAGAAAGGGACTGTTCAGTGTTTACAGACACAGGCTGATGGGGGTGGAGTAGAGGGGTGGGGGGAAATGGCGTGGAACTCAGTGTCTTCTCACTGTATACTGGCTCTGGCCACTCACTCCCTTCTTTGTCTCCTCGTGTGGGTTCACCCTGGAGTATTTAAAATGTCTCAGATTCTGATTCCAAACTAAAGCCCGGCACCCAAACAATGTGATGCTTGGCCGTATTTTACTTGTTTTCTACTTTTCCTCTCTCTCCTTGCTGGGAACCTGAACCCAGACAGAGCACATTTGGCTTCTCCCAACAGTGACTGATGAAGGAGCTCAGATGTGCCGGACCACCACATTTTTCATTATGGTCTGGGCTTCCCACCAATTTCTGTCACAATGGCCCTGGTCAGAACTGTTAGGGATGGCAGCGTCTAGTACCTAACCATCCATCACCAGGGTCCCCCCATCTTTTTCATTTTCATATTTGTAATTATTACTTCCCTTTCTCAGTAGCACAATTAATCTTGCCTGCTGCCTTAGGATTTACTGCTGAAATTCCGGCACAGGCTCAGGAAATCTGTGAATAGTTCTGTTGTCAGGCTGTGCTAATGAGCCCATGGCTACCCTAGAATTTGTAACTCAACAGGGGAAAGAAGGAGAGAGCCCTTGGAAGGCAAGCTCATGTCCACAAGCTCCTGTGGGTGAAAGTCTCTTTTCCGCATCAGTGTTCATTTGGCACTGACCTCTGGGATGGACATGGGGAAGCAGTGGAACTTTTAGGGCCTCACTATTTCTCTGTTGACTGTATCTGATTTCCTCCCAGTTCGATTAAAAGGGCTAATGATGGAAGAATGAATAGAAGGATGGAGGAATAGCAAGAATTCCTTAGACCTTATTTCAGTGTCTTCCACAAAATTGAAAAGGAAAGGAAGGGAAATTGGGTGGGTAGCCTGTAGTACCACTGCTCGCTCAATGTAAGCAAGGACGTGCTTAATTGCTTTTGATGTCAGAGGATGTCAATATGAAGATTCATAGCCCTCCTGGCGGCAGATGTGCTGTTTTAGGGGAAAGGGGGGACCTGGAAGATTTGGCTAAAAAGGCATTTGATCAATTATCAATGCATGGATTTGGTGGGACTGATATCAGGTCAGGTTAGCACATTCATTCTGTCAATCAACAAACGTTTATTAAGTCCTAGCTGTGTTCAGAGCACTGCTTGTCACTGAAGGAAAAAAAAGATTAAATCAGACATAGTTCCTTAAGGCTTGAAGCATAGTGCAGTAAGAGGAGATAAGGCATGCACACAGACAACCCCACTACAAGATAACGTATTAGAAGCACCCTAGGAGGGGTGAGGGGTGAGGAATGAATGGGTGGAGGGAGGAGCACACCCCTCTAGGGGGGACCTTTCCTGGAAGAAAGTAACTTTTGAGCTGAGAGGTAAAGAAGGAGAATCATTTCCATTTCAAAGGGTGGAGATGGGCCAGAGCCTGGGAATTGGTGGCAGGAAAGCATGGGATTAGTCCTGGAATAGAGAGTGTATGCATGGAATTAGCATGAGATAGGGTTGAAAATAGAGGATGATTGCTAATGTTGGAGGGCTCTGACCATCAGACCAAAGAGTTTGACCTTTATTTAGCAGGTGATTCTCCCAGCCCCTGGTCACAGAGCTCCACAGTAGAGTCCCTCAGAATTGGCTTGTCCCCAAAGCTTAATGGGGCCAGCATCCCTCCCTTGGAGGTGCTTTGAGTTTGTTTGCCTTGGAAGTGGGATGATTGTAACAAAGGACAGTGGCATTAGCCACTTCTCTGTTCCCACCAGGTGTCAGATTCCAGGTGGAGAAGCCGCTCAGCAGTGATGGCCCGGAAGGACAATGGATTCTGCCTTTCAAACTTGCTCGCTTTCACCTTCTCATTAACCTCACTGCCTGGCGTCCCCTTACACATTGTTGTTCTCTCTTGAATAGGAAGCTTTGTCACCAAGGTGAAAGGATACATTCATTTACTGTAGCATCACCTGCGCCACCACACCCCTTTGATCAACTGTACTTGACTCGCTAAGTAGATGTCCAGTAGATGTCTTAACTTCCACCCAATTAGGTTCCTTTAATCTGCATCTCCCCCACCCAATACCAGGCCTCTATATCATTTAAAGTTTTGAGTTCCAAATTTTATCCCTCCTCCTTACTCCCTCCCCCTCCCCCCACCTGGAGACAGTACCAATCAGGTTACATCCTTGCCTTTACACAGGCCCTTTGCCTTCTCTGATTACGGCTGGCATCTTCAGCCCAATCACCTCCTGAGACTTTATGTGGTGCTTGGCACACATCAGGCTTTCTTCTAGGACTGAAAACATGGCTTTAAGGCATTTCAAAGGACTGTTCTCAGTAGTACCTTAAAGCGTTTAGAACAGGAATTGTCAGTTAGAATTAGGATTTCTGAAATGTATCAGCAAATTTGTTAACATTCCATGCCAGTTAGTATCTATGTGTGTTTGTGTATGTATGTATATGTGTGTATGTGAATATCTATATGTATATGTCTGTGTCCAAGTGCATTCCCACACAAGCTGGGCACTGTGGTAAGCCTTTCACAGTCAATCTGGGGAGCAGGTGCCAATATTTATTATCCCCTTGTACATACAAAGATGGACGAAATTCTTCAATATACTGCAATTACAATGTAATTTTAAAACAAAATTTCAGTCACAATCCTCTACATCGCCCCGGAATCACTTCAGGTGCCTCCATGACCATGGGCACCTAAGGGCCACCACAGTGCTCAGAATGCTGGGCCTGGAGCCAGGAAGATCTGAGTTCAAATCCTGCCTCAGATAATCAGCTATAGGATCCTTGGCAAGTCCCTTAACCTCTGTTTTCCTCCGTTTCCTCATCTGTAAAATGGGGATAAAATAGCAGCACTTACCTCCCAGGGTTGTTGATCAAATGAAATAGTATTTCTAAAGTGCCTGGTACGGAGTAAATGCCGCATGTTGTAGTGGTTCAGTTGTTTCTGTCGGGTCCGACTCTCGGGGACCCACTAGGGGTTTTCTCTGCAAAGACGCTGGAGAGATTTGCCGTTTCTTTCTCCAACTCATTTTACAGGTGAGGAAACTGAGGCAGACAGGGTGAAGTGACTTGCCCAGGGTGACCCAGCTCATCAGTGTCTGAGGCCAGATTTAGACTGACGAAGATGAGTCTTCCCAACTCCAGACCCCGCACTGTTCACTGTGGCGCCCCCGGGCAGTCCAAAAACACCGTATAGATGTTAGCTATTATTATCCACCAATGATTTAACAAGCACAGCTCCATTTTGATATTAGGATGATCTTTTTGTCTCCACTCTGTGTTATTTGCTTTCTATTTAATACAGGAGAACTTTGAAAAATGTCTTTCAAGGAACATATAGATGTGTTTCCATTCGTATCTGACCCTGTTCCCTGTCTCAGGGACATGAGCACAAAGTGAGACTTCCAGTACCATTTTTGGTCCTGTGATCAGCGGTTTGTAATCTTGTGAGATCCCAGTGTGCCTAAGTTTCTGCAGTGGTCCACTCAGGCCCTCAGCATGGGCGCTTGACTCTAGGAGACCTGGCATCCCTGACCTTCTTTGCTGTGTGGGCCTGGAGGAGGTCTTTGCAACGACCTTCCTGCCATGAAGCTGCTGTCTCTCGGAGGCCCACCTTCCTGAGTCTTGAATCCCTCTCCCTGACCACTGTGTCACGGAGGCCCAGCCAAGCTCAGTGCCCTCCTGACTCATCTCCCTCTCCAGGTGGCCTCTCTGCCTGCTCCCCAGGAATCTTGCTCTTCCCGCTCTGCTTCTGCTGCCCCTTTTTCTCAGGCTCCCTGTAGTTGTTTGCTTCCTCCTCTTTGAGAGTAAGGACTGTCTAGCTTGTATTTGTATCCATAGCATGGAGCACAAGGCATGGGAGGGATGTAGTAGGTGCTCAGTCTAGTTATCTCTGAGAGCCCCGAAGTTTTGGCTTCTCTCCTATTATAGACTATCATTCTGACCCATGGATCACTGATGGCCATGCTCTATTTCCCACACTTTATGACCTCTTCAATCTCCAATGCCATCTGCATGCAGCATATCCTTGTGTGCATTAACACAAAATCCATTTTGTGGAGAATTATTTTAAAGGTGTTAGATATCTTTTGTAACTGCGGCAAGCAGTCAGTCACATTTCCCTTAGGAAAACAGGAGTAGTTAGAATGCTATCTCTCTGAGGACAGGAAGCACATACCTGGTACCTTATAAACAGCAATTGTTTGTTTGATTAAGACAAGGCCTCCCCGTCTCACTGAGGCTCCAAGCAGACCAGGCCCTCCCCTGACCAGGAGCTGCTCCCTTTCCAGCCCAGATAGCCCAGTGATCCCCCTTCCTAGAGGCCAACCTGCCGATGCCCTGCTTAGTGCAGACACAACCAGTCCACATAGCCCAAGCCACTGCTAACGTCAGTCTCGCTGGCAGCAGGGGTGCACAGCACAGATACTGAATAAAGGTTGAATGGAGTTTGTGAAATTAACTTCTTATGAAAAATGGGAGTAAAGGGTGTGATTTATCCTGGAAAGCCTGGTGACTTGAGGGAGATATAAATACTGTTAAATGGAGGCTAGTGATTAGGCAGTGACAAGCCTACAGCAGGGATGGAGGGCTGTGACCCCTGCTGTATATCCTGTTCCTCCTAGGAGGGATGTGATCCGGGCCTGAGTCCCTTCTGCACTGCCCCGGGAAGGTGATCTATTGTCCAGCCTCCTGATCCAGGCCCGAGCCCTCTCTGCAGTGACCCCTCTGGTGATCAGTTGTCCAACCCATCCCTCACATCCAGCCTCAGCTGGCCCCTTGGCCCTGATGTACCCTATTACACCCCTCCTACGTTTTCTCCTCCTTAGGCTAAACTTCCACATTCCTTCAGCTGCTCCTGGTGTGCCCTACTCTGAAAACTATGAGTATTCCAGGCTGTCCTTGCCATGGACATTGTGCCTTGTTGGTGCCCTCCTTAAAGGGTGGAGGCCAGGACTGACTGCAGATGGGATCTCAGGAAAGGATGGTGGGCCTCTTGGCCCTGTGGGCAGGACCCCCTTTGCTGGCTCTTGTTCCACTGTCGATTCACCTTGGGCTGCAGTCTGCTAAAACTCAGGCATTTTCCCACATAAATTGCTCTCTGGCCACCCCTTCCCTATCTTTTATTTGTGAAGCTGACTTTGTGAAGACAGATATAAAACTTTATTTTTATTTCTATTAATTTTTATCCTCTTAGATTCAGCTCACCACTCACTTCTGTCAAGCATTCTGACCTCCAAGTGCATTAACCTGTGGGTGCTCTCCCCACCTGCCACCCCAATTTTGTGCTTCAGATGAGCAGGTCATCAATACTTTCCTCCAAGTCTTTGATGAAAATGTCAAACACCTCAGAGATCCCTAGAGTGGAGTCCACAGTGAGCTCCAGCCAGTGTGACACACACGGTGGCATGCAGATTTGGCTTTCTGGTCTTGTAGACTCCAGGCCCAGCGCTGTATGTGCTGCACCACTGTGACACCTCTTAGTGGTGACTTTGAACAAGTCACTTACCTGCTCTGAGCATCAGTTAACTCATGTGTGAAATGGTGGGTAGGTGGTAGGTAGAATGAATGATCTCTGCATTCTTTTCAGCTCTGAATCTAGGACCTGTGTGTGTGTGTCTGCGTACACACACACACACACACACACGCACACACACACACAGACACACAGACACAGACACACACACACACAGACACACGCACACACACACGCACACGCACACACACGCACACGCACGCACACACACACAGAGACACACGCACGCACGCACACACACAGACACACACACGCGCGCACACGCACACGCACACACACACACGCGCACACACACACACGCACACACAGACACACACGCGCACACACGCACACACACACAGACACACACACACAGACGTGCACACACACGCACACACACGCACACACACGCACGCACACACGCACACACACACGCACACACGCACGCACGCACGCACGCACACACGCACACACACACAGACACACACACACGCACACACACAGACACACACACACACGCACACACGCGCACACACAGACACACGCACACACACACGCACACACACAGACACACACACGCACACACACACACACAGACACGCACACACACAGACACACACACACACGCACACACACACGCACACACACACAGACACACGCACGCACGCACACACACACAGACACACACACACAGACACGCACATGCACACGCACATGCACATGCACACACACACGCACACGCACGCACACACGCATGCACACGCACAGACACACACACGCACGCACACACACACGCACGCACACACACACACTCACACACACACGCACACACACGCACACACACACACGCACACACGCACGCACAGACACACACGCACACACACGCACACGCACACACGCGCACACACACGCACACACGCACACGCACACACACGCACGCACACACACGCACATGCACACACACGCACACACACGCACACACACGCACACACACACACACACCATTTTTTTCCTTTCAATTATCTCATTTTAGAGCTCTGCCCCAGATGTAAGGTATGTGTGATGTGGTAACAGTAACGGACCAACAAAGTGATAATAATAGTTTCTTTAGTGTTCTCTGATTACAAAGCGCTTCATCGATCCTCACTACAACTTGATGTGGTACATAGTGCAGGTTACCATTAGTCTCATTTTGTGGATGAGGAAACTGAGTTTCCCAGAGTTGAAATGACTTGCCCTGGTCCCTCAGCCAGTAAGTGGCCCTTACGTAAAGTCTAGGGCCCTTTGTGTTCACCATGTATCCTTCCTGGTGCTCCTGGGACATTGAAGATAGGACCTAATTTGCAGAATTTTTTGATAAAAAGAAGCCTGGTGCCAGGGCTAAGTTACAAAGGTTTCTGGTTTTGCTGGAGCATCTCTCCTGCCCAGTGCGAGATTCCTGACTCCTTCTAGCATCTCCTACCCTTTTCCAGCTGATGAGAACAGCTGGCAGTCTTATATCTGGGTAACCTTTCCTGCCTTACCCTTGGAGAATGTGGTCTTGAGAAGACTCTTGCCCCCAGAATCTTCTCTGAATTCCCCTTTATTGTCACCCTGAGATCCCCTGCTGAGCTGCGTCATGCAAGCCCCTCTCTCTAACTGACATCTCTGGAAAGGAGATTCTGCAAGTGATCTCTGAGCCTGTTCAGTCATGGGACTGGCAGCCACACTCAGGATCTCTTTAAGATTGCTTCAACAAAGGGGAAAGCTGAAGAGAGTGGTAATGTTCTGGCTGCCAGCATCCAGAGCAGCAGAGACAAGTGGTAGGTGGACATTCCCACCCAGTGTCAGGCCCATGTAGTCCTCTACTTGGTCATGCACAGAAATCTTTGTTTTAAAGGACCTCCCATGATTCTTTGTCACCTCTTGGAAGCTTAAAACATGGAGGGCAAGAAAGGAGCAAGAGAAGGAGAAGGAGGAAGAAAAGGAGGAGGAGGAGGAGGAGGAAGAGGAGGAGGAGGAAGGGGCAGAGGGAGTTGGCTAGAGTTCAGATCATTTTGCTTTAACCAGCAGGCAGTTCCTTTCACAAATCAGCGAGCCCTGAGTGGCCATCCTCGCGGCAATAGCCTTCTATTAAGGAGTCTGGGTTTGGGATGCTGTGAGATAGAAGGCACTTTCATTTTCCTTCTCCCCTCTCTTCTCAGTGCCCTCCTACCACCTTTCCCTCCTGGCCTCCCTCTACCTGCTCTGCCTCCTCTTTCTCTCCTCCCTTCTATCTGTAAAGCCCTGTCACATCTGTCACCTGATTTGCATCCTTTAGCTTATGAGGACCACAGCTCTTGTCATTTCAGTTATATGGATGTGGAAAGGATGCACAGAGGCTAAGGGATTTTTTTCTTGAGAGTTCTTAGAAAGATAAATGCTCAAAGTCTCTCCTTAGTCTAAAAGCACAAATTCAGAAATGTAGGCTAAAAGTGAAAATTCAGAGCTTTCTATGAATACAGACTTTCCAATGGGATGGGTTCCAAGGGACCTTGAGTGTTTTTCTTTTCAAGCAGCTCACTTGTATTTGAAGGTGTCTCTATTTCTAACCTTAATGAAGCATCCAAGCCTAGGCGTGACTCGAGAAGCAAATGGCAACCGCGCCAGGGCCAGTTGAGTCCCAGGAGCATGAGGCTCTGAGAGGATGTGGGGTTATTCATTCTTTCTGAAAGCATTGATTAAGTGCCTGTGAAAGTCCTCAGGTCAGTCCTAGCCCCTGAAGGAGCCACATGTAGACACAGTCCCGTGGCGGCCCTCGGAAGCTCACTGTGCAGTAAAGAAGGGAGGGCTTCTGTGCAGATGTGGCAACATCAGATAAGATTCAGACCCATGAAGGTGTAAGTCAGGAAGGTCCTGGGAGAATAAGAGCAGGTTTGCAAAGGAATTTGTGGCGCAGCCTCCTCTGACCCTGATGACGGCTCTAGGAGGCAGATGCTCTCATGGTCCCCTTTTATAGATGTTACTCCAGGTTCAATGACTTCCCCAAGCACCCTGCTCTCCTACCCATCTGAGTACCTAGAGTTAGGTAGATCTGAGAATGGCTGGATGGGATGAGGTCAAGGCTGGGATATTGGAAGGGCCCCTGACATGGATAGGAATGTGGCTAGTGATGATGGTGGGAGGTGGGTTGGGGAACAAGTCTGGAAGATGGTGGATGGCTGGGGGTGGAGGGCAGGGGGCAAGGTCTGGTGACAGGAACTTCCAACAAGAGGATTGTTTGCTGGATCATAGTGGCAGAGCAGTACCTTGGAAGGGGAGACAGAGCATATATTGGCCCCTTTGCTATCTCCTGGAATGACCTTCCCTGGACAAGGTACTGGGGATCTCTTGTCCTCCAAGGATAAGCAGAGTCTCAGTGACTTGGAGCAATAGACTGCATGATTACCAAACCTGGGAGTGACCCAAAGCTGGGGAGGAAGAGCTGGGAAACAAAATGAGCTCGACAGAGGGAAACAACAGGGCAAATCAGACAAGGAGACCCTTTGTGAGGGCACATGGAAAGTCCTGCAACTGGGTTGGGAGAACGGACAACCCAGGCTGGGGGTAAGAGGGGCATATTTGGGTAGGAAGCAGCTCAAGTGGGAAGTGCTGGGGGGTTCATGCCCGACACATTCCCTGAGGGTCAGCCAAACAAACCTCGCAGGGGGAGGCAGCCCTCCCACTGACCTTAGTCTGACTTAGGCAGATCACACAGTCTGGGCGCTCCCTTGTCTAAAGGGTCTAAACTTGTCTAAAACAAGTTGGGGCTCCCGTGACCCCGACACAGGAGATCACTCAATGAGGCCTGATGCTCCCTGCTTCCATCACGTGCTCACCACATTGTTTTTGGATCTTGGCTCTCTATGTGTCAGTTCTGACCACTTGCTCGGTGGGGGAGTTCCTGAGGGCAGAGACTATGTCACTGCCCACCATGCTCCCCACCAGCCTGCCATGGCCATGGTAGCTACAGAACATGACGTTTTGCTCAATTGAATTAAATGCCCATAAAAGAGCTGGCAGCTTAGGGACAACAGGCCCACCTCCTCACCTACCTTCTAGGTCACCAGCGGCACTAGATGGCTGCTATGCCAGCTTGCTGTTGCCCTCCCCTCCCCGCACTGGCCTTAGTGACTTTACTTTTCCCCTTAGAGGGAGGTGGGCAGCTGGGCCTTGGATTTCCCCCTCTTTCCTGGTCTGTCTTGATGTGAGTGCTGAAGCCTGACAGAAAGGAAGAGAAACACTCTGGATTCCACAGCTGTACCTGAAGCCTGGCTATTTGTTTTCTACATTCTGGGCATCCCTTGCACTTGGCTCAGGACAGGGCGCCTATTGCCTGCCTGGTCAGTGTTAAAGGGCTTTCTCAAAACTAAACAGAGAGGACTTGGCGGCAAAAAGAGGTGATTTCCTGCAGGCACCCAGGGCCATCCTCACCGAGCTAATTGTAGTAACTAATTCTGTCTCAGAATGGGAGGTAGGAGGGCAAGGATTATCCCCACTGGGCAGATAAAGAAGCCGAAGCTCACTGGGGAAATGGCCCACCCAAGGCGTCACATACTGGGAGATGACTGAGCTGAGGGGTGCTTCTGAGGGAAAGGCTTCTCCCAGCTCACGAAGGTACTCTGTGTGATAACTGCATTAACCCTGTTTATGTGGGAGTTTACAGACTTTATTTCAGGGGATCCTTGGCAGACAGGTGCAGTAAAGTTGCATTATTCCCTGCCAGTGAGAATAGTGGTAAACTCAGAGATGCCCCCAGACCGCTGGCCCCCAGAACCTTGCGGGTGTCCCCATCCCAGGACCTCCATGCTGGGACCCTCATACTGGGACCCACATTCCAGGGCTCCCATCCCAGGACCCCCATGCCGGGACCCTCATGCCAGGGCCCCCATGCCGGGACCCTCATGCCAGGGTCCCCATGCCGGGACCCTCATGCCAGGGCCCCACCTGGGGCCACCCACACAGTGAGCATCTTCCTGCTGATTTTCCTCTGCTTGAGCTGCTTTTTATTGTCTTTTTCAGGAATAATTCACCAGATGAAGGGTGACTATGACACGGCCCTCAAACTCCATAAGACGCACCTTTCTATCGCCCAGGAACTGAATGACTATGCTGCTCAGGGCCGGGCTTATGGGAACATGGGCAATGCCTACAATGCGCTGGGCCTCTATGACCAGGCCGTCAAGTACCACCGGCAGGAGCTGCAGATCTCCATGGAGGTCAATGACCGGGCCTCGCAGGCCTCCACCCATGGGAACCTGGCTGTGGCCTACCAGGCCCTGGGGGCCCACGACCGTGCCCTCCAGCACTACCAGAACCACCTGAACATTGCCAGGGAGCTCCGAGACATCCAGAGCGAGGCCCGTGCCCTCAGCAACC
This sequence comes from Notamacropus eugenii, assembly GCF_028372415.1. Classification (NCBI taxonomy): domain Eukaryota; kingdom Metazoa; phylum Chordata; class Mammalia; order Diprotodontia; family Macropodidae; genus Notamacropus; species Notamacropus eugenii. The sequence goes on from NC_092875.1 coordinate 17,655,699, forward strand.
TGGGCAACTTCCACTGCTCCCGTGGAGAGTACGCACAGGCAGCACCCTACTACGCGCAGTACCTGCGGCTCTCCCCCGAGCTGCAGGACATGGAGGGGGAGGGCAAGGTATGCCACAACCTCGGCTATGCCCATTACTGCCTTGGAAACTACGAGGAGGCTGTCAAGTACTATGAGCAGGACCTGGCTCTGGCCAAAGACCTGCGTGACAAACTGAGCCAAGCCAAGGCCTACTGTAACCTGGGCCTGGCGTTCAAGGCCCTGCTGAACCTCGGCAAGGCTGAGGAGTGTCAGAAGTATCTGCTGTCCCTCGCCCAGTCTCTGAACAATCCCCAAGCAAAGTTCCGAGCCCTTGGCAACCTGGGGGACATTTTTGTCTGTAAAAAAGATATCAACGGTGCGATCAAGTTCTATGAGCAGCAGCTGAGCCTGGCGCACCAGGTCAAGGACAGACGGCTGGAGGCCAGTGCGTATGCAGCCCTGGGCACTGCCTACCGGCTGGTACAGAAGTACGACAAAGCCTTGGGCTACCACACTCAGGAGCTGGAGGTGTGCCAGGAGCTGAGTGACCTGCCAGGTGAGGGCCGGGCGCACGGCCACTTGGCAGCCGTCTACATGTCCCTGGGCAAGTACACCATGGCCTTCAAGTGCTATGAGGAGCAGCTGGAGCTGGGCCAGAAGCTGAAGGAGCCTGGCATCGAGGCCCAGGTCTACGGCAACATGGGCATCACCAAGATGAACATGAGTGTCATGGAGGAAGCCATTGGCTACTTTGAGCAGCAACTGGCCATGCTGCAGCAGCTCAGCGGCAACGAGTCGGTGCTGGACCGCGGCAGGGCCTATGGCAACCTGGGGGACTGCTACGAGGCCCTGGGTGACTTCGAGGAGGCCATCAAGTACTACGAGCAGTACTTGTCTGTGGCGCAGAGCCTGAACCGCATGCAGGACCAGGCCAAAGCTTACCGCGGCCTTGGGAATGGACACAGGTGAGAGAGTGGGAGAGCCATTGGGGTCCAAGGCAGGGGATCAGGGGCACAGGTTACCTACAGCTGGGGGGGTTTACGGCTGCTGAAGCTCAATCTATGGAAACCCCCAAGGGTTCTGTTAGCCGGCAGCTGCCCCCTCCTCCCAGTTACCCTCAGAGCCAGCCAGGGGTCACAAGAGGCTGACTTGGGAGGGCTGAGATTGGGTCCAGGCCTCTTCACAGATAGAGTAACAACAGGAGGGCAGTGCTGGGAGAGACCTTCATTATACAGATGCAGAAACTGAGGTCCAGAGAGGAGCCATGGCTAGCAAGGACCGAGTGGGGATTAAGGATTGCAGCTCCTGATTATGTGGAGCTTCACATCTAGTCTGTTGTGGGTTCTCCAGCAACCCCAGAAGGGCAAGGCTACACGTTGTCTGTTTTCACTTGAAGGGCCTGTGACCATCCCCTCTTTGCCCCTGCAGATGACAAGCCCCATACTTCCTGGGATCAATCCTAGGACTCATCACCAAAAAGGACCTTAGGGACCAGCTGGGGAAGAAAAAAGTAAACCTTCAGACCAATAAAGTCCTACAGCCAGGGCATATTAGCAGCCACCCCTCAGAGGGGTCCCCAGGAGCCATTGGGGCCCAGAAATCCATCCCGCAGGGGCTAGGCTGGGCTTTTGATGGGGGAGCCTTTCCAGGCTTAGCCAGGTTGGTCAGAGTCAGGCTTTGTCAACCGAGACCATGGCCACACAGCCAAGCTGTGCATCTGTGGTTATCCTCATTGTATAGATGGGGAAACTGAGGCTTAGAGAGGATGCCAGGTCACCAACAATCACAGCTTGTCAGGCTCTTGTTCAGATACTGGTTGGGTTGGATGGCCTTTCTTGTCCCTTCCCACTCTGAGATTCCTTGGGATGGCAGAATCAGGGGTTCTACACCCCAGTTGTACAGATGAAAGGGGCCTAGAACTCCAGGAACTGGCCAGGGCTGAGGACCAGACACACACCACCTGAAGTACACATAGAAAAACTGGCTAACGGATTCATAGCAATTGGAAAGTGGGTTTTTAAAAACTAGTTTAAGCTGTAGTGGAAATAGAAAGCTGGAAGACCTGAGAACTCCTAACCTACCACTTTTTCTATTAATACATTTCTGTTTCCCAGCAGGGGTGGGGGATGCGGGTCCCACTGGGTATTGCACCATTGGGATGGTCAGCACAGAGTGGCTTTTTGGTGCAGTCCCCCTGGATCTCACACACAGGGGACAGAGGTGGTAGGAGCCCTGCTAAGTGACAGTGACAATGGACTCCCCTTCCCTGGAGCCTGGACATGTCTGCACCTGCACCAAATGCTCTCCCCCTTTTCTGTCTCCCTCCAGGGCCATGGGGAGTTTGCAGCAAGCGCTTGTGTGCTTCGAGAAGAGGCTGGTGGTGGCCCACGAGCTGGGTGAGGCCTTCAACAAGGCCCAGGCCTACGGTGAGCTGGGGAGCCTGCACAGCCAGCTGGGAAACTATGAGCAGGCCATCTCGTGCCTGGAGCGCCAGCTGAACTTGGCCAGGGAGATGAAGGACCGTGCCCTGGAGAGTGATGCTGCCTGCGGCCTGGGCGGTGTTTACCAGCAGATGGGCGAGTACGACACAGCCCTGCAGTACCACCAGCTGGACCTGCAGATAGCTGAGGAGACCAACAACCCCACAGGCCAGGGCCGTGCCTACGGCAACCTGGGCTTGACCTATGAATCTCTGGGCACTTTCGAGAGGGCTGTGGTTTACCAGGAGCAGCACCTCAGCATCGCAGCCCAAATGAATGACTTGGTGGCCAAGACCGTGTCCTACAGCAGCCTGGGCCGGACACACCATGCCTTGCAGAACTACTCCCAGGCTGTGATGTACTTGCAGGAAGGTAGGTGGATAAGGGCGCGCAGGGCCAGCCTGGGGGCCTGTCAAGGCTGGCATCCTTGCCCTTTGCCAGCTCACTACCAGTTTTTCTGCTGGACATGTGGGGAATACCTGTAGAACCAAGGTTCGCAGCCCCTGCAGGAAGCACATGGGAAAACCGAGGCCCAGGGAAGGATACTGAGCTAGAAGGGATTGGAAGCGTCCTCTGCTCTAAGGCCCTCATTTTACAAATGTGGAAACTGAGCCCAGAAAGGGGGAGAGCCTTCTTGAAGGTCATAGAAGGATAGGGGTGTGCTGAGTCTAGCTCCAGCGGGTTCTGGAGATCCCATTGTTAAAATTTCAGTGGGAGCTTTTTATACCTCAGCAATTGACAAATGCTGCCAGTCAGGGCTTGAGCCATTGTTTTGTGGATTGTCCAGACTGGAGAAAGTATCGAAGTGAAAGTTAATAATGTGGATTGCACCTCAAAGTGTGTCCTGTGGGTGTTTCTTATCTTAGAGAGCTGGTTGTTAAATTTCCCAGCATACTCTTGGTGCCAGAGCTAAACCTCCCCTCAGGTCTCCTGGTCCCTGGGCCTGTGCCCTTCTGCTAAACAATAGTTGGGTCATGCGTGACATGGGTTAGGTTGGTGAGACCCTCAGCACAAGGGGAAATTCTCCCAGAGCGTGAGGAGGAACTTTGCTCTGTGGGCAGTGGGAGAGTAAGAGGGTTTCCACTGGCCTGCGAACCCTGGAGGTAACCGCAGAATCAGGGTTACGGCTTGCTTTGTTGGGGACTGGTAGAGTTTGCTGAGACCTGTGGCTTCCTCTGGGCAGTGGGTGATCCCCAGTTTACAGCTGAGGCAACTGAGGCAAATGGATGAAGTCACACAGCTAGTAAGTGTCTGGAGCTGAATTTGAACTCAGGTCTTTGTGACTCCAGACCCAGTGCTCAGTGCACTGTAACCCCATGTGTCTCTGGTCCCATCGAACTGTGCATTGATTAGAGCCCGTATGACATCCCACCACTGATGAGATTTTAGGACGAATATCCGTAAGCTAGAGCATTTGGCTGGTGGGGGCGTCTGACCTGGAGAAGAAAACTCTTGAGCAGGGTGGGGTTAGGGGACCGTGGGGGAAACACTCCGCTTGTCTTCAACTATCTGAGGGGGTGAGGAAGAGGACTGAGACACGGTCTGCCTGACTCCTCAGGGAAGAACAAGAGTCATTGCCTGGAAGGTACACTGGGGCACCTCTCAGCTGGACACTGGGAGTGGCCTGACGTTTAAAGTTTCCCACCCTCCCATAGGCTGGGCTGTGGGGGAGGCCGCAGGGCTGCTCTCCAGACCATTCTTGGACTTGAGGCCACTGAGGTCCCTGCCTCCTGCCAGGTTGGAGGTTACAAGGTGGTCTATTCTTGGCCCCTTCCAGGATTCCCCACTGGAGAGTCACCCATTCCCTGCTCCCAGGCTACCTTGGTGGGGGAAGAGAGATTCCTTGTTGCCCTTTGTTTGCCTGCAGAATTGTCCTCTAGAAGGCAGAGGCAGGGAGGCTGCGGGGTGTCCCTTCCCTTGGTATGGGGCTGGGCAGTGACAAATACCTGGCACAGTGCAGCCTTCCTTCAGAGTCACCTGAGAGGGAGCAGTGCAGGTCTTGGTGTCCCCACACAAAAACTAAGAGAAGCAGGCGGCTTGCTCCAAATTCTCTAAGGACTCGATGGCAGAGCCAGGCCAAGCCACCAGGGCCTTCCCAGCAGCCCCTGCTGCTTCTCTGGTTTGGGGATACTCCCAGGAGCCCTTGTGTTCTGCTCTGGGAACCTGGCCTCCTGGATGCAGGGATGCTCCTCGTTTCTTGTAACTTTGTCGTCACAGAGCTCAGCTATGCTGGCAGTGAAGTTCAGTTGAATTTGTCCAAAAATCCCCAACAAAACCCAGTGCACACACACTGGCATTTCAGATGTGCTTCTTTGTACCATCTCAGTGCAGCTGCTGGCTCGCTGGGATGTTCTGACATAGCTTGGTATTTATGGGAAGCTCTCAAGCACATTTTTATTGTTTCTCCTTTTTTCTGCCATCTTTCAGGGCTTTAAAATACTATTTGTAGCATTTCCATGGGATCTGCTCTGTGAATGTGCCCAGCACAGGAGTGTGTGGCAGATTCTTTCCTCTGTTAGTCAGACCCAATCAGGGGCCCTTCCACACGGGATGGAGCCGGGCCAGGTGCAGGACACCTGGCAAAAACATGCCTGGGAGGGCTCCACGTGACTCAGTGGGGGGCCTGGGCCACAGCAGAGTCATCCCCTTCCCAGGTCTGTCGCCAGGTGATACAGCAGGTCAGAGCTGGAGCATAGAATGGCAGGGCTCAAAGGGATATCAGCAATGACCTGCATCAATGTACTCACTGTCTGGACTCATCCAACGTCCTGCAGCTGGCCAGTGGTAGAGTCTCAGTCTAAAGGGGACGTCAGCTCCTGTGTGGGGCTGATCGACCAGTCCCACCCACGCTGCCAAAATGGTGCTCCTACTATGTACATCTGACTTTGTCAGCCCCCTCCTCATTAAGCTCTAGGGCCTCCTGGTCCCTTACAGTCAACTCCAAACTACTGTTTGGCCTTGACAGGTTTTCACAAACGGGCCCCTCACTCTCTGTCTAGCTTTCCTATGGTCCAGCCACACTGGCCTCCTGGCTGTTCCTCACACATGGCACTCTGTCTTCCACTTTTGACTTGAACTGTGACTTTGCACTGGATGTCCCCCATGCTTGGGATGCCCTCTCTCCCCACATCTGCCTTTTAGAAACCCTGGCTTCCTGTCAGACTCAGCTCAAGCACCATGGACCCCCACCTCCTCTTCACCTCTTCTGTGGGTATCGTCTACACCTAGTTGTACATATGGCCTCCCTCACTGGGATGGAAGGTCCTGGAAGGTGGGGACCATTTCTGCTTTTTCCATAAAATGAGGGTGATAACAGCCGCCGCCTCCCAGAACTGTGACAAGGACCAGAGGAAGCGATGGTCAGGAAGTGCCTGGCACCTAGTAGGTGCTCTATAAATACTGGTCACTGGCACATAAGTGCTGAATTGATCATGCTTACAGGTTGACTAAATCATCACCATCATCTCACCTCTTACACAGATAGTGGCGCCTTCCTCAGCGTGCTTCTCCCAAGAGGCCTCTGCTGGAGGCTGTGTTATTGTGGTGAGGAAAAGTGAGCCTCTGTGGGCTCTCAGTGACTTGCCTCAGGTCCCTGACCTATGAGGTGGGAGAACCAGGAGCCCCATGCTACCCCTCAGACCTGAAGCCACATGGAAGACCACCTCTGAGCTGGAGGAGGGCCGGAAACAGAGGGGGCGCCTGCCCTCTTCCCAGACACATGATGAAGAGCTGGCACATTCGGATAGGCTTTATTTTAGGTCTGATTTTTTATCCTCCCATCTCACCTGAAGTCTAGGTCATCCCACAGGACTTTATGTGGGGTCAGTATAACACTTTAAAGATGGTAAAGCACTTTAGAAATATCTCCTTTGATCCTCACAGCAACCCTTGGAGGTAGTTGCCTTTTTATCTATTTTCCAGATGAGAAAACTGAGGCAGAGTTTTGAGTGACTTGCCCAGGGTCACTCAGCGAGTTGGTATCTGATGCTGAATTTGAACCTAGGTCTTCCTGACCCCAGACCCAGCGTTCCACTGTCTCCTTTGCACCACTGGCTGCCTCTGTCTCATTTAGAAGAAATGGCAGATGTGTTGATAAGTGCCAAGCTTGGGAGCATCCCAGCTGTCCCTGCAGCTCAGCCCCAGCATGGCCTCTTCTTGTCCTATGCCCTTGTAGGGAGAATGTGAAGAACCCAATATACCATTGGTGGTGCAGCCAAGTAGGCAGAAAAGGTGTTCCTGTTCCTGTCTTTTTCCAGGAATATATTCTTTTGTTGGTGTCAGTTTTTTTTTTAGGAAATCTTCCTTTTCTGTGTCAGAGCAATCTTGAAGAAAGTAGGTCCCTCCCAGCTTTAAATCCTGTGACCCCGTGAGCTCCCCTTGGAGCTAATTCAGTCCAGCATTTCTTAAGAAGCCCTTCTGTTGAGTCAGGCCAGGCCATGGGGCACTGAAGACAGTCCAGAGCGAGCCCATGTCCTCAGGGGCCCCGCATTCTGCTGGAGGAAGGAACAAGTATTCAACAATTATGATGGAAGAGGAGTGAGGTCACCCTCCCCAGGGCGCCCAGAACGTGGGGCCAAGGAGACCATCCCCTCTCTGGGTCAGGAATGGCTTTGAGATGAAGCTCAACGTGTCTGAATTGGCTTCGGAAGAACTCCTGCAGACAGAGACAGGGATTCCATCCCAGAAAGCATGGAAAATGGGAGTGTCAGAATGCCTGCATCAGGAGCAGAAGACTAAAAGGTGGCCAGGCTGAGCCAGGTGTCAAAGGGGGAGGAAGGAGGAGCCGGGCCTGGGTTCGTGTGCTCGTGGGTCAACAGAGCCTGGAAGCCCAGGGCTGGAGCACACTGTGGAGAGGCAGGGGAGCATCATGGGAGTGGCAGAATCACCGAGGCCTCAGAAGGCAGGGGCTGGCACCTAGAAGACCTATCAGATGGTGAGGTGACCTGGGAAGGGACTGGGGCCTACAGATGGCAAAGACCTAAGTTCAGATCCCACTTCTGTCCAGTCACTGACCCCTTCTTGGGTTTTGGTTTCCTCATTTGTAAAAATTGAAATAATACCACACATCATGCCTACAGGGCATACGTGCCATGGCTGGGCTTTGTAAGAAAAAGGCTCTGCAAACATTACTGTTCTTGCTATTATGATCTAGACCAGAAGAGGTGATTGAGCAGGAGGTGAGGAGGGCCTCCGAGTTGGGAGTGGGAAAGGTACAGACAGAAAGACCTGACAGATGGTCCTGTGGGAAGGGTTGGGGAGGTAATGCTGCAGTTTTGGAGTCTGGGAAGAAGGTGATATCACAGCACAACAGAGAAGTTAGGGCAGGGCTGAGCTGGGGGAATATGAGAGGACTTGGAGATGTCCCATGGTCTAGGCTGTAAGACCCCTCCTAGCCCTGACATCTCCTGTTCTAAGGCTCCCCCCAACTCTGACATCCCCTGTTCTCAGGACCCTCCCAGCCCTGACATCCTGTGTTCTAAAGCCCCTCCCAGCCCTGACATCCCCTATTCCCAGGCCCTTCCCAGCCTTGACATCCCCTGTTCTAAGGACCCTCCCAGCCCTTACATCCCCTGTTCTAAGGACCCTCCCAGTCCTGACATCCCCTGTTCTAAGGACCCTCCCAGTCCTGACATCCCCTGTTCTAAGGCTCCCCCTAACTCTGACATCCCCTGTTCTCAGGCCCCCTCCCAGCCCTGACATCCCGTGTTCTAAAGCCCCTCCCAGCCCTGACATCCCCTGTTCTCAGGCCCCTCCCAGCCCTGACATCCCCTGTTCCCAAGCCCCTCCCAGCCCTGACATCCCCTGTTCTAAGGACCCTCCGAGCCCTGACATCCCCTGTTCTAAGGACCCTCCGAGCCCTGACATCCCCTGTTCCCAGGCCCCTCCCAGCCCTGACATCCCCTGTTCTAAGGACTCTCCCAGCCCTGACATCCCCTGTTCTAAGGCTCCCCCCAGCTCTGACAGTCCGTATTCTATGAATGCAGACTTTACTTTCCCCACCCACTCCAAGCCTTGAGTGGCTCCAGGAAGGCCACGTAGCCTGTGCTGCTCTGGGCTGATGAAGTCCAGGTAGGGTTGGCAGTCCCCAGGTTCAGTTTGCCCTGGGGACATGCAAAGGTCATGAGTCTCTCACGCAGCATGCTGCAGCCTGCTTATTGGCTGTTCCAGTAGGAAGCTGACTGGAGCATCAGTGGCCACAAAGCTCTAGGTTTGCTCTGTTCAGAAATCTGGTTGCTTGCTGTGTGGGAGCAACCCTGACCACAGGTGAGGGCAGGAGGCTGCTTGTAGGGAGATGCTCACTTTGATTTTAGGAACAAGCCCACAGGACATTTCAGAGGCTCCAGCCTTGAAGCCTAAACAGATTGAACTGGGGCTTCAGGGGAGCCAAGGAGGTCACAGCTCTACCTCCAAATACATCATGCAATCTTCTTTCCACAGTGCCTGGATGTGTGGGCCCCTTGTGATATGGGCAAGCGTTCTTTCCCTCTCTAAGAGGCTTCTCTTAGCTTCCACACTAGACCATGTTAGTATCAGGAGAAGGTGCTGGCACCAGAGAATCAGGCCAGGTGGATTTATCACCTGTGAGGTTTCACTTGGAGGGCTGCTGGGTTAGGGCCTCGGGGTCGCTGTGTTTGGGCCTGTCCTGTGAGCTTGGTTCCTGCTGTTTGCCATTAGGTAACCTGACTGGCCAGCCTGGAAGCCAAGAGCATCTTGGAACAGTCAGCATCTCCAGGGGAGTAGGCACTGGCTTAGCCCGTAGCCACTTCTCCTGTGTCAGAGAGGAAGGTGCATGTTTCCTCTGACAGCATAGATGGATTTGACAGAACCCTGATGAAGTGAAATGTTTTTTTATTCCTTCAATTTGTCTCCTCTCTGCTTTCAGGTTTGAGGCTAGCCGAGCAGCTGGGGCGGAGAGAGGATGAAGCTAAAATTCGCCATGGTCTGGGCCTCTCCCTTTGGGCCAGTGGAAACCTGGAGGAGTCGCAACACCAGGTAAGCAGGTGTAGCAATAGCAGACAAGGGAGGACTCTATCCCCAGAAACAGAGGAGAGGTCCCTGGGCTCCCCTGTCTGCCCCTGGGTCACTGGCATGAGAGGGCCTGATTCCACAGTCACAATTCCCCAGAAGTGAAAAAGGCTGAAGCATCTTAAATTTCCTGGGTTTTCCCTCATCTACCAGTAACATAGATGTTTCATTATAGGGACAAATGACCCAGGAGCAAAATGGAATTGGATTTCGAGTCTTTTTAGTGGAGTCACTAGGAATGACCATCTCCCGTTTCTCTGGCACTTTAAAGGGTTACTAAAGGTGCCACCATCCTCACTTTGTACAGAAGGAAACTAAGGACCCGAATGGGTATGTCCCTTTTGTCATGGGGCCAGTCCTCAAACCAAGACAGAGACGCCAAGGCCAGCAATAGAGTGGTTAGTCTGGTTTTGTTTGATGCGTCCCTTCACCTTTGGGGCCATGCACAAAGGCAACAGGCGACCAGAGACAGGAATAACTGCTGTGTGCTAGGCTGTTGGTAGCATTGGAAGGGAGTTGGACTCTAGGGGTCTGTGTGTGTGAATTCACATGCATGTGAATGCAGTGTAGGAGGGAGGGAGAGGAGAGGCCACCATGCCTCTCCAGGGCTTGAAGCCTGGTGCAAAGGCCGTGGTATTAACTGAGAGTGAGCGTTGGGGGCCTCAGGGCCTGGGTGCCCCTGTCTTCCAGCTCTGCCATTCTGGGCTTCTGTGAATTAGGGGTGGGTTTAGGATTTAGAACATAAATGAGGGTGGATATGTGTTTATGTAGACTAGTCTGTCAAGCTGCTTGACTAAAGGTCTTTACTATTTTCACATCTATTGAATGTATCATAGGCATGTTTGAAGCCAAAACATTTTCTTAAACATCTGCTTGCTTGCGTACACACAATGAGTCAGAGCTCTCAGCCAACAAACACTAGACTCACCAGAGTTTTTACCGGATTTGTAGTTAAGCTGGACTTGTTGGATCGCCAAGGAGAGACTCTCTATGCTGGAGACTCTATACTATGCTTCCAGTGGCAAGGATCAACCTCCTGGGGCTATTAATAGAAGCCAAACGTGTGATAGGGTGGGAAAATGTTAGATTTGTTGTCGGAGGATCTACGTTGGAAATCAGGCTGTCTCTAACCCTCTGTGTCACCTTGGGTGAGTCACTGCCCTCCCTGGGCCTCTGTAGAAGGAGGAGTTTGGGCTAATGACCTTTGAGGTCCCATCCCAACCTCTGTGTTCTAAATGCCTCTACCGTGGCCTTGGCTGGGAGCAATTGTACACTGGGTCTCAGATCCTCCACCAGGGCTCACAGCTGCTGCCAAGAGTTTGTCTTCTGGAATGTGGTTATTTGAGCACATTGGGGGTTTTTGCCAGCCCTTCCCAGCTGAAAGGTTCTCCCAAGAGGAAAGTGCTTTGTCCCAGACAACCTGGGGAGGAAGTGAGGAAGCTGCCCTTGGTTCCAAATCCAGGACCATTCCCCACTGTGCTGATGGAGAGGACCCCTTATGTATGAAGAGGAGAGCAGTGAGGGGCAGGAGAAGGCAGCTGGGGGTGCATTGTTTTTGAGTTTTAGTCAAAGCTGGCACCTGATCACACCTGATTTCTTTCAGACCTATCTCCACCCTGTCCCTACATGTCTGCCAAGTAATCAGGTGATCCAACATTTATTAATCACCTACTGTGTGGTGGGCAGAACACTAGGCAGTAGGGATACAGAAGACAAACAGCCTTGCCCTCGAAGGGCTTGCATCCTATTGATAGAAACAACATGTGCGTCCAGAAGTTTATACTGAACATTTTAAATAGGAAGCAGCTGTTCCAGACCTCGGCCATCCAACGATATCCTCCTAACAAAGTGTGGCTCAAGGGCCACAAGTCCCTGTGCCCACAAAAGCTAATACGAAAACAACAGCTTCTTCTTTCAGGCTCATTTAAGAAAGCCTCACAGAGAGAGGCAGCCTGGGCCTCTCAGAACTGCCACTGTTGGCACACACGCACTTGGTGCCACAGAGAGCCCCCTGAGGCAGTGCATGGCACAGCACGTGCTGACTCTCACAGGGTGCTGGGTGGGTGTCTATATCTGTAGCTCCTTTCACCAGGAAAGTCACTGGGGCCCCAGATGTCCACTACATCTCACTTGGTCACCCCTTGTCCTTGGGGTGACAAGCCGCTGTGCTTAGCCAAGCTCATTCCAAGAAAGCCAAGATGGCTTGTGGCTGAATCAGCCCCAGAGCTCCCAGCAGAGCTGGCATTCCTCTGGCATCGCCTCGGAGAGCTCAGGGTCTCTTGTGCACCATTGCCCAATGGGCACTCGCCTCATCTACACAGAGACAAATTAAACTACTTTTCTGTGCCAACCCCAGGAGATATAGAGACAAAAATGAAGCATCCCCTGCCCTCGGGTAGCTTAGATTCTACCAGGGCAAAACTACATGTACACAAATAAGTCAGTACAAGCCATCATCATGGTCCATGTTGTGGCACTGATATCTGTGAGAATAAGACCAAGCCCTCTCTCCTTCTGTGACATTTACAGGGAGACACCACGCTGTGCCATTAGGACCCATTCCTCTGAGACCATAGATAGTCGTGGTGGTGGTGGTAGTGGTAGTAGTGACCTTTATATAGCATTTAAAGGCACACAAAGTGCTTTCTCATAGTACAAATATTACTATTAATTATTCAGATGCGGAAACTGAGGCTCCTGGAGATGAATGACTTGATCAGGGTCACACAGTAACGATTCTAGCCAGGATTCAAACCCAAGTCTCCAAAGCTCTTTATTTTGGATGTGCCAGATTGCCTCTTTGCTTACCTGACAATCCCTTAGGTATTCTGGTAGTCTCAGTTAGCCAGTCTAAGTTAGAACCTTCAAAGAGAGAAGTCCTTTCATTCCTACAAATAGCTGGGATGGTGGATAATTAGTGCAGAAGGAGTCTTTCAAAGATTGCACCAAACTCAGTACTCTGAGAGAGCTCGTTTAACATAGCAGAGAGATGACCAATCTCTGGAGTAGGGTATCCTAGGTTCAGATTCTTGCTTCCATCTGTATAAGCTGGGACAAACCAGTTCACCACTGAGAGCCTCAGTTTCCCCCTCTGGTCCCTGCAGTGTCTGTGTCCTCTTCCATCTCTTCTCTCTTCTCCTGACTGAGTGGGTGCTGTCCATGATGGACGCAGTATTGATCAGAGGGGTATTTGTTTGGGGATTTTACACGGTCACACAAAGACAGGTCTGCAGACCTCCCATTAAAGCCTCTTCATTTTCCCTGCACACACAAGTCCAGCAGATGTGTTCCTCTGGTGTCCCAGCCCCAGGCAGGTTTGAAACAGCGAAGCAGAATTGTGAGCAGTTGGATAAAAGGTGACACATGGGGCTGGTTGAGGTAGGCACATCGATAGGAATAGAAGGCGAGGGGGAAGCCAGTGATGCCACAAGGATCCCCAAGATATGAGAAAGCCTAGCAGCCTGTGGTCACTGTGTGGTGGTGAGCAAGGCTATGGTCTTCAGGGCACAAACTGAGGGTGTTCACAATGACGAGTCTGTGGCATCTGCAAGCTTAGTTAAAAAGTATGGAAGAAGGTGAGACATGGGTGCCCTCTATAGAAGTTTGCTCTGTCACCCAAGTGCAAGAGCTGTGGGCTCAATGTCGTTCCATGTTGTTTCTGTCTGAAAGGTTCAGTCGTGTGGGGCAGCCTATTCCTCAAGCTGCTGTGTTTGCGAAATGGGATCATGTCCTGCATCCTGAAACTCGTATTGGAGGAGCAGGGCCAGCTTCCCAGGAGGACAGCTGAGGAATGGGGCTGAAAGCCCAGCCATCTCCAAAGCTCCTTGGAGATCCTGAGCTTGGGGTCCTGGGCAGATTCCCTGCCAGTGCCTTATACGTGCCTCCTGTGGGTCCCTTCGGGCACACCGCTGGCTGCTCAACCTCAGTGCTGCCTTATCTGACTCCATGGGGCTGGCCTCTCATCTGAGTTGGTCCCTGGCTTATCCCTGGCCATGCTCTGGGCCCAGGCGTGGTGGGAGCCGTCACCCTCTGCCTCTCTCTCCCTGCAGCTCTACAGAGCATCAGCCTTGTTTGAGACAATCCGCCATGAGGTGCAACTGAGCACAGACTACAAGCTGTCATTGTTTGACCTGCAGACATCGTCCTACCAGGCCTTGCAGCGGGTGCTGGTCAGCCTTGGTGAGATCACTCAGATGAAATCTGTTTTGGCTTCGGGAGACTAGAATTCATCAAATCTTGGCTAGGGGACCTTATAACATTGAATGTTAAAGCTAGAGGGTCCTTTAGGGACTGGAGCCTCTTGGGTACACTATAGTCCTGACACACCTGTCCTTGTGTCCCCTTGTCACCTTGTGACCTGATTAACATCCTCTTTGACCTCCCTGTGTGTCTCTTTGTCCCAACAAGAGAATAATATTCCCCTGGCTCAGAAACCATGATAGTTGTCCTTGATATGATTGTGTCCAGAGTCAGTTGTGGTGGGCATTGCTGGGAGCCATGCTGACATGACGTCCCTGGGGTCCATGTCCCTTTGAGCCCACCTCTCTAGACTTTGTCTATTGGCATCGATCCGTTGTCTGTATTATCTGTTATCTATACAGTTTGTCTGTAATCTGCTCTATTGGAGCATTGAGTTCCATCCTGCACTTTGGAGATGATTTATAAGCCTAGACAAAGTAAGCACTACTCTTCCAGTTAATGGCTGGAGAATTTTTGAAAAGCGCATTCATTAGACCCTTGTATAAATCATCCATTTAGCAGAGCAGCATGGCACCTTTCTGGTGCTGGATCCCAAGGCAGAGAACTCAGGGGAAGGGGAGCTCTAGCCTGATGATTTGCCCAAAGTCAGGGAGAATAGGGCAGACTGGGCCTTGCCTCTCCACTCTTTTTCCCTCGGACTTCGGTGGCCACCGTCTGGAACTGGAGGGACATCCTCGCTGAGACCAGCTGCCTTCTTATGGACCATTCTCTGCCTCTCTGCTCCAGGCCATCATGACGAAGCCCTGGCTGTGGCGGAGAGGGGAAGGACCAGGGCATTTGCTGATCTCCTGGTGGAACGTCAGACGGGCCATCAGGACTCGGACCCCTACTCACCAGTGACGATTGACCAGATCTTAGAGATGGTAAATGGCCAACGGGGGCTTGTGCTCTACTACTCACTGGCTGCAGGTTACCTGTACAGCTGGCTGCTAGCTCCGGGGGCAGGTAAGATCTCTGTCTCTCTCTGTCTCATGTGCCTAGGGCAGTTGGGGCACCAGACAGGTGGGATTTAAATGATGGGAGGTGGCAGAAATGAAATATCACATATCACCCCAAGAAGCTACCATGGAATTTCAGCAAAAATTCAGGTTCGGTGCATTTTTCACTGTAGGTGTTCAATTAACAGAACAGCCCAACTTCCCCATTCCCCCAGAAATCTCACAGTCTTGCCTTGTGAATATGGAACCATTTATCTTGGAGGACCAAGTGCAGGGAGGATTAATTTGAAGAGCGGCCCTGTTTGTAGGCAGCTGTTGTTCATTATCTAATAAAGTGATGACTGCGAGTCTTAATGCGCTCTTTCTGGATATAATCTAATAATTGTGACCCTTCACCACGACAGCAAAAGCGTCTAAACTGATAACAGAGATTCCATCAGACTTTTAAGTATAGCCTCACACTAAGAATTTCTGAGCTAGCAGTACATATCTTAAGCAGTTCTCTTGCTAACCTACATCCAAATCCTTAATGATTAAATTAACATTAAATGCAAGGGCTGTACAGTTTTACTAAATACAGAATCACTAATTAGCTGCTAGGGCCATATTTTTTGCATAATAAAATGCTGATGACTCTCCCACATTGGAGAGACACCAAATCCAATAAGAGTTTATTGACTGGAGAAGTGGGTCTTATAATTGGAAGTCATGGGCTTTTTTTGAATACATGTTAGCTGTTTTCTAAAGGAATAGTGGTGAGAAAGGATTACCAAGCTTTTCTTGATGAATTTTGAGACTTTTTGATCTAAAAGAAATTGCCTTTGAATTATATTGGCTGAATGATGGTTATAGAGGCTTTTTACCTCCTCAGTTCTGTTGTCTATTAATTCTTTCCCCCAGAAAGCTGATTTTCCTATAATCTTTTCCCCAGTGTCATGGAAGGAAGCATCTCTCCTCTGACCTTTTTACACTAGAAATTGTGACTGCTGATGACTCCCATTGGGACTCCTTTAATATCCATGATGGTGGAACCTCCTTTTAATGTCAATCTCAAGGGACAGGCTTAACCCCCCATGACGTATGTCAAGCTTCTCCTAAAGCCAGATCTGTGTACTAATGAGCCGGGTTGTCACTGAAGTTCTGGCCCACATTGTTTTCAGTGGGGCACTGATGGTGAAATCTTCCTTCACATAGACCAATCAGACAGTCAGCCACGGTCTTCAAAGGTTGACATGCCCCATTACTGTCTCTTGTGGCTAGTCCCTAGCATTCATGGTGCATTGCTTTAATTTTATTCATGTATATTCTGTGCACCAGCCAGCCTGTTTTCTGCCTTTGCTGTGCTAAGGATTGCCATCTTCAGGGGCCATTCAGACTTTTGCATTCAAGCGTGTCTGTAATCCCAGGGATGCGGGTGCTTTTGCCAGAAGTGCTGATGGTAACTGGTCCCTGTCTGCTCCTACAGGATGACTCTGAGCCACAGCTGCCCATCGGGCCTCTCTGGCAGAGCTGCACTGGTGGGCAGTGGAAGCCTGCCCTTCTTGTTGTCCTTTCCCCATTGCGCGGGCGATGCCATCCACCTGCTTGCCCTCCCACCCTTACCAGACTAGCCCTCTTCCTTCTTCCTCACGGCCCCAAGAACAGCCCTCCACGTGTGAAATCCTGTGCTCACTTTTCACAATCTGCTCTGGCCTCTCTGGGTCCAGAAGTTTTCCATTGCCCTGTAGGTAGTCCACAGCTTTGAACCGTTGGAAACATCACTGGGAAAAATTAGTGCTAAAGAAGATAGGGTTTTGTGCTCCGCGTACCCACGCCTGAGCCTCTGTCCACCTTAAACATCTGAATTGATTTGTCTTGATTGATACCTTCTGTCTTCCCATCACATTTATCATTAGTCCGTTTCTCCCTTGTGACAAGATTCAGAAAAGAAAAGGAGTAAAAGACGCTCAGTAAAAGCTGCTGCCCCCTCGGTCACACCGGCAGCCTTCCTCACCGCTGCTCTCCATGTCCCAGGTGGACAAAGGCAGGGAAGGAGACAGGGATGGGGGGAAGGAGACAGGGATGGGGGGAAGGAGACAGGGAGGGGGGGAAGGAGATGGAGAAGAAAGGAAGGAGACAGAGAGGGAAGGAAGGAGACAGGGAGGGAGGGAAGGAGATGGAGAAGAAAGGAAGGAGACAGGGAAGGAAGGAGAGAGGGAGGGAAGGAGACAGGGAGGGAGGGAAGGAGATGGAGAAGAAAGGAAGGAGACAGAGAGGGAGGGAAGGAGACAGGGAGGGAGGGAGGGAAGGAGATGGAGAAGAAAGGAAGGAGAGAGGCAGGCACCGAAGGGGGAAGGGAGGGAGAAAGGTCCATTTCCTCCCATCTTGTCTTGCCTCAGGCCAAGCCTGGTCCTTGGAATTCCATAGCGTTCTGTTTGATTTCAGTACTCATTAAACTTACTTATGGTCTTTGTGCGTATTGTTTGCCTGCTTCTGCCGTGTATAGATTTTTAAAAACACACATTTTGATATGCATTCTTTGGGCCTTTTAAAAAGTGCATCTGTTTTAATGTACTTTTGTGAAATGAGAGGTGTTTGATAGGAAAGCCATCTTTTGTTTAGCCTTTCATATGCTGTGTGTATGCATTATCAGCATCCATTCAGAGGCTCTTCTGTGGGATTATGGGAAAGGGGCTTTCTTTAGTAGGTGCAGCTGAGAAACATCTGTTCTAAGATAGATATGAGGTGTTTGTGATAGCGGGTCTCTTCCACACATCCCTTCAGAGTGCAAACCCCGTTTGTGAAAGCACCAAACCAGATGCTTGGGGAAAACTCCGGGTGGGGGTCAGGGGTGGGTATACTTTTTCAGATGAGATAACGAAACAGTTTGTAAACCTTTTGGCTCTATAATGTCAGCCCCTCTCCTGACTCTTTATGAGTTTGTCATGGCCATCCGCCATTCCTTGATGGTCACCACTGGTGTTTCCCTCCTGATGGCTGTCACATCGGCCACACATTTCTCGTTGCAGGAATTCTCAAGTTTCATGAATATTATTTGGGTGATAATCTGACAGAAAACTCCAGTGATTTCCAGGAAACAAGTAGCGTTATTCTCCAGACCGTTACCAGCTCTGCCCTCGAGCAGTACATCGCCAGTGTTCGGGAAGCTTTGGGAGTGGATTCCTATTATACCAGGTGAGTCAAGAAATTCCTAGGCCAGGCCCCAGAGCCTAACCTTTGAAGTTGTTTACGTGCACATCCTGTCATGAACCAAGCTTAGGAACCTTTGTAACTGGTACTTTTGAGATCAGACTGGTGACAGTTTTTTTGCTAAAACTGTGGGTTTCTGTTGAGTGCAAACTCCCAGCAAATGACACGTTGGTGGGTTGTCTTGATCATTTCAGTAATTTCCCCTGAGGTAGGGAAGGGTCTCAGCAGACTCAGGCATTTTCTAAGTAGAGTGTGTAGGTGGTTTAACCATCACCAACAATTTAATTTTAGTGTAACCAGCTAATTAAAATGGAGCTCGGTTTTCAGTCGTAAGCTGACATAGAGTGATTAGGTTCTTGCAGCAGCTGACTGCCAATTGGGGAGAATAACTCAGTGCCAGTGATAAGGAATGGAGGGTGTATCTGTGAGTGGGGGGTAGGCCAGGTAACCTTACAGTGCCCGGAAGAGCAAAGGCAGATTGTAAACCTGTTACAGCAGCCGGCGTGTTCATGGAATCCTTAGATTATTTTGTACTAGGAAAAATTGTCCAAATGTTCGTTGGAAAAATCACCAAGGTTGTGTGCGTGTGCAGCTCTGTCATGGGCTTCCCTGGCCACTCTCATCCCTCCCAGTTCTCTGTTCAGTGATTAGCTTGTGTGGAGAAGAGCAATCTGTCAGATTATCTGTTCTATTAACATGGCATTCCCTGCTGGCATCAAGTCCCAGAGACCAGTGTGCAGCATCTGTTTGTCTCTTGAATGATACCATTTGTAATTCTAAAAAGTCCTCAGGTACCCATGGGCTTCTTTAGAGATGCTGAGTCTTGACTCTTGAGTGTGTAATCACATGGCTACAATTTAATGCCCAAAGACTCATTTGTGGCACTGATGAGGGGACAGAGAAAGCACCACCTGGGAAACAAAACGCTTTTCATCACCCACAGAATCACAGCATGTGAGAACCCAAAGGGACCTGAGAGATTACCTCATCCACATCCCTTGTCTTGGAGGGGAGAAAATGGAAACCTCAGTAGGTTAAGTGACTCAACCAAGGTCAACAAACCAACAAGTGGCAAAGTCAGGACTCCCACCCAGACCTCTGCTGTGTTGTGCCGTCTCCTAATTATCTTGTACAGTTCGTGTACTAGAGAATGCAGATATGAGGTCCATGGCTTCTGTCCTGGCTACAGGTGGATCCCTCTTTCTTATACTCTGAGTGTCCTTCTTAGCCATTGTAATCTCGTACACCCTGCGTAGTCCTACTGGTACCTGTCTATTCTGGCCCAAGCATTTTTAAACAGAGAGTCTAGGAGGGTCAGAATAGAGGGAGTCTTCCCCAGACCTGGGGTAGGACACCTGGGGCTTTCCCATAGGTGACCTAGTCTAGAGGCTGCTAACCAAGCTTACAGCCCCTAAGTAGCATAGAAACAACAGAACTTGGCAAAGAATTAGCAATTAGGTAAACTAAGAACCTACCAGATACTGTGTTAGGGTGACTGCATCTCTCCTCAGCTTCCCCAGCACCAGCTGTGTTCTATAAAGTGGATCACAACCCTAGTGAACCCCAGGGTGGCTTTGTGCCCCTAGGGATGGAAGGGAAGGGAATGAGCATCCCTAGAGCACCAGCTCTGGGCCAGGTGTGGTGCTGAGTCATCTGCCCATCCTGGTCGACTCTGGGCAGGGGAACTGCCCATGTTCTTGCTTTTTCCCCAGCATTCCTCCCCTCCTCTTCCTGTTTGTTCTCCCTCATGTAGTACTTTCCCAGATGAGCTCTTAGATACAGGATCCCTCCTGCCAATGCTGTGTATACCCTGAAGCCTTGTAGAAACATGCATTTTTATGATGACTTCATTTTGTCAGGATTATGTATATGTCACCTCCCCCAGACTCTGAGGTTCAGAAGAGCAGCCGTGGTGAATTAGGATTGTCTTTGTTTTTTCCCTCATGCCTAGAACAGTGTTCTGTTCGACACAGGTGCCTAACAGGTCTTTCTGAATGAATGAATCCTAATCCCAGCGGTCGTGTGTCCAGAAGATGATGAGTTTTCATAAGAAAGAAGGGGAACACCCTCAGAGACCCCCAGAGTAGGTCAGGAATGGTTGATCTGATCCCAGCGGTACTTACTGTTGGTTTAAATCAATTTATATACATTTATTCAAGTGCCTACTAGGTGTCAGGCAGTGGGGACACAAATGTGAAAGTGGGACAGCCCTTGTCTTCCAGAAGCTGGTACTC
This sequence comes from Notamacropus eugenii, assembly GCF_028372415.1. Lineage (NCBI taxonomy): Eukaryota > Metazoa > Chordata > Mammalia > Diprotodontia > Macropodidae > Notamacropus > Notamacropus eugenii. The sequence continues at coordinate 17,675,846 of NC_092875.1, forward strand.
TACTGGGAGGATGGAACATGCAGATAAAACATGGACTATGTACTGAATAGAGACACAAGAACCACAGAAAGCAGAAATGCTTTCTGAATACAGACAATCAGGAAAGGCTTGCTGAGCAAATGGAAATTGTCTCAGCTTTGAAGCAAGCTGGGGGCTCCAGGTGCCAGAGGTCAGGGGTGGGAGAGACTGTCCAGGGACACTTTGCTCTCCTACAGCACAGAGGGTGTAAAGCAGAATCATCTGTTATCAGCCTTGAAAGTTAGTCTGGCTCTAGTGTATAAAGGACTTCCCATACCAAGAGAGGAGGTAGCATTTTATGGCAATACTGGGAAAGCCCCTAAAGCTTCTTGATGAGGGGATGGTACGGCCAGACCTGTTGTTGTTGAGTCATTTTTCAGTTGTGTCTAACTCTGTGTGACCCCATTTGAGGTTTTCTTGGCAAATATACTGGAGGGGTTTGCCATTTCCTTCTCCAGCTCATCTTACACATGAGGAAACTGAGTTGTGACTTACCCAAGGTCACACCAATGCTGTCTGATACTAGATCTGAACTCAGGTCTTCCTGACTCCAGGCCTGGCATTCTTTTGCTCTATCCACTGTACCACCTAGCTGTCCTAATATTATCCATCAGTTTTGTGGATAATGGATTGGAGATGGCAGAGGCTGGTTGTGAGGAGACCATTAGGCTGCTTCAAGAGTCTGGACATGAACTGGGGTAGGGGTGGGGAGAATAGAGTGTGTGAACGGGTACAAGAGCTGGTCAAGCAAAATCTACAAGACTCGACAATCGATTGGGTTTGAGGGTGAGCGAGAGGAAAGAGTGGAAGAGGACTTCTAGGTTTTAAGCCTACATGACTAGAGGGCTGATGGTATTCTCGACAGAACCAGAGAAGTTGGGAGGAAAGCTGGGCTTAGGAGGACAAAGGATGAGCTCTGGATAGTTGGAGACAGAAGAGGAGCTCAGGAGAGAGCTGAGAGCCAGATGTATGGACTGGGAGTCATCGTCACCATCATCGTCATCGGCATCATTGCTGTCATCATGGCAGCTAGCATTTAATAGCGCTTGAAAGTTTGCAGAGTGCTTTACTCAAGACAATCAGCTCTGACTTAGGAGTGTTCATCAGCATCAACCACAATGCAAAGGACTCATGATGAAACATGCTGCTCCTCTCCATGTAAAGAAGTGCTGAACTCAGAGTATAGATGGAAGTGTAGTTTCTTTTCTTCCCTCCTTCCTTCCTTCCTTCCTTCCTCCCTTCCTTCCTTCCTTCCTTCCTTCCTTCCTTCCTTCCTTCCTTCCTTCCTTTTTCATGGCTAATGCAGCAATATGTTTTGCATAACTGTAAATATTTGTAAAGGATTTTGCTTTTCTTGTCTTCTTAATGGGTGGGGGAGTGAGAGAAAAGAGAGAATTTGGAACTGAAAACAAAATAAAATTGAATTTGTTAAAAAGGAAAACGCTATTCTATAAACAGAAGCCCCAAATAAACAAAGTGATTTACTTGTTTTTAACTCATTTGATCCTTTTAACAACCCTGTGAGAGAGGTGCTATTAGTATCTTCATTAGGAAGGAGGAAACCAAGGCAGGCAGAGATAAAGTGACTCATCTGGGGTCACATAGCTAGTAAGTGTCCAACATTTGATTTGAACTCTGGTCTTCTAATTCCCGTGCTTTGTCCACTGTTTCACCTAGCTGCTTCCTTTGAGCACAGAGGTAGTTGTATCCACAGTGACTGGTAGAGGACTGGCTCATGACAGAAGCCTGTGGAACACACCCTCTCAGGAGAAGAGCAAGGACCATGATCCTGCAAGGTCCTGTAAGAAACTGGGATAGACCTTTCCACAGGCTGACCCTGTGCCTAAAGCCTCTCCTTCCTCACCTCCTCCTTTGGGGCTCCCTAGTTTTCTTCAGAAGTCAATCCAAATGCCCTCCTGATCCCTTCTGCTCTCTGTCTCTCTGTCTCTGTCTCTCTCTTTCTCTCTCCCCCCTCTCCCACCCATTTCTTTGACCATGCATAAAAATGCACATTGTACCGTGCACCTTGAGTCTACCTCTCTGTGCTGACCAGGATTCTTCAGAGCTGTTTTTCTTTACAGAGTTGTTGTTACCATATAAATTGTTCTCCTGGCTCTTCCCCCTTCACTTTACATTACTTCATACAGTTTCTCCCAAGTTCCTCCCTTTCCTTTATTTCTTCTGGCACAGTAATATTCCATCACACATAGCCTATTTCCTTCAGCCATTTCCAGATACACAGGGGTTTCCAGTTCTTTGCCACCACAAAAAGAGCTGCTATAAATATTTTTGTACATGTAGGTCTTTTTCCTTTCTATCATCTCTTCAAAATTTAGGCTTAGTAGTGAGTCAAGGGGGCCAAAGGCTATGCTTTTGAGGCATAGTTCCAAATTGCTTTCCAGAAGAACTAGCCAGGGATGGGGAACCTGCCACCTCAAGGCCTTCTGGGTCCTTGGGTACGGCCTTTTGAGCGAGTCCAAGTTTTACAGAACAAATCCTTTTATTAAGGGGATTTGTTCTGTGAAGTTTGGATTCAGTCAGAGGGCCACACTTGAGGACCTAGAATGTGGCCCTGAGACTCCTCACTTCTGGGCTAACCCTTTCACAACTACATCAGCATGGCATTAGTAGGTCTATTTTCTCACATCCCTTCCAATATTTCTCACTTTTCATTTTTGTCATCTTTGTCATTCTGGTGGGTAGGAGACATAGCCTCATGGCTGGTTGATTTTATATTTCTCTAATTAGTTTTTTGTAGCATTATTTCTTATGATTGTTGATAGCTTGGATTTCTTCCTTCGAAAACTACTTTGGAACTAGGATTAGGGTTTGAGTTAGTTCAAATGCCTTTGACTACTTATCATTTGAGAATAACTTTTATTACTAAAAATTTGACTCTGTTCTATATGTATATAGCATGTGTGCATATAAGATAACAAACCTTTATCAGAGAAAATTGCTGCAAAGATTTTTTCCCATAGTTAACTGTTTTCCTTCTAATCTGGCTGCATTGATTTTGTTGTGCAGTAAGGAGTCCTTACTGTAGTCTCTGAGCTTGTCAAGCGTTATATTCATTTTGTTCTGCATGATCTAATCAGTTCCTCTAATTAATTTTTCTATTTTTTTTAGCCAGCACCCAAAACTTCCAGTGATTGCTTCTTTGAAGTATAAATCAAGACTGGGTACTGTTAGGCCCCCTTCCTTCCACTTTTTTCTTTCCATTATTTTTCTTGAGAATTTTAACCTTTTAAAATTCATCCTGATGAATTTTGTTATTATACTTTCTAGCTTTTAAATACTTTGATAGCTTGGTTCATATGGAACTAGATAAGTTAATTGGGTGGGTAGTATTGTCATCTTTATTATTTTGGTACAGCCCAAACATGAGCAACTAACATCTCTCCATCTGTAAAGACTATTTTGTAGTTGTGTTCACATAGTTCCTGTGTGTGTCTTGGTGGCAGAATTCCAGATATTTTGTGCAATCTGTAATTCCTTGGGATGGAATTTGTCTGTTGTTTCCTGCTGGCATATGTTGGTTATATTTGGAGAGGATGATTTCGTTGTGTGTCTGTTTATTCCATCTCCTGCTCCTTTGCTGAAGATGTTAGTTGTTTAAATTGTTTTTCAGTTGAGCTGTTAAGTTTCTCCATGTAGACGATCCCACCACCCTCAAAAGGCAGGAATTCTGTTTCCTGTTCGCCTGCGCTTCTTCTCTCAATTTCTTTGGCTTGTTGTTACCACCTATAGCTAGCTCCGTGTTGGATGGGGATTGTGTGTCCATCCTTGTTTTACCCCTGATCTTATGGGAAACGTCTCTGTTTTATCTGTCTTTACATGGAATGCTAGTTCTTGGTTTGGGGTTGATATAGCTTATATTAAGGAAAACTCCTTTTAAATTCCTGTGTTCTTAGTATTTAATTTTTTAACTGTGTTATATGTTTTAAAAGTTTTTTATGCACCTATTAATTTAGAAATAGTGATTTTGATTATTTTAGTTGTAAACATGGCCTGTTATTTACAGTTCTCTCTGTTTTATGTAATACAACCATATTTGTATCAAAGAATTTGATGTGATCTTTTCTCCCCTATTTTTACAGTTTACATAATGCTGAAATTAACTATTCTTTGGGTGTTTGATAGAATACATTTCTAAATCCATCTGTTTCTAGGGTTTTTTCTTTGGGAGTTCATTTATGGCTTGTTCAATATCTTTTACTGAGATTGTTTTATTTAACTCCTCTTTGTCTTTTTATGCTAATCTGAATACTTTTTAGTTTGTAGATAATCATCTTTTCATTTAAATGGGCATATAATTGGGCAAAATAGTTTCTAAAAATTTCCTTTATTTCTTCTTCATTTGTTGAAATTTCTTCCTTTTGCTTTTGATACTGACAGTTTGGTTTTCCTCTCTCATTTTAAAAATCAGACCATCTAATGGTTCATCTGTTTTCCTCCTTCCCAAAAATAAAACCTCAGCTTTTTACTTTATCTTATCAGTTCAATACTTTTTCTCTTTCAGTTTTATATATACATCCTCTTTGATTTTCAGGGTCCATTTCATTGTTGAGATTTTTAATTTGTTAGTTTTCTAGGTTTGTTTTTAGTTGAAGGACCAATTAATTAATCTGTTCTTTCTCTTTTTTATTCATGAAATGTTTGGAGATATAAATTTTACCCTCAAGACTGCTTTGACTGCATCCCCAAAGTTTTGGTTTCAGCGTCTCATTGTCATAATTTTTTGTTATGAAGCTTTTTGTTGTTTTTCTGCTACGTTCTTTGATCCATGACTTCTGTAGGATTAAGCAATTTGATTTCCAGTTAATTTCTAAAAGTTTCTTCAAGGATTCTTTTCATTCCTTTGAGTTTGGTGAAGGATATGTTTATTATTTTTGCATTAATTTTTTAGGTTTTTATCCTTTAGTACATGATCCATTTTGGTTAAGATACATGCACAGTTGAGAAATATATATGAAAATATATATATATTTATATGCATGTGGACATATAAAATATATTTATATATAAGAAAACATATTTAAAATCTTTTAGCTGCTCATGGCATCTTAACATATGGGGTGTGTGTGTGTGTGTGTGTGTGTGTGTGATGTGTTATTCCTGCAGACAACTGGATAGAGTGCTGGGGCTGGAGTCAAGAAGACCTAAATTCAAATCCAGCCTCTGTCACTCATTAGCAGTGTGACCCTGGGCAAATCAATGAACCTTTTTCTGTCTCAGTTTCTCAGCTGTATAATGCGCACAGTAACAGCACCTGTCACAGGGTTGTTGTGAGGATCAGATGAGATCATATTTGAAAAGTGCTTACCTAGCACAGGGCCTGGCACACAGTAGGTGCTTAAAGTACTTGCTTCCTCCCTTCCTTCTTTTTCCATTCCATAATCGCCAGAGGTCTGGAGTATCGAACTTTCTAAGAGTCTGCTAAGATCCTCAACGTTTTGTTTGGTTGTGTATCTTTTGGTCAGATTCGTCCAGGCCTGAAGAAGGACAAGATGTCCAGATAGGATAGTTTTACTGGCTATTTCTTCCTGCAAATTGATTTTTTCCTTTAAGTATTTAGATGCTTTGCCTTCTGGTAAATATATATATGAAGTATTGGCATTGTGTCATTGTCTGTGGTGCTGTAAGCATAATGCAATTTCTTTGTTCATCTTTTAATGCAATCCATTTTTACCGCTGCCTTATCTGAAGTCAGAGTTGTCCTCTTTGCCTTTTTAATTCACCTGGAGTGTATCAGCTTTCGATCAAGCCCCTTATAACTTTAGATGAATTTTTCTGTTTTGAGTCTATTTCTTATTAACAGCATATTGTTGGATTTTGTTTTTCTCAGACTTTTTTCTTCTCCAGTTTTTCAGTAAGCTCGTACCATTTATGTTCAGAGTTATGATTGTTAATTGTACATTTTCCTCCATCCTGTCTTCTCCTACTTTTCCATATTCTCACTTTCTCTTATCCCTCTCTTGACAAAGAGGAAAAGGGGGATGGGAGACTGTATGTGTGCCCAGTCTAAAGGTCTGGGGCTGCTGCAGTCTGACACCATGTCACCTCCTGTCCTTCCACTGCCCTGCCCCTGACCTGGCTCTTAACCGCCCTCCCTCCTCCTTCCCTCCTTCCTTCTTCCCTCCCTCCTCCCCCCTTCCGTTCCTTCCTCCCTTCCTCCCTCCTCCCTCCCTCCTTCCTCTTTCCCTTCCTCCCTCCTCCCCTCCCTCCTTCCTTCCTCCCTCCCTCCTTTCTCCTTTCCTTCCTCCCTCCCTTTCTTGCTTCTTTCCTCCCTTCTTCTCTTCTTTTTTCTTTTTTCCTTTCTTAATTTCTTCCCCTCCCTCCAAACTTGGGGTTAGCTTTGCTCATGACTAATCCCTCCCTGAGTCTTTGTTTCTCTCCACTCCTCCAGGCCCTGCCTGATTCCCTCTTGCCTTTAATGCCTTTCTACACCAACCTGTATTTGTGTGAATTATATCGGAGATGACTGGAGGATGTTTGGAGCTCATGTTTTCACCTCAGCAGCGGAATTTGGATTATTTCCAAATAACAATGTACAGAATAAACTGAGAGAGCTTTCACTAAGCTTCTTAGAAGGAGTCAGCTTGTGACCTCTGAGCACAGCCTAAGTCAAGCCTCCTTTTCCAGTTTCCCTTCAGAATTTTTTTGTCCTAGAGCAAAGTTACTGAAACTTTGAGTTGCTGTAAATGTGAGTTGATTCTTTGTGTAGATTTGGAGGCTGGTCTGATGAATAACAGCCCAGTGTAGGAAGCCCTGCTTGTACAGTTGGGTGGGATGTGGGGGAAGAGAAACTTCCTGAGTACCTGCTAGATGGAATGGATGAGAGAAAGGAGGTGAGAGAAGGTAAACAAAGTGGAGCCCTTGTCTTCAGAGAGCAACCACTCTATCCTGCCCACAGTCTCAGTTTTGTCATCTCCCGAAGAAAACTTGGGAGCTGTTTCAAAGAGCTGCACGGCCCTTATAAAAGGCAGTGTTATGAGACACAGACAGGCTTTCCCTCCTAGCCCGAGCCCTTCTCTCCGATCATTAGTTCTTTGACAGAGAGCCTCTGGGGTAGGAAAGAACCTTTTTTAATCCCTGGAGAGAGGCACCTGAAGCTAATCCAGATCATTGGGATCCCCTTGTCTTTCTGAGTCAGGTCTGGGTGCTGGCTCTTGTCAGTGCTGACCCTGTAAACCCTCACAGAACTCACCAAAACGGTGTCTTTAACCCTTGTCTGCGTCACTTAGATTTACTGCCTTCGCCTTCTGACGGATTATAGGCAGGTCGAATTTAGCAAATAAAAGTTAAAGGTCGTTGGTTATTTTACTGCTTTTTTTACTCAAGTCTTGGTTGTGAGGATGCCCCTAGTGAGATGAGTCAAGGAATTTTTGAATTTAGAGACTAACCGTCTCATTCATCCTAGTTTTGTGACCATGATGCTAAAGAAGTCAGCATCTTGGGATCAGTCTTCATAGATGAAGGCACATTAACTTTGGGCCAGACATGTACCCACAACCCAGGCAGTCAACAACCATCCAAGTCATGTCATCACACTCATTTTCAGTGAGCTGTGAATGGATGTTGAAGTGCAGAGTGTGTGTGTCTGTGTGTGTGTGTGTCTGTATGTGTGTGTGTGTGTGTGTGCACCCTCCAGGGAGGTGCAGAATTCCCAAATCCCAAACAGAGTCTTACCCTACAGGCTCATCATGTTGGCCACAGAACTCCTATCATCCACCCCCTATATCCTAGTTAAATATTTCCAATCCCTGCAGAACCCACCAGGAGGTTCTTGGGTGCATTTGCCTCATGTCCTCAGGTCTGCTGTCTCTTTGGGGATCTTGGAAGGTTCCATGGTGCTAGGCGAATCCCTGAACACAGCACTGGTCACCCCAAAGCTTGACACTGTCTCCAAGGAGTTCACAGCATTGCCCATCATGCTCAGGTTTGGTGTTTTGGTTTGGATCAGCACCTGTGATTTCCTGGCTACAGGAAGCTCTTGGATTTGGAAAGTCCTTCCATCAGTACTGATAGTGAGTTCCCTGGGGCACTGAGAGGTTCCATGGCTGGTATGAGTCAGAAAGAGGACTTGACCCCAGGTCTTCCTGACTTCAAGGACAGCTCTTTATGTGCCTTTGCAGTTCTTTGATAACCTCAAATCATCCGTTTTCTGTGAGGGTACAGACCTTTAACTGCGCAGGTCTGGGGCTCACAATCATTTATAATTCAGATGTATGGACCCCTTTTCTTCCATAGCTGCAAAGATGACTCTGTAAAATAACAAGGCTCTTACCCATATCTGGGGTTATTCTGACAGGAGACCCATAATCATGTAGTCACCAATGGACCTGTGACTAATATCCGTGTCTCAAGTCTAAGGCCAGCCTTCTGTCTGCTAACCTCCCATTTTCTCTAACAATACGTATTAGCCTTGTTAGGACTTTAAAAATGAGAAAAGGCTCATTGTGGGTTTGGATTAGTTTAGGCTAATGAAACGCTGGGTAACAACCAATCAGCAGTGAGAGGGGAAAAGCTTATCACTTCCCAGATTCTGTACTGACAGTGCAGAGAGATTCGCAGAAGCTTAAATCTATCTTTCCCCTCATTCCTCTCCGTACCATTATCTGTCTGCCTCCTAATTACAGGCGTTTGAAAACAATGTTTTCATTCTTGGTAGCTGGTGCTTTTAGAACAGGATGGATGCCCCTACTTCCTGCCCTGGCCCTGAGCTTCTGAAGAGAATGTCATTTATTGAACCCTGATGATTGGACCCTCAACTCATGCAAGGTCAAGAATTCCTAGCTTCATGGCTTTCAGTCTTTCTGCCTCTTAAGGCCCTAGGAGCATCTGGTCCCTGAATGGCATCATGGTACCCTGTTTCCAAAAGAGGACTGTAGCCCTATTGACATAACACTTGTAGCTTATAGAAATGATTTCCTTACAACTGTTCTATGGACTCAGGCAAGTACCGTTACACCCATTTTACAGATGAGGACAAAGCCTCACAAAAGTGGATGGTCTTACCCAAGGCTACCCTGCCTTTCAAAGTACCACGACATAAGACAAAGCCCTTGGTTTGCAGTCAGAGGGTCTGTTGGAGTCTTGGCTTTCCTCTTTTATGTCTGGGCTGTGATTTCTTCAAGAGTCAAATGAGAAGGTTGGACTATATCAGTGGTTTTCAAAGTGTAGTCTGGGAACTCCTGGGGTCCCTAAGGACATCCAAGAGGCCAAAACTTTTCATAATTGTACAAGATGTTTTAGTTTCTACTGTGGTGAATACCTGTAGATAAGTAACCTGTATTTAAAAAAAACTCTTTGGAGACCCTCAGTAATTTTTAAGAGTATAAAGGATGATCCAAAAGATGAGAACCGCTGAGCTAGCTGACCCCCTGGGTGCCTTTCCTCCAGCCCGAGTGATTTCATGGGAGGCTAAGATCTGAATGGGGATCTTCTGGCACAATGTCACAAGTGCTCTTTCTACCGGGTAACTTTTGAATGACAATGGAAATTAATTTGTCTTTTTAAAGTTTTCAACTCACTGATGAGGGGTGAGCCTGTGAGTATCCCCTATTGATCTTCCATCGGGTCAGAGATAGCCTTTCTTGATGAAGATGAAGCAGGAAACACCAAGTGATGCAAAGCATTGATTCTCATCCCTTTAGATGGTCACTTTACTTCAAACCATCTTTTTCCTTTTAGATTTTTCTCTCTAATGTCATTTAGAGACCAAATGATCTAGACACTTCAGAGGATAATTCTTAGGTTTATGCCATTTGCAGATGTCCCATGTCCCCAGGCAGCTTGGCCCTAAGGACCTACTAGGCCATTTTTTGTCCATGAGCTGTAACCTGTCCCTCACCCTCTATATTAAAATGAGGGTTGAGCAAAGTTCAGACCTCACTGTGAGTGAGGAAGGGCCCACCATAAAGCAATGGAGCTCTCTCCAGGGTGAGGGGAAGAAGGGTGGAAATGCTGGTTTTCTTTTGATACAAGTGTGAGACTCATAACCCAGAAGTCAGATAACTACTTTCTTCATATTTGTTCAGTCAGATGCCCCCCCCCCCCGCCAGTTGTGTTTGAAATTCTATGGATTAAAAATTCATTGCATGATTCCTAGTGGATGGAGGTTTTGGCCTGGAAACTGAGCATTAGAGGAGATCAAGATCTACAGTGGCAGAGATCTGAATGATAAATGAAAGAATTCAGTTGGTCTGCAAGCATTTTTAAGAGCTATGACAGGCCCTGCCCTCAGCAGAGGGGGTGCTAAGACAGATGGGAAGCACCCCTGCCCTTGAGGAAGAAGAAAAGACTGATAACAGTGACCCCAGCACCAAGTTAGGATAGGCTGGGGACTGGCCAGTCTGGAGCGTAAACTGGGAAATGAAGAAACAGCTCCAAGATTGTTCAGCTAGTGAATGGCAAAGCCCAGGGCCTCTGGAAAAGACTGAGAGAGTGTTGGGTGCTCTCAGTAGAGTCAGACCATCAACTCATAGTCACACACTTCTGTCACCGGAGACATGCAAACATCTGCACTTCCTGGAGCATTCTCCCCCTCTTCTGACAGATGAGGGCACTGAGTCTCTGAAGCAATCTACCCAGCATTCACAGTTGGGGAAAGTCAGGAGGGGCTGTCCCCTCAGAGGACTTTAGGCAGGCTTACCAAGAACTGATGCCAAACCCCAAAATTATCCTCAAGTCATTTTGGTTGAGAAAGGGCAAGGTTTCTTGAGAGAGCATGAGCTGTCCCTTTGGTTCCCTTTGGAAGTTCGATGTTGGGCTTGGCTCTCCCACTAATAGGATGAAGACGGGTTCTCAGCCCGGGTCTGTGGGCTTGCTTTTTGAAAGATTCTGATAATGATGTTTCCAGATGCTTGGTTTCCTTTGTACTCCTGTGTGTTTTATTTTATGAAGTGAAAGATATTCTGAGGAGTCTGTAGGCTTCACTGGACTGTCACAAAAATGCTTTCAGGTCTGCCAAGTGCTCCTTGTGCTACCTCTTTAAGGGGTTATACTCCTATCGTCCTCTTTTATGGAAGAGGAAATTGAGGCTAATCACACAAGAAGGAAGTGTCATTGGGAGGATTGGAAACCAGGCCTCACCTAACTCCAAGGATCTCTCCGTGTGCAGCTTTCCTTGGGTCCCAGCATGCCCCCAGTGCTTTACTCTTGTTCAGGTTTGAGGAGAGGGGCTGGGGGCCAGAGGAACAAGGGGAGAATGGATCTTATAGGAAGGGAATGAGTCCTTTGGCCAGAGAATGTAGTCAAGGTTCAAATGCTCTCCTGTACTTTCATCTCTCTTGGGAGGCAAATCTTTTATTTTTATTTATTTTTTCATAGCAGCATTTTTTTTATTTTTTATTTTTTATTAAATTATCTTATTTGTTTTCAGTGTTCTACAATCACTTCCATATATCTGGGATTTTTTCCCCTCCCTCCCCCTTTTTCTCCCCTCCCTCTCCACTCCCTCCTTGAGACAGCATGCAATCTTATATAGGTTCTACACATACATTCCTATTAAATACACTTTCACCTTAGTCATGTGAGATGCAAATCTTTTAGATAAAACCCTGACATGAGGAGACATTGGCACCATTAAAATGAAATATTTCCTGCTGCCTATGTAACACTATCCGGAGACCCCCATGATTGCATTCCAGCTCTGGGACTGTCCACTCCATGTGGAAACCCTGCTCTATGTCCCCTCCCCTGCTTCTCAGCGTGGAGGAGTCATGAGCAAGGAACAGGTGGGGGGGTGGGAGTTGGGAGTGGAAGGAGGGATGGGAGGGAGGTGGAAGCAGACACTGGGGGGATGGAAGCAGGCAGGAGAGAAGAAAGTAAATTTAAAGAAACAGGGACCTGAGAGTGAGAGGTCAGAATTCTTTCCAATGGAGATGGCAAAGGGGGTGGAGATAAGAAAGGGAAGACTGATGAAGAAAGAAGATCGACACAGAGCGGATGGCAAAGCCCATGACCTCCTGGTTCTTGTTCCAAAGACATTACTTGTTTTGTTAGATTTTCACAACAATCTTGGGAATGAGAAGCCCAAGTGTCATTGGTCCTGTAGAACAGATAAGCCAACAGGGTCAGAGACTTAACAGCAGAGCTGAGGCTCGCAGCTAATTTCTGTCTACAGGTGCACTGTGTTGCTGCCCAGGTACCCACAGAAGGGCTGACCTCAGCCTCTCTGAGTTCTGCTTCACCAGCCCAATTACATGGGAGGTTGAGTAGGCCAGTGTCTTGTGGACATTTGCCTACGTTCCCCTTGGAAAGGGCTGAGCTAAACTCTCTGGAGGGAGCTGAGTCTGTGTATGATGCTGGTAGCCACCCTTAAGCCCTTCTGACCCATACCAGGATGGGCAAGAAGGTGCCAAGGAAAGCATAAAATGTGAACCACCCACTCACTGGTATTTTTGAAGGCAAACAGGGCATCAATTAATGTTTTGTAACCCACACAGCTGCCAAGGGTTTTAAAAGAAAATTAGGTGGGGCGTGGCAGGATTCCCAGGGTGGGTCAGCCCAGCATCCAAGCAGGAAGGCTGGAAACCTTTTATATTCATAGACCATTCTAGACCAAAAATTCTAGATCCCATGCCCAACACATGCTATGCCACAGAAGCATCTGGTTGTGCAATGGAGAGGTCAAGGTCCAGAGTCAGGAAGATCTGAATGCAAATCTTGCCTGTGTCACCCTGGGCAAGTCTGCTTGCCTCAGTTTTGCCAAGTGTAAAATGGGGATAGTAACAGCCCCTCCCTTCTGAGGTTGAGAGGATCAAATGGGGTAGTAACTGTAATGTGCTCAGCACAAACCTGGCACAGAGTGACTGCTTTACAAATGCTTCTTCCCTTCCCTCCTCCCCCTTATAGTAGGTGTTTAATAAATGTTTATGTTTTACAAAGGCTTAGAATTAATCTTGAGATGAGCACAGACTATAATTCAACCAAAAACCTGTCAAGGGCAGAGTTTCCTTGTAGATGGAATTCTAGGATTTCATAATTCCATAATGGCCAGGACAGGCAATAGTGCTGGGGAGCAGGAGGTAAGGAGGGCCATGTGTCCAGGAGGTAGAGTAACATGGAACTCAGAAGATGTGAGTGAGGATCTAGCTCTGCCCCCAAGTGATGCTGAGCAAGGAATATGGCCTTTCTGGACCTTTTCCTTGTTCAATGATCATAAAAATAGGGACCACACTAAGTTTGTTGTGAAGGTCAAGAGAGACAATTAATTTTTTAAAATGTAGTATTTTATTTTTTTCTCCAATTACATGTAAAAACAATTTTAATATTCATTAAAAACTTTTGAATTCCAAATTCTCTCCATTCCTCTCTCCCCTCCCTCCCCATTGAAAAGTCAGGCAGTTTGATATAGGCTATACATGCACATTCAACCAAATTTCCATGTTAGTCATATTGTAAAAGAAAACAAATCCTCCTCTCCCTTCTCTGCCCCCCCAAAAAACAAGACAAATAAAAGTTTTTTAAAGTCTACTTTGATCTGCATTTGGATTCCCTTGGTCTTTTCTCTGGAAGTGGACAGCATTTTTCATCAGCAGTCCTTCAAAATTGTCTTGCATTGCTGAGAGTAACTGAGTTGTTCATAGTCGATCACGTACAGCATTGCTTCTCCTGGTTCTGCTCACTTCACTTTGCATCCGCTCCTTTAAGTCTTTCCTGGTTTTTCTGAGAACATTCTGCTTGTTATTTCCTATAGCACAACAGTATTCCAGCACAATCATGGAACACAACTTGTTCAGCCATTCCTCCATGGATGGGCATCCCCTCAGTTTCCAATTCTGTGCCACCACTAAAAGAGCTAGTGGAAATAGTTTTGTATATGTAGGTCCTTCCCCTCCCTGTTTATTTAAAAAAAATCTCTTTGGGATCTAGACTGAGGAATAGTATTGCTGGGTACATAGTTTTATACCTCTTTGGGTAGAGCTGCAAATTGTTCTCCAGAATGGTTGGATCAGTTCACAACTCTACCAGCAGTGCATTCATGTCCCAGTTTTCCTATATTCCCTCCATCATTTTTCATTTTCCTTTTCTGTTTTATCTGTCAGTGCTGTTTTCATTTGTATTTCCCTAAGCAATAGTGATTTAGAGCATTTTTTCATATGACTATAGATAGTTTTGATTTCTGTATCTGAAAACTGCCTGTTTATGTCCTTTGGCCATTTATCATTTGAAGAATGACTCTTATTTTTATAAATTTGACTCACTGGAGACAGTTGATTTGAAAGCACTTTGCGTACCGGGCAGCTTCATAGACATCAAGGTAAGCCAAGTCACCATTCCCACCTGATTCTCCAGATAATGACCTTATAAGTCTCTAAGCCTATAAATCATCTTAGGTCCTTACACTTCTGGGTCTCTTTGCCCCGCTGTGGGAGGCACATACCAAGAGTACTACACCCATCTTGGATAAGAGCACACAGAGGTCCAGGAGAAGCAAAGTGTATGTGCCACGTGAGTGTGAAGGTGCAGAATGCAGACCAGGTCTCTGGGCTGGTGCCAGGTCTAGAACACCAGCTGTCTGACTCATCCAGTCAAGAACATTGCCCAGCATAAATTCTGGGTCTGGAGGAGCTTGCAAAGGTTCTCCACCGCCTGCTGCCTTAAGACAAATGACATTAGAAACATTCAATAAAGCTGTTGGACATTTAACAGCCATGTAGAGCATCTGTCACTAAGTAAGTGAGCTTCCAAATAGGGAATGCTTCCTTCCTTACCCTGAATTTGGTCCAGTGAGCACTAGAGAGCAGATGAAGGGGGAAACATGGACGTTTTCTACCAAAGCCTTCGGTCTTGTTGTCAAAAATTAACTTTCAGAGGGGCAAGCTAGAGTTTATCTATGCATGACCCCAGCAAGAAACTAGGCTTTTTGTAGCCAGGCCTGCTGTGGTTGGGGCTGATGCAGCAGAAACTCCTGGAAACTGGTGGCCAGGCGTGATGTAGGACCTAACTTTCTCCCCCCAACCCCAATAAAGATTCTCTTACAAATTGAGGAGGCTGGATTAAAATGATAATTTAGGTCTCTTCTAGTCTGAGACCCCTCCCAACTCTGCCATTCTCTGTTCTGGTACTTCTCCCAGCTCTGACATACTGTATTCTATGTTTTATGACCCCTACCTTATTCTTTGCTTCTGTTTCCTTTCAGATATTAAATTCTCTGTTCTACCTCTGGTAGAAATATTCACATGATGAATTTTAATAGGGTAAGAAAAAAAAGTGTGAAATGTGTTCCTTTGGTTTCTGAATTAGCTCAGGATGTCTAAGCAGAGTCCAGAGAAAACAAAATAGCTGTCCCCTTCTTGGTGCTGTCTCTAATTTAATTTAAAATAAGACCGTGCTCATGTCATGGTACTTTCTGAAAATATCCTAGCCTGCTGTCTGCTTTTCTTAGAAGGAAAGCGATGACCATCCATCCGTATGGCTAACCTCTTTGTGGGTCAGAAGATGAGGAGGAAGAAGAAGAAGAGAAAGAAGGAGATGGTGATGATGATGGTGGTCATTGAGTAGAACTGTCTAGTAATGATAAAAGGGTTGTGTTTGTTTATACCAAAAAGCATACCAGGGTGATGAAGAAGAAAAGATTGAAGGTTTGGTGCTCCAGCTGTGAGCTGTGGAGGAGTTTGTCAGTATTTTGTCAAGCAGAGGATGGTTCAGTTCATTAAAGAGTTTTAAATAACAAACCATGTGTAGAGTACTGTGCAAGACAGATGAAGGCCAGGCCTCCTCCCCTGTGAATTTATACCTGTGATGTTTAAAAAGTTTGGGAGAGACAATTTCTGGGTAATTTAATCATTTTATTAATAAGGCTAGCATGTTATTAATTAAAAAGGCCAGTGATACTTTTAATTGCCAAAGGCCTCTCATGGTGGCGGGCTCACAGTTTATATGCTCTTCGAAGGGCAGTGTTCCTGAGGGTGGCGATCAACTCTAATTGGTTATCAATTAATGAGAGAATTAATATTATAATGCTGGACTCATTCTAATGAGGGTCTGGCGGTATGGGACTTGGGTCACCCAAGTCTTAGTCAAAGAGACTTGTCAATTTCCATGTCACTGACCTGACAAAAGGGAGAATCCACATTTTCACAGCCCTGAGTAAACACAGTGAGCGGGTACACACACATTAGCCTAAACTTAGACATTTTTTTACTGTCTTTGATTAGAGCTGTGGCCTGGATAAGTCTTTGAGAATGATTTCCTACACTGGTTGATTTCTGAATGGGGAAGTAGAAAAGAGGGAAAAACCTCGATCCTAATTCAGTAATTGGTTATTAAATACAAAAGAGAAATAAATAATCATTTGTCTCACAACTTAGTAGGACAGGAAGGTCAAGAGAGATTATGACATATATGCATACATATATATGTATTATACATTATATGCATGTATTATGCATAACATATATTATAAATATAAAATATATTCCTAATACTACAAACCTGAGAGGCACATAAAAGAAGTACAAACAAATGTTTTTAATTTCTTGTTTTTAAATAATGCAGCTTTGGTGGGAAGTAGAATTATCATTGGACATTCTCTTTTGTATAAAGAGGAAATACTCTGATGCAGCAGAAATGAATCCCATCAGGCCAAATTAGGGGAAAGATCTAATTTCATCTGTATAATCTCAGAATCAAAAGGGACCTCAAAGGGTTATCTAGTTCAAGCTTTTCCTCAATGTAGGAATCCTCTCAAAAATATCCCCAATAATTCCTCATCCAGCTTCTAACCACCTGCAGGGACAGGGAACTCACTGCATAACAAGGCAGCCCAAATTGCTGACTAGTTGATGGACAGATAAGCCCAGGAGACCCAAGGACAACAGTACATCCTGCCCTAGACCCCTGGCACCACTTCTAACCCAGTCAGTGACATCATCATCCTACAGAGAAGAACTAACTACAGAAAAAGTGCCACCTATAAAGCAAATAAACTGACCTAACTCAGGTACTCAGGCACAGACAAGAAGTTGCATGTGCCAAGCCCTCCAAACCATTACCACCAAATCAGCTACCACCTCCATTCAGGTCTAGATGGAGACAGCCTAGCATCCTGAGGTCAAAATGCTGCCTACGTCACCTGACTTGCTTCTAGCCCTCGTGGCTAGCCTCTCGGAGAGCCATGTTGGGGAGATGGAACCTGGCAAGTCTTTCTGCAGACCCAGCAGCCCACACCTCCTCTCATCCAGTCAACAAGCATTTATTATGTACCTCCTGTGTGCCAAGCACTAGGGATACAAAAAAGCCCCCCAGAATAACACAATGCCTGTTTTCAAGGAGCTGATAGTCTGATGGGGAGACAATATGTAAACAGCTCTGTACAAACACAGTAAAGTGGAGGCAGACTCAGAGGAATGACCAGAGGATAAAGAAGGCCCAAAGAAAACTCCCTGAAAATGCACAGCTACAGA
This sequence comes from Notamacropus eugenii, assembly GCF_028372415.1. Lineage (NCBI taxonomy): Eukaryota > Metazoa > Chordata > Mammalia > Diprotodontia > Macropodidae > Notamacropus > Notamacropus eugenii. The sequence goes on from NC_092875.1 coordinate 17,693,281, forward strand.
AGACCTGGACAAAAAAGGTCCCGCCACTGCCTAGAAATGTCAGAAATGAATAGAGGCTTATCGCAAACTCTGTGTGACCTCTGACCCAGCAATGCCACTCCCAGGTCTGAATCCCAAGGAGGTCAAAGAAAAGGGAAAAGGACCTATTCGTACAGCAGCTCTTCTTGTTAGGGCAAAGAATCTGAAATTGAGGGGATGCCCATCCGTTGGGGAATGACCGAACAAGTTGTGGTATATGACTGTGATGGAATACTATTATGCTGTAAGAAATGACAAGAAGGATACTTTCAGAAAAACCTGGGAAGACTTTTATGAACTAATGCAAAGTGAAATAAGCAGAACCAGAAGAACATTGTACATGGTAATAGCAAGATTGTAATGATGATCAACTGTGAAAGACAATGATGAAGATGGTGATCCAAAACAATTCCAAGGGGCCCAGGATGAAAAATGCTGTCCACCTCCAGAGAGAGCACTGGTGAACTCTGAATGCAGATCGAAGCATACTCTTTTGCTTTGTTTTCATTGTTTTAGTTTGTGTTTTCCTTTGCAACATTAGTAATATTGGAAATTTGGTTTGAATGACCATACATGTATAATCACAATCAAAATTTTTGTCGTCTTAAGGAAGCAGAGAGGCAGGTGGGAGGAAGAGAATTTGGTACTCAAAATTTTTTTAATTTAAAAAAATTTTAACGTAATTGGGAGATATTGAATGAGGTAAATAAAACAAATTTTTAAAAAGAATATAGTTTTATCAAGAGAAATAACAATAAATAAGATTCATTACAATTTATTTTTATTACTGTGCCCTAAGGACCATGGGACCTTCCATCTGAATAGCAACTGATAATTTCTGTATGTATTTTCTACTTTGACCAATGAACCTCCTAATCCCACAAGTTGAGTAAACTGAAGTAGCCTTAAAGTCGAGTCTCAGAATTGTATTCACAGCAAAGGCAGAGAAACCAAAAAGTAATAGAACACATCAAAAAACCCCGAAACACCAAAGACTTTAAGAGAAAAATGCCTAATAAAAAGCCCAGAGCATACGCAAAGAAAGCAACAGAGAAAATCTTAAAACCAAAGGGAAGAATGAATAGTAAATCCTCAAGGAAAATACAAATTTCTGTTAAATATCACAAGGCTAGGGAAACTAAACCAATGCCTGATGAAATACAGAATCCTTTGTATTCCTCAAAGAGTATGAAACAACAAGAAATGCCAAAATGGACCAAAAAGGAAATAAAACCCACAAAAAAAAGTAAGAACAACTCTAGGAGCACTTGATTCAGAATTAAAACACTCAGCATGTTCTAAGAAAAGGAATTTACAAAGGAGAGACCCTATAAAGGAGTGAAAGAGAGATGAACAGATTTGGAAAACAAAATTCTGAGTGGAAGAAAATCTAGCAGAAGAGAAGCAAAAGACAACAGTGTTAAAATAATATACAAAATCTGTGCAAGTCCAAGCAGAATGTGTAGAAGCAACTTAAGATTCAGAGGGCTTCCACAAGAACATTACAAATTTTCAAAGAACTGGAACACGGGGAGAATATTTAAAACTTATGGGAGTGAATGTTGAAAACTGAAAATAAATTTAAAAAAAAACTGGAACATGACAATGCAGAAAATAACATATAAAAGCAAAGCAAGTCAGACAGCCATGGAGGATCTTGTCAATCAGTCACCAAGCTTTATTAAAGGCTACATGCCAAACACTGGATTAAGCATTGGGGATACAAATGACAAGCAAAATCGGTCCCTTCCCTCTAATGGAGAGACAGAATATTGATAAATACAAAATCCATACAGGTAGACACAACATAACCTTAGATAGCAAGGCTTTAGCGGCTAGGAGAGAGACTTCTGCTGAAGGTGGGATGTGAGTTTATTCTTGAAAGAAGTCACTCTAAAAGGAGGAAACAAAGAAGGGCAGCATTTGGGGAAGAGCTAGTGTAAAGATACTAAGTCGAGAGATGGAGAGGGTAGCATAGGTTAGCATGGCTGTACTCAGTAGAGAGTTAATGGAGGAGAGTAATGTGTGAGAAGACTGCAAGAACAAAATAAGGTTTTATCACCACATAAATAACCTGAATAGAAAAACACATATGACCATGTCTCAGACTGGTCCTAAGTGCCCTTTCCCAGATTCCTCATTTCTGTAAATGACATCCTCTGGAGCCTCATGCCTTTAGACTTCAAGACAGGACTATCTTGAATTCTTTCTTCTCCTCTTCCATGCATGAGTGTTGTCTTTGCAGATCCAAAATCTACACATGTAAATGAACTGTGACAGTCATAGCCTCATAAGGCATCAAATCTAGCGACTCATCTGTCACATTCTATACTCCAGACCAGGCCCTCAACATTGTAACTATTCTATTATAATCACTGTTCAATTAGTCTTTCTCATTACAGTCTCTTCCCATTCCAATTCATTCAATACACTGCCGCCAGATCCTTATTAATTGATTAGATGGTAAGCATGCCATCTCTTTCTTTATCTAAGTCAGGGTTTCTTAACTTTTCTTGTGATATAAACCCCTTTGGCACTCTGGTAAAGTCTGTGGACCTCTTCTCAAAATAATGTTTCTAAATATGTAAACAAGAAACACATTGGATTACAAAGGAAACCAATTAAATTAAAATATTCTTATCAAAATATTTTGAAAAACAAGTTCATGGACCCCAGGTTAAGAATCCGTGATCTAAGTCATTGATAAAAAATGTTACAAATAACTAGGGTATTCCACTGGAGACCTTCCAAGGTGATATCAAAAAATTAATGACTCCTCTTTGAGCTCAGCCATTTAACTAGTTCCAGATTCCCCAGACTCTACTATCATGCAGCTCACATCTCTGTCTTGTCCACAAGGATAGCATGAACAAATTTATCAAATGCTTTGCTAAGATCTAGTTAAACTCTATCTGCAGTGTTCCTCTGGTCTACAAGCTGACTCTACAGGGGCCCTGTCAAAGAGGAAGTGAGGCCAGTCTACAGTGATCTGTTCTTAACGAAGCTGTCCTCTCTTTGCAGTCGTTAATGCCATTTCTACTTGTTCACAAACCATTCCTTTAGTAGCACAGTCCGCAGTTTTTTGCCAGGGATTTTTTAAAAGTTGGGTTCGTTGGCCTGTGCTTGCAAACTCCATCCTCTTTTCCTTTTGGAAAATCAGGTCAACATTTGCCCTTATGCAGTCCTGTGGCACTTCCCCAGTTCCTCTCAGTCTTTTGAAGACCTCTGAGAGTGGCTCATTAATCACATCGGTTAGTTCTTTTAGTGTCAGTGAGATGGTTAGTCTGGGCCTGGAGACTTGATTTCATCAAGGGCAGCTATGGGATCTCTCATTATCTCCCTGTTTATCTTGGGAATGGCAGCAGGTGAGTCGTATGTGGAATTAGAAGGCACCTGAATGTGACACATTACTGGAGTGTGAAGAGATAGAAGAAGAGCTGAACCACGGCTCCTTGTGCTGGAAGGCCTGCAGCAACTCTCCCCCCTGCTGGGGAGCAAGCTCCCCTTCATTTCTAGATTGACCCTGCCTGTCTGGCTCCACGTGAGGAAGCAGGGCACACAGCTCAAACAGAGGCTTTTGAATGATGCCTGAATCCTGAATGGGGATTGTTGAATCCAAAAGGTTCATTGTGCAGACGTTGCCCCAGCCCACCTCGCTGTCTTCAGAACAGGGTGCTCCCTTTTCATCTCTATTATTTTTAGACTCAGACTTTTTTCTTGTGCATACATCGGAAGGAGGCTCATGGGCCCCAACAGTGACTTGTGGAGTGCCAGGCTATCCAGGAGCCTAGAAGACATAGAGGAGAGCACCTCTTTCCAAAGAACACAGTCATGAGGATGAGAGTGTGGTTGGTAATCAAGGGTGGCCCAAGGCCTCCAAGGGCCTGACATACTCTTTGGAATTTCACAGCCTCCTGGTGAAGCAGGGGTTTACTACTGGTGTTCGTGTCTCTGTTGTACTGAGGAGAAAGCTGAGGCTTTACAAGGATAGGTGACAAAGCCCTGACGCCAAGCCCCTCTATCTCTGGGCTGCCTGATGCTGCTGCTGCCTTCAGAATAGTCCCTCCCCTCACAGGCAGAACAGTCCACATTTAAAATGTGATAGAAGGGAAGGCAAGAAGTATTTTCCCTCCCATTCATTTTAATTTTTTTATGCAACATGGTCAAGGTGAAAATGTATTTAATAGGAATGTATTTAATAGGAACCTATATAAGATTGTATACCATCTCAGGGAGGCAGTGGGGAGGGAGGGGGTTAAGGAGGGGAAGGGAGGGGGAAAAATCTAAGATACATGGAAGTGATTGTAGAACACTGAAAACAAATAAAATAATTTAATAAAAGAAAAAGAAGCATTCTCCCTGTTTTATGGATGAGGGAATTCATGTTCAGGACAGACCTGCCCAGGGGATGTACAGTGAGGGAGCTTTGGAGGACGCCAGCGTTTGTTGTGAAAGCCAGGCCATCCAGGGGTAACTGTTCTTATCCCACGTCCTTTGCATTTCTGTTGTTCCTTGGTCTTGCCATGCTTTTCCCCAGCATTATCTCATTTGGTGGCATCCCAGGGGTCATGTAAAGCAGCCGGGCTTTACAGTGGGAAGAGGATTTGGAGGCCAGAGGCCTCAGCCCCAACTGTCAGGAAATCTGTGGAATGCAGGGAGTGGTCTAAGGAGCTGGCTCAGGCCCGTGCTGTGGGCTGCCTGGTCCACGCTTCTTTGTGGCAGCCACTCCTTTTCTTTCCCTTGGGTGTTGGGATCTCTTGATATGCTGGCTTCATTCGAGAGATTCCGGTTGTTGCCATCTGACGCTTCTTTCTCTGTGGCTCAGAAATGCTGGGTCAACCCTGAGCTCTCCTTGGGTGAGAGCTATTCCTGCTGCTGTCTCAGCAACCACTAAAAATGCAAACCACCAGCAAAATAACTTGGATGAGTGTGGAGATTCCTGTTCAAGCAACATTTGGGAGAGGATCTAAGTTCCTCAGTACTACTTCTAAGCTACTTCTACTCCATAGAATTACCATCGGAAGGAACCTCAAAGGACCAATCCAACTGGCAATGGAACAGAGTTCTTTCAATACCTCCCCCAGCTTGGGACCCTCCAGCCTCTGCCTGAAGCCCTCCAATGAGGGAATGCCAACTCCTCTTGAGGTAACCCAATTCACTTGAAGGACAGCATCCATCATTAGGAAGTTTGGTCTAGCATGGAGTCCAAACCCCCTCTCGGAAGCTTCCCCCAACATTGCCTGGTGGTTGCTCTTCTCTGTGATAGCCCTTGAAACTCTTAACTGAGCTCCTCAACACTTCTCCCTCAGGCTGGTCTCCAGGCTAACTATGCCTGGGAAAGCATGGCCTCTGCCCCTCACCCTGATGTCTTATCCTTCTCTGACTTACCAGCTTCCCTTCTGAAATGGGTTCCCGGTACTGAACCTGGCATTCTGGATGTGGCCTGCCAATGCCCTGTGGTGCCGAGGTCAGATATGGATGCCTCTTTCGCCTCCCGTGTTTTATCAACCCCACATCTGTAGGTCAGACACAGGGAAGGCCATTCAGCCCTATAGACAGTCTCTTCAACACCAACAGCTTTTTCTTTTGCCTCTGCTTCTCCTTATAAACCTAGAAACAAATATTTAACTGGCTGCACAGTGCCATGCAGACAGATAATTTCCCTTTGGGTTTAGCCTGCACAAACATCGTCTAGTGAGTACACAGAACCGTGTTCTAGCCAATCGTTCCCCATCACACATGGCATATAACATATTTACATCCTATGTAACCATAGAAACCTTCCTGTGCTGGGGAGGGCTCTAAGGTTGTGGATTGTGCAGGAAGAAATGAAGAAAGCCACAGGGCGGGCTGCCACCTCTAATTCACTGACTTCCTCATCATTTAGCAATTAGATCTATGGAATCTGCTCACCATCCCTGTCCAGTCCTCTCTATGGCCTTTGCAGAGTCCTGAATATATATAAGGAACTAAGAACACCGAAAGAGACTATTCTCAGAGCTCAGGCCGGTTTTGCTTCTTTTATCTCCTGTACAATTTGCGCTTCATTAATTATTGTTGGAGTTTGCCACGGTTCTTTGCTGGGGGGTGGGAGGGTAGGGGTGGCCTGTGGGGAGCTCTGCTTAGAGGAGATGGCCACATTCGCCTCTGATTCATTCTCTCCTCTTTCAGCTCCTACGCCAAGCTAGATAACAAGGTGCTGTGGGATGTGGGATGTCAGGGCGGGGAGGACAATGGGACCAGGATGCCGGAGCTGGAAGCAGCCCTAGAACCCAGTGTCACAGCCTCCCCACAGCAGGGAGGACCTTGGAGAGGAATGATTACCAGGCAAGAGCATCAGGGCACTGCAGGCCTGCAAAGCACTTCCCACCCAGCCGCTACACCTCGTTTGATCTGTACAATGACCCCGTTACATTGGTCATCAGAGTATCATTACTCCCATTTTATAGATGAATGCACAGAGGCCCAAAGCCATGGCCTGGTTTGCTTACGTTAGTAAATGCTGTGTAGGGCGGCATTCCTGACAGGCGCACTGCCCTCTGTGCCACTTAGGACAGACAAGCCCAGAGCTAGAGGATGTAGCACGGCCCTTGGGTCCTTCATCCTTCACGGGGAAGGCAAGTGCAGAGAAGGATCCATGGGCTTGGGCCTGGGGGGCTGCCCACACACCCCTGAAATGCTCTTCCCCTTTCCTTGCTGGTGCTTGCAGAAAGATGATCTATTATTTAGCGCCTCCCCCGCACCACACTCTCGCAAAGTGCTTTACAATTATTTATTAATTATAAGCCCTCCGAGGGCCTGGGGACTACAGACTTCCATCTCGTTTCCAATTAATTTTACGCCTTTCCATTGGGTAAATGCATATGTTTGTCAGTGCTTTTAACAGAGCCAGGAATTCCCATGGTTCTTTTGTCTGGTGCTGGTGTTTTAGGGAGTTAGAGACAATGTCATCCCAGCCTGCTCGCAGCTGGTGGGTGACCTGTGCTCCCCCTGCTGGCCTGCGCTGGAGCGACAAGCACACTTTCTTCCAAGAGGCACTGGATTTTAGTGTTGAAAGAGAACTCAGAGGATCCAAAGTCCAGCCCTGTACGTCATTTTATGGATGTGGGAATGGAGGCCCAGAGAGACCAGGCTTAGAGCCCAGGCCTCCTGGCTGCCCTGGCCCCATGCTGGGCCCTGTATCAACTCTGACAAGAGGATGCTCCAACCTGGACAGCTGGGGGCTGGTTTTTCCTCTTAATGTGAGGATTATTTTTCATTATTATTGTGATTTGGTCGATGATATTAGAATGCACAGGATGTTCCCTACTAGCTAATAACCATCTAGGTTGCATGGGGGTGGGGGGGTTTCCACTCCCTGACAATGTCTTTTCAAAGCCTCAGGCTGCTCCGGTCCCCGCTGTGTTCATGCAGCTGCGGGAGCCTGGGGATGGGCATCCGCCGAGGGCTGCCTGGGACAGCCCAGTGTCAGCAGCATCTGGAGGAGGGGAAACCAGTACTTTCAGAAAATCCAATAAGACAGAAATGGAAATTGGCCTGGCCACCAGTTGGAAGGTGTTGAAGACCTGAGAACCCTCTTCATGCCTCCTTGCTTTGTTCCTGGGCTGCTGCCCAAAGGTCAGAGCTCTGAATTCGCAGATAACTGCTGGGCCCCATCAGCAGATGGTTAACAAGGTAAAAGCCATGGAAACTCCAGGACCACCAAGAAGAAAAGGCCAGGTGGGCCCTTTTGAGGGCCTGCCTTGTCTTCAGCTCTCTCTAGTCTGTCAGAAGGGGTGAAGATTGTACTGCCCACCGCACAGAACTGTTTTGAGGAAAATAATTTTGGAAATTTTACAGCACCGTGTCATTGTGAACAATATAAGGAAAGGGCTGGGGGGGGAGGAGCCTGCATGTCTGAATTGCTGCTTCTATCCCATACTTCTTACCTCTCTGAACCTCGATTCACTCATCTGCAAAGTGGGTATATAAGTACTCCAGTTGCCTCCTTCATAGAGTTGTTATGAGGAAAGTGGTTTGTGAATCTTACAATTTACCCGTGAGAGGCTGCTTCGACTCTACTGCAGTGGGGTGAGGCGTCTGGATGCCGGGTTTCTAGTCTGGGCTGGGTGACTTGGACAAGTTGTCCCCACACCCACCCATACACCTGATGCTTAGTTTTCTTCCCTGTAAAAATAAGGGGTTTGAGTCAGCTACTTCTGAAAGTCCTTCTGGTCCCACTCTGTGTCTCCCTTTTCCTCCATTCTGAACCTCCTCAGAAACCATCTTTCCTCGTTATCCCCCCGGAACTCTAAATGCCCTCTCAAAATAATTCAGCAGATGTTTATTAGGCACCTACTATGTGCACTGAGGTTGGCTAAAACTTGAGGGGCAGTAGACCCTTGGAAAAATACATATTTTTAAAAAATCCTTCATTTCTCATTGGCCCATTATGCCCTGAATTCTGAAAGCTAGATCAGACATTTATCCAGATCAGATATTCTTGGTTTGGTAGCGTATTGACATTTTTCAGTGGTGTGACTTATCCAGAATTTTTAAGTATGTGCAATTTACCTAGATTTAGAAGATTCTAAATAAAGCCCCCCCATTCCTCATTAAAGGGATCACAGGGTATTAGGATATGCATTTTCATTATGATATATTGTGGATTTCTGAATGTATAATAACTCTGAGGGGGGTATTCTCACAGCATTACATGGGGTTTGAGCTGCGTGACTCCCATTAAAAGCAGACACAGTGTGAGCTTTGCTATAATATTCTCATTATCCTAAACCCTCGTCTCTTTTTCATTTCTTTAAGGGGTCATTTGACTGTTTAATATTAGTGCCCTCACTGGAAGCAAAAACCTTTAAAGGCTGAGCCAGGCCAGTCATCAGAGCTGCTAATAAAGGGCTCCCAGGCTGCAGGCTCAGGATCATGGGCTTTGTACGTTCCTTTGTTATAGTCACACAAACACCCTTAAATAATATATAAGGTGTATCCTGTGTACGCAAATACCCCTGCCTGCTTGCATTCTCTTATCTTGGATGAGTGAAGACAAAGAGCCTTAGTAGAGGCCATTTGCAGTGACAGGAGACATTTTCTAGAAGAAGAATGCAGAGGCAGAGGGGTCAGGGGCCTGGGGTATATAGGTGCAGTGGCTGCCAAGAGACATGGGTGGGGAACCCTGAGCTTCTCAGCTCTTAGCTCCCTTTAGAAAACTATCCCTACTACGATGGAACCACAGTGTTGGGAGCTGCTCACATATTCCTCCCCAGTCAGTTTTTCAGATGAGAAAATCACAGTTGGAGAAAAGGGATCTGACCTACCCAAGGTCACACAGTACCTGAAGTCTTGAATGGGCCCCAGGGCCTGGGACTCCTGAACTGAGGTTCTTTTTCCTGCTGCTCTGGGGCACGTAGATCACCCTGCAAGGATCATTTATTTCCAAAGGCTAATCCTGTGGGTGTCACAGGAGCAGCTGGGCTCCACTCCTGGCCTATAATGTAATGCCAGTGACCTTGGATGACTCACTCCCCATTTCTGTTCTTAGTTTTCATCTGAAAATTGAAGAGATTACACTTGGCCCGGGGCTGTTAACCATCTTTGATGTGTCATGGACTCCTCTGTCAGGCAGTCTGATAAAGCCTGAGGACCCCTTCTCAGAATAATATTTGTAAATGCATGAAAAGAAGTACAGGGGTTACAGTGGAAACAGACTCTGTTGAGATACAATCTTCATTGTTTTCTGAAATAAGCTCATCAAAGTGTCTGGTAAAGAACTCCTGACCCAAGGGACCTTGAAGGTCTGACCCAACTTTAAATTCTGTGAAGTTCTAATAACACAATACTATGTATGAAGATGAGGTAGTGTCCAGCACATAGAAGGTGTATAACCGAAGCCGTTTCCTTTCCTCTACCCCATTCCACTTGAATAGTACCCACCTGCTAAGAAAAATCGCTTTAAATTCATTTATTCCCATCTGTTCATTTGCAAACAGTGACTATAGTATAGTGAGGATGGTGTTGTGTGGGATTTAGATCACATGTACACACGCATATATAAATATATATGTATATCTATATGGGGATATGCATGTTTGTGATATGTGTATACACACACAAATATTTTTATGTATCTACAAACCACTGGGTAGGCAGTGGAGTGAGAGCCGGAGGTAAGAGGGAAATCCACCTACCCACTCACTCACTGGGGACAACATGCCATTTCTCTCTGTAAAGTTCTCTGTTCTCTGTGCATTTACAGTCATCTCTCCCCCAAATCAAAACAAATCCATTCTCTAGGACTCACCCTTCCCTCCCAGACACCTTGGGTGAGGACATTTTTGGATTCCCGGAAGACGTTGGGGGGAAGGCATTGTGCAGCTTCAGGGATGAAACCCTTGCTTATTTAAGGTGGCAGCTTTCTTTCTTTTCCTTTACAAAGATAAAATGGCAGATTTGGTGCTTGGGGAAAGGATGCGTTGTGTGAAGAGCACTGCCCTCAGAATCAATAAATCTGGGGTGCGGGCCTGGCTCGAGGTGACTTTTGACAGGAAACTTCTCTGGAGCAGCTCGAGAAAATGAGCCAAGAAATTGGATTGTGGAGATGATCCCGGGCTGAAGCCCAGCTGGGCGTGACTGGCTTTAGGAAGCAGCGAGCAGGGCTGACAAGGGGGCCAGAGAGGTAGTAGGTAACTGGTCAAGCCTGTAGAAAGCAAGAAAGCCAGGAGACCATGGGCTTGAGGTGAGGCTCAGATAAAGGTTAGGAAGAGAGAGTCAAGGATAGGAGGATGAAGACTCAGAAGGTCAGACTTCTGGATTCTATTGAATTCAATAAAATGTCATTAATCCCTGGGGTCACAAAGATGAAAACAGAAATCTCTGACCTAGTGGTATTTATTGTCAGGCAGGTAAATAAATACAGAGGGAGAGGGAAAGGGGCCACACCCATAATTTCATTCATTTAGGGACCTCCCAGGTGAGGAAGTTGCCCCTGCTAGTGCAGGTCCCTGCCCTCTCTGCCATAGGAGTGTGAGGGGCTCAGATGTGGGCCCCGAGGCTGGGCCCCTTCGAGACAGAGAGGAGGGCGATGCCTTCCAGAGGCAGCAGAGGCCTCAGGCTGGAATGTTGAATATAAGGGACAGCTAGCAGAGCCGAGTTTTGACCAGGAATGTCAGTGGGAGGCGGCTGGGGCAGGGCGTGGTGGCTTTTAACACCAGGCCAAAGACAGGAAAATAGGGAGCCATGGAAGATGGTTGAGTAGAGGGTGTCATGTTCAGATCTAGAGAGGGCCAGTGAAGGGGCAGCTCTCAGGCCACATGAGAGGTGATAAGACCCAGAGTAAAGGCTGTGAAAGTCCAGAGGAGAAGGGATGGGAGAGATCGTCAGTGGCAAGTTTGACAGAGTTTGGCCACTGATTCAATCAGCAGGCAGGCTCCAAGAGCGCGTTGTGGGCCAGGCCTGGGCTTCTCGCTAGAGACACAAATACAGTGAATAAAGCAGTCTCTGCTTTCAAGGAGTGTCTACGGTAGTGGGGGAGACAAGAACAAGTGTGTGTGTATAGGGAATAAAGAGAACAAATATAAACAAGTACAAAATCATTTGGGAGGGAAGATTCTGGCAGCCTGGGGGGTTGGGATGTCAGGAAAGGCTATATACCAGAAGGTGTGACTCGGAAGAGAAGAGGATTCTAGAAGGGAGGGCATGCCAGGCATGGGGGAAGATCCGTGCAAAGGCCGGGTGGTGAGAGATAGAATGTGGTGAGTGATAAACAAAGAGAACGATTGGGCTGTATGGAGGAGCTCCAGAGAGGTCAGAGCCAGGCCAGGATCGAGCTCTGCATTGGGAGGCAAGATGAGCAGAGGGCTGTGGGGAGGGACGGAGAAGACAGAGGATGTAAGGGAGCCAGAAGAGGCCTTAGAAGACCAAGTCAACCTGTTGATTCTACAGATGAGAACACTGGGGTGGGCAGAAGCCAGGTGGCACGCCCCTCACACAGCTGGTGAGTGTCTGACTCAGAATTCCGACCCAGGGCTTCCTGACTCCCAAGTCCAGGGATTCTCCACTAAGCCGTACTGTCTAAAAAACAAAACAGAATTTTAAAGAAGCCCCACAAAACAGAGCCAGAGGAAAGCAAAGGGATGTTGCTCTTACATAGTAATGTCTGAGGCAGGATGTGCACCAAGGTTCTCTGACTCCAGAACCAATGTTCTCACTGTTCCACTTTAGGATGCTCCTAGGATATCCCTGCGGAGCTGTCCAGGAAGCAGCGGTTAATCTGGGACTGTGAGAGATGAAGGCCAATGGCACCTCCATCGTCTGCACAGCGATGTTTGGCTGCTTGAGAGCCTCTGGGATGGAGGAAGCAGACCCAAGACAGAGCCTTGGGGGACCCCCACATCTGCTCGTGTCCTTCCTCCTCCTCTTAGCATAGTGTGTTGGGGAGCAGGAGAGGAATACTGAAGGGAACAGTCAGTCCTGTGTTCAGTCTTGTGGGGTGTTCTGAAGAAAGCCAGGTTTCCAGGAGAGTGTGAAAAGGAAAAATTGACAAGGACATTCCAGCACGAAAAAGCAGCCTGTCCCTCCAGAAGAACATGTCAGTGCTCTCAGACAAAGCCCCAACTGCCCCACCCTAGTTATGACTCGGAGGCCATAGACTGGGTCTAGAGCATGCACAGTGTCCAGAGCTGGGCAGAGAGTGTGGACTTCATTGAGTAGGGAATGGGGAGCCATTGTGAATGTTTGAGTCAGGAAGAGGGAGCAGAGGACAAAAGACCCATTAGGAACCTATGGCAACATTCTGGATACAGCTAATAATAGTCAATTCATCAAAATTCATCGAAAATAATTCATCGAAAATCCCAAACTTCATTTTAATCCTTAAATTGAACCTCTCTCCCCCATCGAGCCTTTGGCTGAAGCTAATAACAAGTAACTTAATGTATTATGTGAGTCACCTATCCTGTCCCTAGCCTTCCCCCATCCCCCAAGAGGAGCTAACGAGAAGGGGAAAGCCAGAACACAGGCAGCAGAGGTGAGGACCCCTGCTCCCAGATGTGGGCTGACAAGTTCCCCCCTGCCCCCAACTCTGCAATCCAATCTAACCCTAAAGGCATCTTAGGTCATTTGGCCCCATGGCAGAAGCAATTCATGAGCTCTGTCCCACAAAGCAGTGAACTTTGTTTATAGTCAGTAGGTCCTTCTGAGAAGGTGTGTCTCACCAGAGCTTTGTCCACTTTGATGGCAGAGAAACTGGAAAGCAGGGAAAGCAGCTGCCAGATCTGGAGGAAGCAGGGAGAGCCCTCGAGGCAGGGGCATGAGGGCCACACAAAGTACCACCATCCTTCTGCCAGTGCGTGAGTGGCTGGGGGACTTTGTGCCACAGACCATTTCAAAGAACTAAAATCCATCGGGGGCATCCCTCTGAAGGTCTGAGACTTGGCAGAATTAGAGATGAACTGAAAGGGTCTTCATTTGGCATATGAGGAAACGGAGGAGCAGAGAAGCAGAGCCCTTGTCTCAAGTGGCAACGCATCCAATTCAGGATGTATTTATTAAGCACTTACTGTGTGCAAGGTTCAGTGCCTGATCCTCTAAGGGGAGGGGATTCAGAAACCCATCAGGGAAGTGAACATTCCAAATGCAAGTTGAACTGACTGACTGTTTTAAACCCTCATCCTCATCCATAGCACTCAGTCCAATTCAGGGCTGATTTCATCCCTTATCCTTCCAGCACACACGACTGCAGAAAGCTGCCTTATTAACCCTGAGAGCAGCCGGGAGCTCCCCTATTGGGGGCATCAGAGGAGCCAGACCTCTCTGCTCAGCTGGGCAGAAGTCAGATAGGAGGAGGGAAGGAGGGAGGAAGACAGAGACATGGCAGGAGCACCAGATTCCCAATGTCTGCAGGGGAGAGTTCAGCCCTAAGAAGCTTTCATTTTACTGAATAAGTCACATGATGGCCTGAATTCTCGTTGCCATTAGCATGAATGTGGTCCTGAAAGCACACAGCCACTCCATTTTCTGTTCCCTGCCTGCCCCATCAAGCCAGGGGAGACTTGCAGAGATTGCTACTGATCTCAGAAGCTCAAGGGGGAACATTTCAGGGTCGCTGCACAATGGCATGTAATTTATAGGGTACCTCGGGAACTTCAGGTGAGAGGGACAAATGGGGAGAAGCAGCATCAGCCCAGTGGGGAATATTTCAGAGATGACTGGAAGAGCCAAGGCCCACAATTCAATGGAACAGACTGTCTCCCAGGAGAAAGTGAAATGAAGTGTGGGTAGACCTGGAGCAGGAGGAGGGGGACAGGAAGGGGGAGAGGAAGGAGTAGGGGGAAAATGGGGAGGGGGAAAAGAAGAGGAAGAGGAGAAAGATGGAGAGCTCCAATGAGGACAACAGCCTCCACCACTCAAGGCTGAAAGTGCTTGTTCTGCCTGGTCTGCCTCACGCATCTGTTCTAGGGGGTGGGGTGATGATGGATCAAACCTGAGCTCAAGAATCCCGATATGATTCGGGGCCTTGCTTCCTCTAACCTGGGTATCCATGGACTCAAGCTTCCTCCTCTCGATCATCCGGCAGGTACCTTCCAACTCTAAATCCTGCAAATCCCTAAACATTATTCCCCCCATTTTACAGATGAGGGGAATGAGGCTCACCAGAGTAAAGTGCCTTAGCCACCATTACCTAGTGGGACTGTACATCCTCTGCCTCTGTACAGACAGTCTTGAACTCTATCTCCTCATTTCCTTTTTCCTCTGACCGCAGGATGTGGGTTCTGGGGCTCTCTGCTGTCCCATCAGCTCACTTCAGTTCAGTCCAATTAAGCAAACAGCCATAATCCCTCAGAACAAGGTTACTCCCATCATGAAGAGCACAGCGCAGCCTGCTCATGACAAGCTTCATTTTACAGAGGAAGAAACTGAGGCTAGCCAGTGAGGAATATGAGCCAGGGTGCCTGACTCCAAGTTCAGAGCCCTTGCTTCAACAATGCATCAGCTTCATTCCCCCGTCTTAACCATCAGGCAGGCCTGGTCTTTATTCTTTTCTTAATGAGGCATACAAATCAGCAGCAGTCACTTTGTCGGATACTCTCAAAGCTCTGGTGGTTTCGAATCAAAGACAAGGCAGTGACAACTCAGACTTTTTAAATAGCAAGGTTAAGAAGAAAGAAAGAAAAGAAAGACATTCCCAAGGAGAAGGAGGTTAGATAAAGCCAAGCGTCCCCAAGCAAAGATGGCCCGCACAGGCCTTGTCCCTGATTCTGCTATGTGTGACAAGAGAAAATGCCTATTCTAAATTCATTGGATCCCAGGCTGTCCAGGTGAAGAGACCTTGGCCTCACATCTCTCCAGACTCCCTTCTCATTTTGGGCAGTGCCTTTCAGCACATTGTACACTGGCATTCCAAGATTGGTGGAGGTGGACAGGCCCTTGAGTCCCATGCTGACCCCTAGTCAGTCTCTCCAGGGTAGGCTTTGCATGTGGCCCTCCAACCTGAGCTGGTAGACCTCAGGGAGGGGGCCGACCATTGTCATTGTAAGGAGCTTTGTCCTGACATAAAAAATTAATTGAATTCTTTGCAACTGGCAACCGCTGCTCCTGGTTCTGACCTCTTGGACCACACTTTCCATGTGATGGTTCTCCAGACCCTTGAAGGGAGCCCCCGTTCTGTGTCCCCCAATCCCAGTCTTTTCTCCAGGTCCTTCAGTAGGTATGGATTTTAAGGCCCATCACCATCCCATGGGCTCTTCTCAGGGTCATCCACACATCTCAGTTTCCTTCTTGTACCATCATGGTCCATATTTGGCCTGGTTGGCACAGAGCATGGTGACTCCCCTCCTTCCTGAGAGTGTTACCTCTTAACACGGGGCAAGCTGAACGGAGCTTCTCAGCCTCCACAACAGAGCGCTGTTTACACCATGCTCCTAGATCCCAGAAACCCCTGATGTTTTGCAGGTGAATTGCTGTCTGACCAGGCATCCTGCATACTGTAATTGTGAGCTGACTGTTTGAAGCCAAGTGTAAAACTTTACATTGATCCAGTTCAGTGCTCAAGCCCACCAAGACCTTTTGGCTCCTGACGCCGCCTGCCGTGGGTTGGTGCTCCCTCCCAGCTTAGTGCCATCCACACATCTCATGCATGCCAGCCATGCCTTGCTATTCAAGACCTTCATGAAATGCCAAAGGGCTCAGAGCCAAGCCCAGATCCCAGGATGCTCTCCTGGAGAGCCCCTGCCACTGTCCTGCCAGCATTAAACCCACTAAGCTGCATTACTATCTCATCCACATCTCTACCTTTTCTCTAAAATAGCATGAAATACAAAGTATTGGATGCTTGGTTCTCACTCTGAATAGCTGATGTCTGTGCACCCCCCTGATCTGCTACTGTATCAGTCCTGTTCAAAAGGGAAGGAGACAATCCTGCTGGAGCTGTTTTCAAGAGCACCAGGCTGGACCCCTTCACCGGTCACTGATCAACTCTAGCGATCAGCCGCAGAATCTGCCGAGGGACCCAAGTCATGTTTCCCAGCCTGTGATTTTCAGGCTCTCATCTTTTTCCTTTTTTGGGAGACTGAGACATTGGCCTTCTCCAAGGCTGCAGCACTCCCCATCTTCGCAGTCCCCGCCCTACCCAACTCAGGAATGACAGCCACCCTTTACTTCTGTGCTAGAGGGCCCCTTCAGGGATGACCCCGCTTTCTTCCTGCTGATCTTGGCGGTCAGGTACACAAACTTGTTCTCTCCTTTCTCGCCCTATGGTCAATCTCCCAGGAAGATAAGGGGAAAGATAAATGAGAATGAGGTGCCTGTTGGTGATTGGCCCACCCACCCCAGGAGGTGGTCTACTCCATCTTCTGAATCTCCCCTTTTCCTCAAATGGAGCTAAAAAGCTAAGAGTCCTGGCCTTTGTGGCTTCCATGCTAGCCTCCATCCATTCTGACCTTTCTCCTCTGAACTCTGCCTGCAGCCATCTTCATTCCCTCTTCCACCCCCCTCCACCTCATGTGGATAGGCTAGGCTGGGTGTTGTGGACATCAGCCTCCTCAGTGGGGACCTTGATGGGTTTTCCTGCTAGCAATTATTTCAAGAGGTACACGTAATAATTCCAGACTACATTTGTAGCTATCCTCTCGCTGAGTCTGCAGAAGAACCTGGGAGAAGGATGACATAAGGAGTTGTTGTCCCCATTTCACAAAGGAGGAAACTGAGATTCAGGGATTTGAAGTGATTTGGGCAAGGTCACAACACAAAATATCCAGGTTCTCTGACTCCAGATCCGGGGCTAACTCACAATTGTCAGTAATGTATTTCGGTAGCTCTCGGTCCTGTCAGGAGTGCACCACATTCCCTTCCTCTCTTATGAGGCTTTTGGCTTCTGATGAAAATTTCATAAATGATATTCTGTACTTTTCTGACTTCTTAGGCAGGGGTTAAGGAACATAATTTCGCCTTTTCCCTGAGACTCAGGCCCAGCTTCAGACAGCATTATTGCAGTATTCTTCAATCTAGTCATGCCCCGTGGGCTTGAAGAGGATTCTCGGATTGCCTGCCCACCCCAGCCCAAGACTGACTCCTGTGTCTGCCCAAGTTTGCTCTTCCTGCAAATCCCTCCCAGTGCCTTCAAATGAACCTTATGAAGCCTCATCCTTGTCCCCATCCTCAGGATGTGCCCCAGGATGTCAATGTCCTTCTAAAAACATGGACCCCCAAACTCAAGAGGCCATTCCAACCCAGATCAGACCAGGGGAAAATGTGAGGCATCTTTCCCACATGCTGGCCCTCACCCTAGGGCCTCTCTGGATACCTCCTCACCCCTGTAGGCCCACCATGCTTCCCCCTCTTCTCTACTTGTGAAATTGATTATTGGACCCCATGCGTCAATTAAACAAGAGACTAGAAAGTGTCCCTGGCACACAAGGACAAAAATCATAGATTTTTATATTGTCACTAGAGAGAAGCTGTTCCCCTAGTCAAAAGGGACCCCACCCCCCACCAGTCATAGGACCATATAAAAAGAATGCAGGGAAATCAATTCAGAACCATCTCCAGACTGAGAAGAACAGGTGTGGTCGTGTGGTCAGGTCTTCACGGGGCCCTTTTCTAGACTTCAAAAACTTGTTCCAATCCTCTCCCCACTCACACCACCCCCCAAAATCATTCTCTGGTCTCAGTGCCTTTGTTAGCTTCCTGGGAAGGAGAAACTTTGGAGAAAAAAGTTCTCAAAAATGATTGTTCACCCTCTCTCTGAAGACATGGACGTTTGCAGCAGAAAATCAGGTGGTCTTAAGGGGTTAACCCCCCATGGCACAGAGCGGTGGGCCTGCATATCCCTATGACCTGACATTTTTATGTAACCCAGGCTGCCTGAATTCCAACATCAATGGGATTAGATTCTTCAACTGTAATTAAAGAAAATTAAAGAAAAAATCTTTGACCAGAGGCCTTGAGAAGAGAGTGATGGAATTTCATAAAGCACAAGCCCACATGAAAATGTCCTCAACATGACATGAGGAAGAATGGGCCTGGTCTCCCCAAAGTGTCCTTTTGTCCAGCAGGCAGGCTGCAGGCTGCTGGGGGGAGGGAGGGAAACTTCTCCCTGAGATGGATTTGCCTCATGGGTGGCAAACATTTCTTGGTGCTTGCTGTGCCTGAGGCCCTCCTTGGCTGTTGTTTGAGGGAGGACCAGAGACAAAGCCACCAGGCCCAGGAGCACAGAGAATGTAAGTCTCTAGGAGAGAGGCCTGGAAGGCTTAGGGAGTCCGGGGGGAAAACGCATAGGGAGCATGGGAAGGAATTCCTCACATCACACAGCTACAGCCCAGTGGCGAGACCAGTGGATTTGGAGTCTCAAGGAGAGGGAACTCTGACTCTGAATCTGTGTGACTCCAGCAAGTGTCTTGCCTTCCTTGGGCCTTAGTCTCCTACCCCTAGAGTAGGCTTAGGGTTGGTCCACATAGTCTCTGGTTTCCCATCAGCATGAATCTGACCACATCACTTGCCTCCTCATTGCCCCTGAATCCAATATCACCTCCTCTGCTTGGCTTTCACGGCCTTTAACCACCAACGTCTCAGACATCACCCCACCCCATGCTGCGATCCAGCCAAACCCCGCTTCTCTCTGTTACTCACATGTTGTATACCTCCTCCTCTGTCCATACCTCTGCTCTAGGCACCTACTCCTGGGATGTCCTCCCTCTTTACCTCTTAAAGAATCCCTTTCTTCTTTCCATACTCAGCTCAAGGACTACCTTGTATATGAATAGCAAAATTTCCCTGGGTGGCTAGGTGGTTCAGTGGATAGAGCACTAGACCTGGAGCCAGAAAGACTCATCTTCCTGTGTTTAGCCTTAGACACTTACTAGCTCTCTAACACTGGGCAAGTCACTTCACCCTGTTTGCCTCAGTTTTCTCATCTGTAAAAACTCTAGTATCTTTGCCAAGAAAACTCCAAGTGGGGTCAAGAAGAGTTAGACATGACTGAGCTGAAAGCTTTTCCTGATCCTGTCAACTGCTGGTGCCCTCTCTTCCACATTACCTATTCAACTACTTTGTATGTATTCACATTTATCAACTTTAAATTATTCTATATACATTCAGACATGTCCTTATTGAATCTCCAGTACCTAACATGGTGCCTGGGACATAGGCACGTAACAAAGCTTGTTGGTTGATTGATTAGTAGGAGCCTATCTAGCTCTGTGTTCCCGAAAACATAGAATAAAGTTGGCAGAGTTGAGAGAAGGCACATTGGATGGGACTGGCTAAGGAGGGCTTCTTGGGGACTTGAAATCCTAAACTAGTTGATGAAAGACATGGTTGGAGGAGGAGGAGGAGGGAGGCAGATGCACATTCCAGGTGAGAATGAGCAGGATGAACCAGGCTCTGGCCACAGGAATGAGCAGCCCTTGTGAGGAGTACCTGCTGTTGCTGGTTATTGTGTTGTGTCCAACTCTTTATGACCCCATTTTGGGGTGATTTTCTTGGCAAAGACACTGGAGTAGTTTGCCATTTCCTTCTCCAGCTCATTGTTCAGAAAGTAAAACAAGGTGAAGTGACTTGCCCAGGGTCACACAGCTAGTAAGTGTCTAAGGTTGGGTTTGAACTCAGGTTGTTCTGACTCCAGCCCAGTGCTCTATCCACTGAGACACCTAGCGGTCCACGAAAACTCTATTCCCAACTAAATTTTTTAGGAATCAAGTTCCTCTCGGTCTTTTGATAGTTAACACCCCCTTTGTGGTGAAATTCTAGGTGTGGTATTTCCAGCTGGAAGGAAGCGTTTGTATTTTAATACCTGGTTACCTCTAGTTTTATCTTCAAATACAGACAGCCATTTCTTTGTCTAGATAAATAGTTTTTAATTTAGTTCGGTTCTGAACTCCAAATGATGGTATGAACCAATCCTCCAGATGGGACTTGGAGATGGCCCAGGTCTTGTCTGATAAAGGCTCATCCATCCACCTTGTGAGCTCTCCAGTATGGCTGTCTGCTCCAGCTCAGTATTCATTTTCATTGTCTAAATGTTTATTAATGGAGATAGTCCTGGAAAGGAGGAAGCCTGGACTGAGAGGGGAGCATGGTGTTGGTCCTGCTACGGAAGCCTCAGGCTGGTGAATTAAGATTGCTGAATAGGGCTGCAGTTGAAAGGCTCCAGGAAAATGGAACTCAGTGAGAAGGGCTCTTTGAAGATTTTTATTTTTTTTAACAGGATTGAAAACTGAAGCCTGGCTCAGAGCTTTTGTGTGTGTGTGTGTGTGTGTGTGTGTGTGTGTGTGTGTGTGTGTGTGTGTGTAGATTTCTGGCAGGGATAGCAAATACAGTCATTTGACTTCAGACTAACAGAAGGTAGGTTCTATAAATAACAGCTGTTAGATAAAAATATGGATTAGGGGTATTGAGATGATATGGAAAAAATTTCCTAGTATAATATACAGAAGCAAAGGATGAAACCCCACTGCATAAAAATATCAGCTTTTCCAAAGAGACAAGCATATGTATGACAAAGCCTTGAGTTACTGAAAAGAAACTATAATAACTTCTGTGCTGCGTCAAAGAGATTTAGATCTTGAGGCTCTGTGAAAATGAAAGAATTTCAGGAGTTCAGAACAGGAGACTTTCTATCACCCGCCACTGGAGTGGAGCTGACAAAGCTCGTCTTCAGCATTCCTCCCCCCCATCAAAAGCTGCTGTAGAAGGGGGGTCCGCTAACCCTAGTCACTCTGAGACACACATGACAGATAAGGTTTACAGCGTGACTGCTCTCGGGGTATTTGTATCTTAAGAATATAAGATCTTAAATACTCAGGATGGGGGCAGGAGACCCTTCTGTCACCTGGGAAACTGCCATTAAGGTGGCTGGCTCAGCCTTGCCTGTGACTGCCCCGCTCTGACTCACAAATCTCATCTCTTCTACCTTTCCTTTGTCGCCGCTTCTCTTCTATAAATTATTTGAGGGCAAGGCCTGAATTCTTTTGTGTTTGTGTTTCCAGTCCCAGCACCATGCCAGACATGGAGCAGGTGCTCTGTCAGTATTTGGGGGATGAATCATTAAAAGCTAGCAGAGTTGTTGTTCTAACTCAACCCCCCAAGCAAGGGTAAGAATATCTAAATCACAAAGGTGCCATGAGTGTTCATGGGAAGGGTCTAGGTGGGAAGTGAGCCTTATCTACCCAACCCTGGGAGAGCAGCAGGTAAAAGAAGGTAGCCCTTCTCACCCCAGGCTCTTCTTGGACATGAAAACTGACTGATCACTCAACAAGCCTCCCTCTAGCACCTTTAGGGTTTCATGGATGCTTTTCACAAAAACTCAACATCCATTTTTGGATCTTTCCTTATTATGGTAAATGTGTGTTCATCCTTCGTTGCCAAAGAAGATCATGCCATCAGAGAAATAATGACATGACTTGCACTTGACTTTGTTTTGAGTGAGGGAGGGCTGTGCAGGTCACCAGCCTTACTTCTCCTTCAGAATCATCTGAATCCAATGACCCAATATTCCTCAGGATGACTGGAGATGACCCAGGATGAGGCAACTGGGGTTAAGTGACTTGCCCAAGGTCACACAGCTAGTGAGTGTCAAGTGTCTGAGGTGAGATTTGAACTCAGGTCCTCCTGACTCCTGCACTGGTGTTCTATCCACTTCACCACCTAGTTGATAAGGAAGTGTTAGGAGAGATGTGATTGTTGAGTCTGGAAAAGGGAAGGCACTGGAGGGATTTGAAATTAAAGGACCTGGGTTCAAAACCTGACTCTCCCACTTAAGACCTTTGTGCAAGGCCCTTCCCCTCTCTGGGCCTCAGTTTCCTCATCTGTAAAATAAGAGGGTTGAACCTGATATCTCGGGCCTCTATTAATTCTAAGTCCGTAATCTTATTATACAAAGATTATGGATCAAGAAAGTCAGTAAATATTTACTAAGTCCCTACTGTGCATGAGACCTGAGTAGATGCTGGGAATAGATAACATAGGGCTGATCCTTGAAGAGTTTACATTCTGGACTTGAAGTCAGACAGATCTGTGTTCGAATCCTGCCTCAGATACTTCATGGCTGTTTGGCCAGAGACCACTCACATTTCTCTGATGTTCAGTTTCTTCATCTGTCTGTATCTCCCAGGGTTGAGGGGAAATTCAAATGAGGTGATTTATGTAAAGTGCTCGGCAAACTTTGAAGCGCCATCTAAAATATTG
The DNA here is from genome assembly GCF_028372415.1 of Notamacropus eugenii. Lineage (NCBI taxonomy): Eukaryota > Metazoa > Chordata > Mammalia > Diprotodontia > Macropodidae > Notamacropus > Notamacropus eugenii. The sequence goes on from NC_092875.1 coordinate 17,715,967, forward strand.
GCTGTTGTTACAGTTTCTAGAGTGGATGTGACCTATTCAGAAATAAATGTCAGTTGTGTGGAAGAGTCTGTGATGGAAAGGAGCCTTGGTTGGTTGTCCAAGGAAGGTACTAATGAACTGTTCTCCTATCTCCCACATAGAGTCTGGAAATGGAGGTAGACTGCTATGTGTGAGAGGCCTTGGTTTGACAAAAGCCACATAAACACGAGGAGAAGCCACCACAACGGAGACCACAGAATTTCTGATCCCTACTGAGAAGGAGTGCAGGTCCACAGGCCATAGGGCTGAGCCTTGCAACTTCTTGAGGGGCCTTTCTAGCTTGTGCAGCTGTGATCTCCTTGGCCAGTCCAGACCTGCACCAAGCCAGGCTTTCCCAGTGCCAGACACCAGCACCTCCATCTCCTTCCAGCTTTTCAACAGTCATTTTCCAAAGCAGAAGAGAGAGCTCTATCCCTTCCTCTCAGTGTTTGGGCATCTCATACTTTTCCAATACATTTGGTGCTGCCTGGAAACCACAACAAACCATATAGGAACAAGCGAACACGTTGCTCCTGGCCTGTCTTGCAGTCAGGGGCCTTGAACCGATTATGCCTGATGGGGAACACATGCTGGGAGGAAGTGCCTAATGAACTTTTCATTCTTTCCATTTTATCTTTTTGTAAAGATAAGTTTTCTGGAAACGATGGACTATTTTGATGTGGTTTGATCACGTTGTTCAACTGTGACCAGCGGACCACAGTCGCGCGGCTGCTGTTTGCTCAGAGAGCTCCTCACCCATGGGTTGTAGTTACTTGTGGGTTTGGAGTCGGTGTCCAAGCAGCTAGCCCTCCATCAGAACAGAAGGATGACTGAGATGAGACTAGGGAAAGACAGAGATGTGAATGAGCCAAGGTGTCAGGGCCCAAAACTGAGTGTGGTCAGAGGGAACGTCAGAATCATGGTGGGCAAAGGGACGGCTGAAAGAGCCTCTGCTAATGTCCCCTCAATTTCTGTCTCTTCATACTGTTATAATTAGTGTTCTAGGTTGTCCAATAGTAGTGGAGAGATGTGGCATCCTTATCTGATGCCTGAACACAGCGAGGAAGTTTCTAGTGTTTATCATTACAAAACAGTCTCACTCTTCATTTTAGAGACCTGTGTTTTACATATTGAGAGACCTCCCACACCTGGGCTTTTAAAGGTTCTTAATCTAAGTGAGCTTTCAAAGGCTTTTTCTGCGTCCCTCTGTCTCTGTCTCTGTCTCTGTCTCTGTCTCTGTCTCTCTCTCTCTGTCTCTCTGTCTCTCTCTCTGTCTCTCTCTCTGTCTCTCTCTCTCTCTGTCTCTCTCTGTCTCTCTCTGTCTCTCTGTCTCTCTCTCTCTCTCTCTCTCTCTCTCTCTCTCTCTCTCTCTCTCTCTCTCTCTGTCTCTCTCTCTCGATCTAATGTGAGTTTTCTTCTTTTTTGTGATTTGTGAAGCACGCTGTTTCCTAACAAGCCTTGTATCCTTTGTATTAGGCCACCTTGACTTCAAAACAATTTCAACCAAGACAACAAAGGAACAGCTGAGAATTAGTACATGGAGAAGATTGGAAGACTGGGGCTTCAAGAAAAATCTTTTCTGGGCCAAGTTCTATACTAGGGAAAGAGACAAGCTCTGGCATGGACTCCCACAGAGCTTGGTTCCTGGGCAATTTCTAGTTCACTAAGTGGAAGGCTGCCCACCTTGCAGGGCGTGATTTCTGGAGAGCCTGGTGTTTCCAGGAGACATAGATATGGAGGACATTCTCCACAACTGGTAGCTCTCCCTGGAAGCATACATCTGTCCCACCTCTGGAGTCAACCCATTGGGTTTTGCTTTTGAATCAAACACCAACCACAGGACGTGGTGTTACTGCCTTCCCTGAGCTGTGCTCCATCATAGTCTGTCCTTTGCTCTGCCTCTTCTTGCCCATACTCCTGCTGGAGTCAAGCATCTGAGTCTGGTCTCTCTGGGCCTGGAATGTCTGTCTTCTCCCTGGCCATACCTTCCTGTCACTCCCTCGGGGCCTCTGGCACTCTTTGTCTCAGTGACTCCCCTGGATGAGGGGCTCCTTTCACTGTTGGTGTCTTAATATGCCTTGGAGTCTTGAAGCTGGAAGTGACCTCCAGGGCCTCTGAGGCTATCCCTTCAGGCTCAAGGAGGAGAAGGGACTTATCCATGGTCACACAGTGTTTCCAAAAAGGGTGTGAACATCCTCCCAAAGACTCTCAGTCTTGAAATAATTCAAGGTTCAGCCCAAGACAATAACAACTCAAACTTCTTTAGCACTTTCAAGTTTAAAAACCACTTTTTTCCAGAACTGTCTTCCCCTTGGTAGAGAAGTAGCCAAGAGTAGTGGAGAGAAAGCCAGCCTTGGAGTCAATATGACCTGGGTTCAAGTCTTGCCTCAGACAGATACCAGCATTATGACCCTGGGCAAGTGATCCAGTCACCTCTTTTGAGACAACATGTTGTATAAAAGGCACCAACCTGGGCTAGTGGAGGGACTTTCTTCCCATGACAGTTTCCTGTATGGATGAAAATCATAGGCCTAGTCTCTATCCCTGACCTTCTGTGGTTGGGAGTACAAGTCATTCCCATTTTATAGAAGAGGAAACTAAGGACTCCGAGGACTTAATTAAGTTACCTGTGGCCACAGCACTGGTGTGTATCAGAGCTGGGAGTCCGAGGTGTAAAAGGAGAGATTTGTAGCTAGGATAGAGACATGGAGTCCTGCACCTCAGAGGGCAGGCATCAAGGCCACCCTTCCATCTGAGCTGAACCACAGATGCCCCCTCTGACATGCCTGACACTTCTGGTGGGACAGAAACATCTCACCTCCAGTCCTATCCCTGCTGCCCATCTCTTCCACTCAGCAGCGTAGAGAAGCCCTCAGGGGCCGGCTATAAATACTTGTTACATCACCTACTTGTTTCTCCCTTTAGGCTTAGTGCTTGAGTGTCAAGAAACAGGAAGTAATCCTATTAGGAATTAAAATCAAAGAGAGAATTGTGTCTGCCACCAGGGTGTGAAGGGAGCTAGCTAAAAGAAGGTGGAGGAGAGAGCTAGCTACATCTCATCCTTCTCACCTTCATATCTCACTGAGTGACATTCAAATGGTCAGAACTGAGCTGGCAGTGTGTGGATGATGGGCACATTCCTGGGCTAAAGAACCTGCTCTGAGATGCTTACACTCCTTCCAAGGGCCCAAGAATCCCCAGGGAGGTTCCCAAGCCTCTACCAATCCCTATCCTCAGCCAAGGACAGTGGGGAAGGGGCCTAGTGCCTCTCCTCCCCAGCCCTGGAGAAGGGGGTGGCCATGGATAGAGAGAGTCAGATGTTTGCCAGCCCCGGTAACCTCTCCTCTTCCCTTCTATTTTCTGCTCAAACCTTAACCCTCAGAAAGAAGGCACATGGTTTGTATGGCAGCCAATGCCATGGAGAATGGCAGCAGGGTGGGATGGAGAGAGTCCACCACTTGGTTCAAGGTCTCTGTGTACCTTAGCAGGTGCGTGGCCTTGAGCAAGTCAGAGACCATCTCTGAGTCCCATCTCCCCTGGAAAATGGAATGATTTAGGGAACCTTCTTTATTCACAAGGTCATTGTGGGCGAGTTAAAAAATAAACACCCCTCTCACAAAGCCCAGCCTCATTGAAGATTCCCTCACCAGATCAGTCCAAGGCAACAAGAAATTCAGCTGGGACAGTCAGGAGGATTCCACAGACCATCCAGCATCCAGCAGGCTGAGAGCTGGGAAGAACAGCCCAGGGACAGCAAACTGGACTCCATTATCCTGCCCCCTCCCCACAGTCCCCTGAGCCATCTATCTCCTTGTAGCTCCGTCCAAAGGCTTGGCTTCATGAGAACTGGTCCGTGTGCCAGAGGCCACCTGTTCGCTGCTGTTCCCCAGTGCTCTGATGGGTCATGCAGGAAAATGTTTACGAAAGAGTATGTTGGTGCTGAGGAACCTCAAGTTTGTCTGTGGACTCAGTTTTGCTTGGAGCCTTCCCACGAACTGGGGATGAATCTGACCCAGAAAAGGACTTCCACCTAGAGAATACATGCTGAGCTTTCAAAAGATTCCAAGGCCTTGGGTGAATGATTGCTGCAGGCTCTGTGGATTTCCCAGCAGCCCCCAGCCAGATAAGGCTTGGTCATTTGGGTTTTGGCCAAGCGATAGACAAAGTGCAGGTGTCAGATTCAGAGCCCTTGTGAGATACTGAGACAGTTTCCAACCAGGAAATGCCCATTTAAACAAACATGCAGCGATCACGATCTAGTGCCCGCCTTCCTTCTTCTGGCCAGACCTTACATTCAGCATCCTAAAGGGTGCCATCTTTCTGAAGGATGGAGCAGGGCTCCACAGACAAGTCACCTTCCCTGAGTCCCTTCTCTCATGTGCAAATTTGGAGGCTGGGACCAAAATCTGAGGCTCCCTGGGCTCTTTGAACTTAGATGGAGAAAAACACATCTTTATTTACATAGGATTGGTCTCCTTTGTATAGCTCTACATTTAAAAGCATTATTCTGAGTCAGCACTCTGCCAGGACATGGGGAAGCCCATGGCCTGATCTGTAGGGTTCCTCTCAGCCTCAGAGGCCCTTCCCAGTATGGACCTGGCTCTCAGAGCAGTCTCAGCCACTGACAGCATGCGCCAGTCCTCGGACAGTCAGTGCTGGAGGGAGGGGGAGGACAGAGGGTTTGCCTGAGGCAGTGGTGAGAGAGAAGGCTGTAGGGGAAGTTTGGGGTCAGGAACTTCAGTGCTTGTCCAAGGAATGGGCTTTATCCCAGAAGGAGTCAGGGATCCATCAAAGATGTCTGAGCAGGGGGTGCTTTATGTTTCCATACAGGGAACCTCTCTGTGACAACATCATGCTCCACCTAGCAGAACTTAGTGTTGTTGAGTAGACGGACCTTTCTGCCCTTTGACTTACTCTGGGAACTTGGTAGAATTGGGGTTTTTGGTTTTGATTTCATCTTTGTGAAAAGTTCCTTGAGCCAGGCGTAGACCCCCAAGGGCATCCCAGACTTGTGTCTGTAAAGTCCCAGGATATTTTTGGCTCTGAGAAGACGCCTCCGTTATCACTAGCCCCACACCCCTCATTTGACATTTGGGAGCACCAAGGGCAACAATTCATGGCAGAGGTTGAGGCCCAGGAAGCTCCCAGTCAGGCCTGGGCCCTGGCCTTCCTCTTCCTCTGTGATGTCCGTCCTTCTTGCTGCTCTTTTTACAGAGCCTGCGCCAGCAGTGAGACGGAGAGTGAGGCCGGAGAGATCATGGACCAGCAGTTTGAGGAGATGCACAGCAAGTTGGCCTCCATCACAGACCCAACAGGCTTCCTGAGGATGGTCAGCCGGAATCACCTCTTTAATAGGTGAGTGCTGGGCTTGTGCTGGGCTCATGCTGGCCTGGGGTCCTGGCTACCAGCTGGTGCCCTCCCTGCACAGGCCTCCAAAGCTACCTCCTAAACCAAAGTGTGAAGCAGATACAGTTGGGCTTGGTGATAATCCTTCTTTGGCTCAGAGGGGAGGCCTAGGGGGCATCAGCTGCTTCTCTAAATAGCCTTACAGTTACTTTCTGGAACAACAGTCTGACAGAAACAGGGATACCCATTAACTAAGTTCTGTGGGTGGCCTCTAGGCCAAGCTTCAGCACTGACCCCCTTACCAGGGTCTGAGAGTGTCTAGGAACAGTGGGGAGACAAACATTGTGGGAGGGAATAGTTAGAGATAGACAGACAGACAGGAGGAACTCCTATACCTGTGCTCATCTTTCTGACTGAAGTCTGGAGGGACCCAGGGATGTGCCTATCCCCTTCTTCGTGGTTTAAGGAACACTTTGGTACATAGCTCCCACAAAGCTCCCGTAAAAGGCTTTGGTGGAAACTGTCCCAGTGACAGCCCATAGGCCTTCTACCAGGGTGGTTTAGGACTCATGCCCAGAAGCTGCAGAGCCCCCAACCTCTGTCACTGGGTCCCTGGGAGACAACCAGCAAGCGGTTCAGGGGAGGCTGCTGTTGCGCTGCTTCACTGTTTCACTAGCAACAAATTGGCAGCCCCATCCTGCAGCCCCTTGGGAGGGGGTGGGGGAGCCTGCCACAAATGGAGGGGCTCCAGTTTAGAGCAGGTGTGAAGCAAGAGGCACGGTCCATGTAGGGGACGGAATGGGAGCAGAGAGAGATGAGACTCGCAGGTGGGTTCAGGGGGCAGCTTCTCCCCTCCTCCTCCCTTACTCTAGGTGGCTCAAAGGGAGCCAGGTGTCAGTGTCCCAGATGAACTTGGGAGCTCTCTGGACAGGATGTCAAACATCCCCAAGGGTCCAACTCCTGTGGCCTTCATTCCTACCCCTGCTTTGGCCAATGTCTCAGGATCAATTGAGTGCCTACTGTGTGCCAGCCCTACTATACAGGACACAAGGAATACAAACAGCAAAAATGAAACAGTTCCTGTCTTCAAGAAGCAGCCATTCTGCTGGGGTGAGGGGCACAACATGTGCCCAAATAAGTAGATGGAGGGAGGGAGAGAGAGAGAGAAAGGGAGGGAGAGAGGGAAGGAAGGAGAGAGAGAAAGGGAGAGAGGGAGGGAAGGAGAGAGAGAGAGAAAGGGAGGGAGGGAGGGAGAGAGACAGAGAGGGGGGAAGGGGGGAAAGAACAACTGAGGGAACCCAGAAAGATTCTGCTTAGGAGGTGATGCCAGAGGAGAGCATGGAAAGAGGCTCAGGGTGCTGTTCCCTCTGGCTGGCGGGGGCATTTGGGAGTAGGGCCATAGTGGGGATTCTTCAGCTAGCATGGCTCTGCTACAACACTTGTTTGGACAATGGGAATGCTTCAAGTGGTTGATATTTTAGGGAGCAAACTGAATATAATGCAAATTTCACCTTTGCTTCTGCATAAATTCATCCAAGAGAAACTGTGAGAATGTGGAAAATGCCCGACTTCCCGGCACCTTCCAGGCTGCATCCTTTCTGCACAGGAAGGGCCCAGGAGCTGAGGAGGCCTGGGCCGGCCCCCAAGGCCTGCCCTCTGTGATGGTCAGGTGGATGCTGCTGCTAATGCATTTCTTAATCGTTTCTTTTAATGCGGGTGAAGTGGTGCTACCACTTGCAGTAGGTTCTCATCTCTTATTAATGTGTCTTTGATGAAGAGTTTGGCTTGACCATCGCCCCCTGGAAAAATAAAGTGAATGAAGACCATTTATCACGCAGAATATAGCTGCAGTTGGATGGATGACCTCTAGAGCTTGCCTGTGTGCATGCACATGCATGCATGTCTACATGTACGTATGCATGTATGTGTGTGTACTGTGTGTGTGTACATGTGTGTGCAGGGGGGAGTATGCAGTACAAACTGACAACAAATTGGACCCAGAATTAAACAGAAGGGAGGCTGGATCACCTTTAGGAAGTTACAAAGCTCCTTTAATGGCCCCAGCCCTCAGATACCAAAATTCTGCCTCTGTTGTTGTAGCCAAAGAACTGGAAATGAATTTTCCAGGTCAGTTGAAAGGTCCATGGGACCATGACCTTTGACCAGTGAAGAAATTGAAAGAAGGCAAGCATACCAGATGTCCCTGGGGAGATGACCAGACAAGTGGAGGGGCTGGTCACATGGCAGGCACCAGGCAGACAACTGGACAGGAGGACACAGGACAAGGCGAAGCATGAGAGAGTGCAGCCAGAAGCCTTGGAGGATGGGCAGATGCTGCTGCTGAAAGGAAGGTTGAAGCTGCTGAGATCCCTCAGCCATTTGCATAGTGGGCATGCAGAGCCATTTTCTGGTCCTCCTGCCACCTCTCTGATCAAACCCTCTCCATCTTCTTTGCTGGGTCATCAGATGTAGCTGAGTGGGAGGACCCAGGTCTTCACCCTGAGCCATCATGGCCTTCCCTCCATTGACCTTGTCCGTGAAGATCCCTCTAGGTCTACACACCCCATTGCTTGCCTTCCCTCCTAAGCTCTAGACCTGCCTCTCCAGCTCTCACCTGTCAGGCCTCTCCACCTAGATGTCCTGCACGGATCTGAAATGAGACACACCAGACAGAGAATTCTTCTTTCCCTAAGGCAGCCTCTCTTTTTAGCTTTCCTGTTTGTGTTGAGGCACATCAGCAACTCCCTTAACTCAACTCCTGCGTTGAACTAGCTGCCACATCTTGGCACCTCAACATCCCAGCTTCTCCCCATCTGTCTTCTCTCCACTCCCACGGCCTCGCTCCGGTTCAGACACTTGCTCCTCTTCCCTGGATGATTGCACCTGCCTCTTAATTGACCTCCTCTCTCCCAGCCTCTGCACACCTGCTGTGAGAGGGATGGCCATGTGCCTTCCTTACTCACAAAGCTTTAGTAACTTCCTCCATGCCCCAAAACATAATACAAGTCCCTCTGTCTGCTTTTTAAAGCCTGTGGTTCTCCTTCCAGACTGAGCCAAACTGACCTCTGCTGTGCCCCATCGATGACTTTCCAGCTCCCCTCAGGGCTCTGCTCAAGGACCACAGCCCTCCAGAGATCTTTCCCAGTTAAGGAGCACCACCCCCTTCCCTGAAGTCTTAGTGGAGAAGAGAGGGGATGCCATTCTTAACATTATTCCCATTTTAGAGACGATCAAAGGACCATGAGTTGATTTGTCCATAGTTGTGCCAAGTCATATCCAGGTCCTCTGACCCCATGTCCTGGCTGGCCTCGACCTCTGCACCTCACGCTGAGCAGCACCAGCAGCCTCTGACTGCGCCTCCCCAAACGTAGCCCAAGTGTTTGAGACTGTGGTAGAGGACCTGTTTCATCACGAAGATGGCTGCAGAGTGGAGAAAGGGGACAAATATGTGTGCCAGCAAACCCCAAAGAACCTCCAAATGAAGCCTCTTCATAGGATCACAGGTTTAGACGCATGCGGTCCTGCCACCCTCATTTTATGGGTGAAGACACTGAGACCAGAGAGTTGAGTCACCAGCCTGAGGCCCCACAGCTGGTGTCTAGGCAGGATTTGGACCCACAGCTTCCTGAATCCAAGTCCAGCGTTCCCCCACATGTTTCAAATATTAATGGTACATCCAGGATGACAAAGGACCCTAAATCCAGGCCATGTGAGGAGATTTTGCCTAGAGCAGAGGACTGGGGCGGAGCAAGACAGTCACCTTCATGGATGTGAGGGGCTGTTGCATAGAAGAGGGATTAGCCTTATTATGGTCAGACCCAAAGGCAGAGCTGGGAATAACTGAGGGAACAGATTTCAGTTTTGTGTTCAGAAGTAGAATGGAGTGCCCATCCGTCAGCTGTGGTGTAGTGAGGTTCCTTTGGGACTCAGCTGTCCTCCCAACCCTAAACTGGGTGATTTTTTGTCCCGAGGGCCTCTGGGCTTCCTTCAGAAAGTCTGTGAGTCAGTGGGTCCATTGCTGTAGGGAGCTCTGCAGCGGCTTGTCTGACCTGGGAGTTAATCGCTTAATGTCCCAAGCCTCAGTTTCCTCAGCTGTAAAATGGGGTAACACTTTCCTCATGGGGCTCTTGGGATCATGTGAAATGTTGTTCATGTAAGTGCCATGGAAGTGTAAAGCAATATTGAAATGTGAGAGTACAACAGTAAGAATAGCCTGGTGGGCTGGGGGTGGGGGTGGCAAGCAGCTGCCTTTCCAGGGCATCAGTGGTTGCCATGACAGGGCTGATGGAGCCTTGGCATAGGGGCTGAAGCTGCTTGTTTAGCCCACTTGGAGAAAGGAGTCAACTCTCCTTTCCCCAAACTGGGTCAGCTGGAGCTAGGGGACAGCCCCCCAAATTGAGCAGGATTTCCCAGCCTCTGACCAAGCTCAGGACAGGCCCTGTGGAGGCCAAGAGGTCACGCCTGGAGGAGGCATCTCACCAGATGCCCAGTATCCTGCCTGGCCTCTGGGACTCCTCCACTTTGGTCCTTCCATGGGGGCATTGGATGCTTAAGTGCCAGCTGCTCACTTTAGTGGGCTGAAAGAAGAGGTTCCTACTGGTAATTTCAGTCAAGTGAAGCAGCCTGTTGTTTTTATCTTGCACGTTAGAGAATTGGTTTTTGTTTCGGCTTTGTTTTCTGGGGTTTTGCAACGGCTGATATGTCTCCTGTACCCAGGCAGAAGGTAAATCAGTATTTTGAGCCCGGAGCAAAGGGCTGCTCATTAACACAGACCCAGGATGTCTCTGTTGTCTGAGTGCCTTTTCAGCAATGGTGACTCCCAGAGCACCCTGAAGTGTTCCTTGTGTCTTTCCCACAAAGCCAGTCTGCAGTTGTTAGAAGCCTCCTGGGGATTCACTGTTCTATGAACTCCTGAGACCCGAGCTGCTGCAAATGGGAGGCAAAGCCTCACACTTGGGTGCTTGAAGCTGCTTGCTCAGATGTGGGACTGATCCTGGGGTAGGTGAGCTAAAACACACTAATCTATAGAAGAGGGAAGAAAGAACAGAGAGAAAGTCTATCGCTTCCAACAAAACAGAAAGGACAAGAGAGACTCATATTCACACTGATATCTATCCTTCCCCACCCAGCTCAGAGACCCAGACCAGCAGATGGGTGTGAGCACACGTGTGAATATGCATGTATGTGAACACAGGTGGGAGAGGTGTACATACATGTGCCCTCGTGGGGTGGTGGAGTTTTGCCTGCAGGTTCCTCAAGTCGTGGAGCCTGGCTGGTATGTGGCTACCTCTGATGTGGGCCCACCTTCCTGACAGAAGCCCTGGTCCTGGTAACGCTGTCTCAAGTGTTGCTGATGCCTTGTCCCAGACTGGGGCCATTCTGTGCCCTTTGGGAGACGGTGGCAGAGTCCATCCCCACAGGGACGCACCCTGGTCCTCTCAGTTTTTTGTGTATTCCTTGATTCACCCTCCTGAGGCACTGGAGAGATGCTTCTACAAGCAAATCACCACACATGCAGATAGTTCATCAAACAAGAGGTCACACAGATGTGCATGCAAGGGTTTGTGTGTGAATGTGGGCACAGTCATACAGAGGTCCTGACCCACTGCCACGTCGGGGGCACTTCTCACTGGGTCACGCTGCCAAGATGCTCATGTTTGCATGACCATCGAAGGAAGGCAGATCCAGTGCAGCCTCAATCCTGAGGAACATTGTCTGACCCACAGTGTGACTGGCTCAAGTTCAGACTTGATGAGGAGACTTTCCTGGCAAAGGGCCTTGTGGGTCTTTGTTGCCTCCCCTTCCCTCACAATCGCTACAAATCCTTGATTTTCAGTTGACTGCAATCCCCACTCAGTCCATCTAGCCTGTGGTGCCATCCTGTCCCCACTGAGTGCATCATCCTGGCTGGACACACACATATGTGAGCTCATGAGCCCTCAGCCAGCCTAGGAGCCCCATGGGAGCCGGGGCTCACACTCAATTCCGCTGGATTTTGAATCAAGGCTTAGCTTTCAGGCTGCTCACTGGGCCCCACAGGCTTCTGCTGGTTTGCACAATCTTTAGCTTTCATGTTAAAGCAAAGAGCTGATGCTAATGAGCAGGACTGATACGTTGCCAGCACATAATAGCACACCAGAGATGCCCTCAGAGGGCACCGCTGTCACAAGACCTCCGTGTGGTGTCCAGTGCTGACTGGCAGAGCAGGACTCAGAAGATGTAAGACAAAGGAAAAGGAGAGGCTGGTTCCAGGCCAACACTGGGTCCATTCTCTCCTGGAAGAGCTGGCATCCAGCCAAGCCAGGGAGGGAGACGAGTCATCACTTAGACCTGCCCTTCCCATCCAGGGAGTCCCAGGACACTTGGACCCAGAGTCAGCCTGCAATTAAGGAACAGAGTGGGCAGGAACCAACTGTAATTTACTGGGGGAAGTAGTTAACATGTGGCATCTGACAGCATCATTCCCAGGGGCTCAAACCCACTCTGAGGCTTCAGGGGGAAGGAAGATTCTTTCCTTGTGCCAACATCTGTAAGAAAAAACTAACGGAAAGGCTCTTCTGACTATGTGAATATAATAGATTTTGCCAATTTATTTTTCTGTTGATGTCTTAAAACCTGGCAGGAGCTGACACCTGTTTAAATCAGGAAGTCAGCCAGCCCCTTGGCAGGTGCAGAATATTTTTCCAAGCCATCAGGTGGGATATTAGAGCATCCTCGGCTCTGTGAGGATCCAAAGAGAAAGAGTTGGAAAAATGTGCAACCAAACCCACCCCCTTTCTAGGCTACTTGACCATAGGAAGAAGCCAGCAGATCACTGAATCACAGGATTATGGGATCTGGAACTCAGCTTGACCTTTGAGACCATCCTGTCCTGCTCCTTTATCTTCCAGATGAGGAAACAGGGCTCAAGAGGGACCCAGACAGTGGAAGGCTGCATGTCACAGCCATAGCAGGTCTCTGACCCTGAATCCATTGCTCCCCCCACTCATCTGGGCTCATATGAGGAAGCTCAGTAATGGAGAGAGAAAGGGGCTGTCCTGGAAAGTTACGGGAACAAGGAGCCGACAGTGGGGCTGTAGCTACATGGAAAATGATGACTGATTTTTTCCCCCCTCCTTTAGAGGTCACCGAGTTGTGCCTTCATTGAGTGCACATGGCTAGGAGCTGTCGCTGTGATGGGAGGGTCACTAGCTTGCTTTCTGAACCTTCTGGGTAGGCAGGAAACCTTTGGCATGGGGCCCTCTAGTGGTCATCTGGTCCTCGGAGCCATGACTGAGGTTCCCAGCACCACTGATGGGAAAGAGAAGAGCCATTGGAGGTCGTTTAATCCAACCCCTTAGTTTTACGAATGGAGAAACTGAGGGCCAGAGCAGCAAAGGGACTTGCCCCAAGGCCACACAGGTGGTGAGCTGCAGAGCCGTGATTCCCACCATGCCCTTCTCATCCTGACTTAGAATTCCGAGATTTACAGGTCAGTGTGGAGGGTGTTCTCAGAGACTAGCTCTCTTGGCTTAGAGTTGAGGAAACTAAGGCTCTGTATAAAAACTGGGTGTTTTGTATCCAGCAACACACTATCCATCTGTCTGTCTGTGTGTCCTGGAAAAGTCACTGCCACATCCGGGGAGGATGGGACCCAGAGGGCTGCTGTGCCTGGAGGTCTCTGAGCTGATGAGAAGCTGGTGAGACTGGCTCCCTAGAAAGTGAAAATGAATGATAAAGAGATCTCGGAAAGGTGAGAAAACAGGTTTCCCAGAAGACTGAGGGAGCTGATTAGCATGGGAAGAGAAAGAAGTGACAGACACCAGAGAAAAGCCAGGCACATCTTTCCTGGAGCTGCTGTACCTCCAGACTGTGGGATTTCTCTCCTTTTTAAAGAAATAAGTAATGATTCAGGTGTGTGTCATTTCCACAGCAGGCTCCTGAATGAGAACAGGGCTCTTCCCTTTGCCCCCGTCCCTCCCCCCCCCCCCACGCTTTGGCATCCTTTCCTGGTGGGGTGGGAATTGTGGGTCTTGTGGCAAGTCCCATTCAGTGTGAAACCGTGCTAATGAGGCTTGAGATGGAAGCAGACTCTTCAGCGAGAGAGTGACAGTCAGGACTCCCAATACAGAACCTTGTCAGACTCACTGCTGTAATTTAAAAGAAAACCTAAATCTGGATGATTTGCTACTGGTACTCTTTCTCATGGGTCCCCATTTTCCTGGATGCTTCCTGTACTGCTGGACACAGGTGGGGTGTGTCTCTTGGCATTTTCAGACACCTGACTATGCAGCAGCCTGAGATCAGCTCTCAACAATGGCTGTTGACTCACCTAGGAGCCGTCTCCCAAGGCCTCTGGCCCCAGTGAGGGAGAAACAGGCAGAGACCTGCTCTGCCTTCCTGAAGATATGAAAGATGAGTCAAAGATGCTGGTCCCAAAGAAATCCCATAGCCTTGTGGAAAGTGCCTAGCCCTCAGATGTGACCATGGAGGGTTTGGGGGACAGAAACCATCCAGACATGGCTTTCCTAGAACTTTACCCCTCAGAGACAGTGACAGCTCTATAAACATTGGGCCAGCACCCCAGAAGCCAGCCAGGTTCTAGGGTCAGCACAGAAGGTCATCTTATATTGGCCTTATAACTGACTCTAGCCTTCCCCTTCCAGGTAGGAGAGGCAGCTTCCTCTCCTGCACCAGCTGGTGTGGGCTGAGGGGGTGCCCCACCAAACCCCACGGCCAGTCCCAGGCATGGGAATCTGTGTGGTGTGGGAGTGTGGTGCTGAGATGCTGCCACCTGGGCACCTTGTTGGGCCAAGCCAGTGCTCCAGAGAGGCATCAGACATCCTGGAGTCTATACAAATGAACGTTGGCACCATGAAAGGCCTGGGGCCGGGAGTCTGTAGGTCTCTGGTGGCCATAGCCTAGAGGCTTCTAGCATGAAAGTCTGGAAAACACTAAGAGAAATAGTCTATCATGATGCAGTCAAAAGGACGTGCCTGTGGGAAAATGGGAGAGAACTGTGCCTTTTTCAGAACTGGAAGAAAGCTTGGAGGCAACGAGTATGACCCCTTCATGTGAAAGGACCAGAGGAGGAACTTGACCTGGTGCATGCCCAAGGTCCCATAGCAAATCAGTTATGGAAAGAGGTTCATCTGATGGGAATGTCCCAGTGCCACCAAAAAGGGCCCATCCTCTGCAGGCCTTAGTGGGTGGCGGGCGCTGTGCTGGGCATGAGACATACAGAGAACAAACAACGACACTGCCCCTGCCCTGGCGTAGCTTACATACTGGTGGAGGGGACATGGACAAAACTTACTGGGAACGTAGGCTCCTCAAAGATGGGACCTTGGGTGGGCAGAAGCCCTGGAGTGGAGCCTTGGGGTGCTTGGGGCTCCAGGATACAGGGGTAAGGAGGGAGAGCATTCCAGGCACAGGGCGCCAGGGCGAGAGACAAACGTCCCACACTGGGAGTAGCAAAGGGGTCATTCTGGCCAGAATTTGCCAAGTCCCATGGAGAGTCTGATGTAAAACACAAGTGTGAGCTGCAGTCAGATTGTAAAGGACTTGGGGTCAAGCCTTTAGTCCTCCTACCTCCAAGCCCAGCTGCCTCAGGCACAGGTCAGACTTGATGCCTTCCGAGGTCTCGTCCAGCTCTGAAATTCGTGTGTGCACTGGGAGGCTGGAGCATGGCTAGCTGGTGCTTGTGCAGCACACTAACTACTGTGAATGAATGAGTGAAGGGTTTATTAAACCCTTATTGTGTGCTGAGCACTGTGCTAGGAGATGGAATACAGAAAGAGAAGCCAGCCAGTCCCTGCTGATCAGGAGCCCCCGTTGGGATGAGGACCCTTCAGCTGCAAGTCAAAGGGAAGGGTCCCATGGTTCTCTCGGGCTGGTGGCAAGCAGAAGACGAAGCCTCTTCTGTGTGCACATAATGCCTGGTAACTGTGGCTGCACCCCTGCAGGTCTACACTGCTTGTCCCTAGGGGCGGCTGTCCAGGATAGTGGCTGAGGGTACTGGGCTAGAAGCCTGGCTGTTCCCAAGGCCCTTGGGCTCCTGGTCTTGGGTTGTCTGCAACAGGGTCTGGGGGAGGTGGTGGTTGAGGGTGGAGTTTGACTTGCCTGGCTCATGCTGTCTCCTGACTCATCCTTGGGGCTCCTGCTGCTTCATCAGGGCTGGCCTGGCTGCCTTGTGGGCATAGTCAGTTGATGGGTAGGATGGCCCCTTCTCCATGAGAGCTGCTTCCTCAGACCGTGGCTGTCAGAACAGAGCAGGAAGGAGAAGCCCCTTCCAGGGTTCTTGTGCCCATCCTCCTCTTGGTGGCAGCCTGTCAGCAGGTGTAACTGCTGGTAGTGATGAGGAAAGTGGGTGCCTTATCTACAATAATTCCTTTCTTCTGTTGGACAGAGCATTAAATAATAAATAATTTATGAACTTGAGAGATAATTGCAGTCTACCCAAACATCTGCTTGTCTTCACAGAGGCGTTTTCACCAAAGGTTAGACTTGGAACTTGGACTTGGGAGAGAGTTTGCCCAGCTTCTTCCCATTGATTGGTTGTGTGATCTTGGCAAATCATTGTTCCTGGGGGCCTCCCTGTAAAATAAGGGAGATTGGGAAGCCGAGCATCTGAGTTCAATGTGACCAAGACGAGTCCCTTCCTCCCCTGAGCCTCAGTTTCCTTCCTTGTCTCCTGTTGAGGAGAGTAGCCTCTCCAAGGGCCCTTCCTGGTGCAGAACCTCTGCCCCTTGTGCCCCCATCAGGTGTACACCAAGAGCCCCTCTGCATGCTGGCTGGTTGAGCTGCAGATGTGGCACTTGTGTCATGAGCATCCCCAGGAAAGCCCAGGAAACCAGACTCCCCACTACCATTGGGTGCCTTCCCCTCATGAGGGTGTTGATCTTCCCCAGCTTTGGGAAGGGAAAAGGGAGAATTCTGGGAATTTCTGGCCAGACTGGCTGCTCTTTCTGCTCCAAAGGCAGAAAACCTGCCCCCAGCCATCCCTGCATCCTTCTGTGTTAGGAGTCCATGCAGGATGGCTGCCCTGGAGAAAAAGGGAAGACGTAACCTCCACCCTCCAGCCGTTGTTCCTGACAGAGCTCCCCCCCTCCCACCGTTGGGGTCTGTTTTGAAAAGGGGAAAATACAGGGTGCGCCTGTTGTGGACTGATAGACATCATGTGAGGGATGAGATGCTAGGTGAGAGGCTGTGGGGGGCTGCCCAGTCAGGGAGGCGTGGTCACTTAGTGCAGTCAAGTTCACGTGGAGAAATTGTCCAGCTGTGGCAGAAGCGGCTCTCTGGTGCCACCTTCTGGGCATCGGTGGGGAAACAAGTCTACTCAGCAGGAGGGAGCCAAGGGACAGAAATGGTTGGGGGGCCACGCTGGCAGTTACCCCATAAAGGCAGCCTTAGTTTGGGAGGCCAGACATAGCCGCTGCCCTTCTAGGGGCCTCCAATCCCCCAGGCAGCTTCTCAACAGCAGTATCAAGGATAATGACAATAGTGATGGCAGTAGCTGACATCTGCATGGTACTTGAGGGAAGTAGAGAAACAGCAGCGTTATTGAGCTGAAGCGCCCAGGGGCACGCAGTAAGTGGGGGGCAGGTGTCCGACCTCAGTCATCTGCTCTTTGGATCAGCCCCTCCAGGGTCCCCTCGCTCATGGCCCCATCACAGCGAAGTAAGGAGGAAACCCTCCAGATCGCCACCACCTTGCTTGTCCTTATGCCCTTGCGTGGAGAGTGGGCAGCCTGAGGCTGGGCATCAGGGCTCCAGCCAGGGGAGCTCTGTAAGAAGCCTCCCCCCGTTCCTAGGCACGGTGCTCCCGTCTGTCCAAAGGCCAGACAGAGACAGACCTGGCCTGTGCAGCTTTGTCTTCTCCTCCTCTGTCCTTGCCTTTCACCCTGGGGATCGGCCAAGGAGCCCCAGGCATCATCTTCACGTTCCATTTTCAAGCATGTCAGGATGAAATAAGTGAAAGAGGAGGGATTATGCCCCCATTTTACAGTCAGGAGAGCTGAGGCATAGAAAATTACTCAGCCTACAACACAAAAGACACCATTACAATCTAAGAGATTGTTGTTGCGTTTGTCCTTCGTTGCCAAAGAAGACCATGCCCTCAGACACATGACATGACTTGCACTTGACTTTGTTTTGAGTGAGGGAGGGCTGTGCAGGTCACCAGTCTCACTTCTCCTCCACAGCCATCTGGATCCAGTGACTAGATACTCATTAGAATGACTGGACATGACCCAGGATGCACTGGGAGACCTTGGCCCCTTTGGGCCAAAGTCTATTCAGGTACTCACTTAGGATGAGGTAACCTTCATTCATTGACTAGAACAGCCCTCCCTCTCTCAAAAAAATCCAAGACATAAAATAAACAAAGCCACACATTTAAATTCTTTCTCTCCTGACTGCTTTTATTATAATTTGGATAGGCTCTGAGCCTGTAACAAAAACGGCTGTCTATGCCCAAAAGACTTCAGTAGGAAACAGATCCAGTCTCCCAAATCCTGATTCTCACCCAAGACTCCTGTGGCTGTGCCTGCATTGGCCCCTCCACCATCGCCATCTTCCCAGGGCTGGAACCCCAAGATGCAGTGCCCTGAGCCCGTCCCTGAAAGGAGGAGGGTTTGCAGTCATTCCAGGCATTGGCCACAGATTTTTAAAATCACAGAATGTGTTCATTCTCAAACAGCTCTAACTTTCCAGTGGTAAATAAGGGTTTAAGAACACGCGTTTTTCTACATTCCATACCGACCGAAGCAAATGAGATGTTTTCCTTATCATTCCATTTTCTAGAAAAGGTAATGATTTTATGGGTCATGTGGCCTAATCTTCCCCATTTTACAGATGGGCAACTAAAGTCCAGAGATGGAAAGGGAAGTGCCAAGCTAGAGACAGCACCAGAACCAAAACCTTGTGGGTCCCAGCCCAGTGGTTTGTCCCTGAAGCCTCTCGGGATCACAAGGCTCTCTCACCTACCTCCCCAAGTGAACCGCAGGTTCCTGTTCTGGCTTGGACTTCTTCATCTCTGCATTGTTTCTGACATTTTCCTTTTAGTCCATGTTAAGAACTCTTCCTCTCTTCATTTAAGCAAGGCAAGAGGCTCTGGCCAATGCTGAGACATCAGGAGTAGACTGTTGCTTTAATAGACATGAAAGAAATCACATATTCTGTTCAAAGTTATTGATGCAAAGAATGAGCGTTCTTAGAACGTCAGCTCTGGGGTCACTGACAAGAACTGAATTGTAGAGACATTCTAGCTTCTCTCATGCACTTGACAGACCAAGAACACGTGGTAAGAGGGCCCTTAAAACAGAGACAATAAGTGCTAGGAAGGATCTACGAAGGGCCTCAAAACAGAACGAACTCAGAACACAAAATTTTAGTGCTTAGGGATCTCTTAGAACGGGGTTTTCACCTTTGTGTGTCCTGGGCCTCTGACAGTCAGTTGGGTGATGCCCATGGATCTCTGCTCAGAATAATGTTTTAAAATACAGGGAGTAACAAAGGAAACCTACTATATTGAAATATAATTATAAAAATATCTTTAAATTTTGGTTCATGGACCTAATTTAGAGCATAAAACAGAATGTGAGCTGGGAGACAAGTTAGAGCTGAGAGCCACACTTACATGCCCCTTCATGGTTCAGAAAGCATTTTCCTCTTGGGTCTACCTACTACTCCACCTAGCTGCCTAAACTTCATTTAAAGATACATTTAACAAATACTTGGTATCAAAACCATCTCATGTGATTTGGCTTTGGGCCTAAACTGAAGGCGCTGGATTTCTCTTCTCTTAGCTGATCCTGCAGGCCCATGGTCCTGCCCAGACTTTCCCTTGGTACCATCAGTACCCCCTGAATGAGCTTTGGAAGCTTGGGGGAAAACAGATCAGCTTTTAAAGGAATAGATGATCTCCCATGCCCACACATCACATCAATTTTTCTAGAAAACTGCCATGAGGATCGATTAAACACACCTGGCCAAAGCCCCTCTTGTGAGGGCGAAGAGGAAGACCTTTGATGGAAGCAGTTGAGGGGGAGCTTGAGCTGCTGCTTCTGGTCTCGTGATGCTGCATTATGTACCTGCAGCTGCCCTCCACAGTGAGGACCTGCCTCCTCAGGACCTACTTTGGAAGGCCAGCAAAATCGCAGGATTTCATCTGTCCCAAGCCCCTTTATGACCCTTCCCATGAAAACTTTGGAATGAACGAGGGAAGCCAGAGTCCTCAGAAAGGCCCCTAGTAGGAAGGACTACTGCTTTATGATGGGCCCCCTCTACCTCCAACACCATGTACAGTCTGCTAAGGGGAACAGCCTGGACACAGCTTGTAAGGATCAGTCGTAACACTCAGACTGGCTTGCTGTGATGGGAACCCCCATGTTTGGTCTGGTTCTTCCTGGTCTGGAGAAAACAGCCATGTTGTGGGTTTGCCACCAGAGATGGAGGCCTCGGGGGGTAGTGAGTTCAAGCAGAGACCACTTGTTGGAAATGTTGAGGATGGGGCTCAGGACTGCGCAGGGGAGTGTCCTCATTGACTCTTAAAGACTGACGAGCTCACAGTCCGGATGTCACAGGGTTGTCTGCACTCCCCAGCACCACCTTCCATATAGAGAGGTGGTCTCAGGTGAACAGACCCCCATCCATGCAACACCAGTTACCCTCCCATTGGTCCCCACCCTTCTCAGTTTTTTAAGGGAACTGCCAAAGACAATGGAAGATCTTCCCTTGGGCTACACTGGAGTTAATGAGGTGCATGCACATCTACCCTGAATCCCAAACGGGGAAGGGACCTCAGAAGTCACAAGCAAATGAAGGTCCCTGCCTGCACATCCCCACTGGTAGGCTTCTACTCACAGAACTCACTACTCCATGAGGTGGTTTCAGACTGGATCTGTACAGAATCTGTGATGGGGAATGGGGAGAATAAAGACCAGCTGTGTCCCTGCCCCTGCCCCTTAGAACTGGTAATAATTGCTGAGGAGTCTTGTCTTTACCCTGTCTCCCTGTAGTGTCTTCTCCTCGTCCCTCCTTTTGACCACCCAGATCAAGGAGAAAAAAGTGTAATCACCTTGCATTTGGCTGCAGCACAAGAACTGGGGATATGAAATTAAGATGTTAACAATATGATGGACTTGCCTTTCTCCCAGAAATTCCAGAAGGCCTGAGGAGAAACACATCTAAGGGCTCTGAATGTCCCAAACCCAGGCCTGCTGTGGGACAAGTTAAAATGGAAGCTATGGACACTGTTTGGACCAGCTGCTATGTGGCACTCATATGACTGACCAGGTCAGGCTCCTGGTATCTAAGCATTCTCTGTTGACACCTGCCACAGGGCACCAACCCTTACAAGCTAACATGTCCAAAGAGGCATATGGGGAGTGCCCCATGTCTGTACACTGAACATTTCTCCAGCAGGAACTTTCTAGCACAATGAGATTGGACAGCCCCCTGGGCTTTGTTTGTGCAGAGTCTTTCATAGAGTGACCGTGCCATCCCTTGGCAAGTCCTGTCGCTCGGGGACAGCGTGTTCCTGTTGAGAGTGCATTTGATTGAATGAGGTTGACTCAAGATACCCTGTGAAAATGGCTTCAAGCTGCAGTCTCGTTGCTCCACATTCTCTGTGACATCCTTGCCTTGGTCTGAAATGCTCATGAAGCAAGAGAACTGGGGCATCTTCTCCTGCCTCCGCAGCATTACCCTGGAAGGGCACCAGTTACCCGTGTTTAATGCAGAGAGCCATATCTGCCAGGCGCACCAGAGTGGCCCCTCCCAGGGGACAGTCTGGCCCTGCTCCTAAGTGCTCTTTGCCAGATACTTGGCAGAATGAACTCAGCAGGTCTGTGAACACCACTTGAGGGCTGTGTCCGCCTCACCCCCTATGTGACTGGGGTCCCTAGGAGTTACATGTGTCCAGAGCAAGTGATTGTGACTTGACCATCATCAGTTATAGTGGCTGGGCCTGCAGACTCCCTATCCCTGGCAAGGAGCGAACCTCCGAGCTGGATGGCTGGCTCTTAGGGATTGAGCTGATCATATGTGAACACACACACACACACAGATGGAGAGAAACGCCCCAGAAAGTACAAATGCATTTAGCATGCATGTGGGCTTTGAGGGGTCTCTGTGTCATGAGACAGCCTAGGAGGGAAACCAGTCAACCACTAACATGTCTTGACCAACACTGAAGTGTTATGAATCAGGCAGTCAGCGCACTGATTCAGCTCCTTCTCCACGCTGGGAATGCCATCCAAAGCCATGCTCAAGGTTCTGTGGAGCCAGGACAATCACAGGTACACCTGGCCTTGCACAGCAGAGGATGGGCGGTGATTTTGGATTTGGGCACGTGTATCAAGGCAAAATGCAGAGGTGCTGGGTGGCAAGGAGACCAATAAGCCTGGCCAAATAGAATATTGGCAATTTGCATCCTGTACTAATGATCAGCGAGTGAATGAATGAATGAATGAATGAATGAATGAATGAATGAATGAATGAATGAATGAGGAACACTGGTGACACATTTCTTGTGGGTCTGTGGGCCTCTGGATACGCTGAGCCCTGACAAGATAACCAAGGAACCAGGAATGCCCAGGAGCTCCTGGCAGTGTGGGGATCAGAGTCAAGCCCTGAGGGACACTGAGGTTGTGCTTTCTCCTCTCTGCCACTTCTCCTCCACCCTGGAGGACCAGGCCTCGGGTTCCTGTGCTGGATCTTCACTGAGTTTGTGCCACAGACATGCCCCGTGCCTCCCTTCTCCTTCTCCCTCTAGACCATCTCACTTAGCGATCAGTTGAGTTATCTCTATGCAGATTGTCCCCAGAAGCCACCTCTCCCTGAGGTCCAGGCTTCCCTCTCTCACATTCAACATTCCAGAACAGAATTCATTGTCTTTTCCCCCAAACCTATACCTCTCCCCAACCTCTCCATTGCTGTCGAAGGCAACACTGTCCTCCCAGGCTCCCACACCTACAACAGTGATAGTGTCCTCAGGTCCCATGGCTTCCAACACCTCTCTCCTGTGACACTGCCCCCACCCTGGTGCAGACCCTCAACCCCCCACACCTGGACTATTAGTGCTGGAGGGTGGGGGTGGGGCTGCTACCTCAGTCTCTCCCCACCCCAGTCCATTCTCCATTCAGCCACCAAAGTGATTTTCCTCAAGCTTAGATCTGATCATGTCTTGCCCCAACTCTGTAAACTTCAGTGGCCCCTATGGCCTCCAAGATCAGACACCAAGTCCTCTGCTTGGCATTTACAGCCCCTCCTACCTTTCTAGTCTCCTTCCTCTTGGCTCCCCTGGTCCAATGGCAATGGTCTCCTGGCTGTTGTTGATACAACTTAGACCATCTCGACTGTGCCTTCTCACTAATGATTGTCCCTCCACCCGCCTCTGCATCTGACCTTCTTTGGAATCCCCTCAGCACTTGGCTCTGATTCTGAGTTCTGACAAGCCTTTCCTCTGAGATCCCCTCCCATATACCCCATATGTATCTTGTATGAATCCAGTTGTGTTTGCACTGTCTTCCCATTAAAGTGGAACTCTTCTGGGGCAGGGACTATGTTTTTGCCTTCTTTGCAACCTAGTACTTAGCACAATGCCTGGCCTGTTATAACCCCATAATAAATCAGTATTCATTTACTGACTGCTGACCATGCATTCCAGGCACCAGGGATAGCCCTCAACAAAGCGCTAAGTTGGCAGATGGAGCACCATACTTGGGGACTGGGCTGAATGCATAGATGTGAGAAGGGGAACATTGCTTGGCTGTCTCTCTAAAGCTCCCAGGGTTTCTCCTAAGGCCTGGTCTGAAGTGGAGGGGAGGGGGCTGTGTTTCCTGTGTCCTGGCTAGCTCTTCAGGTGAATGCTCTCTCCCACTGCATGGAGCCCACATGCTTCTCCTCATTGCCCTCACGTTGGTCTTCCAATGCCATTGCCCATTAATTGGCCTTCCTCCCCTTCCCAGCACCCAACAGCAAAGCTGGTTCTGGATGGCCCTCACATATATGCCTGTGCACAATTCTGCCACACAAGGATGTAATTAAATCCTTTGAACAGCACTTTGGGATGGTTGATTATGTAGAAAAACTCCACTGAAATGTAGGCTGTTGTCTGCAGCTGGTTTACCCTGTGGTTTCTGTCCGTGTTCACTGTACTGTGAAAATTACCTTCCAGGAGAGTGAATGGGGAAATCAGCCCCCCACAGCCCCCGAGTTCCCTCAGGAAGGCTGCCCAGGCCACCAGACCAGCCTCCGCCAGTGGTGGGAAGGAGTGTGGCCAGGTCAGCAGCTTTCTGCCACCCTCCCGGGGATGCACGTCCAGGCCCCCAGTAACCCTTCATTCCCTCTCTCTGCAGGAGTTGCCACAGCATGACTAGTCTGTTCAGTAACACCGTGTCACCTGTTAAGGATGGAACATCCTCTCTTCCCAGAAGGCCCAGCTCTCTTACCAAGCCCCCTCTCCGGGCTCTGTACGACCTGCTCATAGCGCCCATGGAAGGGGTAAGTCCACTGAGGTGGGGAGGGAGGCAGAGGCCTCATGCCCACTCATGTAGACAAGAAATAGTGATTCCATGAGAAAACCAAATTTTTCCACAGTGTATCAATCTCTGTCTTTCTGTCTCTGTTTCCGTCTGTCTGTCTCTGTCTTTCTCTCCCTCCCTCCTCCCTCTCTGTCCTTTTCCCTCCATCCCCTTTTCCTGTCTTGCTCCCCACCCTCACCCTTCCACACTGACCTTCCCACTAATATCAGTGTTTGAAAGCCCAAACACAGGATGGAGAAGATATTGACTGGGTATGTGACCATTCAAATACTAGTTATTCAGCGGTTGCTGGAAAAACCTAAAGAAAAGAAGTATAACATTTCTATGGGGCATCTTTGTGAGCCAATGGCCAGAAATGGTCGTTCCCTTATAGCACTGGCCTCAAACTCTGCTGCGAAAAGAGTCGCAGGAGAAACCAGAGCCTGCCTGTGTGTGTTTGTGTGTATGACCCTCCAGAATCTCCCCTGACCCATCTCTCTTCTGCCTGGGCTGGTGCTCTCTGGTGGCGATAAGTCTCAGGGAAGGGAGTCTGTATTTCCATTCCCCTCTCTCTCTCTGACACTTTTTGCATACCCTGACTCCCACCTTTGGTGAATGCCTTCCTGGAGGGGCCCTTTCACCTGGAATTCCCCCTAAGAGACCTAAGGTCCCTTCTCCTAAGTTGTACATGCTTCCCTGGCCTTGACAAAGGCTTTTCAGTACCGCCACCACTGCCTTCTAGGTGGGTAGCACCCAAGGGCCCATAGGTCTTTGTAAATCAAGAGTTTGCAACTCTCAGAAGCCTTTTTGTAGCTGGGGTTCAGAAGGGAGCTGCTCTAGCAGCAGATGAATGCTAGGCTCTCCAGAGGGCAATGGATTCCTGTCTGCCTGAATGCTGTGTTTGATGCGCTGACATGGGCAGACCGTGTGCCATCTCCCCACTGGCAGATCTCAGATTTGTCCTGCAGATGCTGCGAGTGGTCCCCCAGGAGGCGCATCCCTCATCGGGGGGAGAACAGCCTCCCATTTTTCCAAGATCTCATCAGGACTTCCATTCTTTTGTTCTCCCTACACTTAGCAGTTAGCTCATGGTCTCTGCTTTTTCCAAATTACAAAACACAGTGTTGGAGCTGGAATGAACTTTAAGGATCCAGATGAGGTAGTTTGGAATGCTTCTTACTTCCTGTGTGCTCTCTTCTCCTGTCTCAGCAGCAGGCTCTTCTTCTGTAGCATGAAGGGGAATGGGTCCATG
Organism: Notamacropus eugenii; assembly: GCF_028372415.1. Taxonomy (NCBI): domain Eukaryota; kingdom Metazoa; phylum Chordata; class Mammalia; order Diprotodontia; family Macropodidae; genus Notamacropus; species Notamacropus eugenii. Next base: position 17,741,088 of record NC_092875.1, read on the forward strand.
GCCTCAAAGGCCCCCTTCAGGACTGATTCTGTGGAAATGAGGCCTCGAGAGCTGAGGGGGTTTGCCCAAGTCACCAGTAAGTTCATAGCAAAACCCAGAAGCCCAGTCCACTGACCCATCTTCTACCTCACAAGTCTTTCTAACTCCCAGAAATGGATCCCCCAACTTTAGAGGACAGAAGGGATTCCTCGGTGATCAGCAGGAGTCTCTGAAGTGACTGCCCCCTTTCTCATTGGTATTCTCTTCCATTTCCCCTTATAATAAGGTGACCATGACGGCAGAAAGCCCTCCAAGTAAAGGCCTCTCTGACGCCATCATAACTTATCCTGATTTATGTTCCATACTGCCTTGAGAGAAATAGAAATCAGAATTGTCAAGAGGATTTCTCAAGTTTCCTTTATTGCCATCCAACATCGAGAACGGGTTCAGTGAATCACTGCTCACGCCGTCCTCCTCCTCCTGCCCACCTCAGCATGGCAGCTCTGAGTGCCCCACAGGGCCCTGATCCTGGACTCCTGCTTTCTAACCTGGCCTCCCAAGGCCAGTTACCTGGCACTCCACATGGATTTCCCTAAACAGCTTCCTTTGTTGTTGCTAAGTGGACGTGGTATGAGGGTGAAGCAAAAGCCCAATTTCTGCTCCTTTTCCCTGGCAGAGGAGGAGGGACCTGTTGGGTCCATGAGGTGGCTGTTGATCTGCCACTCATTAGAATGAAATGGTTATGAGAGCTTGGCATGATTAGTGTGGATGGGCTCTCCGGTGATCCAAATAGTGGTGTGTTGAAAGCTGCCAAGCAGGAAAGGGCCCTTTGGCACCAGAAAGGAGAGGTGCTGAGGAGGAGATCATACAATTAACATTTTAAAGCTGGAAGGGACCCCCACACTTTACAGATGAGGAAACCGAGGCTCTAAGAGGCAGAGAGGCTTGTTGTCAGCCCAGCAACCCCACGCTTTGGGGGGAGTCCGGAAAACCCACAAAAAGCCCCTGAGCCAAAGGCATCTGAGTGAACACAACAGAGCCGTCTCAGCTCCAGCTCGGGGCTGTGGTCTCAGACCTGGGGAAAGGTCGGTCAATGTGGGGACGAGTGTGGACCCAGAGCAGGCAGCTCTGCCAAAGCCCAGCTGCTGCTGGGGAACATGTCTGGCCCTGAAAAGACATGGGTCTAAGCTGCTATTTAAGATGGGAATGGGAGCTTTATGAGATCAGGGCTATGTGTGGGGAGCCCTTTCCTCTCTCCAGACCTTCCCTGGTGACTTAAAGAATAACATGTGCTAAGGATAAGTGGAAGCTCCTATCTCAAAATCTAGCTGTTACTGCAAGGGGGTGAAGAGGGTGCAGAATCATGGAACCGTGGAGATTTAAACAAGTTAGAACAGTGTTCAAAGTGCCGTCATTTGAGTTTGGCTAATGAAAGGAGAGGATGCCGTGTCTGCCTTGGTCAGAAGCTGTGACCAGAAAGTCTTGGGTAATTCAGCATAATCCAAGGACCGTGCTATCAGACAAATGAGGTGCTACCACACTCTTGGACATCCTAATTCACATCTTACTTGTGCCACAAGGCACTTGATGGTACTGTGTGTTTTTAGCGCTTGTTTGGGGTATGTCCGTGCTTCTTGGTACCTTTTCATTCATTCAAGGAGCCTTTCTCAAACACCACTTTGCATGTACCCTGGAGGACATAAAAAGATGAAGCAGGCATGGTCCCTTGCCTACAAAGAGTTGATAGACAGTCTGGTCAGCTCTGCTTCAGATCAGATGCCCGACCAACATGAGAGACACCATCCGTGTAACCGCAGGACATGGGAAAGCATCATTCAGTCACAGTCATTCAGATTAGGGAGTTCCAAATTTGGCCAGCTGCTAAGCATGCCAGCAGACTGAGGGCCCTGTTTTTGTGGAGGTGAGCCTTGGCTCCTTAAAGCCTCTCCTCTTTAGCTCCCTCTCAGTTAGAGGTCCTATCACTTCTTGCCTGAGAATCAGTCAGGTTTAGATGCTGTCCACTGGAAGGAAGAGGTGCTTTGAGCCCCATGGAGAGGTGAAGAACTCAGAGGAATGCCCCTGGCATTCTGTCATCCCTGCTTCAGCCTCTGTGAGCTGGGGCAGCCACTTGGCATTTTCTTCCAATCCTGTGAAAACTTGCCAGTACGGAGCACAAAGCTACCATTGACCACTTGTCAGTGACCCCAAGGACAACCCTTAGCCCTGTGGGGCCTCCCTGCCCTGGCCCCCAGCTGTAAAACAGCGAGGACGAATGAGGTGCCTCCTGGGACCCCGGAGTCTTTGGGGTCCCCAGGACCTGAGACTCCTTGAGACAGTGGGTGGTGAATGTGTGGCCACCAGAGGGCAGCACAGCCCCACTTCACTGCCTGCTTTGCTCCCTTGGAAGGATGTGAACAATCGTTGCTCCTGGCCTGGTCTTAGCTGCTGAGGGAGGATGGGAGGAGCCCCAGACAGGCTGACCGAAGGACCATTTCCACGCTGGACTCTTTTGCTGTGGCTTCAGCCCTGAACCTGCCAATGTCCTTTGCTGCCAGGCCGACAGCAGTGCTCAGGGGAGCTGTGACTGATCCCATCAGAGGCTGCCCATGCTCCAAGGAGCCCTGCTTCCCCCAAGGGGTGACGAACAGAGCATCTGTGCCCTGGCATCTGTGCCCCAGGGCTCAAGCTTCAATTACAGGAGATTCCTCATCATTACAGGGACATCCTAGGGGTCAAATCCTCCTGAGTCCCTGGATGACCAAGGCAGAGCTGGAGGAGCCATGAAGGGGCGTGTCTTACTCATCCTAGGGCAGAGGGAACTGAGACCCAGGGAGGGCAGTGACTTCTCCCAGGTCATACCAGTAGCTGGGGTCAGAGACAGGATTTGAACCCCTGGCTCCTGGGCCAGACTCTTTCCACTGCACATTGGGATTTGTTCTCACCAGAAATAGCATGAAGAGAGACATTATCTAGTGCTATTAACATTACCACCATGTCAGAGAGTATCAGAGTACCAGCCAAGGGGGAACCTCTACACCATGCCTAGCAAGCCTTCCTCTAACCTTTGCCTGAGTACCTCTAGTAATGGAGAGGGAGGCTAGGTGGCCCAGTGGTTAGAGCCCCATAGACCAAGATGCGTCTTGCCCCGTAGAACAAGAGTTCAAATCTGCCTCAGACAGTTACTAACTGGATGACCCTGGGCAAGGCGCTCCACCCTGTTTGCCTTGGTTTCCTCATCTGTCAAGTGAGCTAGAGAAGGACATGGCAAACCACTCTAGTATTTCTGCCAAGAAAACCCCAAATGGGGACATGGAGAGTCGGACACAACTGAAAAACCACTGAACAACAGAAAAGTGATGGGGAAATCCCTTCCTCCTAAACACCTCCAATGGTAGAGAACTCGCTTCCTTGAGTCAACCATCCCACGTCTGACCACCTTCAGTGCTTAGAAGTGGGTTTTCCCTACATCAAATCTTCCTCCTGGTGGTTCCTGGCTCTGCCCACTGTGGCTCGGTAGAACACCAGGCAGAACAACCACCCTGCTCTTTGTGGAGTTTCACTAGAATTCCAGTTTCAGAATAAGTGAGGCATGGAACTCTTCACCAGACACCTGCCCTCCCCCCGTAAAGCACATACACTCCATTTCCAGCCTGGGATTTGTCCTGGCCAGGAGTTTTTCTAATTAGGAAACCAAAGAGAGGGAGATGTGGTCACTTAGCTTCTAAGGTCAGGATCCATTTCTCTTAGGAAGGTCCAGATCCTTCCAATATCACGTTTCCCATTTATCCAGCCTTCATTGCCTTGGCCTTGGTTTCATTTCACTTCTGGCCTAGTTAACCCTTGGTATTTACAGCTTCAAAAACAGAGATTATAGACCAGGCCATCAGGGTTCTCCCACAGAAGGCAAAAGTGTTATCAGGAACACCAGCTGCTCCGTCTTAGCCTAAGGTTGTGAGCCTTGAAACTCTAGAGCTTCTTAAGCCCTTGTTAACTTCCTTGAATCCTGATGCCAACATGTCAGTGCAGGAGGTGGAGGGGCTTCCAGTCTGTGTATCCAGAGACCCTCAGTGCTTCTTCTCTCGTCTTATTGCCACCAGAGCCTCAGCTTAGACAGGGATCTCATCCCTGTCAGAGGAGGCACCGTTAGGCTCTAAGGGGGGCCTCAGGCTGGGCCTCAGACACACAGATTGCCCCACTGTATTTGGAAACACTTGTCATTCTGATCTGTCCTTAGTGAGGGAAGGTATGGCAATAAGCCAGGCGCTTCCTAAATGGAATTTAAAAAAGAGTTAAGGATGAAAATAGTAATTTTGTGTGTATCTGAAAGAAATTAAAGCATTTGGAGAGAGACCGGCCATTTTTCTCCATACAGATATTAAACTCTGAATCCCAGAGTGCCTTGGACGATGTGGCACATGGCTTAGGGGGCTGCAAGGGTAAAGGCTGGGTCACCAATGGGTATCTACTCTGTTTTAAATGGAGACATCTCTAGTAATATTCAGATGAGGGCAGACACCATCCAAGAACTGCAGGCATTTCCAGAACTGATTAGGAAGAGAAAAAAGGAAAGTAATTCCATGTAGGCTGTCTATTTAGCACCAAAAGAAATGGTGAACCCTAGGAGGATGTTCACTAGCTTTCCCAAGGGCAGCGAGCAAGTGAGTGGCCCTCTCACCCAGTGGGTGCTTTCCACTCACCTGCCTGGGGTAAATGGTTAACAAGAGGCCCATTCCAACCTTGCCCTTAGGCTGACTCAGTGTAGACCAAAATGCAGAGGTTTCTTCTTTTCCCTCACCTTCCTCCTCCTTATTGAGATGTGAAGCATTTTCACTTATCAGACTCATCAGAGAGAACACAGCTGTAGCCGCACCTCATAGGGCAGCCCAGCTACCAATCATTGCAGCATTTCCATAGGACAACAAGGAAGAGCCTTGGTTAGGTGTAGACCAAACAACTTGAAGGACTGTGTTGTCACCCTCATTTTGGCATTATAGTGATACATCCCTGTTTGGGTCAGTTCTAATTGATGGGTTGTTTTTGTCTCTTAGGTAAGTGGCTTTTGTTAAGAAATGTAGGTTCTGTGAAATCTTACTTTCTGAGAAACCTTGCTATTTTAAAATAATTTTTTCCCAATTATATATGAAAATAATTTTATCATTATTTTTTTAAAAAAATATTTGAATTCTAACTTTCTTCCTCCCTCCCTCACCTTCCCCTTCCTGAGATGATAAGCAATTTGATATAGGTTCTACATGTACAATCATGCAAAACCTATTTCGATATTAACCAAGTTGTGGAAGAAAACACAGACCAAAGAGAAACCTTACTATTAAGACTCTCCAACTTGGGATTGTAGAACATTGAGAAGGGACCTTGGAAACTATCTAATCTGACTCATTTGCGTTCTAAGAGAGGAAAGTGAGGCCCAGAGAGTTTCAGTAATGTGCCCAGGACCACACGGCTGCCTAGCAGCCGTGACGAAGTGGGATCGTTCTCTTTCCATCATCCCATACCACCTTCAACCACCCCATTGAAAGTCATGCCAGGAAGGGCAATCCTTTGCCTGTTAAAATAGGTTACCCGAGACCAAATCCGAACAACCAGAGGGCCCGAACAACCACATGGTTTGGTATTTTGCTCTTGTCTTTTGTATCATCCAAGAAAAATTAAATTGTGTTCTGTATAGCCACAATGTTAGAACACATAGAAATGGCGACCACTAATTCACACGTAAGGATCTTTGTGGGCCACAGACTGATTGACTTTTAAAATGTAAGTTATCCCTCTTTTATTGGATTTTTATTTCTTTTGTTAAATATTTTCCAATTGCATTCTAATCTCTTTGAGCCACACTTGATTGCGTCTCAGGCCACACATTTGACACCTCTGCAGTATAGCATTTGCAGTAATAACATTGTATTATATTAGAAAGGTTTGCAATTTGATGGTTAATATATATGGTTTTTATGACGTTTCCCAGCTTATCAGAATATTTGGTTCTTTATCTCTTCCCCATCCCCATTCCCCACCAACCATTTAGACAAATGGGAATTTCTTGGAAAAAGTTTTGAATTCTACTGGGAGAGTCAGGAGTTATTAAGAGAAATTTAACACAGAGTATTGTAGGTGAAAACTGGAACAACAGAAAATACCAGAGCAGGGATCATAGACTAAAGAATGCTGCAGCTAGAAGGGGCTGGAAATCATAAAATGAGGGACGAGAGAGACCCTCGTCATAGGATGTAGAGTGCCAGAGATTGAAGGACCGTTGGAGATCATCTAATTCAACCTCCTTTTTACACTTGAGTAAACTGAGACCCAGAGAGGAAAAGTGATTATAACATCTCTGGAACTTTTACTGTCATTCCCGTGGGTGGTGATGTTGCTAATACTGTCATCAGACTTTGCTCAGAACAGTCTCGAGGGTCAGGAGTGGGTGCATAGTCATAAAAATGCAAGGGGTGGGGTATTCTTCCTCTAAGATGTTTGTACATAAACTAGGAAGAAAAAAGTTCCCAAACCCTCATGGTACAAAAAAGAATAAACCACAGAGGCTGGTGCTTACTCAGCTGTGGAGAGAGCACTGGGAAAGGAGCCAGGACGCCTGGGCACAAAGACTAGCAGCATGACCTTGGGCAAGTCACACAGCCTACTGAGACCTCTGTTTTCTTGTGAGTAAAATGAGGGAGCTAAAGCAGCCTTTCTGTGGCCTCCCTTCTTGCTCAGATGGTCTGTGGACACTCTGTCTTAGGACTCCTGGACACAGTTGGAAGCCCTGCCCTCTTGGTGCCAATTTGTGGGTCCTTTAGAGGTCACATCACGTGGGTCATTGAAGAAATCTCTGCTCTAGATATGTCCTTGGTGCTCTGCAGAGGAGCCAGAGGAGCAGGGAGTGGCCTCCTTGGGGCTGAATCTCCTTGAAATGACTCTTGGAACAGCATCTTGCAGGTGAAGTGTCATTGGGATAGAGACCTCACTTTCTTTTCCATTTTCCAATTCATATTGGATTAGAGCTGATCTCCCCTCTCTCCTGGAGGCAGTGCTCAGCAGACAATTGATAAGGGCTCACTCTAGTCCAACCTTGTCAATCATTTTTCTCCCTGCCTTTGAGCGTGAGCTGTCAGTCGTGTGGTTGACCCCTATTTCCTCATATTTGTATGCATCGAAGAGCTGCCTTTATCATAATCACTATTTTCATAGAATCTTCATAGTGCAGGTTTTTGGAGGACTTAGCCTGTGCTAGACTCCTGAAAAGGGTTTTAAGCTAGCCCCTCCCGATGTGATGCACACATGATCAGTTCTGAAAAGCTTAGGAAAAAGGGAGAAGATTGTTTCTTCTCCTAGGCCCTGAGCCTTGGCGTCCTCTGGACTGCTCCTTCTTAGCCCTCCTCATGGAGTGTTCCCCAAATCCTGTCACTTCTGCCTTTGCCATACTTCTCAGTTTTGTCCATCTCCATTTCTACTCCTATGAGCCACTTCTAGATGTGGATTATTGCAGTCGCCTCCTACTTTCTCTTCTTACCTTTGGTTTAGCCTCCCCATTAACTTTCCATCCTGCTTACCTCTGCCAAGGCTACAATGGCTCCCCATCACCTGCAGCATGAAGGCGTCCTTCCTCTGCCTGTCTTTCATTACCCTCCATAATCTGGCCGTGTCTGAGCAAACCGACTTCCCACCTCTTCCTGGCATAAGCCTCCTGATCCATTACTGTCAGCCCTGCTTCCCCCCCCCCACATACTCACACACGCATTCACACACACACTCACACATACACACACTCACAATCACACACACACGCACTCACACACACACTCACACACATACTTACATGCACACACATTTACACACACACATGCACACACACACACACGTACACACATACACACATACGCATACTCACACACTCGCACACACACATACACACACACTCACAATCACACACACACTCACAATCACACACACGCACTCACACACACACTCACACACATACTTACATGCACACACATTCACACACATATGCACACACTCACACACACATACACACACATACTCACACATGTACGCATACTCACACACTCGCGCACACACATACACTCACACACACTCTCTCTCTCTCTCTCTCTCTCTCACACACACACACACACACACACACACACAAAATGGTTCCACCTCTCTTCTCTGTATCCTGCATCTTCTTTCTAGCATGAAACCTTGGCCAGAGGTCCCAGAACTGAACATATTTGGTTTTCTTGTATTTGTTCTCTGGTTCAGCCCTTGATCCAGTCTTGGTCCAAAGATGTAATGCCCTCCTGTTCATTGACAGCTTCTTCACACAGGGACATCTCCTTTTCCTCTCTGGATTGTAAACTTCTTGTGAGCAAAGAGCCTTCTTATTGCCTCTTCTATTCTCCCTTCCCCCAGCACATCGTAAGTGCTCAATAAATGCAATTGGTTGATAATTTTCAAAAGACATGGATATGTCATGAAGGAAGATGAGCAGTCATGTGTTAGGGGAGCTAGGAATATCCAGTCCAGTTGGAGTGTGTTAGGTTTGACTCAAGATGGCTTCGTGTGACCCAGGAGCTACTCATTAGACAAGATTCACAAACTGCACTCAAATACTATCGAGTCTTCAAACTCTGGGTCTGATGATAAGATTTTGGGTGAAAAGTCTTAGCTCAGTGCTACAGAGATGACCCTTTGCCTGGGAGTATTTTTTCTTAAATAGATCTCAACCTTAGGATATTGTGGATGGGAGAGCTTTAGCTCACAAACCTTTATGCATTCCCTAAAGGTGACCTTATTTGTAACTTTATCTATGAATAGGATAAGCCCATATGAAGCTAACAGGTTCCAGGATGACCTTGACTTTGGTGGGGGGGAAGAGGGGGTTGGCGCAGAACTAGTGGGAAAGCAGGGAACTCTTGTGGAGACCGGGAGATGGGAGCTAGCGTCTGGTTCAGAAGGCTGCTTGTGCTTTGTCATTGTTGTTGTCCATGAAAGGTAGCCCAGAATTCCCATTCAGAGTCTGGCAGCTCCTTGCAGGCTTTGAGGGGGCCCAGGCTGTCAACAAGAGGGCCTGCACCAAATAGCATTTTCTCCCTGTTACAGCTACTTGACCCTGTCATGGAAGCCTGAGGCCAATCCTCCCATTCACCTTCCTTCTTGTACGTGATTCTTGGGCTGTGCTTGGGTCTTTCCAAAACATTTCCCCATCCATCATCTCATTGGATCCCTGTGAGGAAGGCAGAGTGAGTGATCCTAAAACCATATCTATTAGAGGTGCTGAGGGCCAGAGAGGGTAAGTCACAGAGACAGCAAATAGGGGGATGGAGATATGGACCCAAATCCTCTTCTCCCTATTGCTGCCTTTTCACAGATCTTGGAATTGCAGAGAAATGAATGACTTATCCAGGGTTGAATGGTAGCTGAACCTAAAACCCAAGTTTCCTGACCCTCAGCGCAGGGATCTTTTCTGGACAATGCTGTCTCTGCAGCATCCTAAACCCCGCAGATGGCGCTGGGGAGCCATGGCACACAGGAGTTACCACCAAAGTCTTTGCCTCCTGTTTTTCTTTGAACAGATTCATTTGTTCTAAACTCATCCTCAAAAATAGCTCTTGAAGGCATACAAGATGCAAATTAGCCTAATAATTTTATTTATGTCTTCCTTGCATGCAGAAAGAGTAGGAGAAAAAAATCAAACTGTAGGGGGTTCCATAGAGCCTGCACATTCTTCCAGGCACATGTCACTCTGGCTTAGCTAAAATCACGTCGCCTTCAGCCAAATTCCCGGAGCAGGAAGTCAAATGGAATAGAGAGACACATTTCCTCCCTCTGGAAAGCAGCAGCTCCCTGGTGGGACCTTAGGCTCTGAAGATAGAGGAGAGATTGAGCACCCTGCAGCCACGGGGCCAGCAGACACTTGTAACCAATCTGTCAGGATGGAGCAGCCGCCTTCACGGAAGGAGAAACGGGCCAACGCCCAAGGCAGCCACATGTCAGAGTGATGGGTGGGCAGGCAGGCACCCACCTGAGAAGGTCCAGGGTCTAGAGAGCCACTGGGAGACAGGGAATTGCATTGGGTCACCAACTCTGCCTCCTCTCAGATGAGAGCATCTGTTTTCTTTGATCTGCCACTGGCTGAATTATTTCAGAAGGCGAGCTGGTGTTTTGGTCTCCTTGTGGCCAAGAGGCCTGAGTGACAGCTGGCTCGGTCATCCATCCCCTGTGGGGGCTGCTTTCCAACATGCCCTGTGCCTCTTGGAATTGTGGCCACATCCGTGTTCCCACTCTCCTTTTGTCCTGAGACTTCCTTTGGATTGAATGCCTATTTTACAAATCTTGCTTTTCTGCTATCAATATTCTCATGGCCTGGCTGAACAGGTCTTTTTGAAAGAAATCTCTCCTTCTTTGGCAACCTAAAGATAATGGGTGTCCCCGATAGGGTGAGAAAGGTGCAAACTTTCTCTTCACTTTTATCTTAGAGCTACCTTTCTCTGAGGAGTTGAGAGTGCTTTACATAACATTAATAAATTAAGTCCCATAACACCCTTGCAGGATGGGCTAAACAGCTGCTTAAAAAAATATCACAAAAGCAGAGGAGAAACACATTCCTTCAAGGATTAGACAGGACCTGGGAAGGTCATTAAAGGTTAGAGGGTCAGTCTGTGCCCTTCACTTCTCTCTCTATACCAGCCTCCTTCCCCACAAGGCAGCCTTCTCTTCTTCCAAAGAATTCGTCATCGCTTTTTCTCATAATTCTTCCTTCCTCTTCTCTCCATGTCCCCCTTGACTTGGGGAGCACTAAAGTAGGCTTCACATCCCAGCACAGATTGGGCTTAGCATAAGGAAAGGATTACCTCATGGTCCCCCAAGTCTAAATTCTGCGTGGAGCATAGGGAGATACAAATTGTGTGTCTACCATGACCTTCAGCTCTTTTTCAATAAAGCCTGTACATTCTCTATCTCACAAAAGTACAATTTTTTTGTCTACCCCAAGACTGCTCTGCCCTGAACCCTGTACCTCATACTCTGATAGGATCTTTGTGGTGATGCTTTGGCCCCAGCTCGATATCAGGTCCTGGTTGAATACTGCTGTGTTTTCAATCTCTCATTCCCTGAGCTGAAGCCCCCCAAGCCCAAACCCTGTCCCTGATCACTTTTCGCATGTGTCTGTCCTATCCATGGATCACTGTCCTGGGCTGGCATTTCAGTTCTGATTATTCTCTAATAGATTTGTTTTAGTCCAGACACACGTGGCCATTTGAAAGCTTCCAGGCAGAGCCGTAAGGTGTGTCTGCCTAAGCGCCTAATTCAGTCTTGCCTGTCTTCTCCTCCCTAGGGCCTAATGCACTCCAGTGGACCTGTGGGGCGTCATCGACAGCTGGTCCTGGTGTTGGAAGGAGAGCTCTACCTCATTCCATTTGCCCTTCTGAAAGGGAGTGCCTCCAACGAGTATCTGTATGAGCGCTTCACCCTCATCGCGGTGCCCTCCATCCGGGCCCTGAGCCCCACCTCCAAGGTAGGCCTCAGCACCCTTTGCCAGGCACCTGGCCCACTTTCCTGTGCTCCTAGGAACCAGAGACAGCTGAGTTACTAACAAATAAGATGCCACCACCTCCCATGCAGGGCAAAAGCTCTCATCTTCCTGGTATGCCTGGAGGCAGGGGGATGGACCAAAGAGCTTCTCATGGCTTCTTCAGTTCAGGCTTCCCTAGTCCCTCTTTTTTCTGACCTTTGAGGCATTAATGGTCATCTCTAGGAAGCATTAGGATCCAACTGGAACCATCCCATAGGACGCAGAGGTTTCAGGCTGGACCGAAAACCCCAGGGACGCAGCTGCTTCATTTTTATCCACAGAAATCCAACTGGTCTTTAGATGCCACACAGTGTGCTCAGAACCTTCCTGGGAGCCTGTCCATGTCTGTGGGATGCCTCTTGTCCATGATGACATCACACTTATTTTGTGGCAACAAATGTGATTACAGAAAGCAGACCAGGGCCTAAAATGGAAGGAGAAATCAATTAGCTTCCACGGAGCAGACCCTTAGGTCTCAGTGTCCCAGATTGGGGTGGCAGGGGTGGAGGGGTGGAGTAGAGTGAGCCTTAGGAGAGCAGGGAGGCAAAAACAGCCAGCCTCACCAGGGACCTGGGCTCTTGCCCTTAGTCACGCCCAGCACTGGCTGCCTGTCTGTTCTAATAACACATTTGACTCCACCTGAACTGAATCCCCTTCATCATTGCCCAAGACCCATCCTCCTTTATAGCTGAACCCAGGCCTGCCTACCACCACCTTTTCCCCTTGGTCCTACCTGTCCCTAAAAAAAACTGCTTGTTCAGTGACCCACAGAAATCCTGAGTCCTGCCTGACAAGCTGTTGTGGAACTACCAATGTGTTCCCACATGATTCAGCCACCTCCTGTCCCCCAGGCAGGGGCCTGTTGGGTGGTAGATGCAGGCTGCCGAGGCCTGTGCTGGACAGCTCACTGTGGACTCATTTTAAGAGCAAAATCTTTAGATATATGTAAATATGACCCCTCTTTAGGTCACCAGTTCTTGGAGGGAATATCATTTTTACACACTGCTTTCACAATGCTGAGTGAGCCGCATCTGCACACCTTCAGGTTTACGGAGTACTTTGTATGCACCGTCTCATTTAAGCCTGTAAAGTGGGGGCTCCTATTGGCCCCTTTTCGGGGATTCTAGAGGGAGAAGGGACTTTGGAGGCCACTGGGCAGCCCTTCGTTGGACAGTTGAGGAAGTTGAAGCCCAGGGAGGGAATGTAACTGGAGGGGGGGGGGGGTCATAGAATTAATAAGTGTCTGAGGTGGGTTCTGAACACGGATCTCCCTGATTCCACATCCAAACAGTTTCCTTGTCCGTGGGTCTGTCTCAAATGATAGCCAGCCACCTTTGATGTTTCTGTCTCACAGTTGTGCCTTCTTCCTCCTGACTTATTAATAAAGTACAGGAAACAGCAGTGTTACCCCTTACATCAGTCATGATGATTTCCATCGTCATAAAGAGCAGATATGCCAACTTAAACATCACTTTGGAAAAGATGCCCGACTCAGGCGTCGTGTGCCAGGGGTTACTGAAGTCAACTCCTTCCTTGTTCTGTGTGTTAGAAGGAAGGAGGGAGGGGAGAAGGAAGGTCCCAGACGTAGGAGAGAGCTTAAGCAGAAACAGACACCCACACAAGAGGAAAGGTTGAGTTTGGGAACGCCAGGATGGGCAGCTCATGGAAGGGAGTAGTTGAAAATGAGTCTGGAAAGGCAGGTGGGAACCCCACTGTGGAGTGTTTAGGCCAGGCCACAGAGACCCAAGAAAGCTTTTCTCTTGGCCTCAGGCAGGTGATCTTAGCAGTCAGCCATGTGGAGGAAGGCTGGGGAAGGAGAGAAGCCGGGTGGAGGGAGACCAGAACCAGACTCATTCCACAGGGGCACAAACCTCGGTTTCTTTCTTGTCCTAGTCTCATCTGCGGAAGAGTGTGCCCACTTACTCCAACTCCACATCGATGGCTGCGGTCATTGGGAATCCCAAGCTCCCTTCGGCCGTCATGGACAGGTGGCTGTGGGGGCCTGTCCCTTCAGCAGAAGAAGAAGCATACATGGTGTCTGAGCTGCTTGGCTGCCAACCTCTGGTGGGTCAAGTGGCCACCAAGGAGCGGGTCATGAGCGCGCTGACCCAGGCTGAGTGCATCCACTTCGCCACCCATATCTCCTGGAAACTGTCGGCCCTCGTCCTCACCCCCAATGCCGACGGCACCCCTGGGGGCAGCCGGAGCTCCTTTGGGAACCCATACACAATTCCCGAGTCGCTGCGCATGCAGGAAGATGCCAGTGATGCCGAGAGCATCTCGGACTGTCCACCCCTGCAGGAGTTCCTGCTCACTGCTGCTGACATCTTGGACCTGCGGCTCCCGGGAAAGCTCGTGGTTCTGGGCTCCTACCAGGAGTCTAGCAGCAGAGTCACAGCCGATGGGGTCATCGGCCTGACCCGAGCCTTCCTGGCTGCTGGGGCCCAGTGTGTGCTGGTGTCACTGTGGCCGGTCCCAGTGGCCGCTTCCAAGATGCTGATCCACACTTTCTACTCATCCCTGCTGAACGGACTGAGAGCCAGTGCAGCCCTGGGCGAGGCCATGAAGGGGGTGCAGAGCAGCAAGCAATTTTCCCACCCGTCCAACTGGGCAGGTAGGAGGGACAGGTCAGGGAGACTGGCCTCATCTAGCCTAGAGCCTTCTGGGCCTCTGGGCACGGTCTGGTTATGGAGTAGGGAAAAGGCCCACATGGTGAGGGCAGAGGGGATGGCATGGTCTGTGGACAATAAGGATTCTTGCAGGAATTTATTCAAAGCAGAAGGAAATTCTAGATTTCAAGCCAATGACCAGATTTCTAACCAGTGAGAAGGCATAAGATTTCACAGCCTTCCTCTGTGATGCAGATGCTCCCAAGGCCATTGAGACAGCCAGGGTTACTTAAAGTCTCTCAGGGTTCTTAGCATCATTAAGTCTACTAACAAACTCCCTTAACTTTGTTTGGTGCTTTGCCGGATCTTGGCTGTAACCCTGGAAGGTGGGCAGAGTAGGGATGTACCCTGTCCTGTAGTGAAGGCACCAAAGGTTAGAAAAGATGTGAGTTTTCCAAGGTCTCACCTCCAGGGACTATCTGAGCCAGGACCTAAAGGCAGGTCTTCTGATTCACAGAGCCAGAGAAGCTCAGAGTAGGAAGAGAGCCACACAGATGCTTCCGTGCCATCTCCTCCCATGCCTGCTGCCCCCTCCCCTGCACCTGCCTCACCTCCTGGGAGCCTGTGTACATGAGATAAGGGTGAGGGTTTGCCACAGCATAGAGTGTGGGCCCTAGGGAGCTGCCTTTCTCTGCAGCAGAGCTCACCTAGGCAGATGAGCCACTCCAGGGACTTGGGGAGAGCCAAAGGTCCGGATGCCTAGAGCAGCCGTACACAGAGGCGTGGGTGTGGGAGCGGCCCAGACCGCCTCCACGGGGCAGGAAGGTAGCAGGGAGGACTGCTCGCATGTTCCGTGGGCTCCACAGTCATGCCTCTCCTGATGGTGAAGGTGATTTTTGACTCTCCTTCCTGTACTGTTGATGTAAGTCCATCTCCAAACAAGGGAGATTCCAGTCTTAGACTCAGCCCTCACTCTTTGGAAATGGAAACAACCCAAGAGAGGTGAGTCCCATGGGCAGCATCACCAGGCAGCTGTGTGACTGCTGGATGCCCGCCCCCCCACCCCCTGAGTGGGCAGCTCTGCGCTGCATTCAGAATGGTGGAAACACTGCAGTAGTGATCGTGACAGCAGTGGTGATAATAATCACCCCAAAACAACACAGCAGCAGTGCCAGTGGCCGCCGTTCACAGAGCATTCGAAGCTCTACACATGGAATTCTCACGGCAGCCCTGGGAGGGAGGTGCTGTCATTGTCCCCATTTTTACAGATGAGGAAACCAAGGCAAAGAGGGCTTAAGTGACTCACCCAGGGTCACACAGCTTCTGTGAGCGCCGTCCTCCTGACAGACCTTGAAGGTGGCTAGCACAACTTTTATTGGCCCTGTTTTATCCTTGTTGAAACTGAGGTCCATTAAAGTTAAATGCAAAAAAATTTTAAATTAAAGTAATTTTTAAAAAGGTTAAATGCAGGTTATGGGGCTAGTAAATGACAAAATTAGCGCTTGAATCCACACAGGGGTTCTGAGTCTGAGGTCAAAATTGAGCCTCCAGTGCCGCCCCCTCAAACCCAGCACCCGAGATCAAAGCTGGTGCTTGCAGTGCCTGCAGATGTAGGATGTGTCCCCACACATTCACAGCCCCCGAGGGGGAGGAACCTCAGGTTATGATGACGTACTCTGCCTGGCGAGCCTCTGGTCCTCCAGAGGGCCACCACCCCATCCATGTTAGAAATGATCCCTTTACCTCCAGCTGGGCAAGGGGCCCTCTTTATGGTGGCCAGCCCCCACAATATGATCTTAACTTGTTGATTAGTCATTGATCATCCTTTTCAGCAAGGTCTAGGCCAGGGGTGGGGAACCTGCACCCTTGAGGCCGCATGTAGGCCTCCAGATCCTCAAGTGCAGCCTTTCTAAGCCAAGACCCTTGTGCACTCCAGGCAAGGTTTGGAAGTTATGCCTTCTTGGTCCTGTTGCCCACTCATGGCTTTAGGCCATTGTTGTTGTACTTGGAGCTAGAAATACAAAAGCAGAAATCCCTGGGTGCCCTGGAAGATGCCTGACAGTTCTAGACCTGGGCAGAAAACCCTGTGCACTGGGTCTTAGACAGATGTCCATCCTCACTCTCCCCACTTATTGCCAGAAAGAAACATCAAAAACCATGGTCTGAAAATGGACATGCTTTATGCTAACTTTTCAAATAAATCCCAGAAACATGATCCCAAGTCCCCCAGAGGAGTGGTCCTGGTACTGGCTGACATTCAGAGGGATTCAGATTCATAGGGTACTCAGGAAGTTACGAGACATCCCTCCTCATGCAAGAAGGACCAGGAAATCCAGCACACGGCTACCTACTGACCTGTCTTGAGATCCTGAACTGAGTGATCGATTGAGAATTCTAGGTCCCTTGTTTTCTTCCCCCAGATGGCTTAGTGCCATGGTGGTTCCTATGCCTAGGCCTCATGCATTCTGGGAGGAGATATCCAAGGTCTTTGTGCAGGATACTAGAGCCCTGAGTTAACCACAACCCAGAAAAGGGGAACCTGGGAGTCACAGACCTGGCTAACCCTAGCATTTGGGAACAGGGTGGAGAAGCAAGCGAGGAAGTCAGCATCGGACATGTGGTAGCAAGGGAAGGTCAGAGCTAAGGTCTCCCAACTCCTACTCCTGGGCTCTTCCTCTAGTCTGTGCCCCCTTGTCATCCACAGCTACTTCTTAATGATCCCCACCCAATGTGCTGCCATGACCAAAAAAACAATTCTGCTTTGACCCAATGAAGCCATGACTCAACCAATTCCATGATTCCCGAGCAAAACCAGCCAAATATTCTGTGCCTTCAGATCATGGCACCCACAGGATCTCTCACGAGAGGCCACAAAAGATTAGCTCAGACAATCAAGGGAACAGCTCCACTCCCCAAAATGGGACTTCTTCAGTCTGGAAGAGGGACAGAAAAGCTCAGTGTCCATGGTGATGGAAAGGATCACTCAAAGGATGAGTGGGCTAGAGGAAAAGCTTCTCCAGCAGTAGTTTGTAATGACTCATGGGGGCTGGGCAGAAATGCCACTCATGGTGCACATGAGGGGGCCAAGAGACTCCTCAGGGTCCTTGGCCCTGAGCCCTTCCATGCCTCCTCATGAGCCCCTCCCTTTCTAAAATGTCATGTTTCATTTTCTCAAAGAGCAAGGCCACACTGAGCCCCACCCAATGTGTCAGGCAGGTGCAGACGACCAGGTAATGGTATGGGAGAGACTGAGGAAGTCCCTGCCCACTTGCCAGGCTCATGGCAGGAGCAGACAGGACTTAGGGGCAGACTAAGGGCACTCACATGGCTCTCCCCACACCTTCCACAGGGTTCCTGCTCATAGGCAGTGACGTGAAGCTGAACAGCCCTTCGTCCCTCATTGGCCAGGCCCTAACGGAGATTCTCCAGCACCCAGAAAGAGCCCGAGATGCCCTTCGCGTGCTACTCCATCTGGTAAGAGGGTAGGCAGCCCAGCGGAGACCTTCCCCTTTCCCTTCCCCAGGGTTTCTGGGCCATTGGAAATGATGGGTGGGAGTTGAGGCCTATGCTGAAAGCAGAGCATGGAGGTCCCTGGTGCACATCAGGCAGAGCATGGAAGATGCCAGGGAAAGAATGTAAGGAGGGTTTTCATCTCATCCCAAGGGAATAGGGGGCAGCTGGAGACCCGACCTCCAGAAGCTTTTCTCTCCACTGTCAGCTTCAGGCATGCAGAAGGGTTTCCTGGGAAGCCCCTCATCCCTCCAGGAGCCAGGAGTGCCCCACCCCAGTTACCACACCTCTGTCTGTGCTGGATCTCCCTGCCCCAGCAGAACATGAGCCTCCGAGAGCACAGACTTTCCTTTCCTTCTGTGTCCTTGTACCATGCAGTGCCAGGCACATAGTAGGTGCTTATCACCTGAATCTCCAAGATGTGGAAATAAAAGATTTGAGAGTGGAAGCAGGAGTGACAGAGGCCAGACACCATTGGCAGTTCCTTTGTTCCATGCACTCCAGAGGCCACTGGGATCTGCTTGGGCATTCAGGGGCCTTCCTCATGTGTGAAGGGAGTGTGGGCCAGGGACCCAGGGAGCTCCTGTGCTGCCTGTGGGTGTGGTGGTGAGCAGGTCAGGGGACGGTCCCTAGAACAGAGTTTACATAGAGGATACCGTTGGCCAACATCCTGGCCAAATCCAGCTGCGGCTCCTGGTAACGTCAGAGCTCCACTGAATCCCTGCTGTGTTTTGGGCAGCTGTACCCATTACCCCAAGCTCAGGCCAGACAGGTTTGTCCAGACCTCTCTGAACAACAAAGAAAATTAATGAAAGCTGCATACACCCCCATATCTGTCCCTGAGCAGGACTTCAGTCCCTGAGCATGATTAGAACATCACTGAGTATACAGAAGTGTGTCAGGCCCTCCGAGTCCCAGGCAGCCCACCCTCCCTGGCCAGAGCACACAACAGCTCTGTGTGCCAAGGGGAGAATGCCTTGGGGCCCCTTTCAGCATCCCCAGCCCAGCAGAGACCCGTCTTTGTGTACCTTTGCCGTCCTCTACCCCACCACCCTCAGGACAAGCTCCAGCATTCCAACCAGTGTTTATAAAGCACCTACTCTGCTGGGCACTTGGCTAGGGGCTAGAAATACAAAGAAGGGTCCTCAGAGAGCTCACCATGTAACGGATAGACAACATGCAAACCCTGAGGACAGAGGAGAGATAAGACAAGAGATAGACGGGGTGAACCAGCTACACAAAAGGGGCAACTGCGAGATCATGAGAAGAAAGATAGGTTGGATGTGTGGGAGGAGGTCAGCCCAACTACAACCCCTCCAGAGGGCAGATCATCCTGGCCCTGCCCTCAGTGAGAGGTGCCCTTGGCCCCAACTGGCTTCACCATCTCCAGGGCAGTGAGGGCTGCATGACCCTTGAGCAGACCCCCAATCCCTCCTCTGTACCCCTACAGGTGGAGAAGTCCTTGCAGCGCATTCAGAACGGGCAGCGGAATGCCATGTACACGTCCCAGCAGAGTGTGGAGAACAAGGTGGGCGGCATCCCTGGCTGGCAGGCACTCCTCACCGCTGTGGGCTTCAGGCTGGACCCTCCGGCCAGTGGGCTGCCTGCCGCAGTCTTCTTTCCAACTTCTGACCCTGGCGAGAGACTCCAGCAATGCAGCACCACCATCCAGTCTCTCCTGGGTAAGAAGGCGGCCATGGCAGGGGGGAGTGGAGACCTCCTCACCACACTCACACTACAGAGGGCAGGGAGAGCAGCAAGGTCAGAGAACTGCCAGGCTGGACCACAGAAGGCCATTGCCTTGGCTAGAAGGCAGTTCTTAGCCACCCCTTATAAGATGTGGACAAGGTACAAGGCATAGGGGGTCCAAAAGTGACCAGTGCCTCAGCCTCTGTACCCAGGAGCTCCCAGGACAGAGAAGCCTCCACCCTCAGTCCAGCCCTCATCCCCTCTCATCTGGACAGTGCCAGTGCCCGCCTCACTGATAGCCCTGCCCCTGGGCTCAGGCTGGACGCTGCTGTTCTTCACAAGCATCCCTAACATGGTTCCTTGTCTGATGGTTTCAGGTTTGCCATCCCCTGCCCTTCAGGCACTGTGTAAACTTATCACTACCTCGGAAGCTGGAGAACAACTCATCAGTCGGGTAAGTGGGCAGCACAGGCAGCTGGGGCGACCACCCTGGGCTGGGAGACAACAGGGTTGGGGTGAAAGAAACAGGACTCGTGTCTACCTGAACATCAGCCTCTGTAAGAATTCGGGCATGTCCTGGAATGGAAGGAAGGAGGACCAGGCAGGAACCCCTGTGGGCAGCAGCATCTCAGAGTGAAGGGCGGGGGAGAGGCATTTCTACTGGATCCCAGAGTTCTCTTCTGAAGGCAGAGAAGTCACCCTGGCGGGGAGGGGGCCTTGTGGTTCTCCCCTTCTTCCCTGACTTTACTTCCCCTCCCTGCAGCCCTGCCTCACTCACCACAGGATCTTTAAGCAAGGATGAGGGCCAGCCAAATAGGACAGACAAGCCCATGGCTATGCTCCCAGGGGTCCTCCTGCAAAGCCCACTACAGCAGAGGCTGAGCCAGTGCCTTGCAGAGAACCCTGGACCCTTCCTCAGGGAGCTTAGAGTCTCACAGGACATAACCTTGGTACCCAAGGAAGCCTGATGTCTGATGGCAGCTTTGTAATTACAACCAGCTCCACTGGGGCATCTGCATCTGCTAAAGAACTGAGTTGGGGCCTTCTTGTTCAATCAGCTGTGGTCCCCGTCCAGAGGATCCCTCAGCCTTGTCTTGTCTCACTCCTGGGTCTCACTCACTGCAGCTGGTCTCTTGTGTGAGCGTCTGGAGCGAGGGGCGTAGAGGGCCTGGCCCTGGGGAAGAACGTTCTGGGAATGTGTCCTTCCTGGTGGCCCAATATACACACATACACACGCACATTCATGTACACACTCATATTCACACATACAAGCTGATACATACACATACATACACATTTACACTCACACAGTTATACACATATACACACACATTCACATACACATACATGCTCACACACGTTTACACCCACACACACACTCATGCACATTCACACTCACACAAAGCTGTGCTGAGCAGGCCCAAGACAGGGAAAATTCAGACCCTTATTCCCAGAAGGTCACAGGACTTTGACAGTCACGAGCAAGGCCATGTCTAAAGGGGTTTTCTCTGGTCATCTTTGATTGGGGCAGAACAAACAGACCCACAAACACAGCCACCCCTGAGGGATCCCTGCCCCTCCAGCTGTGCCTCTGTCTGCACTGGGCAGGTCTCCTTTCCCAAAATCCTGTTTCCATGTGGAGATAACAGCTGTTTCATCTGAAGGTGAATGGGCCCCTGGAGTTTCTTCCGACGGGGCTGGCTTAGAGGGCTCCCCATGGCCACCCAGCCCAGCTCAGTGACTTTCTCTGCACCTTCAAAGAGGCTTCTGAAATTGCGTTCCTTCACGTTTTGACTGGCGCATGGCATCTGCTTTCCTAACAGCAACCAGGAGATAAGGGGCTAGCCATGGTAGGGGGGCAGTTGAAAGAAACTGGCCCAGGGGAAGGTCTGGAAACTAGATCCCAGGGAAGAAGCCAAGGTGGCCCAGGGTCTATGGGACCAGCCTGCCCAAGCCTCTACTGGAGCTTAAGAGCCAGCTAGAGAATGCATCCACAGTGTCTCTAGAGTCATCTTTATACAGTTGCACTGTTTTCAAACAGCATGGAAATAGCCGCTCTCTTCCCCCAGGTCCCAGACTGTTCTGGGTTTCCCTTGGACCCCAGACAGACCCCTCTGGAGAATAGTGGGTGGGTGGCAGCCAGCCTGGGTCACTGTCCACAAGAGCGGAAGCTTCCTGGTTTGGCTGCTCCCGTCCCATCCCTGTTTTGTCCCTCCTGCCTCTGTCTCCCTTCCTGACTGTTACCCCTGCACACACCGCGATGTGGCTGCTGGTCTGTAGGCCCTCCCTGGAGCTTGCTAATGGCAGTGGGCAGTTCATGGGCACAACAAGCTATGCTTGAGTCTAAACCACTTTCTCTCTCTCTCTCTCTCTCTCTCTCTTTTTCTCTCTCTCTCTCATTCTGTTTCTCTCTCCTTTTCTTATAATCTGCTGGCTGAAGGCTGTTAAAAATATGGTTGGAATGGTGAGTACCCCTCTAAGTAGCAGCCGTGATCCAGGTGAGCCCAAGAATCCCCTCCGTCCCCACCGTGACCTCTGGGAGGCATTTGCTGGGCCACTCTTTAGTCTGCAGAGAGTAGGACTTCTTAGCCTGGGGTGCACAGACCCCCAGGGGCTGTGAACGGGGATGAGAAAGAAATACCCTCTTTGTTTTCACTGATCTCACCCTGGAATTGGCACCAGACACACCTCTGAGGAGGAGTCTATAGGCTTCCCCAGAGGGCACCCGCACCCAGGACTGTCAGGAGTGCCCATGTAGAGAGGGGCCCTGTAGACTGACAAGGAACTCAAGCCCTGGCATGGCTGAGGCTGCATCTCCAAGGCCTCTCCAAGGGTGTGTTCCCCGCAGGCCTCTCTGAGGCCTCTCTGAGACTGCTCAGGTTCCCTTCTCTTTTCACCATCTGTGCCTCCTCTGTTCCTCTTTAGTCTGTCTTTGGTTCCCTTGTTGATCCCAGAGGAGCTCGAGCCTTTGGTCAGCTGCATATTCCCACTCATTCCCCTCAACTCTAGGGGTCTAAGACTGAAACCAGGAAAGCTTGCTTGTTTCCATGTGACTGTCCTTGGCCTCCTGCTTATGGCTCCTCCTGAGGTCCCAGAGTGGGAACAATGAGGTAGAGGACGGTGACATGGAGATGGCTGTACCCAGGCTTGGGGGCTTTCTGCTTCCCTTTGGCATTTCTTTGTCCTGAGCACTGCAACCTCAGGGCTCAGCTAGGGAGCAGCCGTTGTCCATCCTGCCATGGTTCCATGAATCCTCACTGTCCATCAGAGGGGGTGAGTGCAGGGCCAGAGCCCTGGCCTCCTTCTAGAAGTTGGGGGGCTGACCTCAGTTCTGCTGCCCCTGAGCCTGGCCAGCCTCACAGCAGTCACTTCCTTAGCAGGGGCTAGTCATGAGTCCATCCTTCCAGGGTGTCAGTAGAGAGGATGTGAGAAAACCACAGGAGCGTCATATCAGTAGCAGACTCCATTGCTTCTGAACCCACGGATAGAAGGTGTCGAGCCCCCATCTCTGCCCCCCAGGACTCTCTGTTTGGAAAGGCTTTTTAGAGATGCCACCCCATGCCTGGAGTGACCAGTCTGATTGTCACTGACAGCCGTGATGAAAAACAATAGCGGTTCTGCTACTGAACTGTGGGGTGGGGAGGGGTGGAGCCCTGCAATGGCTGGGCCACTGCTGATGCCTCTGCCCTCTCTCCCAGCTCCACCAGGTCTTGGTCCAACTCCAAACTGGAGAGAAGGAACAGGACTTTGCCTCAGCTCCAATCCAAGTCTCCATCAGCGTCCAGCTCTGGAGACTCCCAGGCTGTCACGAGTTCCTGGCAGCTCTAGGTAAGAAAACGTTTCCTTCTTTAGTTGTCATTCCTCAGTTTCTAGCTTCTTCCTTTCCTTCCTTCACTGAGAGATACTTGATATTGTAGAGTGCTGGACCTGGAGTAAGAAGGACTTATCTTCCTGAATTCAAATCCAGCCTCCGACACTTTCTAGCTGTGTGACCCTGGGCAAGTCACTTAACCCTGTCTACCTCAGTTTCCTCATCTGTGAAATGAACTGGAGAAGGAAATGGCAAACCACTCTGGCATCTCTGCCTAAAAGACTCCAGATGGGGTCACAGAGAGTTAGACAGAACCAAAAACCTGAGCACCATTCCTTCTTGACATTATCTTGGGTTATTGATATTTTGTTCTAAAATCCCCATCCTGTGATTGTGAAGCTTCAGCAAAACCTCCCATAAGCCCCTGATTTTCACTCAGTTGCATTCCTTATTGTCACTAATTCTTTCAGAAGCATTTGCTGGACTTTGATGTGACAGAATCCCAGCTTGGCTCCCTTGGCCTAGGGGGTGAATCCCCTCAGGTCAGCAGCGATGCTGGGAGCAGAGAAGCAGATAAACCAGCTGGGAGTTGGTGCCAACAACTTGTTTCTGCACTGGTTTTCCTGTTGGCTCATGAGGAAAGGCTTGGCCAAGAGCAGGCGCTCCCCCCAGGGCAGTCCCTGCGCAGGCTTGTCTGCTGTCTGCAGGGCCGCCTCCAGCCCCCTTTTAGGAAAGCAAAACACCTAGAACACATTCTCCATTCCAGTGAGCCAGGCTTTGCTGAGACATAGCTAGTGCCCACGCCAGAACTTCTTGGGCTTTATAAAAAAAGGCAACCCCCTTTTTCCTTTCTTGACCTTCACTTTTTTAAGTAGACTGAAGATGTAGACCTGATTTCTAAGGACTTTCTAAAGCCCAGTAAGAATAATGACAATTATTATTATAACTGACAATAAACAAATAAAGTTTGCAAAATAGGTTGTGTACATTATCCCATCTGAGGGCCATGTCAGTCCTCTGAGGTAGGTGCTACAGGTATTTTACAGACTTCTGTTTTACAGATGGGGAAACTGAGGCTTAGAGAGGGATAGACTAGGAAGTGTCAGAGGCAAAGTCTTCCTGATCCTGATCTCTCTCTATGAGATGCTGCCTTTCAATGGCCAGGGGGGAGCACTGCCTTCTCGAACCCACTTCCCCATACACAGTCATCTTTAGTGGTTGCTGAACTTGTGTGATTGTGGCAAATGGCTCCATGCACCATCAGGGCAGTCTTTTTAACCATTTGAACTGTCCAGATATAAAACGGGCTGGTTTTACTTCATGAGTTAGTGAGTGATAGTGTGTTGGGGGAGATGCTGATTGGGAGGCCCCAGGTGGGTCTGCCCTGGCCTCCTCCATCCCAGAGGGACAGGTAGCAGGGACAACAAGGTGTAAAAGCATTTGTCATTCAAACTGGATGGAAAGAGACACCTTTGATGCCCTTGTAAAAGGTGTAAAGAAATCTTCAGTCAACCCATCAGTCAAGGAACGAATTGCTCATCTTGGCTCTCAGGGGTCAGCCATGCCCTCGGTGACCCTTTAGACATCCCAGACATATTCTCCACCCAGGAAAGCCCTGGGGATAGTGACCTCCTCAAGCAGCAGAGAAGACAGCCAGCTCTCAGCTCGTGAGAGGAATCACTCTTCGCCTCTTGTGGGAGATGGATGGGGAGGTCATCTTTCTCCTCTCTGTTGTCAAAGACACCTCATTGAATATCTGTGCTAGATTGTAATGTCTTGACTTGCTTTAATGACGATCTCATCGTTCAGAAAGGCAGAGGAACCATCACCAAAAAGAAGAAGTGATTGCTGGTACAGGAATAATGGGAACTTTGGCAGCGAGCAAATTTCTCAAAATTTTGGTAGAAATGAAGAAGGCTGGGGCAGTCTGACAATGCCCTAGATTTGGGATAGAAGATTTCGGAGGGTTCAGAAGGATCATAGGATCCTGTGGACTAAAATTTTATAGGCAGTGCCAGCCCATGAATGAAGGGAAGCTGTCACCAATGAAAGTCTAAGGGCACAATGTTCTAATAAGGAGGAAAAGAGGGAATTCCCTAAAGAGACAGATATGCATGTTCTTAAAGAAACACATGGAGAAGATGGAAGCAAAGGCCAGTAAGGGAGAAAGACGTGACAACATAGTGTGACCCATAAGAAGAGCATCCAGGCTGCTGAGGCCAGGACTGATGAAGAACACTATGGATAAGGCAAAGGGCTTCCTTCTGCCATTTTGGGGAAAAACAAGGGGAGGACCGCAGCGTGGAAAGACAGCGACTAACACCACTGGCAAGGACTGTGGTGGGAGGTCAGTGATGTGGGATGATGGCTACTCATATCAGAGAGAGCAAAGCTGCACAACTTTTATTTTTCTTCCTTTTTCTCTGCGGGCGGGGAAAGAACCTTGCACTCGAGAGTGCAGCAAAAATGGCTGAGGAAGAGAAAGTGATGGCCAAGATACGTGGGGAAGATGCTAAGACAGCCCCTTCCTGCCCTTGAAGGGTTCAGGTCAAGGCTGAACTGAAAAAATTGGCAAATCTCATTGGTTGAGCCGCCTTCAGTAACCTTGGAAAGACTGGAGAAGGGGCACTGTCTAATGGAGGTCAAAGGTGGAACCAAGAGAAGAGAATGACATCTAAAACCTGCAGTCCAGTGAACTTAGCCCTGATTCCTGGTGAAAGTCTAAAGAGACCAGCAGGGTCCTTGATGGGCAACTTGGTCATTTGCCATTAGACAAGTTATCTCCCTTGTTAAAGTGAAAGACCCAGTTTTGCTGTTATCTTTTTATTCCAAGCTCCTAGAACAGCAAGTGCTTAATAAATGCTTGTTGATTAATGGATGTCATGCTATTCATATGAAAAAATATAGAGCTATGATAGTTGAGTGGCCTCAGAACTGGTCAAAGGACAACCTAAGGAGTCGTCAGTAAAAGTTCAATGTCAACTTGAAGGGAGACCTTGAGTGGAGTGGCACAACCTCCCTGATGCAGGGTCAGCCCTGTGCTGTTTAACATACAGATTACGCAAAGCCAGGAGGAATTATGGATGACAGAATAGGATCCAAAAACATTGTGACAAGGGCTAGAATGTTGGGCTGAATTTAATAATATGGAATTTATTGGGGATAAATTTCAAGTCACTGAACTTCACGAGTGCTACATGATAGAAGAGTGGCTAGATGGTAATTCATCTGAAAAAGATCTGGGGGCTTCAGTGGACCACAAGTGGGATGTGGGTCAGCCATGTGACATAACAGCTCTAGTAAGCTTCTACTTGAGCTACAGAGAGGCCTCATGTCAGGCTTGGGCAAGTGACAGATCTCCCTAGTCTGTCCTTATCAGACCTTGGCTGGCTTCTTGGGCTCACTTCCAGGCACTACATTTTAACGTGGGCATTGACAAAGTTTGTCTAAAAAAGTGTCCAAGATGGTATAAGGCCACATGATGATCAGTTGAAGGAGAGGGGGACATTTAGCCTAATTTGATGAAGTCTTGGGGGAAGAGGAGGAAGATAATAGAAGGACTTGTTTTTAGGTTTGGTCCCAGGGCAGGACCAGGAGTCATGAGTAGAAGTTACAGAGACAAATTTAGACTTGAAGTTTCTAACTTCAATTTTCCAACAATTAGACTCCTCCACAAGTGAAGAGGACTGCTTTGGAAGTTGTGGGTTTCTTTGTAGAGAGATCTTCGAGAAGAAGCTGGATGATACATGTCAAAGATATTGTAAAGAAGATTCTTCCACACTTAGATAGCCTCCAGGATCCCTTCCAAGGCTGAGGTGCTGAACCCTCTTTGCTGGGGCTTTTTGAGCAAAGCTGGGGAAGTCATGGGGAGATTCATGCATAAGATCAAGGACCAGAGGGCTTAGATGGAAGGTTCCCTCTGAGCCTAAGATTGTCTCTGGAACCCATGAGGACACTGCATTTGGAGTCCAGAAACCTACATTTGAATCTCAGCTGCGACACCATTTATTGCCTAAATGACCTTGGAAAACTGACAAAACTTCTGGAATCTCAGTTTCCTCAACTCTCAAATGAGATGGGACCCTTTTAGTTCATCAGCCAGTGATCTCCAGCCCCTCAGAACTAGACAGAACAGAAGGACACACACACACACACACACACACACACACCTGACACCTCCAAGGTCCCTGCAGCCCCACTGTGAGCTCAGGTTGGGCCTTTGCCCCTTTGTGAATACAACTGGCTTCATAGGAAGATTGCAGTGCACAGAGAAATGTTCCTGACCTGCATCAGCTGGTTAACAAACAAAGTTGTCCAGGAGCCCAGAAGTTGATTTCTCTTGGAGCAGGACAGCCAAGGCAGCAGATTGGGACAGAAGTGACCATTGGGCATCTCTCAGCTCACCCAGCCCTGGAACTGTTTATTGTCATTCTTGTTTTAATCCAGTTTCAGGACACATTTCCACAGATTTCAGGGATTGTTTATTCTCAAACTCACAGAGGAAAACTTCTCATAGCAACCAGAGCCCTCAGCAGCTCCTGTGCTGAACCCTGGCATCTGGGGACCAGCCATGCTTTGCTATTCCAGGACCTCACAGGCTTAAAAGGGAAAAAAAAGAAACAACCCTTGTGATTTTCTTGATCATGTCTTTCTGTAAACTCTGAGTCATGAGATCCCTCAGTAGGTGATACCGGTATCAGTTCAGTCCCAGACATTTAGAGTTTCTTCTTTTGTTTCTTTGGGCATCTGCCAGCCTGGAGGCTTAGACCCTGCAGCAAGGGCCGGTGGTCTAACCATTACCCAACTGTGCCAGCCTTCCCCTATGACCTGTACTTAGTGAACAGAGGAGGGGAGCCTGGGATAGAAAAGCCATATCATCTCCTTTGGACAGGAGAGCCTTCTACCGAGCTGGAGACGTTTGTTTTACCAAGAACTGTTCTGTGGCAAAAGACTCAGGAAGCGTCCATCACTGTCCAGCTGTGGGCATTAGTGCAGGGCTTAGGGCTTTTCTGTTTCAACAGCTTTAGATGCCCAGGCTTTTCACATATACATTCATTGTCTCTCTGTCTGTCTCTTGCTCACTCACTTTCTCTTCCCTCCCTTTCCCATTCTCCTCCACCCCTTTCCCTTTCCTGACTCAGAACATTTTCTCTGGCCAACCCCCATGGGATGCTCATCCTCCTCTTCTCCACCTTCTTGATTCTCTGACTTCCTTCGAGTCCCAGCTAAAATCCCACCTTCTGTGGGAAGCCTTTCCCAACTCCTCTTCATTTTAGTGCCTTCCCTCTGTCAACTCTTTTATTTAGCTTGTACTCATCTTGCTTTGCATATGTTCATTTGCAGTTGTCCCCTCAATTAGATCGTCAGTTCTGTGTTGGGCAGGGACTGTGTTTTGCTTTTTTGGTATGCCCAGAACTTAGCACAGTGCCTGCCTGGTACATAGCAGGTATTTGATAAATGTTTATGGAGTCACACACACACACACACACACACACACACACACACATTTTGCTTCATGCTTGTTTGTCTGGTTTGTTCATTTTCCCCTTGGGAAGTCAGGATGCTGATGTCAGCACAGGAACCAGTGTCTTGCCATGGGACTGCTCCATCCCCTGTTGTACCTCTGGGAGTCTCCTTACTTACCGTGAGCCTTACACCTGAGTTTTGTCAGGAGGCACCAACTGAGTCATGGCATTGGTTCCCATTTCTTTAGATTATTTCAGCCAAGGTAACTAAAGAACTGAGGTTTCCCAGCTGGCACTGTTCCTTTAGGACCCCATCTGGTAGCACTCATGCCCATGATGATTTGTAGAGATATACTCCCTGCCTTCAAGTCACTTACCACTTGCAACAGACAAGGTGCGTACTTGTCCACACACAGGCAGTTTAAAAAAAAATCATACTAAGTACTATGTGAACTAGCTGCTTTTTCCCTGAATATGTCTCTGTATCTTGTATGAACTGCCTCACATATTGGTTCTTTACTGAAAGGATAGATTGACATTTTTGTAAAAATGTTTTGTGATGGAAAGAACTATATCTTGGTTTGCCTCTTACTACCTGGTATCTTGGACAACTCACTTCTTGAATTTTTTCTTCTGTAAAAGAAGGGGGCTGAGCCAAGCTCAAAGGTCCCTTCCAGCCTTCAGTCCTTTTATTTTAAAAGAGTTTTAATATTTATAGCTGCGCAAAGATACAAACTAGGAAATCTGTGCTTAGTCCAAGAGAAAGACAGAAATAGAGCTAACCAATAACTTCAGTGAAGTTAGCTAGTGAGGATGGCATCCCCAGGGACAACAGTCCATTGTATATGCTGTGGGTGAAGTGGACAGCTCCTTCTCCTTAGCATTTGGGACCAGACTTTCCCTATGAGCTAATGAAAATACAATCTCCAGACGAGGGGGCAACCTTCATTTCTTGCCTTGATTTAGGAGGTAAATTCTAAGCTATGAACAGTGAAGGTAAACACCCACAGAAGTAGGTTTGGAAAAGGCAATGAACTAGGTGACAGGTTGGTGAGGACCCCAGCACCTAAGGAAGAAGACTGAACCTTCCCAGTAGACATGGATTTCTTTGCTGTCTCTTCCTCTAGGTTTTGACCTCTGTGAAGTCGGCCAGGAAGAGGTGATTCTAAAAACTGGAAAACAAGCAAATCGACGAACCATCCATTTTGCTCTCCAGTCCCTGCTGTCTCTCTTTGGTAAGACGGGCCCCCTTGTTACCCGGGGCTAAGTTGTAGGTGCTGGGTCACTTGTGACCACCCAAACCTATGCGAGGTCCTGAGCATCAAACACTTGAGACCATTTCGGACACCAGAGTGGTTTCTTAATGTGTCCTGATGTGTTCTTTAGGGTGTATCCTTCTGTAATACTTCATGCATTTTCACAAGTGGTCATATTTTTCAAAACATCATAGAAAGCATTACTTTTATTTCTTATCACTGTCTTCTTTACATATCATAATCGGTAACTGTCCATACAGGCATGTGCCCCTCCCCCTGCTAGTTGCTAATTAATATGAAAGACAATCCTAAGAGCTCCCAGTGTTAGTCCTAAGTTGTAGCTTGAATTTAGGCTTCCTGTACTAATGGATGGCTGGTTTTATTTAGATTCCACAGAGCTCCCCAAACGCCTTAGCCTGGACAGCTCTTCCTCGCTGGAGTCTCTAGCATCTGCTCAGTCCATCTCCAACCAGGCTCCCTTGGGGTATCCAAACCCCCCATTTTCTCCAACTTGCCCTGAGAGCGTTGCCTCAGACGCCATCTCTGTGTACAGCCTGAGCTCCATTGCCTCTTCCATGAGTTTTGTTTCCAAGCCTGAGGGCACATTAGAAGGTGTAGGATCCAGGGGTCGACAGGACGGTGACAAGCCCAAGAACCCCTACCCCCAGCGGCCCTCAGCCCCGAGAAACCAGCTGTCTCCACAGACCAGTGCTCCAGGCAGCAAAGAGGAAGAGGAATATGAAGGGTTTTCCATCATTAGCAATGAGCCCTTGGCAACTTACCAAGAAAATGTAAAAATGAGATTCTCACCAGATCCCAAACAGTCCAAAGTTGGGACTCCTGGGGCCGTTAAAATATCTGTCAGCTCCAAAGGCAGCATAAGTACCCCCAATTCTCCTGTTAAAATGACTCTTATTCCCAGTCCAAACTCTCCTTTCCAAAAAGTTGGAAAACTTGCAAGTTCTGATACTGGAGAGTCTGACCAGTCTAGCACTGAAACCGATAGTACTGTTAAATCCCAAGAAGAAAACCACCCAAACCTTGATCCACAAGAATTGGCCCAGAAAATTCTGGAAGAGACCCAGAGCCACCTCCTGGCTGTGGAGCGCCTTCAGCGTGGCGGTAGCCAGGGAGCCCAAAGCACCCATGCGGAAGATGGGGCTTCTACCCCAAGCAGCGCACCTTGTGCGTTCAGAGCTTCAGAGACTAGTGCGTTCAGCCGGCCCCTCATCTCCAGCCAGAAGAGCCAGCGATCGTCCCCAGTGACGGGGAGACCAAAGCCACCCGCCAGGAGTTCGTCCCTCCAGAAGGTGAGCTCAGGCTACAACAGCCCCACGACATCGGAAGTGTCAGCCAAGGAAGGCGCAAGCCCGCACAGCGGCCGGCCCTCCCCAAGCACGGACTCTCCTAGCTCCTTAACAGACCAGCCTCACTTTAAGTTAAAGTACCCCAGCTCTCCCTACAGCTCCCACATTTCAAAGTCCCCGAGGAACATCTCTCCAAGCTCAGGGCATCAGTCGCCAGCGGGCAGCGCTCCTTCTCCTGCTCTGTCCTACTCTTCCGCCGGCTCAGCCCGCTCCAGCCCTGCCGACGCCCCCGATCTGGACAAGCTGAAGATGTCCGCCATCGACGAGAAGGTGCAAGCGATCCACAACCTGAAGATGTTCTGGCAGAGCACCCCGCAGCCTCCCCCGGGCCCCGTGAAGATATTCCGCGGGGCTCCGGGGACGATCACCTCTAAACGGGACGTCCTGAATCTGCTCAATTTATCCCCCCGCCACAGCAAGAAGGAGGACGGCGTGGACAAGCTGGAGCTGAAAGAATTGTCCCTGCAGCAGCACTCAGTGTCTCCCCCCACCAACCCCCCCAATGGACACAGACGCTCAGACACCGCCCCCCTGACCCCCTCCCCTGTGCCGTCGGGCGGCCCCCCAGGGGCCATGCGCCCCTTGAGACTGCCCTCGGGCAATGGCTACACGTTTCTCTCTCCGGGGAGGTTTTTCCCTTCCTCCAAATGCTAAAGTGTCTCATACCAGTCACCTCCAGTCACAGTCCCATGGAGGGCCTTGGGTTCACTTCTGCCCACTTGCCTTGTTCAAGTTTTGCTGAAGACGCGATGGGCTCTGCGGGGCAACACAGCCGATCGCCTGGTGCGGGGCCACGGAGCTCATCCCAGCCCCCGATCCACCCAGAGCCAGTGCCAGGGATCCTAGGGAAGAGTCTCCACACCCTTCACCAAATGTTAACCTTTGAACGTGCTGACTCTCACCCTTGGTATGATTCTGCAGGAGGGTTTTTATACAGAAATTGCTCATGCTCTGGGGTGGGAGGGGAGAGCAAAGGGGGCACCTATTTTGCTAAGAGGTATATATGCCGTACCTTTTGTACACAAATACAGATAGATTTTTGTAAGGCCTCGAGGTGCTGGCTGAAGTGGTATATATACATTTTTCTTAGTCAAAGCCTACATGAAAGTGTTATATTAGCCAAAAATAGAATTACGGTGAGAAGATGCCAATGATTTGTAATGAAATTGTAGAAGTTTGGGTCTCATGCTCTTGTCACGTCCCAGCAACAATGCAATAATTCAGGTGAAGACTGTGCTTCCACTCGGAGCTTTTGTCCGTTACTAACTCTCTCTCTCCATGGCCCTTCGGGCTCCCGGTCAGCCAAACTTGAATCTGCTCAGAATTCAAGAATCAACCTTATCCAGGCATTTTAGAGCTATGCAATATGATGAAAATGCAACTTTTATGCTTTTGAAACATTTTTGGCCTTTTTTGTACTTGGGTAACTAGAAACAACTTGGTTTTATTCTTAATAATAACGATAACACTTTACATTTATACAACACTTGTTTTTTAAAGCTCAAAAAGTTTTCTAAAAAGTGTCTAAAAGTTCTGAATGCTCATCAACAAGTCGTGGCCAAGTTTGGAAGAAAAGTGATTTTAATTCCTCCATTTTGTTAGAAGCAAAAGAAAGTTGTTCGGCTCAGTAGGTGTGACCAGAGGAGTGTGGCGTTCCAGCCCCTGCCCCTACTCTAGCACTCCCCCCTCTCTCCCTGGCCACAGCTTTGAGGTCTCTTTCTTCTGACTCCAAGCCTCCCAGATTCTGTGTGATCTGCCCCATTGACAGTGGGGTCAGGATTCATGCAGTGTAGACTGGGCTACCGTGGAACACTCTTGTCTCACTCTTTCCCAGGAAAGGTCTCCAGTCACATGTGCAGGGCACTCATTGGTTTGAGTGCCCGTGAAATGTGCCTGTATTTGGCACATCCATCAGAATGGAGCAGGAAGGAGAGATGGGACAGGGCATTTCTGTAGCTCCAGAGTCATCACTGGAGGACAGAAGAGGTACTCTACTGAAGGGGATATTATTAACCAGAGATTGTATTCATTAGTCAAGAAAAAAAATGCCCCCAGATCATCATGTCAATGTAGTGTTAAGGTACATTAATTTTAATTTAAATTAATTTAAATATGCTAACAAGAGTGAAAATCCCACCATTGTCCTTCTCTGTAGGCCTCACACAAAACATTTGATGCCATCACCCCTGACATGTGGCAGAGACCTTGTGCTAATTGGATGGGGGACTCAAGTTGAGATGCCTGGGTACTACCTTCACTTCTCGCACTGAATCACTTTATGCCCATAAATAAGCCACTTAGCCTGACTGTGCCTCATTTTATCCATTTGCAAAATAGAATAATATTGGCCTGATTCATATTTTTCACACTAGGAAGTCTTCAGAAGAAATGTGTTCGAGAAGTACAAGGTAGAGAGTTAATCATTTTAAAATCTCCTCCTGAACACAATCTATGTAGGGCTTTGTTCTTTTTGTTTTTGCATTTAAAATCATTGTTGCCAGTCAATGAATACAAACTCTAAATCCTCAAATATGAAGGCACATGTTTTGTAAGGACTCAAGCAACAGATGAGGTTGGTGGGGAGGATTTACAGTGATGGAGAGGCTCCAGCCATAGATCAAGCCAAATTTGCAGCACTGTGTATTTGGCCAACAAAATGAGATCTGAAACAACAAAAAATTTGCCTGGAAGTCAAAAGAGAGATTGTTATGTGGGCATTTGGTTGTATGGCCTATTCCCCTATCACCCTCTTATTACCCACTCCTCCCTAAGCCATGAACCAAAATAAGGAAGTCACTGCCCCTGCCCTGATCCAGAAGCAACAGGCCATCTGGGGGAATGCCTAGGACTGCTGCAACTGTTTCCAATGGAAATAATACCTGGTGTTAACCTAGCCAGCTAGGAGCACTGTGGTTAAGCATCACAGCTTATGTTTGAGGCCATTGTCCTGGGCAGCATTCCCATGGATGGGGACACTTCTCATGGTTACTAGCCAAAATGGTGTGTGCAACTCTGTCCCCGATGAGAACTTCAGATGTGAAATTCAAAGTCATGAAAGAACGGGAACGTTTCCAGATAATGCCATAGAATCGGGGCCACTTAGCTCACTTTACAGAGCTTCCTTCCCGGAAATTTTACACTGGTAAAAATAAGCATAAAGTTACAAAATACAGTTGAGTTGCTAATATAAAGTAAACTTGGGATGAAGTATGCAATTTAGACAGCATGAAAAGTTGGCATTGACTAAGTCGGTTGTGTATAAACGATGAAAACGAACTGTTCAGAAGGATGCTTAAAGCCACATTTGGGAGTTGGATTTCCATTAGTAATGTGTGACATTGTCATACTGTGTATATGATTGACTGGCATTAATGTGAATTCTGAATCTACATTTCCCTACTCCTTCCTTGGATGGGCAAGCTGAGCTCCAGCACCTGATAGGTACCAGATTTGGGGGACCGAAATTCACTGAAAGAATTGTATTTTCCATTTTGTGGGTCATGGCATTTGGATGGGTTTTTTTATTTGTTTGTTTAAAGGTAGAAAGGTGAAATGCCCTTCCTGAATTATGCTTATACCAATTGCAAATTAGAATGTCACCGAACAAACGATGCACATCTGCTCCTCCCGATAAACTTAGCCCAGATAGAAAACTGAAACAGCAAGGCTTTCTGTTCCACACATTTGTTTTATATGTGTGTGTGTATATATCTATCTATCTATCTATATAGATATCTATATAGATATCTATATATATCCTAATTCTAACAAGTCAAGTATCTTGTTACTCTGGTGATTTTTGAACAGAGTGAAAATAGTAAGAATGAGCCTCAAAAAAATAAAAATAAAAACCTCCTCATTTGATCCAGACCAATGTATCTCGGTGACAGATTTCTCTGTTCGCTCCTTAATTTAATAAATGGCACACAATGAAAACGGCCAGGGTAAAACTGTGATCATGAATCGTTGCTCTTTGCGGGTAAGCATGCTCTGTCTCCTGTCTGGCTCCCTATCTACACAAAGCTCACAAAGAGAACTGTTTCCAGTTCAGGTTGAAGTAATCATCAGGAATGTTTTTAGTTAAGTAGGAGAAAAGTGCGCGTGGAATCCCATTCATACCACACTCTGCTGTTTCGTCTAAAGAGACTGTCCATGTGGTTTGTGAACTGAGCCCTTGTTTTTGCCAGATCCCTCAAAGATGTTAAACTCAAAGATGATCACTGGTCAACGGTAATCCATCTACAGACGTGTCCCCCGCCTTGGGTAGCAGCCCCTCCTTGTATGCAGTGTTAGCCATGTTTGGCCTGCGTGGACTTTTTTTTTTTTTGTAAATTACACTCTGTGTTTCCAGACAGCATTAAACTTTTTATATTATGAAATTTACCATGTAAAAAGAATTTCATATTTTTATTGAAATTGCTAAGGCATTTGGCCTTCTCCCTTTGTGATTTCGGTGTCTATTAAAAGCATGAGCTCTCTCAGTTTTCCTTGTCAAGTTATGTAATACTCTGCATGGTCTCCAGAGTTTTAGACGACACTCTGAGTAGCCAGCGGTACCAGATGAGCCAGGAAGCATTGATGCCAGCTCTTAAATTTCTTCTGACTTTGAGCCTTTCTTTGTACCGCCTCTGTAAAATTTTCTGTCACTTCAAGTACCATCACTGCATTGCAGAATATTTAAAGCTGAGGTAATGCTACTCCCATCAGTAGAAATAGAAATTGAACTCTGAGTATGTCCTGGAAACTATACTGGGTGTGTGAGGGTGAAGTGTGACTGTTTCTGCCATGAGAAACTACCAGGGAGACAGGCCTACCTATGTGTTACAAGTGAGCGTTAGATGTCCAATGGAAGACCAAGAAGACAAATTCTATTGCAGCTTAAAGGAGAGGAGAATTGGGTATCCAGGACTAGATCATCAAGTACATCTTCATAGAAAAGTTGGGACCAGAGCTCAGCCTTGAAGGAAGGATATGATTTAGATGAATGGAGAGACCAGGGAAGGGTATTCCCCTATAGAACAAAGGTATTTTTGATGAATGGGCAAGCAGATTGATTTGGTTCTGAGGAAAATGTCTGCCCCTGGAGGCTGTGGAAGTGGAAGTTGGGGATCTAGACATATGAGAAGTTACCAAACTATGAAAGATGTTGAAAGCCAAGAATAAGGAGCTCATGCTCTATAGATATAGACAATATTCATCTGCCAAAGTATCAGTACTTAGAGTTGTATGAATTCTTTTTTTTATTATTCTCAAGCTAATTTAGGAGATGGTTTTATGACACAGAATTCTTCCTTACAAACAGAAACAATTTTATTTTCTGATTTGTGGATCATGACATTTTGCATATGTACCAAAGCAACAATTGGAAAATTCATCGATATGGAAATGGGTTTTGGATTCAAAAACAACTTAAAACTATATAGACAGACACCATAAAAAGTAAATTGTCAAATAAAAAAATAACAGATTCAGAATATCATCACCACATTAAGCTGCTTCAATTACCAAAGCAAATTTCCTTGTGAATAGGGTTTCTGCCTTCAAAAGCTGTACCTCCCCTTTGTCCTCCTCTGGGCGCTCAGTACTAGGACGATCCCAAAGGAATAATTGTCAACTCTTGATAATTTCGAGAAAGGGCAGGCATGCTAAAGCTTTTTTTTTTTTTTTTTTTTGATGCTACAGCTTTTCACCATCAAAGCTTTCTAGAGTATGTAATTTAAAGAAACAAAGAACAGCTACTTCCTCATACCCCATTGTCTCCCCAAAGATTTAACTCCCCTTTCTCTCTCTCCAAACCTGATCATCTGGCCCTCAGCAGGCCCCTTTCTGCAAACCCCTTGCTCCCATACATCGGTCTCCCAGCTCCCCACATGACATTCACTTGGCAGAATGCCAAACTGAACCCTTGTCCAACCAACTAGTGTTCAAGGTCTTGTAAAATCTGGCGCATTCTCCTTTAGAAGTCTTGTCCCATACCACTCTTCTTCACGTGGATGCTATACCCTCTGACCTATAAACTTCTTGGAGGTTCCCAAAAAAACCACCTTTCCCATCTCCTTACTTTTGCTCAGGCAAAATCGTCTCTCTTGCACCCATTAGAATCCTTTCATTCCCTCAAGATGCAGATCAGACACCATCTCCTACCATATTGTTGGCCCCAGTTCTGTGACCTTTCTTGTATTTATGATTTCCTCCACTAGGGTTTGTTTCCAATACCTCTCGGTGACTTGAAAGTGATACTACGTTCCCAAGACTCTATTCCAGCAAAGCCTAGACTTGGGAAGGTGCTTCCCATCCAAATAGGCTTGAGACCACAGCTCTGGACACGCCTGCAGCAGAGCTGGCCTTTCCAAAGTGCTTTCAGGCCCATGTAGCCTTTGACATGCCTCATTTCATTGACTCTTCACATCCAAGTACCAGCTTAGCTAAACCTAGGGAGCCTGGTTGCCAAAGCATGGCCCCCAAGTGATAAACCTCTTTGACTCTTTCCACTGATGAGCTGTGCTTTGGGTTGCCGGAGGTGGGCATTCTCTGAATTCATGGGCCTTTTGAAGACTTGCATTTGTTTGTTTTTTCAGATTTGTGGCACCATACCTTTTACTTATTAGGTGCTTAAGTAAATGCTTAATGAAGAACACAGTACTTTTACAAGTGAGTACCGAGGCAAGATTATTCTGTGCTGCCTTCAAGCTATCTGACTACCTCTGTACTCCCAGGATTTCCTTGGGTGTGGGGTCCATGTAATTCAGAATAACAATGGGAAAAGTTATTCAACTATTTACTGAGTTCCTACAAAATGGCAGATACCACTTCGGGTGCTGTCGAATCTGCATGGCAGGGAATGACTGCCATTAAGAAAAGGACTACAGACAGACTGCACATTGCCAGGGTAGCAGCAATGAGCTGGAGCTTGTGCCCTTTTATCCTAATCATCTAAGCATCATTTAGTCCAGCCTTGAGCCTGGAACTCAGACTGAGCTATGGACTCAGATGACCTCAGTCTGACCTGGAGATCGTTAAAACTATGCCTGCTTTCCAAGATGGAGAACCCCAAAGGCATGGTGGTTTGTTTTTTAAATAACCTGAGTTGGAAAACAAATTTAATAAATTAATTCATGAAAGTGGATTATTCTATTACTGGCTTCCTAACAAACAGAAGATGAAATAGACAGATCCCAGATCCTCCTTTTGCTTCAAGAGGTCTATATTTCTTTCATGTTTATTTTGTATTAAAGGCAGCTCACATTTCTACAATTTCATGGTTTACAAAAGGCTCTTAGTGGCCCTGGGAGGGTTATCTTATCTGATGTGGGTGTTATTTACCCCTCTTTAAGGATGTTGAGTTTAGAGTTCAGACGAGCTGGAACAACAAGGCTATTGTGCGGCTACAATGAGATAACTAACACTAAAAAACTTTGCCAACTATCAAGATCTTTTATAAATGTGAGCTACCATTGATTTGATAGAGGAGGAAACCAGGTCAGAAAGGGAAAGGTCTTGAACACAGTCACTGGCAGAGCTGGAAGGGATCTCAGATCCCCCTGGTCCAACCCTTCCAGGAACAAAACAGTCCCCTCCACCACAGCCCTAACCATCCAATATTCTCTTGAAAAGCTCAATTGAGGAGAAACCTGTACTTAGCTTCTGGCCACAGCTCCGAGTTTTGCTCTCAAGAGCCAAGCAGAAAAAAATGAAACAAATCCTTCTTCCATATGACAAACTTTCAAATTCTTGAAGACAATTACTAAGTGTCTCCCTAAGTTTTCTCCAGAGTCAGTATTCCCAGTTCCATCATGGTATGGCTTCCAGTCCCTTTATCAACCTTGCTGCCCTCCATTTTGTAAATGTCTAATCTAAAATATGGAATCTAATAGGTGATGCTCCAAATGCAATCTAATCATGGCCACCAACAGCAGGATCATCACTTTTCCCGTTCTGGGCACTGTCCCTCAATGCTGCCTAGCATTGAGTTAGTTTGCTTGATGGCCAAGTTGACTCATTTTGCAATTGCCATCCTCTGAAATCCCCAGCTCTTTCTCATGTGTAGCCATGTCTCCCCCATTGGAACCCAGTTCTTCTGTCTCCAAGTCTCAGGTTCAATACACCATAACATTTTGCTCCTCTCCATTCAAACATCATAAAATGTGCCATAAAAGGTAAGAAGAGAAACTCCCAACCTCTTACATTAGCCTAGAATTAAACTTTTCTCTCTAGAATTGAAGAGCCAAGACAGTGATGACTTTGTACTGTGACTATGTGAGACTTAGTCTCTCTTTACCTAGAAGACTATGAGTAGAGCAGAAGACAGTAATAAATACAGACCCAAGCATGTAGCCAAGATGAAGTCCTGGTTCTCTGTAGTCTGGTTGGCTGATATTATCATGCATGGCATAATCCAGACATAAACAGACAAAATGGTAATTTACAGATACACAATGAAATACACCTTGGTTAGGTAAACAAAAAAATCGTGTCCATATGGGGCCAGAGCTATGGCCCTAGGGGGACATCAATAAACACATATGCATCTTGAAAGCCAAAAAGCATTAGGAAATAGGGACTGTCACTAACCAGACTGCCTTGCTGTGTTTTGAGGTTCAGGCTGCCCCACCCAGCTGTATATGTTAAACTTGTGATGCCACTGGACAAGGTCAATCCATGATTTACAGAAGAACCTCCAAGTGCTCTCATCCCCTCCTTAAGAGGCGACCATGGAGTACTGCAGCCTGTTGCTGTCCTTGTCATGGACTTTACCATCCTTGTCATGAGGCTTTAAATCACTGCCCACAATCCCCAGGTTCAGTCGCCTTAGTAGGAAGGACGACAGAAAGGTTGAGGATTTATGGACACTATTGAGTTTGACCCCTATTGCTTTAGGAAATGCAATTCATGTTATGTTGCTATTTCTGAGGAAATTGTGTATTCAATTGTTCAATGAATGTTTTAGAGGGGGACAGTGACCATTAATGAAAGTTTGATTATCAGCCAAAGAGCTCAGTTGAAGAAAGCTAATAAGAAAGATGTTTGAGAACCAGGCGTAGTGGTGTGTGCCTATAATCTCTGTTACTGGAGAGGATGAAGCTGGGCGTCACTAGAGCACAGGAATTCTTAGCTATAGTCAGACTAGAGCTGATCTGGCACCATTGTGGGTAGCCTCCGGGGTCATGAGGTCACCAGACTGCCTAAGGAGAGGCAAACCTGCCCAGGGTGGACACTGAGCAGACCAAAGATTTCACGTTGATTAGTGACAGGATCAGGCTGAAGTGGTCCAGCCTGGGCAAGCTAGGGAGACCTAGCTAAAAGGGAGGGAGAAGAGGAATGGAGAGTGGGAAGGAAAAAAGGGAGGAAAGGGAAGGAGAAGGGAGGGAGGGAGGAAGGAGGGATGGAGAGGAGAAGGGAAGGAAAGAAGAGAATAAAACAGGAAAGAAGGAAAGGAGAGAGGGAAGGAAACCCTCAAGTCTATTGGGAGAGTCCTTAGGGCAGGTACATCTTCCAAGAGCCTCCTGATAATCAGGACTTGGAGGCTTCATCCATTGTGACTCCTCCCAATTTATTCTCTCCCACTGCAGATATTCAGAGATGGGTGCCATGTCTCCCCCAACTTCATACCTTCCCTCCACTTTCCAAAGCACTATATATGCTTATAACCTCTAATAACACTAAATAATGATAAACAGCAGGGGACTGACAGCCTAATGCGGCATCCACCCTGGCAAACGAGGCGTCGGCATCTGGATCCAAATCCATTAGGGGGACATGTCTGCATTACAGAAACATTCTGCGTCTCAAATGAATTTGCATCCAATCTCAAGACACTTAATTACTTATTAAATTTGTAGCAATTGTGCTATTGGCCTTCAGGGCACCATCATATTCTTTAAAATGCACAGTTTAAAGCATTTAAGAATAACTTTGAATCTCAGCAGCAGGGCTGGGAGCTGCCCCTTCGGTGGGCAGAGACAGGTGAGGGAGACTCCATCCAGTCCTTCCCAGAAGGCCTTGCCAAAAGAAAGTGAATCTCTTCAGATCCAAATGCAAATCCTATGAAATAACTACAAACATTTATCGAGCACCTGCTGTGTGCACATTAATCGCAGGGTGCTGGAGAAAGAGCTAAGATGCGCCCTCTCCCCCTGAGCTCCCCCGGTCTAGTGGGAGGTCAGGCATCCACTCAGACAGCAGGCCGCGTGGGGTTTGTGAGGAGACCCAAGCATCCCGTCCCAAGGATGGGAGATGTTGTTCTGCAGGGGAGGATGGATGTAAGCTGCCTGGAGGGAGAGGCAGCATTTGATGGTGGGACTGAAATGCTGGGCTGGGGTTCAGCAGACAAAGATGGCAAAGAAGGACCTGGCAGGGGCAGGGAGAGGCCTCGAGGAGCGCCAAGGTGTGGACAGTCTGACTGGAGCCAAGAGCAGACCCTCCCCTTCATTGGGACAGGGAACCCCCAGGCCAGGAAACGCCCTTTATCGGTGCAGGTGAGCACTCTGCCACAGATAGCCTCAGACAGGGCTTCTGAACTTTGTGTGTGTATGGGTTTATATATGTGTGTGTATATATGTATGTATGTGCATGTATGTGCATATATATTGTGTTGTGTGTATAGGTGCGTAGTGTGTATGCATGTGTATGTATGTGTGTGTGTATAAGTGTGTGTATGTATTGTGTATATGCATGTGTATGTGTGTATGTATGTATATGTATAGGTGGGTAGGGTGTGTATGTACATGTGTGTATGTGCATGTATTGTGTGTTGTGTGCATATGTGTATATACAAATACATGTGTGTATGTGTATATGCATGTATATGTATATCTGCATGTATACTATGTATTGTGTATGTTTGTGTACGTTCATGTATATGTAGGTGTGTGTTCTGTGTTGGCGTGTGTTTATGCGCATGCATATGTGTATGCATGCATGCATGTGTATATGTGTGTGCATGTGTATGTCTGTATATGCATATATATGTGCATATATGTATATTTAGTGTGTGTGTGTGTGTGTGTGTGTGTGTGATGGTCTCCTTTGCAGCAGTCTGCTAAAGCCTATGATCCCTTTTTCCGAATAAGGGATTTCCGAATAGAATACGTAGGATTACAAAGCCATGTATCCTGAAGCACAGTTATGAGAATCTTTTTTTTTTTAAATTTCATTGACGCTGGATTAAGAATCTCTGCAGAGAGCTCATCAGTGACTTGCCCAGGGTCACACCTAGTGAGTGTTAGAGATAGAACACAGGTCTTCCTGGCTCTGAGGATGGCCCTTCACCCCCCACTCCATGCTGCTTCTTAATGTAGAAAAAGGTAAAGTGGAATAAACTGGGAAGGTGGGGTCAGGCCAATTTGTGGCAGATCTTGAATGCAGTGTATGGGGGGGGGGGAGAGGTTTGTAGGACTTTAGCTAGAATATGTCAATCAATCAATAAACATTTATTGAGCACCTACTATGTGCCAGGCATTGTGCTGATCCCTGGGGATACAAAAAGAGGCAAAGACAGTCCCTGCCCTCAGGCAGCTCACAATCTCATGGGGAAACAACATGCAAACAAATACATTGGAAGTAAGCTGCACGCAGGATCAATGGCAAAGAATGAACAGAGGGAAGGACTTGGAAGGAAGAGGGCTTGGGAGGGCTTCCAGTAGAAGGAGAGATTTTAGTTGGGACTTCAAGGAAGCCCAGGAGGTCAGTGGTGGGAGCAAAGGGAGAGCACTCCAGGCATGGGGGATGGTCAGAGAAGAGACAGAGGCTGGTGTCACTGGATCAAAGAATATGTGTCAGGGAGTAAGCTGTAAGAAGAGTGGAGAGGTGAGTGGGACTGGGTTATGGAGGGCTCCAGATGGCACCATTTTGAATTTGCTGTTGGAAGCATTAGGAAGCCAATGGAGCTTACTGAGTAGGGGGTGGGGTGTGACATGATCAGACCTGAGTTTTAGGAAAATCACTTTAGTGGATACATGGAGGATGGATTGGAGTGGGGAGAGACTTGATGTGGGAAGACCCATGGGCAGCTAGGACAGTAGTCCGAGGAGAGGTGATGAGTGCCTACAAGGGGTGGAAGCAGTGTCAGAGGAGAGAAGGGGATGTATTCAGGAGATGTTACAAAGCTTGGGTGGGGGAGGTGGGGCGAGAGATTGTGAGGAATCCAGGATGTCTCCAAGGTTGGGAGCCTGAAGGACTGGGAGGATCGGGTCCTCCTCTATGGGATAGGAAAGGTTTCAGGAAGGAGAGAGGGTTTAGGGGGGAAGACCCTGAATACTGTTTTGGATATTGAGTTTAAGGTGTCTATTGGACATCCAGTTCAAGATGTCTGAAAGGCAGTTGGAGGTCAGCAGAGAAATTAGGACAGGAAAGGGTAGATTTGAGAATCATCAGCATAGAGATGGTAATTAAATCCATGGGAGTGAATGAGATCATGGAGTGAAATAGTATAGAGGGAGAAGAGAAAATGACCCATGACAGAACCTTGAGGGACACCTACTGTTAGAGAGTGTGATCTGGAGGAGGATCCAGCAAAGGAAACAGAGAAGGAGTGATCAGAGAAGTGGAAGGAGGACCAGGAGAGAGAGAGAGAGAGAGAGAGAGAGAGAGAGAGAGAGAGAGAGAGAGAGACAGAGACAGAGACAGAGAGACAGAGAGAGACAGAGACAGAGAGACACAGAGACACAGAGAGAGACAGAGAGACAGAGAGAGACAGAGAAAGAGAGACAGAGAGAAAAAGAGAGAAAGAGAGAGACAGAGAGAGAACGAGAGAAAAACAGACAGAGAAAGAGAGAAAGTGAGAGACAGAGAGAAAGACAGAGAGAGTGACAGAGAGAGATAAAGAGAGACAGAGAGAGAGAAAAAAGAGAGAAACAGAGAGAGAAAGAGAGAGAGAAAGAAAGACAGAGAGAGAGAAAGAGAGAGAGAGCACAATCCTGACACTAGAGAGAAAAGACTATCTAGCAGTTATCAATAGTGTCAAAGGCTACAGAGAGATCAAGGAGAATGAGGATAGAGGAAAGGTCATTGGATCTGGCAGCTAAGACATTACTGGTAACTGTAGAGAGAGCAGTTTCAATGATTAGAAGCCAGATTATGGAGGGTTGAGAAGGGAGATGTGAGAGAAGAGAAGCATCTATTGTAGATTTCTTTTGGAGTTTAGCTGCCAAGGGTGGAAGAGACATAGGATGATTGTTATCAGGGATGGAAGAATCAAATGAAAGACTTTTGAGGATGGGGGAGACATGGGCATGTTTGTAGGCAAGAGGGAATGGGCCAGGAGACAGGGAGAGGCTGAAAATCAGTGAGAGTAGGGAGGACAGGGGGGAAATCTATTGGAGGAGATGGTGGCTGAAGGCATCTAAGTGATAGGAGATGAGGAAGAGGGGAGAAGAGGGAGTGCATGGTAAATGAAGGCAGCATGGAGCCAGTGAGGATTTCTGAGCATAGGGGGTGGAGCCAAGATGGCGGAGTAGAAACACACAAATATGCTAGCTCCGAACCCACAGCCCATGAAATAACCATAGTAAAGAGCCACCAATAAATTCGGGAGCAGGAGAAGCCACATAATAGTGGAGCGGATAAGATTTCT
The DNA here is from genome assembly GCF_028372415.1 of Notamacropus eugenii. Lineage (NCBI taxonomy): Eukaryota > Metazoa > Chordata > Mammalia > Diprotodontia > Macropodidae > Notamacropus > Notamacropus eugenii. The sequence goes on from NC_092875.1 coordinate 17,785,925, forward strand.
GTTCCAGAGGGACCTGCAAACCTCTTGCAAAAGGTCCGTCACGTTGCAGACGCGGAGCCCAGCCCAGCCCTGCACCAGCCTGTCACCAAGAGGAACAGATCCAAGCGGACTTCAGGGACGGGATCTCCGGCGGCCACGTGGGTCCCTCCACCCACAGGTGACAGGGGTCGGTGAGAAGGTCTCTTTGGCGGGTCGAGAGGGGAGTGGGGTGCCCCCATACTCAGGCCCCCTCAGGAGGCAACAGCGGAGGCGGGAGCAGACCAGGACTCCCCAAGCAGGCAGGAGCCTGGATCCATTGTTGAAGGTCTCTGCATAAACCCCCTGAGGGAACTGAGCCCATGAGGCGGCCCTGCCCCAACCTGAGCACCTGAACTTAATCTCACACTGAATAGCAGCCCCGCCCCCACCCAAAGCACTGAGGCTGGGAAAAAGCATTTGATTCTCAGACCCCAAGCACTGGCTGGGAGGATCCGGAGGCGAGGTGGGTGTGAGGAGAATATTCAGAAGTCAAGTCACTGGCTGGGAAAATGCCCAGAAAAGGGAAAAAAACCAAGACTATTGAGGGTTACTTTCTTGGTGAGCAGGTTTCTCCTCCCCTCCCTTCTGATGAGGAAGAGCGGTGCTCATCATCAGGGGAAGACACGGAAGTCAGTGCTTCTAAATCCCAGCCCACTCAACGGGATCAGTTCTGGGAAAAGGTCTTAAAGAGCCCAAACAATTTTCAAAATCATGATAGAGAGGTGGAGGAAAAACTAGGAAGAGTAATAAAAGACTTGCAAGCAAAGTATGAACAACAAATCAGCACCCTGCTAAAGGAGACCCAAAAAATGCGGAAGAAAATAACACCCTGAAAAATAGGCTAACTCAACTGGCAAAGGAGGTTCAAGAAGCCAAGGAGGAGAAGAATGCTTTAAAAAGGAGAATTAGCCAAATGGAAAAGGAGATTCAAAAGCTCACTGAAGAAAATAGTTCTTTCAAAATTAGAATGGAACAGATGGAGGCCAATGACTTTATGAGAAACCAAGAAATCACAAAACAAAACCAAAAGAATGAAAAAATGGAAGATCATGTGAAATATCTCATTGGAAAAACAACTGACCTGGAAAATAGATCCAGGAGAGACAATTTAAAAATTATGGGCCTACCTGAAAGCCATGATCAAAAAAAGAGCCTAGACATCATCTTTCATGAAATTATCAAGGAAAACTGCCCTGAGATTCTAGAACCAGAGGGCAAAATAAGTATTCAAGGAATCCACAGATCACCGCCTGAAAGACATCCAAAAAGAGAAAGTCCTAGGAACATCGTGGCCAAATTCCAGAATTCCCAGGTCAAGGAGAAAATATTGCAAGCAGCTAGAAAGAAACAATTCAAGTACTATGGAAATACAATCAGGATAACACAAGATCTAGCAGCTTCTACATTAAGGGATCGAAGGGCATGGAATAGGATATTCCAGAAGTCAAAGGAATTAGGACTAAAACCAAGAATCACCTACCCAGCAAAACTGAGTATAATACTTCAGGGGGAAAAAATGGTATTTCAATGAAATAGAGGACTTTCAAGCATTCTTGACGAAAAGACCAGAGCTGAAAAGAAAATTTGACTTTCAAACACAAGAATGAAGAAAAGCAAGAAAAGGTAAACAGCAAAGAGAAGTCATAAGGGACTTATAAAAGTTGAACTGTTTACATCCCTACATGGAAAGACAATATTAGTAACTCTTGAAACTATTCAGTATCTGGGTACTTGGTGGGATTACACACACACACATGCACATGCACACACTCATAGAGACAGAGTGCGCAGAGTGAATTGAATAGGATGGGATCGTATCTTAAAAAAAATGAAATCAAGCAGTGAGAGAGAAATATATGGGAGGAGAAAGGGAGAAATGGAATGGGGCAAATTATCTCTCATAAAAGAGGCAAGCAAAAGATTTTTTTTTAGTTTGGGGAAAAAGAGGGGAGGTGAGAGAAAAACATGAAGCTTACTCTCATCACATTCCACTAAAGGAAGGAATAAAATGCACACTCATTTTGGTATGAAAACCTATCTTACAATACAGGAAGGTGGGGGACAAGGGGATAAACAGGGTGGGGGGGACGATGGAAGGGAGGGCATGGGGAGGAGGATACAATTTGAGGTCGACACTCACAGGGAGGGACAGGATCAAAAGAGAGAATAGAAGTAATTGGAAGCAGGATAGGATGGAGGGAAATATAGTTAGTCTTATAAAACACGACTATTATGGAAGTCATTTGCAAAACTACACAGATTTGGCCGATATTGAATTGCTTGCCTTCCAAAGGGAGGGGGAGGGGAGGGAGGGAGGAAAAGAAGTTGCAACTCAGAGTTTTAGGAATAACTGTCAAGTACTGTTCTTGCCGCTAGGAAATAAGAAATACAGGTAAAGGGGTATAGAAAGTTATTTGGCCCAACAGGACAGAGGAGAGGATGGAGACAAGGGCAGAGAGGAATGATGGAGAAGAGAGCGGAGTGGAGATGGGGGCAATTAGAATGCTCGGTGTTTTGGGGTGGGGGGAGGGGACAAGGGGGGAGAAAATTTGGAGCCCAAAAATTCTGTGAAAATGAATGTTAAAAGTGAAATAATAAAAAAAAAGATTTCTGAGCATAGACGGGACATGACGAGATCTAGGTATATCTAAGAAAGATTGTTCTGAAAACAATATGATAGAAGGATTGGAGAGATGAAAAGAGGAGAACTGGAGAGATTTATTTCACTCCTGCATTAGCCCAGGCATTTGGGGAAGTGGGGCAAAAATTCAGAGGAAAAACTACATCTGGAGCTATAGATCAGTCAGTCAACTATTTATGAAGCACCTACTGTGTGTCAGCTCACAGACTAATGGAGGAAGACAGCTGCAAAGGCCACATCTTCACACAAATAAAGCCATATCTGAATAATAGGAGCAATATTAAATGTTCTTGAGTAGGCTAAGTCAATGTAGTGAAAATAATTATACCGCCTAAATGAATTGACTTATTCGGTACCATACCAAACTATCAAAGGATTACTTTATGGGGCAAGAAATAAACAACTATTCATCCGGAGGAACAAAAAGCCTAGAATATCAAAGGGATTCACTGAAAAAAAGGTGGTAAGAAAGGGGTCTAGCACTATCAGCTCTCAAATGATATGATATTAAAACATTAAGTCATTAAAAACAATTTGGATAAGGAATATAAGGGATTGCTTACTGGAACAGATTAGGATACAATATACAAATCCAGTGCAGCTAAAATTAGAAGACAAATAGGAAATGGAAAAGGGGGGAATCTTTGCAGCAAGTTTCTCTGATAAAGATCTCATTTCTAAGATATATAGGGAACCGATCCAAACTTATAATAATAACCATTTCCCAACTGATAAATTAGCAAATTATATGAACAAGCAGTTTTCTGAGGAAGAAATCCAAGCTATTAATAGCCACATGAAAAAATGCTCTAAATCCCTAATGGTTAGAGAAATGAAAATTAAAGCAACTCTGAGCTACCACCTTATACTCAACAGATTGGTGAGTTTAACCAAAAAAGGGGAAATGATAAATGCTGGAGCAGCTGTGGAAAAGCAGGCACATTATTAATGAACTGTGGATGAAGCTGTGAACTGCCCCAACCTTTCTGGAAAGCAATTCACAACTATCCCCTAAGAGCTACTAAACTGTGCATACATTTGACCCTTTGATGCTACTACTAGCTCTATATCCTAAAGAAATAAAAGAAAGAGGAAAATGATCCATATGTACAAAATATTTCTAGCATCTCTTTTCATGATGGAAAAGACTTGGAAGCTGAAGAAATTCCTCATCAGTTGGGGAATGGATGAACAAGTTATGGTATATGAATGTGGCTAAATATTCTTGTGCAACGAGAGGACAGTTTCAGAGAATCCTGGGAAGATTTGTATGAACTGATGCAGAATGAAGTGAGCAAAACCAGGAGAACAATTTCTACAAGAACAACTATGTTGTAAAGACAAAAATACTTTGAAAGACTTAGGAAATCTGATAAAAAACAAAACAAAACAATGACCAACCCAACTGCAGAGGACTTATGATGAAGTGCGCTACCCACCTCAGAGAGAAAGGTGATGAATTCAAAAGTACATACTGAGACGTATTTTTTGGACATGACCAATGAGGGAATTTATTTGACTTGACTATATAGTACCTGTTTGTAATGGGGCTTGGTTTTCTTTATTTCTTTTTGTTTGTTTGTTTGTTTTGTTTGTTTTGTTTTTTTAATTATTTATTTATTTAACTTTTAACATTCATTTTCACAAAATTTTGGGTTCCAAATTTTTCTTCCCTTTTGTCCCTTCCCCCCACCCCAAAACACTGAGCATTCTAATTGCCCTTATCACCAATGTGCTCTCTCTTCTATCATCCCTCTCTGCCCTTGTCTCCATCTTCTCTTTTGGCCTGTAGGGCCAAATAACTTTCTATACCCCTTTACCTGTATTTCTTATTTCCTAGTGGCAAGAACAGTACTTGACAGCTGTTCCTAAAACTTTGAGTTCCAACTTCTTTTCCCCCCTCCTTCCCCACCCCGTCCCTTTGGAAGGCAAGCAATTCAATATCGGCCAAATCTGTGTAGTTTTGCAAATGACTTCCATAATAGTCGTGTTGTATAAGACTAACTATATTTTCCTCCATCCTATCCTGTCCCCCATTACTTCTATTCTGTCTTTTGATCCTGTCCCTCCCCATGAGTGTCGACCTCAGATTGCTCCCTCCTCCCCATGCCCTCCCTTCCATCATCCCCCCCCACCCTGCTTCTCCCCTTCCCCCCCCTTTCCTGTATTGTAAGATAGGTTTTCATACCAAAAGGAGTGTGCATTTTATTCCTTCCTTTAGTGGAATGTGATGAGAGTAAACTTCATGTTTTTCTCTCACCTCCCCTCTTTATCCCTCCATTAATAAGTCTTTTGCTTGCCTCTTTTATGAGAGATAATTTGCCCCATTCCATTTCTCCCTTTCTCCTCCCATATATTTCTCTCTCACTGTTTGATTTCATTTTTTTAAGATATGATCCCATCCTCTTCAATTCACTCTGTGCACTCTGTCTCTATGTGTGTGTGCGTGTGCATGTGTGTGTGTGTGTGCATGTGTGTGTGTGTAATCCCACCCAGTACCCAGATACTGAAATGTCTCAAGAGTTACAAATATTGCCTTTCCATGTAGGAATGTAAACAGTTCATCTTTTGTAAGTCTCTTATGACTTCTCTTTGCTCTTTCTTTACCTTTTTGTGCTTCTCTTCATTCTTGTGTTTGAAAGTCAAATTTTCTTTTCAGCTCTGGTCTTTTCGTCAAGAATGCTTGAAAGTCCTCTATTTCATTGAAATACCATTTTTTCCCCTGAAGTATTATACTCAGTTTTGCTGGGTAGGTGATTCTTGGTTTTAGCCCTAGTTCCTTTGACTTCTGGAATATCCTATTCCATGCCCTTCGATCCCTTAATGTAGAAGCTGCTAGATCTTGTGTTATCCTGATTGTACTTCCACAATGCTTGAATTGTTTCTTTCTAGCTGCTTGCAATATTTTCTCCTTGACCTGGGAACTCTGAAATTTGGCCACGATGTTCCTAGGACTTTCTCTTTTTGGATGTCTTTCAGGCGGTGATCTGTGGATTCCTTGAATACTTATTTTGCCCACTGGTTCTAGAATCTCAGGGCAGTTTTCCTTGATAATTTCATGAAAGATGATGTCTAGGCTCTTTTTTTGATCATGGCTTTCAGGTAGGCCCATAATTTTTAAATTGTCCCTCCTGGATCTATTTTCCAGGTCAGTTGTTTTTCCAATGAGATATTTCACATGATCTTCCATTTTTTCATTCTTTTGGTTTTGTTTTGTGATTTCTTGGTTTCTCATAAAGTCATTAGCCTCCATCTGTTCCATTCTAATTTTGAAAGAACTATTTTCTTCAGTGAGGTTTTGAATTTCCTTTTCCATTTGGCTAATTCTGCTTTTGAAAGCATTCTTCTCATTGGCTTTTTGAACCTCTTTTGCCAATTGAGTTAGCCTATTTTTCAAGGTGTTATTTTCTTCAGCATTTTTTTGGGTCTCCTTTAGCAGGGTGTTTAATTGTTTTTCATGCTTTTCTTGCATGTCTCTCATTTGTCTTCCCAGTTTTTCCTCCACCTTTCTAACTTGATTTTCAAAATCCTTTTTGAGCTCTTCCATGGCCTGAGCCCATTGAGTGGGCTGGGATACAGAAGCCTTGATTTCTGTGTCTTTCCCTGATGGTAAGCATTGTTCTTCCTCATCAGAAAGGAAGGGAGGAAATACCTGTTCACCAAGAAAGTAACCTTCTGTAGTCTTATTTTTTTTCCCTTTTCTGGGCATTTTCCCAGCCAGTGACTTGACTTCTGAATATTCTCTTCACACCCACTTGGCCTCCAGATCCTCCCAGCCAGTGCTTGGGGTCTGAGATTCAAATGCTGCTTCCCAGCCTCAGGCCTTTGGGCAGGGGCAGGGCTGCTATTCAGTGTGAGATTAAGTTCAGCTGCTGAGGTGGTTCAGGGCTGCCTCAAGGGCTCAGTTCCCTCAGGGGGTTTATGCAGAGACCTTCAACAATGGATCCAGGCTCCTGCCTGCTTGGGGAGCCCTGGTCTGCTCCCACCTCAGCTGCTGCCTCCCGAGGGGGCCTGAGTTATGGGGGCACCCCACTCCCCTCTTGACCTGCCAAAGAGACCCTCTCACCGACCCTTGTCACCTGTGGGTGGAGGGACCCGCATGGCCGTTGGAGATCCCGTCCCTGAAGCCTGCTCGGATCCGCTCCTCCCGGTGCCGCACGGCCAAGGCAGGGCTGGGCTCCGGGTCCACAGCGTGAAGGACCTTTTGCGAGAGGTTTTCAGGCTCTCTGGAACAGAAATCTCGTCCACTCCGTTGTTCTGTGGCTTCTGCTTCTCCAGAATTTGTTGGAAGTTCTTTTTTACAGATATTTTATGGGCGGTGGGTTCGGAACTAGTGTATGTGTGTCTATCTACTCCACCATCTTGGCTCCACCCCCCCTTCTTGATTTCTTAGTGGGAATGGAGAGAGGGAAAGAGGGAGGGAGGGAGGGGGAGAGACACACACACAGAGACAGAGAGACACACAGAAAAAGAGAAAGTGAGAAAAGAAGAAGTGCAAGGAGGAGGAAGAGGAGGAGAGAAAAAGAAGAGGAAGAGAAAAAGAAAGAGAGAAAAGGAGAAAGAAGAGGGAGAGAGAAGTAGGGAGAGAGTAAAGAGAAAGAAGAGAGAGACAGAGAGAGAAAGGCTTCTTGGAGAAAGTGGCAGATGAGCTGAGCTTTAGAAGAATTTTAGGGGGTAGATTTTGGGGGGGACCCTAAACATTAGGATCAGGAGTTTGTCCAGTCCCTCCTTTTGTAGAGGTAGAAACTTAGTTATCAAGAGGTGTGGTGACATAGAGAGTGGGGAGGCACTATGTTTTCCCTTCTTGACATGACGGATGTCATTTTAGAATAAGCAGCCAGTATATTGTTAAGTGACCAGTCATGTCTTATCCCTATATTGGAACTTTACCCCAGTTCTTGTGCCAGGCCAAAGGACAAGTAGAATCTGCACCAAGATTCCCCAGGCTAATACCAGACCAGCAGATTACAAAGGCCTGCCCTTTCCTCTGGAACACAAATCTTCCCCAGGCCAGTGGCTACTTGGTTATGGATCCAACATGTTTTCTGTTTACTATAAGTACCTGTGGGAAATTCCTATTCAGAAGTCCTTTTGCCCTACAGAAACATATGTATTGATTTTCAGCTGCTGCTTTTCCCTGCCAAAGCTTGTAAGTGAATACATAGAATGAACTTTTCATGGACTTGTACTTTAAATTGCAATTACATGTGTTTTCTTGTCACAACAGTTTGTTTTCAGAAGTTGGATATCCTAAACACAGGGAAATGAGGGAAAACTGCCTCCTTCCCTATGTCCCCCTCCTGGTGTCAGATGTGAGGTAAGAGCCCTGGTCCTGGAGTCAGGAGGACCTGAGTTCCAATCCAGCCTCAGGCACTTACTAGCTGCAAGACTAGCATGCAAGCCATTTCACTCTGCTTGCCTCAATTCCTCATCTGGAAAACGAGTTGTAAAATGAACAACCCCTTGAGGATCTCTGCCAAGAAAACCCCAAATCGGGTCAGGAAGAGTCAGAACAACTGAAATGTCTCTGCAACAACAAATTTCTTTTAAATCATGGACTACACTTTTCCAAGACATGGATTTCCCCTACTGGTTTGTGAGCTGTTTTATTCGGCCTGTTATTCGGTTTCTGTTCTATGGCTGATTGACTTGATCCCCGTTCTATTTGTTTTGGGTTGGCAAGAGATAATAAAACTCTGAATTCATTCTCTGTTGAGGAAGAGATGGTTTGTTTATCTCTCTGTGCCCAGAGCTGGACACTTGTTCCAGTCTATCGTAGGTTTTTCTGCAAGAATGAGAATGTTGTTCATCTACCCTTTCCTCCTCCTTGTGTGTCTTTTGGGTTTTCTCTTGAGCAGAATCTTCTTGGCTGTAAGTGAGGGTAGGGGTGGGGATAATTGGAACTGGATCTTCTATTAAGGAGGCACATGCCCTTCACGTATCTTCTCTGAGTCTTTTTCTTTTAGATTGGATAACTACAGCATTCTTTCCAGTGATAATAGACTTACTGTTTGTCTGTTCCCACCCTCTTTACGTGACTTTAGGATTGAAATGCTCCCAGTGATGTGGCCGCTTTATCCATCTGCTAAGGGCACAGGTTTGTTTAAATAAGTTTCAGAAGGGAATCACAGTACCTATATGATATATTATTTTCTTGAGATTAACTGATATAGTTTTGCACTTAATGAGAAAAAAAACACACACCTAGTTTTGAGTCTTGAGTTGTCTTTGTTACACGTATATTCACAGCACGCCCTCCATGGCGACCACCTCTCCTGGATACTCAGTGTAAAGGTCTGGCATCCCCAGTGGGTAACTAACTACTTCTCCCTTCAGGGTTCTATTGTAGAACTCTAAAGAGCTGCAGGTTTTAGTGCTATTGGTCATGAGCCCCCACCACTGTGATCTCTGTTTATAGTTAGCCAGACTTAATGAGCTTTTTTAGGAAAGGTATTCATTGAGAAGGTAAAGCAAGAACAAAAGTTACAAAAACTTTCCCCCCAAAATGGTGGCAACTCTCTCCTTGCACACACAAAGTACAATGGAGGTGAGGCACACCTGTAGAGAACATGTGGCAAGAAGGTAACTGATGACTCCTAGTTCCTGGAGGTCCTTTTCTTCCTTTGTAGAGAATTCATGAAATTCCCCTTGGGTATAGCTCTCTGCTGAGATCGAGAGCTCTGTAGAGTCCATGACTGGCACACCTCCTCCTGTTTTCTCTCTTTCTGCAACCTTGGTGTGTGTTCTTGATCTCTCTCTCTCTCCTTTCTCCTCTCTCTCTCTTTCTTTCTTACCCTCTCGCTCTCCTTCTCCCTTCCTCTCCGCTGAATGCTTTATCTCCTACTGCTCTGGCCTCTCCAATAATACAATCAGTGGTCAGGGGGAGGAGGAGGGAGAGGTGTAAAGAAGAGAAGAGGGTAAGAAACCTTCCTCTTCCCAAGATTCATTTCCTCCAAAGAGCTTGGAAAACTTCGTCCCTGAATTTAGAGCCTGACAAAACTCTGCAGTCATGTCATGGTAAGGTGAGCAGTCTAGGTTTGCCTTAAGAGTAAAAAGTCCATCAGTCAATAAGTGTATTAAGGGCTTAACATGTGCTGGGTGCTCAGGATACAAGGAAAAGCCCAAGACAATCCTGCCTTCAAAGTCAGTGGTGGAGATAACATGCAAACAGCTGTGTACTAACAAGTTCTATACAGGATAAATGAGAGATAACCAGCAGAAGGAATGCACCAGAATTAAGGAGGATCAAGAAAGGCTTCTTGTCAAAAGTAGGATTTTAACTAGGACTTAAAGAAAGCCAGAGAAGCCAGAAGTCAGAAATGAGGAGGGAAGAGCATTACAGGCATGGGGTGCAGCAAATTCAAAAGTCCAGAGTTGGGAAGTTGAGTGTTTTGTGGGAGAAATAGTTAGGAAGCCAATATGACTGGATCTCAGAGAACATGAAGGGGAGTGAGGTACAAGAAGGGGAGTGGGGTGAGGCAGGCTATAAAGAGTTCTGGATGCCAAACAGAGGATTTTATTTGATCTTATGTACTTGATCTTGGTAGCATGGAGAAGCAGAACTAAAACAACAGCTATTTGTATGTAACCATTCCAACATGCAAAAATTATCTCAAAAGGTCTGGTCTGACTTGTGAAGGAAGCAGACCAGAAAACAAACCATCTGATTGCAGCCTAAAATAAAAGAAGAGAAAGTGCTAATTATTCTCTACTGAATCCCTGTCAACAAAAGTATTCAAGAATGAAAATTCCAGGTGAAGAATCTCTCCAGTAGCTCCTTGCAAATATGAAGGGCTCCAAAATTGTCCCAGTCAAAGTCCACAAGGTGCAGCAGATCCTCTGAGGCCACTACCTCAAACAGAGGCTGGAGTCCTTAAGGGCAGCTAACTAACTATCCCTACTCTTAGGTTCATGGGATAATCCTGAAGGGCAAGGATTTTGTTCACTCTTGCTCATGAGCCCCCACCGATGTGCTACCTACGAATTATCATCTAGGCGTGAATCACTTAAGTTTGGGAATTTTGGAATGTAGTAGAGGTAAAGTCAATCCCATTCAAGTATCAGTACTAAGTTTAATACCAATACCATTAGATCATAAGCCCCCTAAGGCTACCTAAGGAAGAGTAAACTGATCCTGGGTGGAAATGGAGCAGGTCAAAACTTCCACGCTAATCAGGCAAAGGATTGGACCAGAAGGTGGCTTTGCCACTTGTAGCCTGGGTAAGATAGAGAGACCCAATCTCAAAAAAAAGCAATAGTGTGAAGCCAATTGATACAAACCATCCCCTCCTCAGAAAATAAGGGTGCACTCTTCTCTTACCCAATAAGTTTCCTGGGGAAATTGGGCTTAAAGATAACAAGGCCCACATATGGCAAAGGGGGAGGTTACAAGTCCTTCACTGAAGGTCTGTCTCTTCATGGCATAGTCATGAAGCTCCCAGGCTCTCAGCCCTCTGTGCTGGGCTCCAATAATGAGTACCTTTCTGGAATCTCTCCACCAGGAGGGATCATGCTATCTGTGATTAACAAATGCTTCTTGACTGGTAAACTGAACATTGGTCTACCTTTTAAAGTCCCTGAGAGTATGCCTGTTTCATTCTTAATAAAGTGAAAGAGGAATTCATACCAGATAAAGGGGTCATAAGCATAAACATATTTTTCACACCTGATCATTTATATTGACTGATTAAGGGGCCTCCTTTGCCTCCCTTACACATTATAGTATACTTATTATTATTATAATTTTAATGACATTGTGTAAGTGCACTGAGACACACAGTCAAAGGATACAGAAAGACAGTAAACCACTGAAGTGTCTTCTCACATTCTGGGACCATCTCATCATGTTCCAACACACACACACGCACACACAGGGCACTCTGTTTATTCTTTCATCACTCTTAGAGAACATGGCGGTCTCTAACGGTGAGACAGATTTAGTAAATATGCTTGACCACAAATGAACTATTGACAAGATACAGATTCTTTGAATTGTTTGCAAAGCACGCATTTTAAGCAATGCAGGATTTTTCTCTTGAAAATTTGCAAAGAATTCTTTTGAAGGAAAAGCCACATGAGTAAGGGTTTATGTGACTCTTTTTGCAGTTAGGAAAATACTGAGTTTGTGGATAAATAACTTCTGATATTTAATAAGTGAATGGGAGGTTATGTGGAGAAGCAGATGGAATGCTGAAGTTGAAGGTTAGAAATGGAATGAGAGTTAAAAACAGAATTATGTTTAAGATTATGGTGATACAGGAAGACCTGGGTCCAAATCCTGCCTCTGGAATTTAGTAGCCAAGTGACCCTGGGCAAGTCAATTAGCTTCTCTGGGTTTCAGGCAACTCTCTATACTGGGAAAGTTTAATTCCTATTGTGTCATGGACCCCTTTGGAGGTCAGTCTGGTGAAATCTATGGACACCTTCTCAGAATCATGTTTTTAAATGAATAAAATAAGACACATGAAATTACAAAGGACACCAATTATATTGAAATATGGTTATCAAAACTTTAAAAAAAATCCAACCAAATACATGGACTCCTGATTAAGAACTCTCATGTAAGATTTATATTCTAAGTCACAATCTTAGCCCTGAGACTAGCAGTTGTTCATCCGATCTTTATTGTTGGAGGGAGTTCCCAGGACTTTTCCTATATTGGATAGAATTCAATAATAATGTTTAATCATAATCTCTGGTGAATGACTGATGACTGAATAACTGGTTAATCATGACTGACCAGTAAATTGTGGAGCCTGACATGTACATCCTGGGGCCTAGAGTCATTTCTAGTTGGGAGGGGCATGGGACTGGAAGTACCAGTGCTGGGTCCAACATCAAATGTCTGCTCCAGCCCTGGTCCCTGGAGATGAAATGGACCTCAGAGTGCCAATGAGCCTCAGGCTAGGGAACAAGCCACTTCCAAGGCTCTGAGAATGTCCTAACTGAGACCCTGGTCAGAATCCAGACTACACAAACCTTTATCCCTGCTAGAATAAACTAGGTCGCAGAGGCCATCTCCATCTGACCAGAGTTCAGGGCCTAAGATTCACCAGAGAACAAGTGAGCTCCCATATTCCCTGCCAGCCTATGCAACCTCTCCTCCTTTCTCAGCCCAAGCCACCAAGGAGATACTCAAGTCTCCTGGTTTCTTGGGGCCTGCCCTCATTACAAACATCAACATAATTTACCAATTCAATCTCTCCTAGCCATTTCCACCGACATGATAAAACATATTGTTATGAAGAACTTATTGCAAAGCCATAAATTGGGGGCTAAAGGAGAGAGATACACAATACAGATAAAAGACGATCCATCCTCTCAAGGAGCTCACAGTCTGGGAGAAGAAACTCAAACACTGATAAATATCCATCAACCAATAAGTTATGAAGTAACTACTATGTGCCAGGTACTAAGGGAGATATACAATGAAGATAAGAGGTGATCCCCTGCTCTCAGGGAACTAGCAGTGGGGGTGGGGGAGAAACCCAAACACAGATAAATATCTAATCAACAAATCACTTATTAAGCAGCTACTAATTAAGTAATTATTGAGCACTGTTCTATGTGCTGGGAATACAAGTACAAAAAATGAAATAGTCTTTACATACAAGGAGCTCCTATTCTTCATATTATTAATTAAAAAAGAAACATGAGATGCACGAATTTAGAGAATCCACTCCAATGTTCACACAGACTATTTGTGCCTGACCTGTGGGAGAACATTCTGAGCTCATATTGGTCAGATCAGACACACTCAGACACATTGCTAGCATAGTGATGTCATTTCAATCCTCTTCAAAAACAAAGGAAAAGTACCAGCCAACTAACCATTATTACCTGACAAAGACTGAAGGTTACCCAACAAAGTGAGCTCTGAGTTGGGCTTTGAAGGCTTGGTAAGAATTCAGCAGACAAGAGGAGGGAAGGGAGGGAGGCATCCCAGAGCCTAGAAGCAAGTACAGGGAGCTGTCCAGCACATACCCAGAGCACATGACCTGGAGTCATATGAGATAAGGTTGAAAAGTTAGGGTGATACCAGGTTGAGAAGTCACTTGAAGAAGGCACAGGCATAATATAGAACCACTAAGGGTTTTTTGAGCAGAGGTGTGGCCTGACTAAATTATGCCTAAGAAAGATATCCTGGCAGTGGACTGAATTGGAGACCAGAACAGGAAAGAAGGAGGCAGATAGATTTAGATAAGAGACTGTTGGCAGGCTGTATTCCTTACCTGTTGAACTATGGAGCAAAGTTAGTTCAAGAAATCACTTGCTGGCCAAGCTCCTGGGATGACTGCTGTGACTATCCTCAGGCAAGACCATTTCAGCGAGGAAAGAAGGCAGCATGGCTAGAAGTGATCAGAATGCTCAGGAAGTAGGGGGAGCCTACTATTGCTCATTAGGTTGCGTGTGCACACACAGACACACACACGCATACCCCCCATTTCACCACCAGTTTCAAAGCCTTGAAAAAAATATAAAGTTCCTCCCTAAAAACATATTAGGCGCTCCAGTGAAACTCTAATACTTGGTGACAGTAGGGGGTAGACTGGAATTAAGAAGTCCCAATTTAAAATCCCACTCTGTGTCCTATGGTCACACATCTAGTAGATGGACAGGGTGTGTGAAATGTGTGTGACCTAACCTCAGTTTCTGAATCTGTAAAATGGGGATAATAATAGCACTGACCTCCCAGGGTTATTCTCATGAGTTTCAAATGAGATACGATCTTTCAATGCTTTTGGTTGTTATTCAGTCATGCCCCACTCTTCATGACCCCATTTGGAATTTTCTTGTGGTAAAGGTACTGGAGTGGTTTGCCATTTTCTTCTCCAGCTCATTTTACAGATGAGGAAACTGAGGCTAACAGGATGAAGTGACTTGCCCAGGGTCACACAGCTAGTAAGCGTCTGAGGCCAGATTTGAACTCAGGTCTTCTTAACTCCAGACCTGGCATTCTATCCACTGCACAACCTAACTGCCCCATCTGTAAATGTTAGCTATTATTATCATATTATTAATATATTATATATACTACATATTATTATATTATATATTTTATTATTATTATAGCCAATTAGTGTAATGTAATTGGGGGGGGAATCACCCCTGGACTGGAAGTGCTCCTGGTTCTCCCACTAACTGTGTGTGTGACCTTCCTCTGAAAAACAGGAAAGTTGGGCTGAATCGTCCCTAAAGGGTCTCCTAGCTCTCCTCTTCAATGACCAACACTGGAAGAATTCGTAGCAACTGGGTCCATAAAATAGAGTCAGTGACCTCGGGCTGCCACAGGACACATTTGTGGAATTCACCAGATAAGGGTCTAAAATGAAAGTTTCCATTGAGATGGGGGTACTCTGCAGACCCTGGAGGCCTTCGGGCTGTTTCATAACCCTTCTCAGTGAATCTGGAGGCTGGATGGTTATTCTGAATCTCCTGGTTGAATATTATCAGGTTTTCTACTTTGGCTTTTTTTTTCTCCAGACTTCAGGCAGAAGATTTTTCTGTTCATCACAAAAAGGAAAGCTAAAGGGAAATGGTGGAATGGAGCTTTTTCTGTTAACATAAACTGTATGGTTTAGTACCTCAAGAGAGGCTACTATGGTCATGGCTCTCATATCTTGCTGGTCTTATATTAAGAAGATTTTTTCAAGGGGCAAAATGCCAGTGAATGAAGTGTCCACATTTTCTGTTTTCTGAAAATCATAGAGAATTTTGAAATGCCGACTTCTGGGACATAGAAGGTAAAATTTATATTTTTACAGAAATACTTGGAATGTCTTTAATTAACGGGTCAGCAAACATCACTTTCTGATGCTTTCTGGGATGATTTGGGATTCCTCTATCATGGAAGGAGTATCTGACTCTCACTGTCAGCCCAGGTCCCCAGAGGGAAGTCATATCTTCCCCTCAGGACCCTAGGGCTTGGTGGAAGCTTTCTAATGTATCATTGAAAGCGCTGTTTTAGTCTGTCCTTCCCAATATCAATCGGCGCTAATTAATATCTCATTAGTACCATTGGTGCCACTGATTTCACACTCACACAGACAGACACACACATACAGACACACAGACACACACATATACACAGACACACACACATACACTCACACACAGACACACACATATACACAGACACACACAGACACACACATATGCACACAGACACACACACAGACACAGACACACACACATACACTTACACACACACACAGACACACACACACACTCACACACAGACACACACACACATATACTCACACACACACACACACACACACACACACACAACCAGGAGCTATTCCCTAACAGATACATGGTCAAAGGCTATCAATGGTTTTCAGACTTGCATACTATCAATGACCATTTGAAAACATGCTCTAAATCATGAGCAGAAAGAATGCAAGTTAAAACCATTCAAGGTTGCACCTCATAGTCATCATATTGGCAGGTGACAAAAATATAGAAAGTGTTGGAGGGGATGGGGAGAAATGGGGACATGAATAAGCTGTTCATAGAAATGAACTATACTAGAAAACAGTTAGGAAAAAGTGACTAAACTGTTCTGACCCTTTGACTCAAAGGTATACAATTACTGGGCACGTATCCCAAGGAAATCAAAGGCAGAAGGAAAGGTTCTCCACCCTTGATCTAGCATATACCAGAATAAACATATTAACATTTTCAGAATGGCCAAACAAATTGTTACAGATGGATGTGGTGAGGTACAGTAGGAAATGACTAAAGTAAGCATGTTAAAGAAACATGGGGAGGTCTATATGATGTAAGAGTAAGAGACGTAGAACCAGAAGAATAAGCGATCCAATTACCCCACAGTGGTTTAAGTGAAAAGAACACTTAAAGGAGCTGAATTCTAGGTAATTGTAATAACTAATCTTAGTCCCAGAAGCAGATCATGAAACATACATACATCCTTCTCAGCAGTGAGGTAATATTGGGCCAGTGCCATCT
This sequence comes from Notamacropus eugenii, assembly GCF_028372415.1. Taxonomy (NCBI): domain Eukaryota; kingdom Metazoa; phylum Chordata; class Mammalia; order Diprotodontia; family Macropodidae; genus Notamacropus; species Notamacropus eugenii. The sequence continues at coordinate 17,802,555 of NC_092875.1, forward strand.
GCATTGCCAGCTATGGTCACATATCAGTGGTTTTTATGAAACACTTTTTCTTTGTTTTATAAGGGAGGGATAGATGCCTGAAAAAGGGCAGAGGGTGGAGAAGGGAGATTGAGAAATGCTCTGCAGAAATGATTGAGATATAAAAACAAAAGACTCAAGTTTGAGTGGGGGTTGTTTGTTTTAAATGCTGATGCAGAACCACAGTAAGTGGTCTACTCCAAAAAAACACAAATTAAGCTGGAAGTGGTCTTTCTAAAAGTTTGGAATTTTTCTCATCTTAAATGGAAGAAATGTGGCATTTTCTTCACTTTCCTACAAATCCAAAGAACAATTACCTGATTTTTGGAATGAAGTACACATTTTTGTAAAGTTCTGGCAGTGTACAACAGGAAAGCTGGTACCTCTGCTGATATGTTATTGAACTCTATGGGAGAAATCTATGTTTTTAAAACAACCAAGGTTCCAAGTGAGAAAATGGGGTGGTGATTGATCAGGGAATATCCGTCCCCCCCATAAGTTACCAGATAGCAGAATCTACAAAGAGGAGAAAAAATAAGTAAATATTGCATGGTAGGGAAGGTTGTACTGCTCCTTGGTCATCTTAAACCATGGACATTCCCCTTGGAGGTTCAATTTCTCAGTAAAGGTTCACCACTCAGTACAAAGTCCTTGGTGATTCTCTTTCTTAGTGATCTCCTCTGTTACATATAAAATTTAACTTGAGGATTGTATACATAGGTATGATAACTTCAAGTTCATTCTACTTCCTGGAATAACTCAGAAAAATAAAGTAATAACAGAGAAACTGGTTCTATTGGGCTTTTGAAAACAGGGGAATTTATTGGGTTGTTTCCAATACCATCATTCAAAATTATTACTGTATTTGAAAACATTTTAAAATCAAAACAGCTAAAAAACAAAGCCTTACTCTACCTAAGGTACCTGCCTCAAGTCTCTCCCCATCCAGTTGGTCCTTTTACACAGTTAACAAAACATCTTCCTAACAAGGGGCAGCAAGACCTAGTCCTAGTGACTAGGGAGCTGACTTGGAAATCAGGAAGTTCCAGCCCCCCTCTGATGGATGTGATCTGGTGAGCCTGAGCAGATGTGGGGGTTGGCCAGTGCCCCCAGGGAGCCCTCTGAGACTTGGAGTCACAGAGCAGGGGCCAGGCTATATTGGTAGAGGGTTTTCTTCACTGGGAATTCCCTAGACCAATGAAATCACGAGTTCTCCCCTTCCTGGCTGGATGTTTTCTCTCTTTCTCTAACCTTTGCCTGGATTCCCTCTTTGCCTGTATAACATTCTATCTTGTATCATACTTATTTGTGTGCAAGTCTTGTGTAACCCAGGCCTGGTTCCAATCCCAACTGTCTTCAGACTCTCTCTCTCTCTCTCTCTCTCTCTCTCTCTCTCTCTCTCTCTCTCTCTCTCTCTCTCTGTCTCTGCCTCCCTCCTTCCCTCCCTCTCTCTTTGTTTCTCTCTCTGTCTGTCTCTGTCTCTCCCTCCCTCTCTCTATCTCTCTCTCTGTCTCTCTCCCTCTCCGCCCCCCTTCCCCATCCCTACCTGACCCCACCAGGACTGAAGCTTTCTCACTCACCGTACCAGAAGGTCAGGATGGATCCTTAAATGAGTGAGCACAGGCTACACTCAACATTCAGAGTCCTACAGATAGCCCTGGGATTTGGTGGGGGGAGTAGAATGTGTGGACATTAACTCCTACTCTTTGCCACTGTAGCTCCCCCACCAGTATGCTTCTCATTTGCACAGAATCAGTCACGATGACACCACTGACCCTTAAGCATGAAAAATGTTTTGCATCCATAATAAGGCAAAAACAAGAATACCATAGTCCTAATATTTATTCCACATTAAGGTCAAACCAGGAATAACAAAATGAGTTCACCTATCAACTTTAGTCATAGGCTCCACAGAGTCTATGAGAGTGGTCACACAGAAACCTAGAAGTGAGGTTCTTCAGCAGGTAAATCTATGTACTTGGGGCACCTTGTCTCTCTGGACAGCATAGCAATGGTCTGTTTGAAGAAAGAGTCTGCACCCCATGTTCCCTGTGCTTCTGAGCCCCTCCACTCTCCTGCCAATTCTCTGCTATCCCCAGGCTGCAGAAGCAGCATTGGGTTATTTTAATGAAGCATCAACATTACACTCTTTTAGTGAAGCAACAGCTACTTTAACTCTGCAGTCTTTCAAGCAAATTAGGTCTGGTCTCGATGAGTTTTGGAGGTTTTTCTCTTCTCAAACAGTAAAGGTCAATACAAGCAAGTTCCTGAGGGACTTCTTTCTCAAGCATACACAAAGATAAGGCAACACAGACTTTCCCCAGCCAGCTCTTCAAAAAGTATAGAATTCTGTTTTCTCCAATCAGCACACCCCACAGCAAAACAGATCCAAACCTGACTTTCTCCATTCATTTCTCCCTTTCAAGACATAAAGGGCAATAAACAGCAATACATTATGTCCCTGAGATGTTTCCCTTCTTTCAGCCTGTAGACAGAGCAAAAAGACAACAATCCCAACCAACTCTTCTTGCAGGAGAATTCCATTTTCCTCCATTCAGCCTCAGAGCCCTTCTCCAGTGATCCCCTGGTAGATGTAGAACCTGCTTCAGAAGATTTTTTTAGCTGATTCCTCATGCATGTCCCCCAAGCCCCAACACACACACACACACACACACACACACACACACACACACACACACCTCAACTGTTCTTATCTTTAGATTCTCTTCTGTTCTGCCTCTTTCAAGCACAGGGCAGTCTCGACCATCAGCTTCTCTCTTCAGATGGTTACTGTGTTTTCTCCTTTTCATATATCTCATATCATCTAGTGCTTCAAATCTGGGCTTCCTCATGAGCAGTGACCTATATGTCACTAACTCAGGCTGATAAACTCAAAATCCACAGTTCTATCAGTTGTAACAATATACAATTTTCCCATCATTCCCAACAGTTTTATGACCAACAGTTTTTTAACCAAATTTTTCTGAACTCCTTCCCCAATAATGCTATGTAAATGAGCTGATGGACATCCATGTACTGTTGCTGTCCCCATCTTCAGCCTGTACTAGTGCCTTTAAGATGGTTTCACACAGGTCCTCTCAGCCTATTTACCTGAGAGGCAGCTTTCTCTCAGGTTCATGGGACTTTTTAAAGTTGCTTTTCTCATATCAATGAATTTTTTTCTGTCCCTTTCTGCAAACAAAATGGCCATATAGGAAAAAAGCTACTGAATTCCTAAGAGACGGGTTACAGATCTGTGTACACTGTAAGTGCTTAGCAAATGTTTGCTGACTTTCATATACTTTTATTGGTAAAAGTCTTTAGATATTCAGATTTTCCATTATAAGACACAACAGACAAACCTGGTGGACTGCCCTCCCCCAACAGGTTGTGGAGGTCATTTGTTTTATTTTTGTTCCTGTATCTAACATATAGTTAGGCTCCTAATGAATACTTTTTGGGTAAAACTGATTTATCCAGGGCAGGTGAGTGGAGTCTATCCTATTGGGTGATTACTCTTGGAAATAGGAGTATGAATGAGTGTTCAGGTACCTAGACTAGGAAAGGAAGGTGGGTTAAGAGAGGAGATGGATGTTGTAGAGAAAAGGACCCATTTGTAGAAGCAGATGGAACCAGTCATAAAGATTCCCTAGAAAGTGGAACTATATGGGCTACGATTTAGTCCATGGATTTCATACATTTTAAAAACATTACTCTTACTGAACAAGAAGAAAGTGAGAAAAAAGAGTAAGAAGACACGACAGACACAGGGACAGCCAAAATATGTTGGGGCATTTCACTGGACAGGGAGCCAAGAGGGACAGGAAGTAGAAATCGCAACCTAGTCGGTCTAATGCAGGATGTCTTATTAAAGGCGTTGACTTCCTCTTAAACAAGAATAAGCAGGGAGTAAGGAAAGGGCTTGGGAGGTCAGGAAGAGGATGCAGGCATCTTCGATGCTGCTCCATTACAGTTATTGAGTTTCAACCTGAGGTTAAAAATGGCTGTAATCTAACAACAGCTTAATACTGTAAGCACAAATTTGAGATTTCAACATCATTCTTCATAGTCAATGTTCAATGGATCCATGACCTCATCAGTGTGGGCTTCATAACTAGGTTTTGATTAGTATAAATAATGAATCCCGTGAAGGGGCCACATGTATTCAAACTATCATGATTCACAATTATGAGTCTATAAAATACGATCATTGGTTCTAGCCCAATCGAAAATTCAGTGCAAATCTGAATTCAGGCAATCACTTATTCAGAGTAATTGGGACCTACCCTGCTGCCCAACCACACCCACCCGAAGCGTTTGTCCTCTGGATTTCTCACATTTAACTTAGCAAGGGGTAAGGGCTAGGTAAGCAGGGCTGGTCCTCAGAGTCTGCGGCAAGTGGACTTGAAGTCTTTCCAGTGCAGTAGAACATGCTAAAGCTTCCATTTGGTATGATGCAAGGATTAACAGTACAGGACTGTGGGACCGGTTCTTCTGTTTTTTTCCCCCTCTTCTCTTTTTCCCTCCCTCCCTTCCTTTCTTCTTCCTTCCCTCTCTTCTTCTTTCCTTTTTTCCTTCCTTGCTTTCTTCCTTCACTCCTTCCATTCTTTCCTTCCCTTTTCCTTTCCTCCCATCCTTCCTCCCTCCCTCCTTTCCCTCCTCCCTCCTTTCCTTCCTTCCTTTTTTCCCTCCATCCCTCCCTTCCTTCCTTCTTCCCTTCCTCTCTCCCTTCCTCCCTATCTTCTTCCCTTCCTCTCTCTCTTTCTTTTCTCCCTTTCTCTCTTCCTTCCTTCCTTTTTTCCTTTCCTTCCACCCTTCCTTCCTTCCTTCTTCCCTTCCTCTCTCCCTTCCTCCCTTTCTTTCTCTCTTCCTCTCTCCCTCTTTTCTGTCTTTCCTTCCTTCCTTCCTTCCTTCCTCCCTCCCTCCCTCCTTCCTTCCTTCCTTCCTTCCTTCCTTCCTTCCTTCCTTCTTTCCTTCCTTCCTTTCTTCCTTCCTTCCTTCCTTCCCTCCTTCCTTCTAGGTATGATATTACACATTTTGGCATTAAGTGCAAGTTTTTAAATAAATTCTTGGTCACTTTACAATTATTCTGGATTGACTGTATGGTGTTCAAGTACATGACAAATAGGGTCCTTACATCCTTTCTCTCCAATCTCCTTTCTCCTTTTCCACCTCTGAATCTATGGTCCTTGGATAACTGCTACTCCACCACATCCACAGTCTACAGGTCAGCCCCTTCTTGCCCCATCCCCTGCCCCTAATGCAGACACAAGATGTGGTTCAAAGCCAGAGTTCAATGGCTAATATAGATCTGGCATTGTTGTAGCATAACATGCCATCTTGATCTCATGGAAGGGGGACCAGAAGCAGCATTGGGAAACATACAGTTTTACCTTATCTATTACGAATGGCAATGCAATAAGAAATCCAAAGTCACTGTACTCTTAGTCTGGCACAATATCCCCTCTAGCAGAAAGTCTCCTCTCCAGTGGATAATGTGTGAGTAGTTTCTACACAAGTGAAAAGCAGAAAATGCAATTACATTTTATTGCAAGAAATTTGGAAAACGTATTTTTAACAAAGTTAGCTATTCCAAAGTGTTACCTGAGGCTACCTCTTAATAGTTCCTTTTCACAAGTGTGAAATTTAATGAAAGGCAGCAACATTTACAAGCAAAACCAAAATGGGATCTTAATTACTAGCTGCATTTTCTCAGGCAACAAGAGATTAAATGGAAATAGAAATTAGTTTTACAAATGGCATCATACATCTTTATGTTAAAGCCCCCCCAACAATTCACAGATGGTTATGTATACTGAACTTCCCAATATTGTTGGCAATTTTCTTTTCCTCTGGTAACCACAAATCCATCACCACTCTAAGTTATCCATTCTATGAAGTACCTACAAGGGCTTGAGATGAACAACTTCATATTGAGCATTTATCAGACTCCTAAGGTGGCTCTGTGTCCAGATGAAAATATAGAAGTGGGATTTGGGGTTTCTTCCAGCCATGGCATGGAGGCGAAGGGCAGGGGGTTGGTGAGGAAGAGGAAGAAATGATGGCCTGATAAGACTCCCTTTAACCCAAAATGCTTGGAGGCAACCTTGTAGAGGAGGAGGAGGAGGAGGAAAAGGAGGAAGAATTGCTGTTAGAGACAGACCTAATGCTTTGTGAGGAGATACAATGATTCCAATACTCTGCATGTAAAGCCTACCCCCTCACTTCCTCTCCATACCCTCCCCAAATAGAACTTCAAACCCAGTGAAAAACATAGATTTACTTCTATGTTCCTGAAGCATAGTAGGTGTTTAAAAAAGGTTTATTGAATTCGAGAAAAAAAGATAAAAAACGTTCCAGAAGTGAATGTGTATCCAAGTGGGGCAAAGGCTCAGTCATAATTCTCTTCCCATTGGTGGGTCTGAGTTGATTCAGGATGACCTTGGAAGTAAAACAGAATGGGAAATGTCAATGAAGTGGGACAAAGCTTGTCAGGGGGGCCCAGATATGTTCTGTAGGCAAGTGGAAGCTAGTCTAGATGTCTGAGTCAGGGGATATAACATACACAAAGCAAGATTTTAGAAATATTATTTCAGTTAGATGGAGTGAAGGATGCCAGTAGTCAGCAGAACTTCTGAGGTCCTTCACAATCTAGCTTAAACCATCATTCTTTCTCTGTCTCTGTATATGTGTGTGTGTATACACATATATATAAGCACACTCATATGTGTGTATGTATATATATATATATATATATATATATATATATATATATATATATGTGTGTGTGTGTGTGTGTACATCTATCTATCTATCTATTCCTTCTAGTTCTAGCTAGAGTAGATGGTTCTCTCCTGAGCAAATGTATCTGGACAGTATGGTGGCCCACACCTAGTCCCTGCTCTGGGGGAGGGTATAACTGATGGATCTCTTGAACTCTGGAGTTCTGAGTTCCAGTGGGACCAATGCCAACCAGGTCTCTGTATTGAGCATGGCACCACTATCATGGGTCCCAGGGAGTGGAGGGCCTCCAGGTTGCTTAATGAAAGGTGAACCAACCCAGGTCAAAGTAAAAAGAAAGCAGACCATGTTAAATCTGTGGTGATCAGCATTGGGACTGGTCTATGAGTGAATGCTCTATTTCTCGGAGATAAGGAGACCCAGTTTCAAATAAAAACAAAACAAATTACCCAAATACTACTTGCACTTTCCCAGATTCATGCCTTTATTTTCCTGCTATTTTATCTCCCTGATCACCTCTATCTATTTATTTCATCAAGCACATATATTCATGCGTCTGTGTAAAGTTAAAAATGTAAACTTATAAGTTTATTTTTTTCATTCATTCACTTTATATTTTATATTAATTCACTTTATACTCATGCTGCATGGGGGAGGAGTCAAGATGGCAGAGTAGAAAGATACACATATGCTAGCTCCGAACCCACAGCCCATAAAATACCTGTAAAGAAGAACTCCCAACAAATTCTGGAGCAGCAGAAGCCACAAAACAATGGAGCAGAGGAGATTTCTGTTCCAGAGAGACCTGAAAAACTGACATGAAAGGTCCATAGTGCACCTGACCCAGAGCACCCAGCCCTGCCTTGGCCACGTGGCACCAAGAGGAGCAGATCCGAGCAGACTTCAGGGACAGAATCTCCAGCAACAGTGCAGCTCCTTCCACCCACAGGCGCCAAAGGCAGTGAGAGGGTCTTTTCAGCTGGCCGAGAGGGGAGCAGGGTGTCTCCATAACTCAGGCCCCCTCGGGAGGCAGCAGGGGAGGCAGGAGGGGACAGGGGCTCCCAAAGCAGGCAGGAGCTCAGATCCTTTGTTGAAGGTCTGCACATAAACCCCCTGAGGGAACTGAGCCCCGTGTGGTGGCCCTGCCCCCACCTGAGCACCTGAACTTAATCTCACACTGAATAGCAGCCCCGTTCCCGCCAAAAGCCCTGAGGCTGGGAAGCAGTATTTGAATCTCAGCCCCCAAGCTCTAGCTGGGCAGATCTGGAGGCAAGGTGGGTGTGGAGAGGAAACTCGGAAGTCAAGTAACTGGCTGGGAAAATGCCCAGAAAAGGGGAAAAAAATAAGACCATAGAAGGTTACTTTCTTGGTGAACAGATATCTCCTCCCATCCTTTTGGATGAGGAAGAACAATGCTTACCATCAGGGAAAGACATAGAAGTCAAGGTTTCTGTATCCCAAACATCCACAATAAATATTCAATGGGCTCAGGCCATGGAAGAGCTCAAAAAGGATTTTGAAAATCAAGTTAGAGAGGTGGAGGAAAAACTGGGAAGAGAAATGAAAAGCATGAAAAGCGGGTCAACATCTTGCAAAAGGAGACCCAAAAAAATGCTGAAGAAAATAACACCTTGAAAAATAGGTTAACTCAATGGGCAAAAGATATTCAAAAAACCAACGAGGAGAAGAATGCTTTAAAAAGCAGAATTAGCCAAATGGAAAAGGAGGTTCAAAAGCTCACTGAAGAAAATAGTTCTTTCAAAATTAGAATGGAATGGATGGAGGCTAATGACTTTATGAGAAACCAAGAAATCATGAAACAAAACCAAAAGAATGAAAAAAATGGAAGATAATGTGAAATATCTCATTGGAAAAACAACTGACCTGGAAAATAGATCCAGGAGAGACAACTTAAAATTATGGGCCTACCTGAAAGCCATGATCAAAAAAAGAGCCTAGACATCATCTTTCATGAAATTATCAAGAAAAACTGCCCTGATATTCTAGAACCAGAGGGCAAAATAAGTATTCAGGGAATCCACTGATCACCGCTTGAAAGAGATCCAAAAAGAGAAACTCCTAGGAACATTGTGGCCAAATTCCAGAGTTGCCTGGTCAAGGAGAAAATATTGCAAGCAGCTAGAAAGAAACAATTCAAGTATTGTGGAAATACAATCAGGATAACACAAGGTCTGGCAGCTTCTACATTAAGGGATCGAAGGGCGTGGAATATGATATTCCAGAAGTCAAAGGAACTAGGACTAAAACCAAGAATCACCTACCCAGCAAAACTGAGTATAATACTTCAGGGGGAAAAAATGGTATTTCAATGAAATAGAGGACTTTCAAGTATACTCATGCTGCACATATTTAGGTAGGTACTTCTTGTCTTACTCATCAGAATGTAACCTGCAATAATTCTGTAGGAATTGTCTCAGTTTTTGGAGGTGTTCCCCAGAACTTGGCATGGTGCTTGCACATAGAAGGCATGTCATAAATACTTGTTGATTGGTTGATTGATTTTGTATATTCCACTGTGCTGGGCACTGGGAAATAAAAAGACAATAATGAAACAAATCAAGCACCTTAAATTCTACAGGGTGTCCACCTCATCGAAACCCTACCCAGCTCTAAAGACTCAACTTAAAGGCCACCTCTGTGGTATCTTTCTCCTCTGAACTTTCATAGCCTTTAGGATCTTATGAGAGAACTCTATGCTGTATTTTATTTGTAGTGGTAATGGGAAGAGATGGGGAACAACACTCCCATACCTCCTCCCCCACCTACTGCTGACTGGTTGCCCAGATGAGATGTGTCAAACTCAAGGCCCAGAGACCTCAAGAGGAATTTGTGGTTTTCTGAGTCATACGTAGCCCAGGAAGATCTCTTTCTATTTGAGTCTGACATCACTGGCCTAGATAAGTTTCCTCCTTTAAATGCTTCTCTGAGCTGGGAAGTTGTATCAAAAGATCTGTATTTTAGCAGTAGTCATCAAAATAATTTGACACTGGCTAAGAAATAGAGTGGTAGATCAGGGAATAGATTAGGTACATGATATACAGCAGTAAGTGACCATAGTAAATGACTCGTTATTTGACAAAAACTGCAGGGAAAACTGGAGAGCAGTTTGGCAGAAATGAGGTATAGACCAACATCTCACACTGTATATCAAGATAAACTCAAAAAAGGTAGGTAGATGATTTGGACATACAGGGCGGTATTATAAGAAAATTAGGGGAGCATGGAATATTTTACCTGTCAGATCCATGGATAAGGGAAGAATTAGTGACCAAACAAGAATAGAGAGCATAATGGGATGTAAAATGGATCATTTTGATTTCATCAAATCAAAAAGTTTTTGCACAAACAAAACCAATGCAACCAAGATAAAAAAGAAAGCAGAAAATGGTGGGAGGGGGAATTTTATAGCAAGTTTCTCTGACACAGGCCTCATCTCTCAACTATATAGAGAATTGAGTCAAATTTATGACTATAAGTCATTCCTCAATTGATAAATGGTCAGACGATATGAACAGGTAGTTTTCAGATAAATACATCAAAGCTATGAATTGTCGAGAAAAAATGTTCTAAATCACCATTGATTAGAGAAATTAAAATGAAAACAATTCTGAGGTGCCATCTCACACCTATTAGCTTGGCTAATATGACAGAAAAGAAAAATGACAAATGTTGAGAGAGACGTGAGAAAGTAGGGACATTAATGTACTATTGGTAGGGTGAACTGATCCAACTATTCTGGAGAGTGAATTTCTTTTTCCATTTCTTCATTCACTTCATTCATTCACTTTATATTTTATATATTTCAGAAAAGACTGAAATGACTGAACAACAAAGAATGAAGCTCATCAAAGGAACTGTGTCTGATTTCACACGATAACTCAGATTAAAGGAACCTGGGAGTTTGTCTGGTTTTATCTGTCCCTGAACAACAATGCTTTCTACAACATCCCAATAAGGGCCCATCCAGCTTTTGTCTGGAGATCGCCAATCACATGGCAACCATTACTTCCTCCAACAGCCCATTCCTAGCTCTCACTGTTATGAGATGTGAAGTTTATATCTGCTTCACCTGTTTCTCTGGAACCTATACCCATTGGTCCTAATTCTACTTCCGTGGGCCCAGCTGTCTTGAGGAAGAGACTAATGAAATGGAAAGAGCATTGCATTCACATTTTTTAAAATGTTTATTTATTTAGTTTTAGTTTTAAACATTCATTTCCACAAAATTTTGAGTTCCAAATTTTCTCCCCATCTCTCCCCTCCCCCACCCTATAATGCCTTGCATTCTGATTACTCCTTCCCTCAATATGCCCTCCCTTCTATCACACCTCTCCCTTCCCTTATCCCCATCTTCTCCCTTTTCTTGTAGGGCAAAATAGATTTCTATACCCCATTACCCGTATTTCTTATTTCCCAGTTGTATGCAAAAACAATTCTCAACATTCGTTCCTAATACTTTGAATTCCAACTTCTCTCCCTTCCTCCCTCCCCACCCATCTCCACTGAGAAGGCAAGCAATTCAATATAGGCTAAATATGTGTAGTTTTTCAAAAGACTTCTGTAACAGTCATGTTGTGTATGACTAATTATATTTCCCTCCATCCTATCCTGCTTCCCATTTATTCTATTCTCTCTTTTGACCTTGTCCCTCCCCATAAGTGTTTACTTCTAATTACTCCCTACTCCCATTTGCCCTTCCTTCTATCATTCCCTTCAACCTACTTGTCCCTTTCTCCCCTACTTTCCTGTAGTGTAATATAGATTTTCATACTAAATTGAGTGAGCATGTTATTTGCTCCTTTAGCCAAATGTGAAGAGATTAAGCTTCACTTTTTCCCTCTCACCTCCTCCCTTTTCCCCTCCATTGGAAAAGCTTTTTCCTGCCTCTTCTATGAAAGATAATTTGCCCCATTCCATTTCTCCCTTTGTCCTCCCAATATATTCCTCTCTCACTCCTTAATTTTATTTTTTTTAGATATGATCCCTTCCTATTCAACTCACCCTGTGCTCTCTGTCTCTCTTTCTGTGTGTGTGTGTGTGTCATCTCTCCAACTACTCATATACTGAGAAAAGTTTCAAATATTTCAAATATTATCTTTCCATGTAGGAATGTAGAAAGTTCCTTGTGATTTCTCTTTCTTATTTACCTTTTCATGTTTCTCTTGATTCTTGTGTTTGAAAGTCAAATTTTCTTTTCAGGTCTGATCTTCTCATCAAGAATGCTTGAAAGTCCACTATATTGTTGAAAGATCATTTTTTCCCCTGAAGTATTATACTCAGTTTTGCTGGGTAGGTGATTCTTGGTTTTAATCTTAGTTCCTTATTCCAAGCCCTTTGATTCCTTAATGTAGAAGCTGCCAGATCCTGTGTTATACTGATTGTATTTCCACAATACTCAAATTGTTTCTTTCTAGCTGCTTGCAGTATTTTCTCCTTGACTGGGAACTCTGGAATTTGACTACAATATTCCTAGGAGTTTCTCTTTTTGGATCACTTTCAGGAGGTGATTGGTGGATTCTTTCAATATTTATTTTACCCTCTGATTCTAGAATATCAGGGCAGTTTTCCTTGATAATTTCATGAAAGATGATGTCTAGGCTCTTTTTTGATCATGGATTTCAGGTAGTCCCATAATTTTTAAGTTGTCTCTCCTGGATCTATTTTCCAGGTCAGTTGTTTTTCCATTGAGATATTTCACATTATCTTCCATTTTTTTCATTTGTTTGGTTTTGTTTTGTAATTTCTTGGTTTCTCATAAAGTCATTAGCTTCCATCAGCTCCATCCTAATTTTTAAAAAACTATTTTCTTTCTTCAGTGAGCTTTTAAACTTTCTGCTCCATTTGGCTAATTCAGCTCTTTAAAGCATTCTTGTCCTCTGGCTTTTTGGATGTCTTTTGCCAAGAGTTGGTGTATTTTTTAAGGTGTTAATTTCTTCACCATTTTTTGGGTCTCCTTTAGCAAGCTGTTGACTTGCTTTTCATGATTCTCTTGCATCTCTCTCATTGCTCTTCCCAATTTTTCTTCCACCTCTCTTACTTGATTTTCAAAATCCTTTTTGAGCTCTTCCATGGCCTGAGACCATTGTATATTTATTTTAGAGGTTTTGCATGCAGAAGCCTTGACTTTTAGGTCTTCCTCTGAAGACCTAAGTTGTTCCTCCTCCTCCGAAAGGATGGAAGAAAATACCTGCTCACCAAGAAAGTAACCTTCTATTGTCTTATTTTTTCCCCCTTTTTGGGGCATTTTCCCAGCCAGTTACTTGACTTTTGAGCTCTTTGTCAGGGCCTAGCTCAAGGCTGAGATTCAGATCAGTAGCTCAATTCCCCCAGGGGCTCTAGGAGGAGGGCTCCACAAATGGAAGCTGCAGCTGCAGTGGCTGCTGCCAGGGTCCAGACCATGCTCCCCTGTCCTGCATGACTGAGCCCTCCCACTGACCTTTGAAACTGTCTGTGGCATTTGTGGGTTGAGCAATCTGGGAACTGCTGCTGCCAGTGGTTCCTATCCCTGCCATGTTGGGCTGTGCTCCACATTTCCTGGGCCTGCATTCACGTTCTTGTTCTGCTATTTGTTCTCCCTCTCTGGGTTTCCATTTCTCATCTATAAAATGAGATGATTGTACTCAATCATCCCTAAGGTCGCTTTGAGCCCCGAGTTCTGTGTTAATCTCTGGAGAGTTATCATGACCTCTCTAAATCTTCTCAAAATCAAACATCCTCAGTTCAAACGCTCAAATACTAATAGATTTAGAGTTGGAAGGGATCTTAAAGGCTTTTTAGGGCAGCTGGGTGGCACAGTAGATAGAGTTCCAGGCCTGGAGTCAGGAAGGCCTGAGTTCAAATCCGACCTCACACACTTGCAAGCTGGGTGACCCTGGATAAGTCACTTCACCCTGTTTGCCTCAGCTTCCTCACCTATAAAATGAGCTGGAGAAGGAAATGACAAACCACTCTAGCATATTTGCCAAGAAAACCCCAAATGGGGTCATGGGAGAATCAAGCACGACTGAAATGATTGTGCAACAATAACACAGAAACCAAAGTAATTTTATCCAAGGTCACACAGAGGCAGAGTTGGGATTTGGACACAGGTCCTTTTGATTCCAAAACCAGCAGCCTTTCTCTGGTACTTTTTTTTTTTTTAGTAATTCAAAAATTTTATTTATTTTTTTATTTTTATTAATTAATTTTATTTATTTTCAGTGTTCTACAATAACGACCATATAACTTAGATTATTATTTTCCCCTCCCTCTCCCCTCCCTCTCTGAGACCGCATACAATTTTGTATAGGCTCTACACATACATTCCTATTAAATACATTTTCACTATAATCATGCTGTGTTGAAGAATTAAAATGAGTGGGAGAAATCATCTAACAAACCAAAATGTAATACACACATACACACACAAAAAAATGATCTGCTACATTCTGTGATTGAATTTCATAGTTCTTTCTTTGGATGTGGAAGGCTTTTTGCCTTAGAAGACCATTGGGAATTTTTTTTAAGTCCTTGCATTGCAATGAAGTTACAGGTCTACCAGAAAAAACTCTCATACACTGTGGTCTTTGCCATGCTCATAGTTCTGGTTCTGCTCCTTTTGCTCAGCATCAGATCATATAAGTCTTGCCAGGCCTCTCTGAAGTCTTCCTGTTCATCATTTCTTATGGCACAATAGTATTCCATTACATTCATACACCACAATTTATTCGACCATTCCTCAGTTGATGGGCATCCCCTTGATTTCCAGTTTTTGGCCACTACAAAGAGTGCTGCTATAAATAATTTGGTACATGTGGGATTCTTTCCCATTTTTATGGTCTCTTGGGGATACAGTCTTAGAAGTGCTATTGCTGGGTCAAAGGGTATGCATGTTTTTGTAGCCCTTTGGGCATAGTTCCAAACCACTCTCCAGAATGGTTGCATCAGCTCACAGTTCCACCAAGTGTTTTAGTGTTCCAACTCTCCCACATCCTCTCCAACATTTATCATCCTCCTGTTCTGTCATGTTTGCCAATCTGATAGGTCTGATGTGGTACCTCAGAGTTATTTTGATTTTCTGATACTTTCTTCATAACCAATTTTCATGTAGCTTGAATTGAATTCAAGGCCTTTTATGATCCTTGCCACTGGATACTCTCTAGCTTATCACTGTCTTTTCTAAAATGTGATACCCCAAATGGAAGAGTACTTCAGATGATAAGTGATGGGAGCATTATTACCATCCTAATCCTGGATACTATGCCTATCATTTATTTTTGTATTTTCTGTAGTATCTAGGGGAGTATCCTACATCTTACCAATGGTTTAAAATTGATCTTCCATTTATTCCATGAGGCTAGATGGTGGTTTTTGTCCTTGTTCTCACAGAGGACCAAAATAACATCACTACGTCGACGTCAAGCCCAATGTGTGTGTGCCTGACTATGGCTGATCAGACAAGTACAAGTTCAGAAGGCTCTACTGCAGGTTGGGAATAAATTGTATGAACATTTGGAGTGGAGATGTCTCTAAACTGGTGCATCTCATGTTTCTTTTTAGCTTCTGCAATTCTGCTATGCTCTTCATAGAGCATAGACCTTTCTTTGATGTAGGCACACTGTAATGATAAGGGAATTTGAAGATCTTCCCTGTCCCTTAATAGGCCCACTGTGAACTGCTTGGAGCTTTGGCCCAGCCCACAGCCTGAATTACATGAAGCCCTTTGTGGGAGGAGCTTACTGAATGTATGCAGCAGAAAGAGAGAGTGAGGTGAAACTGATAGAGAGCAGGCAGAGCAGAGCAGAGCACAGCTGCCAGCATGAGTGAGAGAGGGAATGATTTTGCCTAAGGGAGCTTGTTTGTGGGGAGGCCTGAGGGAGGGAAGACTTGGAGAGGGTTGTGCTCCCTGCATTGATAATGCGTATAGATTTCTTTGTCACTATGATGCATTTGGCTTTCTGGTGTTTGAATAAATGTCTTTGTTTTGTCTTTACAAATTTACCCTGAAAATATGCATGCTTATCCATAGCAGCTGCGGTGGGTATCGCGTTGGCATTACACACGCCATGCTAGGTGGTCCTGTGCCAGTGTCTGCCATGTCTCCCAATCAGTTCTAAGGATCTTCAAAGAGATCTTGTATCACTTTCTTCTGATATCCATGTGAGTGCTTGCTTTGTGTGAGTTCTCCATAAAACAGTCTTTTAAACAAACATATGTTTGGCATTTCAACAATGTGGCCAGGCCATCAGAGTTGTGCTCTCTGCAGTAGAGTTTGAATGTTTGGCAGTTTAGCTCAAGAAATGACCTCAGTGTCTGGTACCTTATCTTGCCAGATGATATTCGTGATCTTCCTGAGACAATTGTAATGGAAGCGATTTCATTTCCTGGCATGGTGTTGGTAAACTGTCTAAGTTTCACAGGCATACAAAAATGAGGACAGCACAACGGCTCTGTAGACCTTCAGTCTGGTTGGCAGTGTAATACCTCTCTCCTATACTTTCCTTCAGAGCCTTCCAAACCCTGAACTAGCTCAGGCAATGTGTGTGTCAGCCTCATGATCTGTGTGGATATCCCTAGAAAGTATACTGCCAAGGTAAGTGAACTTTTCCACAGCATTCAAAATTTTTCCATTTGCTATAACCAATGATTGGTCCATACATATGCAGTGGTGCTGGCTAGTGGAGAACCTGTGTTTTCTTGGTGTTACCTGTCAGCCCAAAATTAGCAGAAGAAACAGAGGATCAGTCTATATTCTGTTATATCTCAGACTCAGAGACTGCATTGAGTGCACAGTCATCTGTGAATAAAATGTAACACACTAACTCTCCTTCCATTTTAATCTTAGCTTTTTCAAATAAAATATTTTTACCTTCAGTGTAGTAGTTGACCTTGATGCCATTTTTGTTCCCATTGAAGGCATCTGATAACATTGCTGAAAACATTATGCTAAAAAGCATGAAAGCTAGCACAAAGCCATGCTTCATTCAATTGGTGACTGGGAAAATGAGAGAGCATCGTCCATTATTCAGAATCTAGGCAAGTATGCCATCATG
Organism: Notamacropus eugenii; assembly: GCF_028372415.1. NCBI lineage: Eukaryota > Metazoa > Chordata > Mammalia > Diprotodontia > Macropodidae > Notamacropus > Notamacropus eugenii. Next base: position 17,819,366 of record NC_092875.1, read on the forward strand.
AAACTGATGTATAATACTGATGAACTTCTTTGAGCAACCAGATTTGACATAATTTTCCTCAAGCCCTTAGGACTGACAGTATCAAAGATCTTGGTTAGATCAATGAACGTTGTGTATGGACCTCTGATCTGCTTCTGGCATTTCTCCTGGAGTTGATGGGCCCCAAACACCTTTTAGACCATTTCTCAGCCCTTTCTAAAGCCAAATTAGCCCTCAGGTAGATGACCATCTTCCGGGTGAAGGATCATCCTGTTAAGGAGTACTTTGGCAATGACGAAGAGAGAAATCCCTCTGTGATTATCATAGGACAACCTATTTCCTTTTCCTTTATAGAGATGGACAATGGAGGGATGTTTGAACTCCTGGGGGATAATCTCCTCTTACCATATAATCTAGAAGATTTCAGTCACCTTTTATATGAGCAATGAATCCTCTGCCTTGTAAATCTCAGCTGGTATAGAATCAGTGCCAAACATTTGGCCATACAAGAAGAGCCTAAAGACATTCAAAACCTCTTCTTCAGTTGGAGGTTTGTCTAGAGAGGGACTGATTTCAATCTGAGGTAAAAGCTAATGACTTCATCATTAGTTGATGATAGGTCTGTTGAGAACACCATGGAAGTGTTCAGCTCATCTCTTCAGGATCATGTCCTTACACTAATCAATGTGGCTCAGTGTTGAGTAGCTGAGATGAACGATAGTCTTTGGCCCATAAATAGCTTTCAGTCATTTCATTTGTGTCTGAGTCTTTATGACCATTTGGGGTTTTCTTGGCAAAGACATTGGAGTGGTTTCCATTTTCTTCTCCAGTTCATTTTACAGATGATGAGGAAACTGAGACAAATAAGGTGAAGTGACTTGCCTAGGGTCACCCAGCTAGTAAGTGTGTGAGGCCAGATTTGAACTCAGGAAGATGAGTCTTCCTGACTTCAGGTGTGGGCACTCTATGCACTATGGTGCCACCCAGCTGCATTCAGGGCATCATAAAAGTGCTTTGGATTGTTACTATCAGTATAAAACTGAATTTCATTTGCCTTTTTACTAAGCCAAGAATCTCTGTAAGCTTTGCCTGGATTTCACTTTTGATGGTGTTCAATGTTGCCTTCTTGGAGACAGATGAATGATCCCACTGGTAAACCCTGTAGAATTCTCATTTTATGTTTAGCAGCTTCTGAATTTCCTTTCATTTTTATCAGACTAATATTGATGTTTGTGAGTGTTTGGGCTCAAATAAATAAATGTGGTGCTATACACCAAATCTCTGAAAGTTACCTCCTCCTTTTCTGTTGCGAACTGTGTGTTGGCACAGCTTAAGTTAACGGTAAATTTTGCACACTCAGAGAAGCACTCTAATTTGTTGACATTAAGTCTTCAGGTAGTCATCTTGCCTTGGGGCCACTACTTTTGTTGAATGTGAATGTTTAGATTGGAGAGGATCAGTCTGTGATCAGTCCAGCACTCTGCAGCACACATCACCTTCCTTATGCTCACATCTTGCCTTTCTCTTCTCCTTACAATGATGTAGTCTTATTAAAAGCCAATGTTTGCTGCAAGGGTGCAGCCATGAAGTTTTGTTGTACTTAGGTAAATGGAAGACAGTGTTGTTGTTGAGATCATGAGATGCACAAATCTTCAGTGGTGAGTGACCATCGCTGTTGCCGTTTCCAACTCCATTCCTCCCAAGGACTCCCAGCCATATCTGATAGACTATGCCAACTCTGGCATCAAAGTCACCCTGAATTACAAGCTTCTCCTCTTTCAGCACATGGATGACAAGGTTCTCCAAGTCTTCATAAAATTTTTCTTAAATCTCACTAGGGTTTGTCAAGGTGGGAGCACATGCAGTGAGGATGGCCCTTTCCTGCAAGTGGCAATTGCTTTGTCATGAGCCTGTTATGGGAGACATACAAGCTTGTTGATTAGATTTGACTAAAACTTATGCCAGCTTCACAGTGCTCCCATTCCCCCTTCACTGTGGCCATTCCAGAAACACATGTATCCAACTCTAGCTGCAGTAAGTTGGCCTTCACTTGCCAGCCTCGTCTCACTCAGGGCTATTATTTGGGTGTGATACCTGCTTAGTTCTCTCACAAAAAGAGCTGGATGTCATGTTGTCCATAAGAATGTGCAGGGGTGTTTGCTTTGGCAAGGAGAAGGGTCACCACATCATGAGAGAGAGGGGTAAAGGAAATAGCAGCAGGAGGTATCTGGGTTATGTAAGGTGAAGAAGAGGGACAACGAGGGAATTCTCAGAAAATGACCTTCACTTTTTCTTCAGTAAATGAGACAAGGTGAGAGGGTGTGAGGACAGGGATTCTCAGGATGTCTGAGGAGAAACGAAAAGGTTTAGAAGGCCACTGAGGACAGTGGCATAGAGAGCTGATAGGGGAAGTTCCACCATTCTCCCTATGCCCAGTCATTGAAGTTTGCCTGAACTCAGGTCTGAGGAAACCTGATCTCTCTGTGGGGGAAGTAAATTACTCATTTTCACATTTGTTGGCTCAGCAACCCCATCCCACTTACTCCAAGGACAATGCTACTTTTTAATCAATTGATCAAGTATTTATTAAGCACCTACTATGTACCAGGCCCTTTTTATTTTGTATTTTGGGGTCTAGTCCAAGATTTTCCCCAAAATGGCGGAACTGAAAAGGTACTCAAATGTATAAACATGAATCCAATACAGCACAGATGATTTATTCTCATTAGAAAACAAGACTAAACCTAATAAAACCATAGTGTGCATTACAGAATGACTAGAACAGAATTCAGTAGCTCAGCTCCCACTACCAGAAGAGTTAACTAGGAAACTAAAAGGTCTCATGGAACATGAAACATGACCCCTTGCTGAAATTACATCCTAAAACCCAGAGGTCTTCATCCAGGAGGCTGCCAGCTAAAAGTTGCCTCTTCTTTTAATAGCTATGACACCCTGAGTCATCAATTTTTCTATCTCAGCAACAACTCTTCCATCTCCCAGCAATGGGTCATATATGGCTTGAAAATGGTCCTCCAACTCTCCAACATGGAAAGTGGAAGCAAAAATCAGTGCATACTCTGTGGGGAAGGGCCCCATTACATATTTACGGAAAACACATGGAAGGCCAGTTTGACTGAAACTGAATTTATTTTTAAATAAAATAGAAAGACAAGTAGGAGCTATTTTGTAGAGGGCATTATGCTAGTTTGAGGATTTTGTGCTTTTTCCTAAAAGCAAGATTAAATTACTGTAGATTTCTGAGCAGAGTAGCGATGTGGTCAGATCTGCAGCTTTGGAACATTTTGGAATGTTCCATTTGGAATAACATTTTGGAGGCTGTATGACAGATTGATCAGAGAGGGGAGAGGCTCACCACCTTTGACTATGCCACCTTTCTATTTATTAAATTCCAATGGCTCCCTATTACCTCAAGGATAAAAATTAAATCCTTTGGTATTTAAAATTCTTTATAACCTGCTCCTTTCTTCCCTTTCCAGTCTTCTCACACCTTACTCCCCTCCATGCACTGTATAATGCAATGACAGTGGCCTCTTTGCCACACCTTGGACAATGCTCCATTCACCCCCTGTCCTCCTGCCCAGAATGCTTCCCCTCCTCATCTCTTCCTCCTCACTTTCTTGTTTTCTTTAAAGTGTCAGCTAAAGTCCCTTTCTGTAAGTAAGCCTTTCCTAGTCCTCCCTAATCCCTCTGAGACTACCCCTGATTTATCCTGTCTATATCTTGTTTGTACATGTTGTCTCCCCCATTATTAGACTGTGAGGTCCTTGAGAGCAGAGACTGTTTTTTCTTTCTTTATATCCGCAAGGCTTGGCACAATGCCTGATAGATAGAAGGTGCTTAATGAAGACTAGCTGTCTGACTGGAAGTCTGAGACCAATTAGGACACTCCTAAAATAGTTCAGGTTAGAGATGATGAGGCCCTGATGACTCGGGACTGAGTCAAGAAAAGGGGGTACTGTGTCATTTTTTAATCTCTATTCCCAGCCTTTGGTTCCAAGTAGGTACTTAGGGAATGCTTATATACATGAATTACACACACACACACACATACACACATATATGTACACACATGTGTGTATATATGTAATGTATGTGTATATATATAAATATACATATGTACATATTCATACACACTTGCAGAATCACCCAGAATCTCAGAGCTAGAGGGAGCCTCAGAAACCATCTAGGACAATCCATATCTGAAAAAGAATCTCACTGTAGACATCCCCAACAAGTGAGCATCCAGCCTTCATTTGAAGACCTCCAGTAAAGGGGAAGCCCATTCCTCTCCTGAATAGCTCTAATTGCCAGGAAGCTTTTTTACCTCCTTTTTTCCTAACTCTACCTCATGACCACTGGGACAGGGTAGAACATATCTAAATCCCTCGTTCATGTGTTGGCTCCTCAGAGAAAGGGGTATTCAATATGTAGGGTAGGGAACAAAGCAAGGCTTAACAGACATTATGTATTTCTCTCCTCCCTTCTCCCCCTTTCCTCCCCCGCCCCCAAATTGTCTCTCTCAGATCCTAGGGGTTGAAAACTCTAGTTGGCAGACTGGACACCATCCCTGATTTTTGCAATATTATTGGGCTTGTGAGACAAATAATAAGTTAGTGCTCATGTTTGCAAAATGCGCCAGATCTCCATCTTGCTTCCTGGCCATCTCTACACCATACCTTCTCCACCATAGCTATTAATATCCCAACATCCCCCCCCGCCCCGCATCCCAGCCAAGAGTGGATACTTGGATTCTGATCCTGCAACCCCCCTGGACTCTTTCCCCTTAAGTTGCCTGGATCTACTTCATATCCCTGCCAATGCCATGAACCTGTGTGGGTATAAGTCCCCATCAGACTTGGGAAGCATCTTGAGGGCAAGGACTGACTGTCGTGCTTTCTTATATTTGTATCCCCAACACTTGGCTCAGTGCCTAATATAGTAAGGGATACACACACATAGACACACACATGCTTGTTCTGTGTGTGTCTGTATGTTTATATATCTATCCATCTATCTGTATCTATCTATCTAATGGTCTTTTATCTTTCCATCCATGCATCTCTCTCTATCCATCTATTTATCTATCTATCCATCCATCTCAATTTCTCTCTCTTTGCTCCTTTTATCCAACCATCCATTTCTCTTTTTCTTCTCCCTTTAATATATTCAGTTACAAGAATAAACAAGGTTTTTTAAGTGTTATCACTCCAAGAGAATCTACAACTATGCAGATTCTTTTTCCGTTTTCCTTTTTTGAATGGTTCTGTTTATAAGTATTTTCTCATCTCTGCTATTTATGTTCCTTCTTTTTTGAATTTTACTTTTTTTTTTTATCACCTGCAGACTCCTTGAGAGCAAGGACTAGTTTTTGCCCTTCTTTGCAGCTCCAGTATTCAGCGTAGTGTCCGGTACATAGCACGTGTGTGTGTTTGTCTTTCGTTGCCGAAGAAGACTGCGCCATCAGAGAAATGATGACATGACTTGCACTTGACCTTGTTTTGAGTGAGGGAGGGCTGTGCAGGTCACCAGCCTCACTTCTCCTCCAGAGCCATCTGAATCCAGTGACCAGATATTCATCAGAATGACTGGAGACAGCCCAGGATGAGGCATTTGGGGTTAAGTGACTTGCCCAAGGTCGCACAGCTAGTGAGTGTCAAGTGTCTGAGGTGAGATTTGAACTCAGGTCCTCCTGACTCCTGTACTGGTGCTCTGTCCACTGCACCACCTAGCAGCCTCTTTGGCACACAGCAGCTGCTTACTAAATGCTAGTTAATGTGACTTTGTATGTTTCAGGCAGTAAGGCTGTACACTTTAAAGACCTGCTCCAAAATAGATTATTTCCCCCTAATAACCTATTATAGTTCTGTCAGTTGCGGATTAACTTAAAAATTAGATCATAGGATTTAGGATTTGAATATCACAAATCATCTAGTCCAGCTTTCTCATTTTATAGATGAAGAAACTAGGTTAAAGTATTAAAGGCTAAAGCAAGGAGAGGCAGGATTCGAACTCAAGTCTTTCAGGGCTTGTCACTGCCTCCAAAGAATGGAACAGAGGAATCGATTGTCTTCCTTCTTTAAGACAACCAAACTATTGGGTATCATCCTTTTTTTTTACATAGTTGATTAAAATATCTAATTTTAACATTTGCCAGCAGAAAGTTTCCATTGTTTCTTTCTTGTCTCTAAGAACATAAGACCTGTCATGCTGAAATAATAATGACAATAATAATGAATAATACTAGCACTTCTATGGTACTAACTCTGTGTTAGGCACTGTGTTCAGCACTTCACACATTTGATCCTCACAACAACCCTGTGAGTTAAAAATGATTATAATCCCCATTTCATAGTTGGGGAAACTGAGGCAAAGTGAAGGTAAGTGATTTGCCCAGGGGTCACACAGCTGGTAAGCAGCTGAGATCCTTGATTGGAACTCAAGTGTTCCTCACTCCAGGCGCAATGCTCTATCCACTGCACCACCTACCCCCTAAATGCAGTGATTGTACTCTATCTCTCGAGCGGAATGAAGTGATACATTGTAATAGGACCTTAAAAGTTAAAGACACAAAAAAGTTAAAAACATACTCCAAATAACAATAGCTGGCGTTAAAGTAGCACCTACTATGCGCCAAGCACTGTGCTAAGAGATTTATAAATATTACCTCATTTGAACCAGCCTCTTTTCTCCCAATAACCTATCATGATCCTATCAGTCACCAATTTGTTCAGGAAAACAAACAGGAAGGATTTATTAAGAGACTACTATATGCCAGGTGCTATGCTAGGTGACAGGGATACAGGCACAAAGAAGGAAACTCCTTTTGATGAAGGAAAACAGGTACCTATATACAAGTGCACAGAGCATAACTATAAAGTAAATCAGCGCAAATACATCGCAAGGAGATCATCAGAAGCTAGCTCTCTCTGGAGCGGGGCGAGGAGAGCCCTGGCAGGCAGGACAGAAAAGGTTCCATGAGGAAGATGGCGACTTTTTGGGCTCTTTGTATTCTTAGCATGTGCCAACTCTTTATGGTTATATTTTCAACTGTTACCACTTCTTGATGTAATGAAACCTATGTTTTATATCCCACTGAGTAAACTTTGTCCTTCTATTATTGGTAAAGCTGCCTGTGAGTTTGTCTATCAGAATGAGCTCCTTGAGAGCAGGGACTGCTTTTTGTTTCTTCGCCCAGTGGTTAGCGCACAGTAGGTGTTTAGCAAATGTAAATAGACTGCTTACATATCCTCGATCAAATATCCAGGGATTCGATGAGCAAGTCTGTGTTCTCTACCATACCTTTAAGGGTTGTAGACACCTTGTCATGTCTCAGCCTCAGATGAAACAGTCACTCTCCTTTAGTGTGTCTTTTTCAGTTCCCTTGTTTTGATTGCCCTTCTCTGAACTTGTTTTAAGCTTTATTAGAAACAAGCAGAAAGAATGAATGCATGGGTGAATGAGTGAATGAATGAAAACGCATTGGTTGAGCATTTACTATGTGTTTTACACTGAAGATGTAAATAGAAAAAAAGAGGTCATACCTGCTCTCCGGAAGCTTATAGCTTTCTAGGGGACCCAATGTACATCACTTAGCTCCTCATCACTCTTGGCTTGGCTTTCTGTCTTGGATCTGATCCTAACTGGTCTCCAGGAATTCTCCTCTCTCTAATCTATTTTCCACACAGCTGCCAAATTGATATTCTGAAACCACAGGCCTGACCACGTCCCTCTCCTGCTCAAGAACAGCCAATGGTTAACTCATCTCTTTGGCCTTTACGAGCCTGGCCCATTTGTCTCCAGTGCAGCCCTTCAGGCTAATATCCTGCACACTGCACTCACAGGGTCCACCTGGCCTCATCACTGGTCCCAGTACATACCATTCCATCTCCTTTTTCCTGGCTTTTGTATAGGCCACCTCCCATGTGTAGAAGGCACCCAGTATTTGCCTCTGCCTCCAGGAATCTCTGCTTTCTTTCAAGGATCAAATCGGTGAATGTGTTGTATATATTTGTTTGCATGTTGTAAACTGCAAACTGTAGACTGTAAACTCCTTTTTGTATCCCTACTCCTGCACAGTGCCTGGCACATAGTAGGTGTCTAGTAAATGCTTACTGATTGATATTTTATGGGAAGCCTATCCAGATCTGGATTAATTTAAAAAATTTATTAAGCACTTACAGTGTGCAAAATACATTACAAACAAAAATAGAAAAACAGATAAAAATAGAAAAGGTTAGCTCCTGCTTTCAAGATGCTAACACAGGAACAGAGGGAAATAACACATACAGGAGGTTTTACTTACAAATCAGATGGAAAGACCCAGTGTCCTGTGGGTCTGTTGGCCAAGAAGGTGGTAACACACCTTCTTGAGTATCATTTCCATAGATCTGCTCAGGGCTGAGGCCTCTCTCCCCAGAAATGACTTTGTCCATATTTTTTAGATGTAAACATATGTGGAAACAGAACACTTGTTTTATATATATTACATATGCATATGTTTATATGTAAAATAATAGAAAATAAATAAATTACTGGGAAATATGTAAAATCTAAACTTATATGAATAAAAATACATAAATATATATTTGTATAGTTTACACAAATATATTAAGTATATTTTGCTTACATCTTTTAATTACTTTTCCTACTGTTTTCAAACATATGGTTCCCCCCCATAGAAGGCAACCTCCTGAGGGCAGCAACCACTTTATTTTTATCTCTTTACGCTCAGTGTCAAAAAGGTGCCTGGGCACATAGTGGGTCCTTAACAGATGCTCGTTGAACCAAATTAGGCTTACTCAAAAAAGTGAGGCACCGAGAGGGGAAGCCACTTGCCTAATGCTGCATAGGTTGGAAATAGTGGAGGTTGAGTTCTGACTCCTGAATCTAGCACCCCTTTCCTGGGCAAATCACGAGGAAGAGACCTTCAATTTCTGAACTGTCCGGCTGTAGCCTGGGTAGGCAAGCCCCAGCTCTGCCCTCCAGCAGAAAGGATAGAACTTGAAGGAACTTGGGAATGCACAGTGACAATCTCTAATTACTAAGAACCACAGCAGCAATCTAGTCCAGAGGTGGAGAACCTGCAGCCTTGAGGCCATGGCCCGACCCTGAGCCAGTCTAATTCATCTTTTGTTACAGTACTTCCAGTCTGTAACGCAGTAAGCATACTGCATAGTTCATGCTTAGTTTGGTATAATATCATTTAGCACAGCATAATGCTTGGGATAGCAGGCATTTGATGTTTGTTAAATTCAAATTTTCTTCAGAAGAGTCCAAACAAACGGTTGGGTAACTTCTACTTGACTGGCCAGTGAAGGCCTCCCAGGGCACCCCCATACCACACCAGTTAGCCAGAGGCATCCCAAAGCTCTGGTATGTCTTTTCTCCATCTTTATTGTTTTACATCGCAATGTCATCAGCTCCCATGGATTCAATTATCATTGCTATGGAGATGATTCTTAGATCTATTTGTCCAGCCCTAACCTCTTTCTGGAGGGGTGAGTTTGGGTGTGGAATGGAACAGACATTTATTAAGCACCTACTATGTACCAGGCAGGGATAGTTTAGGTGGTATATAGTGCACAAAGTGCCAGGCCTGGAGTCAGGACGACTCATCTTCTGAGTTCAAATCTGTCCTCAAAAATTTACTAGCTGTGTGACCCTGGGCAAGTCACTTAACCCTGCTTGCCTTAGTCTCCTCATCTGCAAAATGAGCTGGAGAAGGAAATGGCCAACCCCTCCAGTATCTATGCCAAGAAAACCCTAAAGGAAACCAGGAAGAGTTGGACACACCTGAACAACGACTGGAAACTTCTCTCCGAGCTTTCAAGCTCACATGTCTAGCTGCCCATTGGGACATCTAGAACAGGTAGTCCCAAAGACATCTCAAAGTCAAGCTCTTCCAGCCAGGGACCCTGGCCTCCTGGCTGTTCTGCAAACAAGACCCTCCATCCCTTGGCTCCCAGCACTCTCTCTGGCCATCCCCCATACCTGGAATGTTCTCTCTTTTCAGTTCTGTCTCTGGCTTCCTTCAAATCCCAACTAAGATCCCTCTTCATTCTACTGATTTCCTAATTCCCTTGCCTAGAGCTTGTGGGCACATATTGGTGGGCCATTGAGGCAGGTCCTGTCTGTGGCCTTTTCTTTGTTCCCCCTCAAGTGCTCAGCACAGTGCTTGGCACATGTTGCTGTGCAGTTGTGTCTGACTCTCCATGACCCCATTTGGGGTTTTCTTGGTAGAGATACTGGAGTGGTTCGCCATTTCCTTCTCCTGCTCATTTGACACTTGAGGAAACTGAGGCAAACAGGGTAAAGTGATTTGCCCAGGGTCACACAGCTAGGAAGTGTCTGAGCCCAGATTTGACCTCAGGAAGATGAGTCTTCCTGATTCCAAACCCAGTGCTCTATCCACTGAGCCATCTGGCTATCCTGCTTACTTAATCAATGCTTATTGACTGAATCTTGCCTTCTACCCTCACAACATGTCCCATATCTCCTCACATAAGCACAGGCACAGGCCCTCGTTGCTTCTTGCCTGGAATCTTTTAATTGCTTACCAAACAGTCTTTCCTCCCCTCCATCATCCTCTTTGGCTGCCAACGTGTCTTTTCTAAAACATAGATCTGGCTGTATCAGGCTCACTGACCTCTGCCAAATGCCTGTTTACCTCATAAGCCGCTGTGTGGCACTTAAACCTTTTCACAACTGGGCCCCTTTCTTATCATGAATTCCAGACTTCTTAGATTTTATTCCCCTCCCTACAGGGAGCTACCTGTTCTTCCTCCATCTCTGGTCTCCTTGGGGGTTGTCTGTTCCCCATTCCTGAAGTATTCCACCCCTGCCCCTCTGCCTCACTTTTCTGGCTTCCTTCAAAACTAAGCTCCAATTCTGGAGCCAGGAGACTTTCCCTCATCTCCCCAGTTGCTAGAGCTGGCCCTTCTGAGATCCCCCTCAGTCCAGTCTGGAGATGCCTTTTGGACGCCTGTCATATGTTGTCTCTATCACATTATGAGCTCCTGGAGAGTGGGGAATGTCTTTTGCCTTTACTGTATCTCCAGAGCCTAGCACAATGCCTGGCCCATAGTGGACATCGAAGAGATTCTTGCGGACTGTTTCAGGTGTTGTCTCAGACAAACTGAGAAGACTTTAGCTTCCAAAGGCCAAGGTCTCCCACTGCTTCCAGGGGCCAAAGGCCAAGGTCTCCCCCTGCTTCCAGGGGCCAAAGGCCAAGGTCTCCCCCTGCTTCCAGGGGCCAAAGGCCAAGGTCTCCCCCTGCTTCCAGGGGCCAAAGGCCAAGGTCTCCCACTGCTTCCAGGGGCCAAAGGCCAAGGTCTCCCCCTGCTTCCAGGGGCCACCTCCAGTCATCCTGACCCGTATCTTCTGGATTCTGGAGGAGAAAGCAAGGCTGAAGACTTGGCATAGCCTGGCCTCGCTTAAATCCCACTCAGACACCCTCCTGAGGTCAAGAACGAAGCGCAAACCAGCAGCCAGTTCCTCTTAGACGTCTCTGCCTAAAACTGGAGATGAGTGCGCTGACAGCCTAGAACACAGAGTTCTCCAACCTCAGACCTAAAAAGGAAACCTCCTCGGAGCTCCGACCTCTGCCTCCCAGTCCGGGCTCCAGTCCGGGCTCCAGTCCGGGCGGATGACCAAAGCTGTCCACACCCCGGTCCGCCGAGCCACGAGGCTGACCGGGCACGGGCCGCCCCCTCTCCCGCGCTGGTCAATATCTTCTGGGCTCTGGTCAGTTTACCTATTTAACTGTCAATTTCACAACGAAACCGCGGCCCCAGAGTCGCACGCAATACTGGGGAGGAGATCAGGCCGGGCGGGGCGCCTCCCTCGGTCCTGGGTTCAGGTGTTGCGCACGTGGGCTGTCCCTCAGAAGCTGCTTCGGCCGGGGGGAGTCCTGGGTTCACAGGTCTAGCGAGGACCTCGGGGGGAGGAGGCTGCTCCACCATCTCAAGCCCGAGGTCCACTAACCCTCCCTGATCTTTTTCAGCAGCTGTCGCACTTGTGGGCATCCAGGGGGTGCGGGCTGGACCTGGGGTCCCTGGGCGAGCCCCTCGGCCCGCCTGCCTCAATTTCCTCCTCCGAACCACGGGCAGAGCGAGGGGACGGCTAAGGGGCGGGGCCAGGCGGCCGGGGTCTGGGGCGAGGCCGGGGCGGGGTCCTCGCGAGGGTCGCGTGAGGGAGCCGGGGCGGAGCCTCGCCCGAGCCGGCGCTGGAGCCGGAGGTCCGGCCGTGGGGAGACGTCATCGTGGGCGTGGCCGCGCAGGCGCCTTGGCGGCAGCCGACGGAGGGGGCGGGGCCTGCCCCGATGCTTGGACGCGGCCCTCGGCGGAAGGGCGGGATGGCGCAGGCGCCAGGGCGGAGAGGCGGGGCTGCGCAAGCGCCGTGGGTGGCGGTAGCGGCGGCGGCGGCAGGGGTGACGGCGGCGGCAGCGGCGAGGGGACGATGGTGCTGATTAAGGAATTGTGAGTGGGGCCGGCGGAAGCGGGGAGGGTTCCAGGCTGGGGCGGGGGGGGGCCCTACTGGGTGGGCTCGGGTCCCGGTGGGAGCCCCCGCGGGGTAACGGAGCCGGGGCGGGCCCGGCGGCTCCGCCCGGCGTCCCCTCCTCCCTCCGCGCGGAGAGACCCAGGCCGGCCGCTCCGGGCTCCGCGCGCGGCGCCGGCTCCGCTCCCCTCCCCCTCTGCTCCCCCTCCCCGCCCCCGGCGCGCCTGCGCACGCGCGCGCCCTCCCCCCCCTCCCCCTTCTCCCCCGCCCCCGCGCGCCGCTGTCCCTGCTCGGCCCCCAGGTGCGCGCGCGGCCCCCAGCCCCGGCCTTTCCGTTGGGACGGGCCCGCGAGGGTGGCGGCCTCGCCCGGCCTCTCCCTCGAGCCTCCTTCGGCCTCCTGGGTGGCCCGCATGGGGGAGGGTCGAGGCTTACGGGAAGGAGGGCGGAGGGGAGTAGTGGGCAGAGCCCGGGACCGGGGTGGGGGCGGCCTGTCGGGCCCGATGGGCAGGGGGCGGTCAGCACGTGCCCGAGGCCTTGAGCTTGGGCCCCTTGTCGGCGGGGGCTGCCTCGACCCCTGCCATCCCCCGGGGACCCTCAGTTTGGGGAGCAGTCAGAGAGCTTCATGGAGGAGGTGGGGGCCCCGCAGCCCTGCCCCCCACCCCCGTGGCAGGCCTGGGAGTGAGCCAGGGCGGGTGGGGGGGGCTTCTCCCCTACTTGGTGGGTTCCAGGATCGAGGCTGTCCGGAGCTGTAAGGGGCCTTTAGTTACAGAGGAGGCACCGAGGCCAAGACCCAGCGACTTGGACAGTCTTGACCGGTTTCAAGGCCCTTTGACTCCAAATCCACTGCCTTTTTTCGTAGAAGGGTGGTTTGGGAGGCCATAGGGAGCCATGACAGCTTCCTGAGCAGTGACAGTGCCTGGGCATTAGAAAGTTTAAGGATAATTTTTTTTTTCTCTAAAGCCTCTGTACCCTTTCAGCTTGGTGTACTGGAGTAGTTTTGAAGACTCGGCTTGTAGCTGAATATGCTGCTGGACTAGCTCTTTGAGCATGACCTAGATGTTTTATCTTAGGAGGTGTCTAGATTAGGCTCACCAAGCTAGTAAGTGTGGACCTGAGTTTCCTTATCTTCCAAATATTCTAGTAATATACTACCCAACTCTCGCTTGTTTTGTGGAAAATGTTTTGTAAGCCTTAAGGGTTATAGAAATGTAAATTTTCATTCTGCCACAAGTCCTGGTGAAACCTGTTGCATCACATGTTGTAGCCTAAAGGGAGGTTAGAGACCATCTTTTACATACCTCATCTCTTATGAGGATGTTAAGGCCTACAGAGAGAAAATCCAAGGACATATTGACCGACAACCTTTAGAAGAGTCTGAACTCCAACTCAGCCCTTCTGTCGCCCAGCAGTGCATCCTTTCTACTGTGTCCCAGCTACCTTGTCACCAGTGTCCTGCAGGTACCTTGGAGTTCAAGTGGATTCTTCCTATTAAATACTAATTTTAACTTATGACTATTGTCCTCTTTCTACATACCTTCTTTTGCTTAATTTTAATGGAGACACTGCTTGATCATGGGATCATAGATCTACAGCCAAAGGAGACCTTAAGATGTCACATAAGCCGTACCTCTCCTTTGACATATGAGAAAATATCTTAATATGATTTCTCACTTAGGTACAAACCCTAAGGTAAAACAAACTTTCCTTGAAAAATGATTTAGTGACAAGTATTTTCGGAATTTCTTTAGTCATTTTCTGTAACTGAATGTTGCATTCTTTTGTTTTTCACTGTAGAATGAAATGGTGAAAAATGCACTTAAAATGTTGGAAGAGGTATTTAAAATGTTGAAGCTTTGTTAACTTTTAAGAGTCTTTTAATTTTAGATTTATGTGACGTTTGTCATTGTGGAGTTTTTTCATTTTTTTACTCCATTGTCTCTGTGGAGTAAATAAGATGAACCAGTGGTATTAGCAAAGGGAAAATGAGAGAAGTCAAACTTTTTATTAAACCCCTACTATGTGCTGGGGATATGTAGAAAGGCAAAGATGGGCCCTTCTCTCAAAGGATCTCAGTCTCGAGGGGGAGGCAGCATGCAAACAATTATGGACAGACAAGCTATAAGTAGGATACGCAGAAGGAATGTGCTGGAATTAAGAAAGATTGGGAAAGGCTTCTTGTAGAAGGTGAGATTTTTAACTGGGACTTGAAGTCTCAGAAGGGGAGATGAGGAAGTAGAGCTTTCTAGTTGTGGGAGTCAATCAGTGCAAATACTGGGAGTCCAGAGATGGACAGTCTTTTGTGGAACAACTAGGAAGCCACTGTCACTCAGAGTTGTGTGAGGAGACTGGAAAGCTGGGGTGGGGTGGGGGGGTAGGTTTATGAAGCCTCGCCAGAATTTCTGTTTAATCCTGGAAGTGATAGAATCTACCAGAGCAGGCCTGTGACCCAAGGGAGGGCTGCTTCCTTGGGTGGCCAGGGGGAAAAATGTAAAGGATTTTTCTCCATTTTTGTATTTTTCAAAGGCTACTTGAAATCTTTGGGTGTGCCTGAAGGTCATAAGCAGCCTACAGGCCACAGGTTGTACAGGCCTGTACTAGAGTTCATTGAGAAAGTTAGTGACAGTCAGACCTTGAGTGTGGGAAGACCACTTCAGCAGTGGGGTGAGGAGAGATTTGAGGCTGGCAGAACCACCCGTAGGTGGAAACTGATGGGGGCCTCCC
This sequence comes from Notamacropus eugenii, assembly GCF_028372415.1. Classification (NCBI taxonomy): domain Eukaryota; kingdom Metazoa; phylum Chordata; class Mammalia; order Diprotodontia; family Macropodidae; genus Notamacropus; species Notamacropus eugenii. Next base: position 17,834,582 of record NC_092875.1, read on the forward strand.
CTGAGGTAGGAGCAGTGTCAGATGAGAGAAGGAGGTGTGTGGGAAAGGTGTTATGAAGGTGAAAGTGACAGGCTGTGGCAGCAGCTTGACTCTGGGGGACATTTGGCTTGCATACTGGTCCTTAAGTGGGGCCCCTACTTTCCACCCTTCATGGCTTTGCTCAGGCCCTTTCTCTTCAAATGCCATTTGGGGCCCCTCTGGACAACTGTTGTTTTCCTTAGGAAGCCTTTCTGATCTCAGTTGGAATGAATCTCTTCTTTGGAAGTCTCCTTGGACTTTGTGCTTCTCTTAAGTCTTGTCTGCTTTGTGTTCTTGTGTACCTAGCCTGGGAACTCCATGGGGTAAAAACGATTTCATCTTCAGGTTCCCTCAGCTCAGGGTAGAGTACCTTGCTCATGGTAGGAGCTTCAGTGTTTTAATGAAGGAAGAAAAGGTTTAGGATATAAACTGTAAGGTGGATTTGGGGGATAATTTAAGTTCTAAATTTTCCTTGGGGTATGGAGGTGATGCTGGATTCTCCCAGTGACCATTCAGTTTTGAGACGTTCTCCAAATCTGGAAAGGCATGGATCGCAGGCCTGGCTATGGGCTTTGTGTCTTTCATCAGTACCAGTGTCTGCGGGTTTGGGGAGACTCAACACTAACACTAGAAGGTTGACTGCTGGTTCGGGAGCTTGTTTGGACAGAGCGGGGTAGGTTGGGGAAGGCTGCCTCCTAAGGCTTGGAGGATTGGCATAACCTTCTATCATTTAAATACAATTTACTTGCAGTCATGGCATCATCTTTCTGATGCAATGATCCTCATTGGGAATGAAGGACAAACCAACCCCTGATTCACTATAGGAATGGTAACTCATTGCTGGGGAAATAAAAGATCTACTGAACTGTTAAGTGGTTTTGAAATCCCAGTGGAAAGATGCTAGGTATATTTTAAAACAATTGGATTTTCTGCTCTTCTCTTTCACTAATGAATTGGCCTTTATTTTAAAAAAAAACTTTCCAAGTTACATTAAAGACTCATTCATTTCGTTGTTAGTCACTAACTTTACAAATCCAGCATTTCTGTGAAAACTGTGTTATATAAAAAGCATTTCACAGTATCTTTCTTCCAGTGAATTTCTTGGCAGTCTCCTCAATATTCTGTGTTTGTCATACCTAGGGAATTTCTTGTGAAATCAGACTAGATTGGCTATAGAATTGATAGAAATCTAGGGAATTTGTAGTTGATTGAAACTTTAGCATATCTGGGCCGTAAACATTTATTAAGTAATAACAGGGAATTCCCAAATCTTTTTGGAACTGAGCTGCCTCCCATTTGATTTCCTTACCTGGAAAATTGTTATGTAGCATTTGAAATGACAATGAAGTTCTTTTGGATTTGAGAATTTTGGAAAACCACTTGATTTACTTGGGCACCTCTGTTAGTCTGCTTGTTGCTTAATCCCCTACCAGATGCTCTCGGTTGGACAAACAGCAAAGAAAAGATGTCTCTGTGTGGAGGATTTATTGTGTCTTTAGTGAATTCAGATAGGAAGTGTGAGACAGATGATGAAATATTCCCATCAGATTGGGCTGAAGCCACCTTGTGGACTATGTTCTTCCTGTGTGTTCTGTCCTAGAATTAAAATTCTGTTTGGCATTTTAAAATGTTGGTAGTAAGATAGCCTAGAGTGTATTGAAGAGAGGTTTAGGTCAAGGATTCTGTGGTGAAATAAATGGATGATGGGAGAAGACTGAGAGGTGCTAAGTTATGTTGCTGTGATAGGAATGGCGAAGAGGGGTGATACTGTATCTGACCAAGTGACAGGCTGGCTGGCATCATGATGATGTCTCCTGCATAAGAATATGCCCTTCTTGTGGACAGGGACTATTTTTTGCCTTTCTTTGTGTGCCTGGTGGTTTATCACGTGCCTGACACATGGCAGGTACTTAAAAAAGCTTGTTGCTTGACTGATGTGACTGAGTGAGGAGCATTAGGCAGGCTAGGGTGCTCAGAGAGGTAACTGGGAGCCCTCGAGGGCTGGACAAGGGGTGGAAGGGGTTGCAGAGAATGTTAGGTGTGTGAGGAGCAGACCGGGCTTTCAGACCTCTCATGGTCAGACTCCTGACCCGCCATTCTACCATAGCCAGGCTGATCTCCATGGCCCAGTTCTGTGTCTTTGTCCTGCCCGCACTCTCACCATGAGGACTCCATCCCCTGGTTCTTACCTCTTAAAAGCCCTATCAGTCAATCAGCAAACATTTGTTAAATGCCCCATGTGTGCTGGACCCTATGATAGCAAGTGATTGAGAGAGACAGCACATGCATAGACACGTGCGTACAAAACCCAGAAAGCTTATGGAAGGCTGCTGTGGGGGTTCGGAGGTCAGGCAGCTAGGGAAGCAGGCCTCGTGTAGAACTGGGTACTTGAGCTGAGTTTTGAAGGAAAGCAATGATTACTGGAGATACTGGCATTGAGGAGCGAGGGCAGGCTCGGAGCAGAGTATATTAGGAATAAGATGCCCTATTTTGACTGGACCACCGAAGGGCAGGAGCAGGAGAGAGACAGAGGGGGAGAGCTGTGTGTATGTTTAGGAGAAGTGTACTGTGTAAGAAGAAGGCTGTGAAGGTGGGAGCAGGACGAGTTGTTAAGAGTTTGGAAAGCTCTTGGAAAGCTCTTTGGAAAACTCTAAAAGGCCCGATTAGTGTATATTTAAGGCTTATGTGCCATTTTTTCTTGGCCCTGTGCTTAGCACCACAACTATAAGCTGGACAGGCCCTGGCCTCAAGGACTTTGCATCCTGATGGGGGAGAAGGCACTTGTGTGGAGCTGTGTGAGTTTAGGTCTGCTGTAAACTGAATAAAGAACCATTGTGCCCTCATTAGCACACCCTTCCCTCCAACCCCATTTGTTTATGTGTGTGTGGGAGGGCTAGCTAGGGAGGACAGGAACCTGGTCCCTGGGAATAATCCCTCCTGTCTTGTCCCCTTCCAGAATGCACTTTGGAAGGTGGAGCAACTGTAGCTTTCTAGGTATATATGGAGGGGCGTTCCTTGGAGTGGGCTTAGCAGAGGTTGTCCTATTGGCCCTGGCCTGATAGGGAGACACCTTGAAGCCTCCTTTTCCCAGGGTTTTGGAGCCACAGTCCCACCCAGCCTCCCCCCAGGTAGAAAGAGGCAGACACTCTGTTCTCTCACTCCAGGAGATATTTATATTTGCTCCTAGAGGTAATAAGAAGGCTCAGGAGTTTGGGGCAGGGGAGCAGTAACGTGGCCAGACTTGTGCTTCAGGAACATCATTTTGGTGCCTCCATGGGGGATGAGTTAGAGAGGAATAGACAGTGGAGGCAAGAAGCCAATTAGGGCACTGTAGTAGTGCAAGGTAGAGAGGTTCAGGGGGCTAGGGCCCAGTCACTTAGGTTGGTGACTGGGAGTGGAGGGAGGGAGAGGGATGGAATAGAAGATGGGAAGGTAGAAATGACAAGATTTGGCAGCTTATTGGCTGTGAGGGATCCAGGATGCAGGGTTACAAACCTGGGTGACTTGGAGAATTGTGGTGGGGAAATATGGAAGTGAAATGGATTTGAGGGAAAAAAAATGAGACCTCATTCAGCTCAGATACTGCCTTCTTCTGCTAGAGGCCTTGGTTCCCATGTAGAGGCTGAGCTTCTGGAGAGCAGGATCAGTTATATTTTGGGTTTTGTTCCCCGTCACCCAGCACAGTGTCCAGCATGTAGTGTGTCTTTACTAATGGTTGTTGAATGGAATTGTGGGGTTTTCTCAAGAAGTGGTTGTTCTCCCCTCTTTGATTATCCTCCAGATGGGCTGGATGACCTCCTGTCTGGCCTGCGATAGAAGAGGGGCTTCTTTTTTCCATTAGGGGCTGGATTGCTTGTCCGCTCAGCTCCCTTCCAGCTGCAAACTTGAGTGATTTTGGGGCTCATGTTGAGTGGTGTTTTCTTCATGAAGAGAGATTCTTGGAAGAAATAGAGGCAAAAAGCAGGTTTTTCAAAAGCCAGAAGAGAAAGCTGTCTTCAGGTATTTGAAGGACTATCATGTGGAAGATTTGTTTCCTTGGCTCCAGAAGACAGAAGTAGTGGTAATGGGTAGAAACTGAAGAGGCAAGTCTAGGCTTAGTTCAAGAAGAATTTGAACAGAGAAGAGCAGAGGTGTGGCGGCGGGCTGGTACCAGGGCAATCACTGAATTAGCAGTGTGAACATTTGCACCTCAGAAACTGGCAGATGCTACAGATCAGGGGTTGATTGTTGTTGTTATTGATTGTCTGGACTTAAGAAAGAAATGGAGAACATATTAGTAATACAGTGTATAGAGTGCATACATATCCCCCATCCTCACCTTCGACTCCCCTTATCAGAGAGCCAGCCTCGCCCTAGGTAGAGGCAGCCCAGAATGGTGGATTGCCTTTGGGGATAGTGGGTTTCCCCTCAGTGAGGTCTTCAGGCTTCCTCAAATGTAACTTGGAAGGCATCTAGGTACAAATCCGCTAAATATGTAATTCAAAGAGTGTGTAGGCTAGAACACTTGAAGATCCTTAATTTAGTGTATTGGTGGTTAAACAGGAGAATTTGAGGAGGCATGAGGTGAGACCAGAATGAGATGAGAATAGGATTGCCTTGTTAGTGTCCAACATTGGCCCAGACTTCAGTTGTTGAACTGAGCAGAGATCTAGGGTCTGTGGGGTTTTGTTTATTGTGAAGGAAAAGAGAAGGCCTATCCTCAGCAAAGCTTCTGGGCAGAAAATGTATCAGGGGCTAATGCCAATGCTTTCTTTTCCATTTTCCTCTAGGCAGTGTCAGGGGTCAAAGGAGCTGTGGAGTGCAGGCTCCTTGGGGGAATGAACTGTGTTTGCTTTTTCTTCGTATCCAGTGTGCTTAGGTCCATGCCGGGTACAAGTGCTTGTTGGGATATCGTAATGCACCCTTTTTGGCATATTCACCAAGTAGTGCATATTGGACCAGGTTAAAGCCAGAACAGCTTTCCTGAATTCTACCTTATTATAGCCAACTGTATTTGTCCAAGGCTCCATGGAAAACTCCTGGGAAGAAATGTTTTCTTATTCAGACTAAAGAATTCCTTTCTCAATTTCTTCCAGTTTAACATGGAAGAATACATGGATAATGAGTGTGGAAGTATACATTTCTTGGCACAGGTGTATTTGGTGAGAAGTACCGTGGAAATCAATTGCCTGGAGCATGGTTGATATGGAAGACCCCAAGTGTTGCCCCTTTCCGTCCAGCTACTTTAAATGCCTTGTGTCTTAGTCTAAGACTAAGACATTACATAATGGTGATGACAGAATGCACATATGTAGATAGCATGCAGATGGTCTCCAGTTGAGTGCCTGTCCTCAGTTCTCCATTCCCCCAAGAGAGTTGGTGAAATTCTGTGACTGTTCTGGGAGCTCCCTGTTTAAGGTTAATTCAGACAAAGATTTAAGAACCATCATGGTTTCGTGAGCCAAGAGAAAACATTATGGGTTTGGAATAACAGGACTTGTCTTCAAATTCTGGCTCTTCTCTTGCATGTTTTTAAAGAAAGGGCATTGAATTAGATGATCTCCAAGGTCCCTTCAGGGTAAATCCTACAAAACTATCTTTTTATTTCAGATAGAGGACTCTATGGAGACTGTCAGATAATTTGTACAGTCTGCATTTTTTCCCTGTGGTATTATTGGGTATAAGGGACCCCTTTTATCTCTAGGGATATGTGATATGAAATTAATTTTTGCACTGATGTGATTTGTAATATATTTATTTTCTTCTTCTTTTTAGCCGTGTGGTTTTACCATGTTCGGTTCAAGAGGTAAGTCTGTTTACTTCTAATGATACTGTGTTTAAGCATAGATATTATAGTGATATATTGTATCTCTGTCCAAATTCATTTTTTGCTTCCTGTTTATTCATCTGCCCAGCTGTTAGAGGCTGAGTTTAGGAAATATTCAAGAATAATGTATAGAGGATCACAGGGTTGTAGTTCAGATATCACTTTGTGACTGAATTATATAATATTCTCCCAAATTAGTTGACTTGTCTCAAGTCTTTCCCCCATGTCCAAACAATCCTTCTCACACTTTCCAAAATAACTTTTTTTAAAAATAGATTTGATTGTGTTATTCCTCTCTCAAAAACTTTCAATGACTCCCTATTGCCTGTAGGAGAAAAAGGCAAACTTTTAGCCAGACTTTTAAGGAAAAGCATTGTTGCTTAATGGAAAGAGCCTGATTGTTTAGGACATGCTTAATAAATGCATGTTGGTAGTTTGCCTTGGATCCTGACACTTCTTAGCCGTGTGACCGTGGACAAGTCAGTGACCTTGTGTTTCAGTTTCCTCATTTGTCAAATAGATAAAATATTTGTAGTGTTTCCGTGACTGGGTGTTTGCAGGGAGCAGATGAGAATGTGAATATCTTAGAAGGTTTCGTCTGAAGGCTTCTTAAAGCCTCCAGCCCAACCTTCCAGCCTTCACGTAGTCTGCCTGCTTTCCAAATCAGAATACTTCTAGCTGATTCCCAATTAAACATGCCAGCTTTCACCTTTCTGCATTCCTATCTACTCTTCCTTTCTGGGTTGTAGTCCTTTAGCACCATCTCTCAGAATCCCTCTTCTTTCCAGGGTCAACCCAGGTGCTGCCGAACTGGTTGGTTTCCCTCCCAGTGTTAGTGTTTTCATGTTGTATTTCTTTATCTCAATCAATCAATCAGTTGGTCAGTAAACATTAAGTGCCTACTATACTGGGGAGTGTGCTAAGCTGTGGGGATACAGAAAGAGGCAAAAGCTGTCCCTGCTCTTGAGGAGCTTTTAATCTAATGGGGAGACAACATGCAAACAAATGTATAAAGCAAGCTATAGACAGGATAGAGAGGAAATAATTAACAAAGAGCAGGCACTGGAATTACAGTGAGGGGGGGAGTTGGAAAAGGCTTCTTGGAGAAGGTGCGATTTTAGTTGAGACTTAAAGGAAGCCTGGGAGGTCAGTAGTTGAAGTGCAGGAAGAAGAGCTTGTCAGGTATGGGAGATGACCAGAGAGAATACCTGCAGCCCAGAGAAGGGGGTCCTTGTTTGTGGAACATCCAGGATGCTGATGTCACTGGATTAAAGAATATATGTTGGGGAATAAGAGGACAGGAAAGGTAGGAGGGGGCTAGGTTATGAAGGGCTTTGAATGCCAGAGCAGTTTGTATTTCTTCTTTGAGGCAGTGGGAAACTACTGGAGTTTGTTGAATAATGGGGCAGCATGATCAGGTTTTTTAGGAACATCACTTTAGTGGATAAGTGGAGGATGGATTGGAATAGGGAGAGACTTGAGGTAAGAAGACTGTCAATAGCTATGCCAGTAGCCCAGGAGTGAGGAGATGAAGGCCTTGGGGTGGCAGGTGTCAGGAGAGAAGAGGGCGTATTCAGGAGATGTGACAGAGGTGAAATTGACAGACAACGGCAACAGCTTGGATGGGGGAAAGAGGCCGTGAGAGATAGTGAGGAATCCAAGATGTCTCCCTAGGCTATAAGTCTCAGGGGCTGGGAGGATAGTGTTGCCCTCAACAGTAAAAGGAAAGTTGGGAGGGGGCAGGGTTTAAGGGGAAAGGTCATGAGTTCTGTTTCTGACACGTTGAGTTTAAGATGTCTGCTGGACATCCAGTTTTAAGATGTCTAAAAGGCAGTTGGAAATGTGAAAATGGAGGTCAGCACAGAGACTGGGGCAGGATGGGTAGATTTGAAAATCATCAGCATGAAGATAGTAATTAAGTCCATGGGAACAGATGAGATCACCAAGTACTCTAGTAAAGAGAAGAGAAGAAGGCCTAGGGCAGAATCCTTTGAGGGTCACCTACTGTTAGAGAGAGTGATCTGGAAGAGAATTCAGCAAAGGAGGGAGCAGATGGATAGGAAGAGAACCTGGAGAGAAGAATGCAAAGGAGAGGAGAGTAATGGACTGTGTCCAAGGCTGCAGAGAGGGCAAGGGGAATGAGGGTGGAGGAAAGGCCATTGGTTTGACAACTAAGAGATCATTGGTAACTCTGGAGAGAGCAGCTTTGGTGGAATGATGAGGATGGAAGCCTGACTGTTAAGGAGAGAAGGTCAAGGTGCCTATTGTAGACACCTTTTGAAGGAGTTTGACAGTATAGGGCAGACAAGATAGAGGATGATAATTAGCAGGGATGGAGGGAGACGTGGGCCTGTTTGTAGGCAGGAGGGAAGGAGCCAGGAGCTAGGCAGAGATGGAAAATAAAGTGAAAGAGTCAGGGCGACAGAGAGGGAAATGTCTTGGAGGAGATAACATGGAATGAGATTACTTGAGCAGGTGGAGGGCTTGGCTTAGGCTTGGTGAAGAGAAGGCAACTTCATCATATGACACTGAGGGTAGGAGATGAGGAAGAGGGTGTGTTGTGTCCCTGAGGACAAGGGACTGGGTCATGTTTCTTTCAGTATTCTAAGCTAATAGGCTCATAACTGGCATTTAACATTTGTTGACCTGCATCCCTAATTCTTTGAACTTATCCTCATAAGACAGTTTCTGTTGGTAATTCTCTGCTACATAAATATAGTTCACTCATTTCTCTTTTAAAATGTGGGCAACCAAGAGCAGAACACATTGTTTCAGGTAGGGCCTTGTTTCTACATAGAATGATGAAATCTTTTGGTCTGGCTTCTCTACAGTCACATGCTCCCTGGCAAGCAGCCAGAATGTCAGGGTCTTTGGCCTTCTCTAAAACTCTGACTTCAGTGGTCTAGTGTGTCAGTGATACAGATGGCAGCCTATCAAGGTGAAAACCATGTCCTCATATAAATTCATCTCAGGGGTTCTTCCTCAAGTTCCAGTTGTCTTCCTTGAGTTCTCTTCATGTTGTGTGGAATGGAGCTTGAAGGCTGCTCGTCACTTGTCCTCCATCTTGCTATGAGGTTGTTTCATCCCTTTTCACCGATTTTGCAGAATTCATCCTTGGTAAAAATAGTAGTCCATATCTGTACATTGTCCAAATCTGTCATACCTAACATACATCTCTTGTTGCCTTTTGGTTCTCATTCAGGTCTTTGGAGACTCTACTGTTAACCTGACTCATAGCTATATCAGTGGAAGAAGAGTAAGAGTGTTCAAAGATAGACCTTTGTTTCAGGGAAATGTTTCGAGTCGTTAAAAGTGTTGCACAGTTTCCCAAAGGCATTCTGGCCCTACCTCATAGTCCATTTGTATTGTCTCTTCCAGGGCTCTATGAGTTGATTGTCCATTTCTGTTACAGTCTGGACAATAATATCCTTTCTTTGAGCTTTTGGTGCAGCTAGTCTGTTAGCAAGCATTTATTAAACACCTCTCATGTACTAAGTACTAGGAATGCTGAGAAAGGCAGAAGACAGTCCCTTCTCCCTGTGAGCCCACACCCTGATGCTGACAACCATATACAAAGAAACGAGATAATCAGTGAAAGGAAGGCACTAGAATTGAGGCTTCTGGTAGAAAGTGAGACTTTAGCTGGAACTTGAAGGTAGTCAGGTAGTCATCTAGCCAGGGAAAAAGCCTGTGGTCAGCTTGGAGTGTCTGGACTAAGGTCACTGGATTTCTGAGTACATGGAGGGGAACTACGTGTAAGAAGAACTGGAAAGGTAGGAGAGGGCCAGGAAGTGAAAGGCTTGGAATGCAAAAGAGAAGGTTTTGTATTTGATCCCGGAGGGAAATGGGAGCCTCTGAGAAGGTGGGTGACATGGTTAGACCTTTGTTTTAACATAAACAGTGGATAGCCAAGTGAGTGGGGAGAGACTTAAGATGGGGAGACCAACCAGGAGGCCAGAGCAGAAGGCAGTTGGTTCTTCCTGTGGACATAGTAAGGCTGAACTCTGAGTGACTAGGGATATCATTTTGTGTCTCATTTTGAACTTGCTTCTAAACTGGTACGTGTTCTGTCTGACTACTCAGTTGTTTTCAGGAATGACTCCCACAGTGGTAATGACTCTTTTCCTGCCTCTGAAAATAGGATCAGTTTCACCTTTTGTGATAGTATTTGGCATTTACCAGTCTTGCACCTCCTAGTTCTATTTTTTTTTTCTTTTGGTGTAGCCTACCTTCAAAGCTTAGCTCAAGTATCACTTAACCTACCAGTTTCTTGGGAGGCCTTCCCTGGGATCTTCAAGGTATGAGTTGTTTGCCCTGTGCTGTTCTAGCACTTGCTAAAATCCATACATTTGCCATATACAGACAGGAGTGTTTGGATGAGCTGACTGTCTTTAGGGCATCCTTCTTTGGCTTGGACTGTTTGCTGGACTTGCACATTGACGGTGACAGACAGACACCTTGGCAAACATGCCTCTCCTTGTTGTATGCCTCACTTGGTATGAATGTTCAGAGGATTGGTGAGGACTGTTGTTTTTTGTATTTCTTTCAAGGACATAACTGATCAGAGGAAAACCTTTAAGGTGGCATTTTACTTTGCCGAATTGTAAGCTTTTTATAGTTGACAAGCATTAGAAGTACAGTGAGATATTATATAGTCTTTAATCATATTCTCTTTTAGTTGTGTGATGGAAATATGAAATCTTGCTTGTGAAAACCTTTTGTTGTCAGTCATTTTTCAGTTGTGTCTGATTCTTTATGACCCTATTTGGGGTTTTCTTGGCAAAGACACTGGAATGGTTTGCTATTTCCTTCTCCAGATCATTTTATAGGGTTAAGTGCCTTGCCCAGTAAGTGTCTGAGGCCATATTTGAACTCCGGAAGGAGTCTTTTTTGACTTCAAGCCCAGAGCTCTATCCACTACATCTCTTAGCTGCCCCATGAAAGCCTACCTATTCTATTCTAATGCCATCACTACATGATGGATTTGTATGGAGAACATTCATGTGGAATTTTTTTATAGGTAGGAAGGTAGGCCTATGGGTCAGCAGTTATTGGTAACGTCTCTTCTCTGTTCTGCCTCATAATGAGGTCTGAGATTATTTCCATGATCTTGGTACCCTCCCCTTTGTCATATATTTTGATATTCAACTCTTTAATGCCTTCAAAAGTGTGTAGTCTACAGTATGGCCTGCCTCTTTGTATATTTGGTCTGGTCCAGCTCCTTTCCCAGCTTTGTTTTCTTCATGGCCATTTTCACTTCCTCTGACAGTATACCATGTGAAGAGTCCAGATGTGATGACTTCCATCTCCTACCTACAATGAGGAAATATTTGTGAAAAAAATACCTTTATGTAGGTCTTGGCCATTTTTCATCTCTTGTCCTTCTTCCAAGTTCCTCCTTAAATTCCTTGGAGTGACTTTGTCTGGTTGAATCTCCCCATGAACTTTGTCTAAGTTTGTTGTACCTTCTTCTCCTTCTTACTTTTCACAGGTTATAGTTCCCATAGTTTTTAGCCATTCTTATCTGTGAAGTTTATAATTTATACGTTTCCAAACAGAGTTGTCCTCTTTTGCCATTTCTTTCCACTTAACAAAGAGTTCCAGGTGATTGTTGGCTGTGGCATTTTCTTGTCATTTTGGAAGAATTACAGTTAAAACTTGTCAGCGCATTTGTTATATTCTGTATCATTATCTTCCCCTCCCTCCATTTCACTTCTTTAAGCATCAGAGCTCTTTGTCCTCCTGATGCCTCATTGAGGAATGGAAGCAATGAAGGGTTCTTAAAGACCAGTTCAGTGGAATGTAAGAATCCAGCAGGTTCTGCTATGCTGAAAAAGGCTCCTTGGATGGCCTTGATAGCAGTCAGTGCTTTCCAAGCACCCTTCTGTCCAAGTACATAGAGGCTTGTCGGCTATAGACTTGCCAGTGAAGAATGAATTTTTGTCAATGCCAGCCTAGGGGGGAAAGCTTTAAAAGGACCTTCAGTATCATGTGGCCTCTTCTTCTGAAATAATGGAGGCAGCAGGTACTAAAAAGCATGTTGCTTGTCATGACTTAGTTATTGATATTCCAAGTGTCAGGTACTTATCCAGTTACCAGCAAGTAGACCAGCACAGATCCATCTGACATTCTCCTGACCAATGAAGCCAAAAGATGAAGAGATAGTCCAGCCAAGAGGAATGACTTGAGTAGCCTCTCTGGTAAATTCAGTGCATGCATGGTCACCAGTGACTTCAGGGGGAAGTGGGAGTGGGTGGGAGAGACACATATGATAAAAATGTATTGTTAGGTACAGTGGTTCAACAGCAAAAAACAGGAAGGCAAAAATCCTCTTGCATCTTACAGAAGCCTCCTACACCTTCATCTTGAATATTTTTGAGGAGGTATGGATAGAAGATAATGGACAAGACCTCAGAAGTTAATCTAGCCCAAAGTCCTCATTTTGCCCAGGAGGAAACCAAACCCCAGAGAGGGGATTTGCCCAGGGTCACACACCAGAGGTTGGATTGCTTTGGCAATAGAGCAGTGCATCCTTCGTTGTACCTAATATGTCATGTTTAAAAAGTGAAATGGATTTTATTTTAAAAGAAAACTTACTCCTGATGTAGGAACTATTCCTGAATCAAGTCATATCACATTAGTAAACATTGATTAAGCACTTTCTATGTGCCAGGCATTGTGATAAGCACTGGGGATCAAAATGAGGCAAAAGACAGCCCTGCCCTCAAGGAGTTCCCAGTCTAATGAGAGAGCAACAACAAGCAAACAAATATGTACAGATATGCTTAATACAGGATTAATAGGAAACAATTAGTGGAGGGAAGACTACATTTAGAGGGGTTGGGGAGACCTTCTCATAGAAGGTAGGAATTTAGTTGGGACTTAAAAGAAAGCCAGAGAAGCCAGTAGGTGAAGATGAAGAAGGATAACATTCCAGGCCTGAGGTACAGCCAGGGAAAATGCCCTGAGCCAAGAGATGGCACGTCTAGTTCATGGAACGGCCAGGAGACAAGTGTCACTGGATCCAAGAGTAAGATGTGAGAAGATTGGAAAGTAGTTGGGGACGAGGTAATGAAGGGCTTTGAGCAGCAAACAGGATTTTGTATTTGATCCTGGAGGTAATAGGGAGCCACTGGAGTTTATCGAGTCAGGGAGGGGTGACATATTCAGATCTGCATTGGTGGCTGAATGGAGGGTGGACTGGAGTGGGGAAAGTTTTGACACAGGCAGACCCACCAGTGAACTGTGGCATGAACTGATAGCCAGGCACGAACTGATGAGGGTCTGCCAGAGTAGTGGTGGAGGAGAGAAGGGGACACATTTGAGAAGTGCTATGAAGATGAAATTGACAGACTTTAGATGAGATTTTATATGAGGGGCAAGAGAGAATGAGAAGTTGAGAATGACACCTAGTTTATGAGCCCAGGGGACTGGGAACATGGCAATTCCCTTTACATTATTAAGAAGGCGAAAGGCAGGGAAGGTTTGAGGGCAAAATAATAAGTTCAGTTTTGGACATCCACTTTGAGGCGTCTGAAAGGCAGTTGGAGATGTGAGATTGGAGGTCAGCACAGAGGTTGGGACAGGATAGGTGGATTTCATCATTCGTTCCATCAGTAAGCATTTATTAAACACCCGCTATGTGCCAGGTACTTTGCTAAGCCTTAGGGATACAAATATGAAAGAAGAAAGACAGTCCTTGCCCCCAGTAACTTATGTTCAAATGGGGGAAGCCAGCAGAAAAGTGGGGGGAAAGGGGCATGGTTGAGTGGCCAGAGAAGTCCAGAAGGACTGTAGCTGTGTGGGAAATGAGAGAGCTGAGGAGATGCCAGCCCTGTTCCCTCTCCAACCATGGCAGAGCATATTGATGAAATATGAGTAACAAGGCTGATTGCATTTTGCAAGATGATGAGATTTCCCAGTGATGAGTTTCATGGGACCGTAGTGGTCAGAGAAATGCAAAATGTTTGGGAAATGAGATATTTGAGACTCATCTACATAGAGATGGCAGTTCTAGAGGGAGAAGAGAAGACAACCCAGGAGAGGACTCTGGATGAGGATCCTGATAAAGATACCGAGGAGCAGAGTGGTCAGGTAGAAGGAGAAGTAGGAGGTAAGTAGTGTACTGAAAACCTAGAGATAGGAGATTATCAAGGGGAGAGGATGATCAGTAGTGTCAGAGCTTCAGAGAGCTCTAGGAGAATAAGGATTGAGAAAAGGCCATTAGATTTGGCAATGAAGAGATCTTTGGTAACTTTGCAGAGAGGAGTTTCAGTAGAATGATAAGGTCAGAAGCCAGATTGTAAGGCAGGGCTGCTTACAGCACACCAAAGGATTTCCTCTACAGTTTTCTAAGGCCACCTGAAATCCTTTGGTGCGCACAGTGGCAAGTGCCCACAGGCATAGATTGTGTAGGTATGTTGTTAAAGGGGTTAGGAGGATAGTGAAAGGAGGGAGTGAAATTGCCCATTGTAGGCAGCAACCTCTCTGAGGAATTTAGCTACAAAGGGCAGAAGAGATGTAGGGTGATAGCAGGGATGGACGGAGCAAATGAGGCTTTTTTGAGGCTGGGGGAGAGATCGGCATGTTTGTAGGAAGGAGGGAATTAGTAGTAGAGAGGGAGAGATTGAAAATAAGTGAAAGAATGGGGATGACAGAAGGGGCAGTCTGTTGGAGGAGACAGGCTAGAATGGGATTCTTGGTAAAGAGTAAGGCCACTCCATCATTTGAGGCAAGTGTAGGAGGAAAATAGCGGCAGAAGACATCTGAGTGTAATAGGAGATGAGGGAGAAGGGGACTGTTGGCAAAATGGCCTGGTTTTTTTCAGTGAAGTATGAGGTTCTCAAGTTTCTCAGCTGAGAGAGTGTGGGAGCAGGGAAGCCAGAAGAGGTTTGGAAGAACCACTGTGGAGAATGGAAGGGTGAGTCAATAAGGAAGGTACAGTAGGACTGCAGACAGGGCCCAGTTGAGGTCGTGTAATGTAAATTTGTAGTGGTCTCAGTCAGAATGGTTACATGGTTTTTTTGAAGGTGGCAGATGGTGTGATCCAAGGTTGAAGCTTGGCTGGGTATAATTTTAAGAATGATAAGGGGGCTAGAGATTCAAGAGGACAGTGTGGGGTTGAACTCTTTCACCAGTGAGTCATGATGGGAAAAAGAAGAGTAGTTAGTTCAGGGAGAGGGAGGAGGAACTGAGGCTTTGAGGAATTTGCCCTTGTGATGTGGATGAAGAGTCAGATTTGGTAAGGGAGCCAAAGGGAGAGGTGAAAAGCCAGTAAGTTCTGGTTGTATGAGGTTGATTTTGGAGTTCTTGAATATGGAGGTGCTGCATTTGTGAGTGATGGCAACACCACAGGTTTGCCCATCTTTGTGTATGACTGAAGTGGGGTGGAGGAGTGAGGAAGTTGGGAACTGAGCGGTTAGGATGGTTAGGGAGAGTCAGTACGTAGGAGTATCCAAGTATGAGGGCAAAAATTGGGGGGAGAGAAAAATGGTGAGCCAGGTACCAGACTCATTGAGGAAAGAGGGGAAACGATTTGGGAGGGAGAGAGAGGGGTGTCTGTACACAACAGTTAGCAGGATTTTGTTTGGGCAGGATTTAGGATTTGATTTTTTTTTAAATTTATTTTTTTTAACCATATAGAGTGTTTTATTCATCCCTGTAGAATCCTAAGGACTAAATTCAAAATAAATGATAACTACCATGTAAGCTGCATACCCAGTTTTCTTCCACATCTAAACCAGCCTATGAACAGCCTATAGACACCCCAAATCTGGGAGTTCTAGATAAAGTACAGTGAGATCACTTATTAGAGCCAAAGTATTAATGAATACAAAACCAGAAGAATGAAAACAAGAAAAAGGTGGATGTGCATTTAAAATAACATTGCCTTGATGAGAGCTAAAGTGCTATATTAACATTTTTAAGTGTTAAGTAAGGGCTGGAGCGGGCATTTGTTGTTTTTGTTAAGGTGTTTCAGTCATGTCCGACTCTTTGTGATCCCATTTAGGGTGTTCTCAGCAAAGATACTGGAGTGTTTTGCCATTTCTTTCTGCAGCTTATTTTATGGATGACAAGGTTAAGTGACTTGCCCAGGGTTACCCAGCAGCTAAGTGTCTGAAATCCATATTTGAACTCAAGAAGTTAAATAAATATTCCTGACTTCAGACCCAGCACTCTCTCCACTGTGCTACCTAGCTGCTCAGAATAGATGCTAGAAGTCATTTGTGTAGTCCCTTCACTTATTTTTTTTTCACATGTTGTATTTTATTTTATTTTCCAGTAACATGTAAAAACAATTTATAACATTTCATTTTTTAAAAATGAATTCCAAATTCTTTCCTTCTCTCCCTCCTCCATCCTCATTGAGAAGGCAAGCAGTTTGATAAAGATTATACATGTGCAGTCATGCAGAACGTATTTCTATGTTAGCCACGTTATGAAAGAAAACACAAACCAAAAAAAATAAGAAAGACATGAAAAATAAAGTAAAAAAAGTATACTTTGATCTGCATTCAGACTCCATCAGTTCTTTCTCTGGGTGTGGATAGTATTTTTCATCAGAAGTCCTTTGGAATTGCCTTGGATCAGTGTATTTCTGAGAGCAGTCATTCACAGTTGGTCCTTGTACAGTATTGCTGTAACTGTTCTCCTGTTTCACTTCACTTCATTTTCATCAGTTCATATAAATCTTCCAGGTTTTCCTGAAACCATCCTGTTCATCACTTCTTTTTAGCACAATAATATTCTCACAAACATGCTATAACAGCCATTTCCCAATGATGGACATCCCCTCTTCCAGTTATTTGCTAGCACAAAGACAGTGTCGATAAATATTTTTGTACCAATAGGTCGTTTTCCTTTGATCTCTTTAGGATATAGACCTAGTAGTTGCTGGGTCAAAGGATACCGTTTTATAGCCTTTAAGGCATAGTCCGAGTTGCTCTCCAGAATAGTTGGATCAGTTCACAGTTCCACCAGCGGTACTTTAGTGTCCTTATTTTTCTAAATCCCTTTCAATATTTGTCATTTTTCCTTTTCTGTCATATTAGCTGATCTGATAGGTATGAGGTGGTACCTCAGAATTGTTTTAATTTGAATTTCTCTAATCAATAACGATTTACATTTTTTTATGATTACATAGCTTTGATTTCTTCTAAAAAACTGCTGGTTCATATCCTAGGATCATTTATCAACTGGAGAATGACTCACCTTCTCATAAATTTGACTCCATTCTCTATATCATGAGGCCTGCATCAGAAGCTTGCTGTAAACATTTTTTTCCCGGTGTTTCTTCTTTGTTTCTTTTCTTGGCTGAATTGGTTGTGTTTGTGCAAAAGCTTTTTAATTTGACGTAATCAAAAATGCTCTCCCTCTCTTGTTTGGTCAAAAATTCTTCCCCTTTCCATAGATCTGACAGGTAAGCTCCCTAATTTGCTTATGTTATGTTATGTTACGTTTTGTGTCTAAATCATACCCATTTTGAGCTGTTGCGATGTTGGTCTATACCTAGTTCTGTCAAACTGCTTTTCATTTTTCCCAGCATTTGCGTCAGATAGGGAGATTCTGGCCCAAATGCTTGGATCTTTGGGTTTATCAGATATTCGATTACTATGGTCAGAGTTGGAGATTAATTTATTCCACTGATCCATCACTCTCATTTCTTAGCTAGTACCAGATTGTTTTGATGATTACCACTTTGTAATACCGTTTGAGATCTGATACCTTCCTTCACATTTTTTTCATTGATTCTTTTGAAATTCTTTACCTTTTGTTCTTTCAGATGAATCTGATTTTTTTCTCTAGCTCTATAAAGTAGCTATTTGGTAGTTTGATTGGTAGAGCACTGAATAAATAAATTAATTTTGGTAAAGCTGTCATTTTTATTATATTGACTCAGCTTCCCCATCTACAATTAATATTTCTCCAGTTGTTTAAATCTATTTGTATGGAAAGTGCTTTCTTGTCATGTTTGTCTTGCTTGGCAATTAGACTCCCAAGTATTCTATATTATCTGTAGTTATTTTAGATGGAATTGCTCTATCTCTTGCTGCTGGACTTTGTTGGTGATGTATAGAAATGCGGATGGTTTGTGTGAGTTTGTTTTGTATCCTGCTCCTTTCCTGTAGTTGCTAATTATTTAAGCTAGTTTTTTAGTGGATTCTCCAGAATCTTTACATTTACTATCATATCATCCACAAAGAGTGATAGCTTTGTTTCCTCATTGTCTATTCTCATTCTTCCGATTTCTTTTTCTTTTTTTATTACTATAGCCAGCATTTCATGTACAGTGTTGACCGGTCTACTTATTAAACATCATTTTGACAGTATGGTTATCCTCTCCACACTGTGGGGGTTTATGGTTACGGCGTTCCCGGGCTTTGGAAAATCCACATAAGATTTTTTGACTTCACTTCGTACCAGAAAAGAAGTCTGAATTTTTTTCTTTTATGGGGTATGTACAGTACCTTATTTTAAAATTTGGGCAAAGTATTTGGCCACAGTCTCTATGTTGTCTGCAGCTTCTGCAAAACTCCCCCCAAATTCCATTTAATTTCTTATATTGACCTATGATATATTGAAACTGTGATGGGTAAAGTTGTGATGTAAAAGGGATAATGACTGTATCTGCTTTATGGTTCTGACCCCAGAGTAGAGAAGCTGCAGAATAGGAGGGAGAGGGAGGGACTTTTAGCAACACTCATGTTGACAGCAGCAAGAACTGGCCGTTGGTCGCAGGAGACAGAACAACCAAAAAGTCGTCAGAAAATAGACAAGAGGACAGCTCATATCCTAGCAGCCTCAGGAGCCTCCATTTCCAACAGTGCCCCCAAGAGTGTTCCTGTGCAATTGCTCTTGGTGTAGGTTACATTTTTATTTTGCTTGCTTTTATAAGGTGAGGAGATGTGTGATTTATTTGAGCAAGTTGTCCCTCTAACACGGTTAAAATTAACTTTTAATAGCTTAGTGCTCAGCCCTTGCTTGTGCCAGCTCCCAAACCCCTCACTCCCCCCCCTCCCCCACTGGGCTTCATGCTCTCTTGGCTGGATTATGGGAGTAACTTTCTCATTGGTCTCCTTACCTCTGGTCTTTGCTGTCTTCAGGCAGTCTTTCATTACCAGCTGCCAAATTGGGATCCTGAAAGCATGGACCTGAGACGGGCCCTTCCTCGTGCAAGAGGCTCCCATGGCCTTTCCTCTCTGGCTCCAGGCCTCTCTTCCAGGTTCCACTGGCTCTTCCCAGGCACTCCATGGTGTTCCATCTCCTCATCTGTCCCTTTGAGCAGGCTGCCCCCTGCCTAGAGTGCCCTCACTTACTGAACCCTGTGCTGCCTTCCAGGCTCAGCTCCAGGGCCACCCTATAGGAGGCTCTTTTGTTCATGTGCCTCCTCTCAGCAACTTTGCCTGTAATTTGTAGCTAACTTTTCTGTCCACAGATTCTTCTCTAAAAGATGCGCCCCTCCATGAGAGCTTCTTGAGAACAAGGCCTTTCCGTCTGGCCTCTCTGTCCCTGCGTCCAGCTCAGCGCCAGCGCATGAGTTGTAAAGGGCTTGCCCAGTGAAACGATAGTAAGAGCAGAGGGTCGCATTTATATGATGCTTTAAGGTCTTTTACTCAGCACTCAATGAGATTTCCTGTCTCTGCAACAGCCCATTTCTCAGGCCATTGATGTAGCCGAAGATCTCTGGAGCATTTTTTGCACCCCTGTTAATTAACCCTTTTACTTTTATATGTTAAGCTTGTGATTCCTTGAACCTCTGTCCTTTCCATGTTCTTTGCTGCTGTTCTGCTAGGTTTTCCTCATGCTGTAATAGTGTACCTTTGCCCACGGTGTGGATAAAAATGTGAACAGGAAGAGAGGCCTTGGGGCCACAGGGGATCTTGGGTTGGGTTACTTTGTTTCTGACTTCACCAGTGTGCACAATTGCCCACGAGAAAAGAAACTCCCCCCTTCAGTGATCTAGTTCTCTCTGGATCACGAGAGACAAAGTCCCAGCCGAGCCAGATGGGGCAGGACTTTGGACCCTCACCAAGGCTGGATCTCTCACAGCTTCACCCAGTAGGTCTCTCTTGGGAGAGTTGTCTCAGTTGTCTGTGCAGAAATCCTATTCCTGCTGTGTCCCTGACCAAGGTTTACTTTTACCCATTTTGGCTTTTTTTAGGTTTTGCTGTGTCTGCAATTTGTGGATCATGCAGTAACAAAGACATGGGGATTTGGGCATTTGTTGTCTTTGACTACATTTGAAGGAGTAGCTTTCTAACTTGGGGGAAGAAATTCAGCTCCTGTCATCCGAAGTTTCTTTCAGAAATCTTTTGCTGCTTTTTGAGAAATGTTTGGTCTTTCCCATATGACCATTTGTCTCCCTGAAGGAGGGATTGTGTTTGACTTTTGTCTCAGTCAGCCCAGGAGCCTGGTGTACAATACAGGTGCTTAATAAGGGTTTCTCCAGTTAAATTAGCTCCTATCATGTAAGACAAAGTCCAGTTAGGTTGTGATAGTATATTCTGGTAGATAGCTTTCTTCCAGGCCAGCACTGTGAAAGGAAGCCAGACCCGTCCTGCCCAGGTCCCCCATTGTTAGCTTTGATAGTGGCATTTTAACTTACTGATAAAATCCCAGCTGTAGTCGTTATTTTTTCACAGGTCAGTGCTTTTTGTTTTTACAAACTCAGTCATTTTTCACTCTCCCTATCTACTCCAGCCACCATGCCCCAAAGGAAAAAATGGTTATGTCACAGCAGCTGCCCCGGGGTGGGGGGGTGGGGGAGGTTCCTTATCTCCGGACACTTTAGTTTGGCTTTTTTTTAGGCCTCTTTTCTGTCTTTTGTTATTTAGAAACTTTTAATTTATCAATAATATAAAATTTATTTTTGAACTTTTTATTTATAAATTATTAATCAGTGAATAGTTTTCTAAAGAGTACGCATGGCTTGCTTGATTGCAAACTGGCCTCTGAGTTAGGAAGACGTGTGTTCCAGGCCCATTGAGTGCACATGCTGACCCTGGAAGTGAGGGGTCACATTTCAAGAGGGTAACGGAAGGGATGAGGCTGCCCTGAAGTTACCTTGTCTGGGAATTTCCTCTGCCAGAGCTATAGACATGCAGCTGTGGCCCAGATGGGCTGAAGGGTAATTGGGCAACATTTAACAAAATCAAAACAATAATAAAACAGGACATTGTAAAAAAATTATAGACCTCAGTCCATATGTGGCCCATGGGATCCTTCCGTATAGATCAGTGGGCCCCCATTTCTCTTTGAGTTTGACACTACTGCCCTCAACCTACACTGGAATCACAGCTTCATTGTCCATTTGTATGTGCAGAAACACACATATGCACACATACGTTTGTATGTACGTAAATACATGAAGGGTTTTGTTACATGTATATTTCAGAGGGAAATCCTTTGTTTTTTGAAATTTCAGTACCAGGTTGGACAACTTTACTCTGTGGCTGAAGCCAGTAAAAACGAAACAGGAGGTGGAGAAGGCATTGAAGTCTTAACAAATGAACCTTATGAAAAGGATGGAGAGAAGGGGCAGTATACACACAAGATTTACCACTTAAAGAGGTAAGCAAGAACCTCAGCTCCCAACTCAGTAGCTGTCTGGAATTCCGAGCCTCCTTAGCTGGCTTCTTAGACTTGTGCAGGCTTGTTGGGGCTCTTCCTTCCACTCAGAGATCTCCTTCAGTTTCAGCAGTGTAGGGTCGGCCCCTCCCTCTGTTTCTGCTGTCTCGTCTGGCATGATTTATCAGAGAATTCCATCTGGTGAGTGTATGATCAGAACAGGAGGTGGTCAGACACAGAGCAAAATCAAGGGCTCAGGTGCTGTAGGGGCTTCTGGGAATGTGACCAGATCTTAAAGAAGTTCTCTGTTGCATTGTGGGCTGTGGGTATTAACCAGGCAACAGAGCTGGTGCATGTGAAACTTTAAAGAGCTGTGAGACTTGGCATTTCCCCAAACTTTGGGGTTCCAGGTCTATTCATTAGGCCCCTTTTTCCCCCAAGAAAAATTGCCCATCAGTACCTACAAAAGGATAGAAGGCTGATGGTCATGGATTTTGCCTGCTGGGCAGTACTTTCAACTTCTCTTGTTTGTTAGTGATAGAGGCCATGGATGGGGATGGCTGGAATGGGCCCAGGGCCACATTTTCTGACTCTCAGACCTATGCACTTTCCACTGTATAACTTGTCTTCTTACGTAGTGGACATTTCCTTAAAAAAAAAATGTTAGCCTGTGTGGTGCTAGAAAAAAATTGGAGCTGTTTATAGTAGGAGTACATTTAAAATAGAATGAACCTTGAAGGAAATCTCTTTTTCTCATATGATGAATATTGCTTAGTTGATTGGGGAAAAGTTTTTCTTCTTAAAAGAATATCATCAGGAAGTTATAATAAAATGAATAAGTATACAAATTAAGATCTGTCCTGGTTACACACATCTCACAAGTAAATAATGGTTAATTTAGGTCTCTGGGTGTTTGTGTTAGTCATGAAAAAGATATAATTTTACTTTTATTAATATTTTGCAAATCATTTACTGGACAGGCTTATGTAAATTTTTGTGAATTGAATTCTACCCATTATGTAACTGGAGATCTTGATATATGGTGTGTCACTTCTGCCTGTTCTTTGGTTCACATTGCAAAAATATTATTTTGAACGTGCCTAGTAGCTAAAGGATTGTAATAAAAAACAGAAAGAAATCAACATGATTTTCTAGAAGGCAAAAACAAAAATCTCGATGATAGTCATTTTCTTTGGCATTAAGAATGACAGAACCAAGGGATGCTCTATAACTAGTTCATGCCACCTGCTTCTTGGCATCCTCTGGAACGGAAAGCTGCCCCTATTTTCCCTAGCACCCCGCAATGGGCTCATGCAGTCACAGGTCCATTAGTATTAATAATGTCTTTATCAAATGTAATTTAACATTTCCTCTTTTTTTGCTTTGTTGTTATTTTCTTTATGTTCATTTCTTCTTCTTGCTTTGTTTTTCAGTCTCCCTTAATGACCCAGATGATGCAGAGCTAACCACTGAACTTCTTGTAAACCAGCTCCTTCCTTATTCTTCATCTTTCTGACCTTTTCTTGAATCTCTTCCAGTTTCTCTCCTTCTGAGGTGCTTTTGATAGAGTAAAACAGTGAAGGTGCTGTTCTGGTTTATATCATGAAAGGTCTGTGTAGATGGAACAAGTTGTCTAATCCAAAGATTACCTTTGTCTTGTCTCCATTTCTCCTGATTCTTCCCTGGGCTTCTCAGAGGCACAGCCATAGCAGGATAGAAATAGGAAAAGACACTGAAGTTCACAGGAATTGATTTTTCTGTTAGTTAACAGGTCAGATTAGAAGGTTCAGAGCAGATGGTTTTTGCAATTGTTGGTAGAAATGAAGGTTATCTAGATTCCCAGCTAAATAAAGGCATTCCTCACGAGAAATGATTGTTCAGAGTAAATATGGGCGTTTACTTGTATTTTTGATCCCATCAGCTCCCCCCAAGTCAAACTATTCTTGCTTATTAAGTTATTAAGTAATGAGATGTGAGATGGTAGATAGTGATTATTGCCATGTTTTTTGGGCTCTGGATCCTAGGACCTGCGCCCATACTGCTGAAGTTTAAATCTTGTGCTTTTCCACATTCAATCTTTAGATTAAAGTTGACTTTCTTTGTAATTTAAGGTACAGTTGATCCCACTTCTCTTATAGCCAGAATGAAATGATGGGTCGTTGCTCACCAAGAGCCTTGATCACCTTGGATAGCCTGGTGGTGACATCTGGATGGGGCGTCTGTGCTTGAGAGTCTAGCAGATTCCCCCATTTTAGAGAGGGAGAGGCTGAGAGAGATTCCAGTGACCCCCTCGGTGAGGGCAGAGACGGTGTTTGAGGGCTGCTTTCCAGCCCATCACTCTCTTCCCCTTCACACAGAGGAATCTTAGAAACCTTCACCTTGTAATAAGCACATCCATGCTCATAATGAGGACCTGCCAATTGCCTTTATGTGTGAGCTGGCCTTTTGTCATGGGTGTTAGGGACTGTGGGCTTGAGTAGGACAGAAGGAGATTTCCCTGCACTTTATCTGAAGGTTTAGGTTGGTCACTGTCACTTCTTAGTAGCCCCAGAGCATGAAAATCCTCCTTTTCCCCTGCTCCCTTGGTATTGCTGTTTGCCATGCAGAAATGAAGAGTTCTGATTAAACTGTTTTGGAGATGAGGAGTGGTGTGGCTGCCCTCTAGGTGGGCATCTGTGAAGGTCATGGAGTCTTCGAGCTTGAGTTGGAAGGAACCTTTGAATGTTATGTTCAGTGCATTGTTTTTCTGTTTCCAGTGCCCGAACAGAGGGCGTGTAACACAGCAGGCACTTCAGAAATGCTTTTTGATTGATTAATTGTTTAGAAGCCATGGAGTCCAACTTCCTCATTTTATAGATGTAGCAGCTGAGAGGCAGAAAGGCTCAGTGTTTTCCCCAGGATCAAAAAGCAAAGAAGCTTCTGAGGTGAGACTTGAACACAGTTCTTCCAGATTCCATGCCCTGCTACTACCTCTTACACAAACATGGCCCCTCCAGGGGAATGAATCTGTGACACTAGCATTGTCAGCGACATGCCCTGACTAGCAGAGCTAACTAGCCCTAAAAAGTCACATCCATCACTTTATTTTTTCCTCTTATGTGCCAGTGTACTTGAAATTGCTTGGAAAAACACTCAGATTTATGCCTTTGAGATAAATAAGAAGCCAGAGATAAGCAGAGCTCTGTCACAAGATCCTGCCTTGATAAGATAAGCCAAAATGTTAAATTGGTGTTGGGGAGAAGATGTTTGGGAAGGTCTTTTGTCATTAGGATGAGCATTGTTATTGTTGCTAAATTATAATATCTGACTCTTCCTGAAAGATACTGGAGTGGTTTGCCATGTTCTTCTCTGGGAACTCTATTTTACAGTTGAGGAAACTGAGGCAAGCAGGTTAAGTGACTTGGCCAGGTCACGTACTCGTAAGGCTTTGAACTTGGATCCTCCTTATTCCTAGCCTTCTATCCACCGAGCCACCTAGCTGCCCTGGATGAACATTCAATCATTCCGATTTACCATGTTCTTTCCTGTGTCTCTTGACTGTTGTCTGCTTTGTTTGGGATAGCAGCCTTTCACAGATTTGTAAAATGATGTGGGAGTTTTTAGATAGGAACCTGAAAATGCCCTATGATTATCTTACGAGTCTACCTAATAATGATTATACAAGTTGGCATCTTATAAATTTTCCTGTAGGTTGATCCCCTGAAAAATTAGGCTGTGCTATTTATTGTATTTTGTAGTGATAAAAATTGTCGTCTGTAGATAGTAAGCTAGCTTGATGACTTCTCGAGAACCCTGGGTCTTGAGGAGCTCCAGTTTTCATTCTTTGGCCTGAGGAGGGAGCCTCGAATTTTTGAGTTGGAAGGCAGTGTGGTCTGGTATGAAGTGTTACTGGCCTCCAGTGCCACGTGTGCCTCTCTGACCTGTGTGATTTTGGGCAATTCTCTTTACTAATGAGCCTCACTTTCCTGGCATGGTATCTCCCTTGCTGATCTGTGAATCCTCCTGCATTTCCTAGGGAAAGGATTCTTGGAGCCATTAGACATTCTTTTCATGTGGTTGTTTAGTGCTGTCTTCTCTGACATTAGTAATTACCCCAGCTTCCATTTTCTGAAATCTTATATCCCTTTCTCTGACCCTCCCATGAACTTGGAAGGGATAGAAATCCTGGCAGCATTTAGCCTTTGTCAGTTTTGTCCTTTTAAGGAAAGACTGATTTGAAGACATTGGCAAACATGTTTGTCTTCGTGGTCTCATTTTTTAATTCTGCCATGGGTAGTATGGGCCTTGAGCCACTGCCTTCTTTTGCTTGGATGATAAAGGCCCCTTAAACTAGCTTTGGTTATGCTAAGAGGCCATAGGCTAAAGAGGAGGCATAAAGAAGGAAGTTCCTGAGGATTTCTGCTTCCACCATCATTGAGCTCCTCCTAAGTCCATCCACCATGTTCAGCTTGGCTAGAGATGGAGCCCACGGGCCATGCTGGAGCACTCAGGGTCTTGTTTTGGTGAACTGGGCTGCCCCTGCTGCCCCTTGCCCTCTTCCTCTCTCTCCTCTGCTCAAGCTTTCTGCACTTAGGTCTCTGGTTCTCTCACCAAGAGCGAAGGCACCTCTTAGTACAAAGGGAAAGCTCATTGATTCCTCAACTGCTCCTAAGTTTTATCATCTCAACAGCCATGTCATAGATCCTCCAGACCAGTCTTGTTCATATCCGCGCCTAAGACAAAGAGATGTGTCAGGTGCAGATGCTGGCCCAGGATGAAGCCCTGTTCTTTTACCTTTTTTTCCTTCTCTCAGTGTTGTTCCTCTCCGTATTTCTGAAGTGTTTTCATGTAGGCTCTGCATGTTTTTAGGACACCTCACAGGTTAGGGTAGATGGAAGAGAATCATGGTAGAAGCTTCAACCTCGGCATCATTCTGACTGTGGTAGTCTAGTTGTCTGGGTGCCTGCTTCTCTCCTCCCCTCCCGCAGCTAGGGTTCTTGGGTGTCTCTCTTGGGCCCTTATCGCCCCCACCCCTTGCTGTATTTTCAGTATTTGAACTTTTCACATGGTGATTAAGTGACTTTTTTGACCATAGAAGGACCCAAGGATGATCTACACAGTGTTATCTGCATGTCTTTTATCATTTCATGTTTAAATTCTCAAAAATATTTTCAAGGCACCTTTGTCCACTTTCTTTTCATAAACTTGGACAAATACTTGTATTCCAACTTTCTGTTTTTCTGAGATGCCTCTCCATCAAGAAGCAGTTGTAAGAGGAAGGGATGGAGTAGCCCTCATTGACCCATGAGTAAGGGTGAGGTCAGGCTTGGGTGGGGAACCTTCAAACCCGAACTGCTTCTGTTTATGTGAACTCATCTTCCTGTTCATTGTACTTTTAATGATAATGCCATTTATTTTCATATTTGTTTTACTATTTTTTCATGTGATTGTTTTAATATTAAAAAAAAGTCATATAAAATTTAGTTGTATACAACTTGTTCAGTATAATTATTTTTGATTAAAGATTCTAATGGGCAGTCAATGGAGTGGCTAAAATTGTGTTCATTATTTTTTTCTTCACAGTAAAGTTCCTGGGTTTGTCAGGATGATTGCTCCTGAGGGCTCTTTGGTATTTCATGAGAAAGCCTGGAATGCATATCCCTACTGTAGAACAAGTAAGCACGGACCCCGTCAGTTGCTCTTTTCTCCCCGTTTTCTGTGTCCTTGGTGAATGCCTTCACTCCCAGCAGCCAGAAACCGCCCTTTGGATCGCTCCCGTTCTCTCAGTTTCACTGATTGGCCCATGAGCCACAGTTAGACCAGCCTGCTGGGGCTACCTCAGGCTTTAAAACAGTTGTTCTCAAACCCTCCAAGCTTTTGTTTACGTTGGGCTAGGTCTTTCCTTACCAGTAGTACCATGTTAGAAATTTAAATATCTCTTTTACTGTGAAAACAGATTGGATCTCATAGACCCCTTGGAAAGCGTCTTGGGGACCTTTGAGAACCACTGTTCTAAAACCACAGAACTTCGGGCTCACTAGATCATGGAAGCTGTTCCTTAGTAGGTTTACTGTTACTGCTAATAAGAACTGACCTCTCTGAAGGATCAGGTCCACAACTATGGAGGCCAGGTGGAGGGCTTTGTTCACATCCCAGTGCTACTGTAGAAATAGACAAATGGGAAATAAAAACCACACCCACTCCAAAAGCAGACTCAAAACACTGGGACATTTTTATTCTGGCATTTCTTGTTACTTTGGTCAAGTAATGTAATATGATGGGGAAGTGTCAGATTTTTACACCT
Source organism: Notamacropus eugenii (assembly GCF_028372415.1). Classification (NCBI taxonomy): domain Eukaryota; kingdom Metazoa; phylum Chordata; class Mammalia; order Diprotodontia; family Macropodidae; genus Notamacropus; species Notamacropus eugenii. Next base: position 17,862,256 of record NC_092875.1, read on the forward strand.
CTCTGTTTTGGAACCACTCCTTTAAATAAGACTTGCATTTTCTTTTTTTTTTAAGTGAATTTTACTTTTTTTCAATTACGTGTAAAAACAATTTTTAACATTTGTCTTTTAGACTTTTGAGTTTCAAATTGTTTTCCTCACTCCCTTCCCCTGCTTCTTGAGAAGCAAACAGTTTGATATAGATTAAACATGTGTGATCCTGCCAAGCATATTTCCATGTTAGCCATGTAACAAAGGAGAATACCAACCAAGAAAAAAAGAAAAAGGAAATTTACAAAGTCTGCCACTTTGATCTGTATCCAGACAGCACCACTTCTCTCTCTGAAGGCAGATAGCACTTTTCATCCCGAGTCCTTTGGAATTGTCTTGGATCATTGTATTGCTGAGAAGAGCTAAGTCCTTCCCAGCCGATCTTCATACTGTGTGCACTGTTCTCCTGGCTCTGCTCGCTGCACTTTGCATTAGGTCACGTATGAGGACTTAGACTTGCAAGCTGATCCTTTTGCAGTTATCTTTACAAATTGAATTTGTATTTGATCATCTGTTTGCAGATTTCAGAAATTAAACTATTTTAGAGTACTTGAATAGGAAGCAGTGTCCTGCAGACCTCAGCTACTGGATGTTCTGTATGTGTAGATAGGATGATGTTTGTGATACTGAATCATTAGGTTGGGTTGTTTTTTATTCAGATTAATACATTCTGAAATTTCTCCCCTTTCCTTGCCTGCTGCTCCGTTGTGCCTCAGTTGTGACGGTGAGTAAACAGTTTGTTGTATGTGTGTCCCTTTGCTTTCTGAAGTTTAATCCTTGTGCTGTTGCTATCCACCCATTGCTGTCCTCTGCTTATTACCTCCTACAGCTGCATGGCTGTCCCTACCCTCACCTCTTGGTGGTCCTGGGCTTCCCCTAACCATGCCTTTAACTTTCTCTTTCGTCTCTGACCCTTGACCCGGAGTGCAGCCCTCACACATCCAGCTCTCGAATGTGCCTCAGGAAAAATGGGGACCCTAAAGGCTGAAAAGCAGCTTCTACCTATGCGGTGTAGGGAGCTGGCCATCTGAGAGGATGTTCTTGCTCACTTGGGCCTGGGCGCTAACAGGATGAGTTTACAGGCTCAGTCTATCCAGAGACCATTCCTGGCTATGCTTAGAGAGGCTCAGGTTGACTGAATATTTTTGAAATGAAACAAAAGATGTGAAAACACCAACAAAGTGGTGAGGTCAATGAATATCCTTTTTATGTATTTTTCACAGAACGAATACATGAAAGATGACTTCTTCATAAAAATTGAAACCTGGCACAAACCAGACTTGGGAACAATAGAAAATGTAAGTCTCAGCTGTTTCCCTTGGTCAAACAACGATCCTACCCCAGGGAGTATTTACTATGTTGGGGGGGTAGGGGGGAGTAGGAGTTAGGGAGTGGCCTGGGAGTCCAGATGGCCCAGGTTCTGATTCTGCCTCTGTTCTCTATGCTGACAAAACACTTCCTTTCTGAGCCTTATTTTTCTCATCTGTCAAATGAGGATCCTACTACCTGTAGGCCCCACCTTGGAATCAGGGTCTTTGTTAGGCCAGGGTGAGAGAAGGTTTGCAGATCTGGCAAACCCTGATGTGATTGGCATGAAATGCCCTTAGGGGCTCACTTTCAGCACTGGGTAGACTTGAGGATTGAACCTAAGTTATAGACAGTCATTGCTCATCAGAGTCCCTCACATTTACATTGAACTGAAAGCTTTCCAAAATGTGTTCCTTATGGCACCCTGACACCAAGCACTCATTCCACCAGGCCTCTCATGATTTAGAGTAACCTCCAGCCCACACTTCATCTTCTCTTTCTAAAAACCAAGTATGCTAGTAAGCAACAAGCTTCTTTACCTTAGTCTTCCCCTTTATTCTGTCTCTCTGAGGGATACACTAATATTTGGCCATGTAGCCAAAGAGTCTGATGTGGGAAGAGGAAGCAGAGGCCACAGGACAGGCCTGGATGCTTTTCTCAATAAATCATTACCAGTCTCCAGTCTCCCCAAGGTTGGCTGTATGCACCAATTTCCGTCCTATGAAAGTTGCCTCTGCTTATCCTCTGAGCTGATCATGGCAAGCCTAAAAAAAATCATTTAGCCCTAAAAGACGTTAAATAATTAACTTTTCGTTAGAGATTGAGGAGAGTTTGTGAGAGAACTCTGTTTGTGATAAGCAGACGCTAATGTGTGACCATGGCTGGATGAATGTAATGAGATTACTAAATAGGTAGAGGCAGAGTTCATTTTGCTACCTGGTGAAAAGATCCTGCTTCACATTGTAATGGAACTACTGCTTCTGAGTCTGTTCATATTGACCTTTGTCAGGGACCCTAATCTGAAGTGGAGCTTTTTTATAGTCTCATTAAGACGGGGGCAGTACAAAAGCATTGAAATGAAGACTGGGAAACTGAGCCTAGAAGGACTGTCACGGTGGGGGGGGGGGGAGGGGGATGACATCTCTTAACTTGTCTGGGCCTCAGATTACACCAGCTGGCTCAAGTCTCTCCTTCCTGCTCAAAAGGTCTAGGATTCATTTTGAAAAGCGTCTTTACTAATTGACTTTAGATGAGGTCTCTGTTTCATTGAAGCATAGCTTTAAAGCTGAAAGGGACCTCAAAACTCATTTAACCAGTCCTCTCCTTTTTCTAAGTAGTGTTAAGTGACTTGTTCAAGGTCTTACAAGTGATAATAATAGCAGGGATTTGCTCCAGGTTGCCTGACAGCCAAACTAGCGCCTAGCCCTGTCCTGCTGCCTCCTAACGTAGCTGCTTTACTTTGAGTTTCTTTTCATTCCATTGTGCCAGCTTCTTTGTGCATGCTTTCATAGTGTTGAGACTCACTTTAAGATAAATTCCTGGTGGTTCACGTCCCTGTCTTGAACCAAAATGGCAGTATATTAAAAAGAGCAGTTTCCCAGTGACCTGTGGGGGATTTTTCCAATGACAGGGCATTCTCAGAACTGGGAATCCATATTATTTATAAACCTCCCCCCATCTCTCATTTCGCTGGGAGAGGGAACTTGGAGCAGTGCAGATTGGTACTTGGCTCTGCAGTTGTTGGCGTTACCATCATCATCAAGAATATCAGTTGTTAGCATTTTTATAACAATTTAAGGTTTGCGGAACTTTGTACAAATGTGATCTTGTCTTATCCCCTCCCAGTTTAAATGACTTACATATCTTCCTGTAACCTCAGCCAGTGTGTGGAAGAGGTGAGATTTGAATCGGGGCTTCCTGACCCCAGCTCAGAGCCCCTCTCCACTCTTCACTTCTGTTTAGCCTGGAGTTGAGATATCAAACTTGCCTCCAGTTGGTTCCCTCTAATTGAGCTGTTGACTTGAAGTTTTTTGGTTGCAAATTTCTGCAGTATAAAAGAGATTTTGCTGGTTAAATTAGGCAACATGAATGAGATTTATTTTTGAAGTTTGTCTTTTTAAAAATTTGTGTAGATGCTTTGTTTTTACAAAATTCATCTTCAGATATGTCCTTCCTCCCTTTCCCTCAGCATTCCATTATAACAGTGGTTTGTTGTTTGTTTTTCTTTTAAAGCAGGTCAGCAAAGCTAGCACCTTGGCCATGTCTTACTATGCATTTTTGCCCTGGGTGGTACCCTGCCCCGTGAAGGGCAGGGGGCACATTTTCTGTGAAGTATATTTCAATAATTTTCTTTGTCAAAGCCACTGGTTTGAAGATTATATTTTGTACATCCTTGAAATTCTTAAAGGATCATTGAGTCACTTGAGGTATATGTCATGATGATGACCTGATTTCATTTCCATGGCCTTTGCCATCTTGGGACCTAAAGACACAATGAAGGAAGGCTTCAGGGCCTCCAGTTTATGAAGTGATTATTTGGATTTCTCATTGCCCATGAAATGTAGAATGGAGATAAAGGGAGCTTGGTGCTTGAGATCATTTGGCTTCATGTGGATCATCACAGATCTTACTTCTTTCTTCTGCAGGTACATAATTTAGATCCTAACACATGGAAGACGGTTGAAATTGTCCATATTGATATTGCAGATCGAAGTCAAGTAGAGCCTGCAGTAAGTATTGGGGATGTTATTTTTAATAACCACCGTACTGCAGCTAGGTAACATTACCTCCTTGTCTTTGGCATCTTGTATGGGCCCCCTGGGCTCAGTCTTGGGCCTAGATACACAGCCATGAAGTGTGTGCACAGCGCATGCATGTGCACGTGCCATGTGCCTGTGCGTGCGCATGCATACTCATGTTTTCCCAGGTTCCCTCCCTCCAACTCTTGATGGGGCCTTAGTGGGATCTTTGTGTGTGTGTGGGGCGGGGTTCTGCTTTTTAAAAGCACAATATTCTAAAAATCTGAATGTTAAGGAAGCAGTTATTTGCCTTATAAACGGAGTTTCTTTATTTTATTTTATTTTTTTTGTTAGGTGGTTAAGGTTGAGTAACCTGCCCAGGGTCATGCAGCCTAGTAAGTGTCAAGGTGTCTGAGATCAAATTTGAACTCAGGCCCTCCTGACTCCTGGACCCCATGCCCTATCCACTTTGCTACCTAGCTACCACTGCTTCAGTTTCTTAATGCCTTTAAAATGGGATTAATGCATCTAGAATTACTTGGAACTTTTCAGTGACACATTCATTAAGTAAAGTAGGGGCTCCCATTTGTACAGTACCCATTGTCCCTGGGAGGGAACATCAGCTGGCTGACGAACCAGCCTGTTTGTAAGATTGTGCATAGAATGTTCTAGTGGAGACATCCTCAGATAGCCCTTCCTTTGTTGAACCCTCATTTCATGTACCTTTTATGGGCCCAATAGGTTTGGTGCAATAGAAAATATTACACTACTTTTCAGCAAGATTTGTTTTCAGGTGACATGTCTTTGCTTTTAACCTAACCTTGTTGATTTGATGCATCTGACTTAAACTGTGCAGGATTTAAGTTTTCAGTGGAACACCTGAATTTTTTAAATAACAAAACAAATGATACACTAAACTCTTTCTTGCTAATTCAGAACCCTGAAGCCTGGGATTCAGACGGGGCCTTTTTAATTGTCCCATTTTTGCTCCCACCAAGGAATCCTTCTCTTCTATTTCTATTTTTGGTCTGGTCTTATTCCATGATCTTGAAACTGACTCAAGAAAATGAAGTTGTGATTTTTACTGCTGGAATCTGGTAAACATGTCGAGCAGGAATCCCCAGCCCTCTGGTGAGTGGAGTGAGGGTGGCTCTACTTTGCATGTCCTGGAGTTCTAAGAACAGAACAGTGCCAGGGTGAGCATGTGGGCCTAAGCCAGCTACTCCTCCCTCCTGTCCTTACTGAGGTGCCTTAGGGACAGGGAAGGTGCTCAGAGAACAGCCACTGACTCTGACAAGGACTGGTAGATCCTGGCAGCTGGCAGAGGAACCTTGTCTAGGAACTAGGTTAAAGAGGATCCAGGGCCGTGAGGGGCCTGATCACTTCTGATAACTTTCCATCCATCATTTCTTGATGTTACCAACTCGTGATAAGAGGATTTGGCAGGAATCTCTAGCAAAGTATCCAGTGTTTATTGAACCCCTGCAAGGCATTCTGTTACAGTGTTTGGGGAAGTACAAACACTCACAAGGTGTGGCCCGTGACTGTATCTGTATGTGAAAAAGATACTGCTAGGCACAGTACCTCACAGAGGGATGATATTATCAGGGTGGGTAGGCCCCCTGCCAGTGAAGATTGCTTCCCTTCTTTGCCTCTGTGGGGAGTTGCCTGGTGGTGCTGAAGCTGTCTTATTTTGGCTAGACTGGTCTCTACATTTCAGGTGTGGTGTCTGGTCAGTCACCAAACATTCCCATCATGCTAGGAGCTACCAGAGCTGGGGCTGCTTCACTTTCGTGATCTTAGAGAATAAACACAAGGTATCACAGGGAGACTCTAGAGGATGTGAATCCTTAGGTCTCAAATAAGTGACCCAGGGGGTGCTGTAGGACTCCTAGGTGGGGCCTGTGGGATATTGGGGTAAGAATGCAGCTGGCATCTTTGGGTTCAGGCAGAGCAGTCAGCTTGGAAAGGTGGGTTGGCCTCAGATGAAGAGGCTTTGTCTAACCTGTTGGGTGATGGAGGGCAGAAGAGTCTCCATTTTAGGAAGATTCAGTTCTGGTGTGTGGTGTAGTTTAGAGCAGCCATGTTCAATTCAAATGGAGAGGGACCCTTGCAGGCCTCATATTGACTTAAAGGCCCACAAATTAATATTGTCTAGGTTGTAGTGTATTTTTCTTTATTTTGTTAAACATTTCTCAGTTGCATTTTGAGCTGGTTTGGGCTGCCTGGGTGGGAGGGTGGGGGGAGTGGGGGTGGTTTCTGCAGAGCTGCCACAAATTTGGTGCCTCAATATTACAATGGGGGGCAGAAGGAGTTCCGGAGCTGTTGTGACAGACCTGGGGTACAATTCAAGAAGGGCTTGAACTAAGCTGTGTTCAGAGAGGGAGCCCCTGGTGTGCCTGGGGTATGGACCAGAAATCTCTTTGGGCCTCTGCTTTTACCCCCTGTTCTTGTCTGTCCTCACCGCCTTCGCACACGCAGCCTCAGAGATGGTATTTTCTGCTATGATTTAGCTTAACCAGTTTACCTTTGACTGGTAAATGTTCACCTCAGGGTTGGATTTTTTACTTTTCATTCCACTTTTATGCTTTTCTCTTAAATAATGACTTTGATTTTCTATTCTTGCGCTTAGTTTGTGTCTGGTAGACAAAAGAGATGCTTAAGAAATTTAAGAAATTGCATGAGGTAAAGCCTGGGAGTGAGCGGTCAGCGTGGCCAGGCCAGAGACCACCCCTGTCCCGGTTGGTTTGTGGCAGACCTGAGTGTGGGTCAGATTGCTGAGGTGTAGTGGAGCAGAGACACACAAAACCTGCTTTTGTTTGTCCCCCAATGAGGTTAATGTTGAATTGGTTTTGTTATCTTGATTGTGTTGGAGATGAAGTACTTGAATTCTAGTCTTGAGAGTGCTTTTACGATAAGGTTAAAGAATACATTAGATGGTTTGGGTGCTAAACAGTATTGGGGATTGCTCAGTCCAGCCTCTTCGCTTCATAGGTGGTAGTGGTGTTCAGAAATGTCTGACTCTCTGTGACCACATTTGGGGTTTTCTTAAGAAAGATACTGGAGTGGTTTGCCATTTTAACAGATGAGGAAACTGAGGCAACCAGAGTTAACAGGTTTGCCCAGGGTCACACAGCTAGTAAGTCTCTGAAGTTGGATTTGAACTCAGATCCTTCTTATTCCAAGCCTAGCCTTCAACCCACTGAGCCACCTAGCTGCCCTTTTTATAGGTGAGGAAGCTTCGGGTCAGCATTAGGGGCCTACTGTGTGCAAGGGCAGGTCTAGATTTGGGAGGCTACAGAGAGCAAAGGTGCAGCCCCAGGCCTTGAGGAGCTTGGGGGCTGGGAGAAGAGTCCTTATTTCCTTTCATTCAAGAAGTTGTAGTCCAGGAGCCTAGTGCTGTTTATTGAGCATGTTAGGGAGTCAGTATGAGCAGGAGCCTCACATAACATGTGCATAAGGGGCCTCACAAATGCTTCAAGCATTTTAAAAATTGACCTGTTAATGACAATATTAAATTCTTTTAAGATTTTAAAGAAACCAACACTTAAAAGTAGAGTTTGACTCATTTGACTCCACCTTGTGGTTATCTTTTGCAATTGCAGACGAATTTAATGAAAGAAATAGAACCAAGAAGGTTTTATTTCAAGTCCTAGTGTTTTTTGACATGGGGGTTAAGAGTTCGTTGACTCCTCTGAATCCCATTGTCCTGCTGGTGCCCAGGAAAAGGAAATCATCCCTGCTGGGTGTCCGACTGTCTTTGTTATGGAGGTGGGATTGGACATCACACGTGTATCTTGGACCCCTTCCCCTGGCTCTCAGCCCAGCTTAATCCTGCCTCTAGCCATCAAGTACTTGCAGAGGGTCTTTTTTTTTTTTTTTTGTAAACCACATTTCTATATAGGGTAAAAAGGTTAACACTGCCAGGATCCTGTGATTTTGGGAACTTTGGGGATTTTTCACCCTTGGATCTGCAATAGCATTTGGAAACTTGGGAGCTCTGGTAGCTGTAGCCTCAGGATATTTAATATTGTGCCCGACACATAGGCACTTAGTAAATGTTTTTTGATCCACCAATTGACTTAAAATATCCTTAGGCTAGTTCTTTGACTTCATTTAACCTTAATTTTCCTCAGCTATAAAATGGGAATAATGATTACATACTTGTACTATTAAATCACGGTGTTGTAAGGATCAAGTGAGAGGATGTATGTGAATTGTACTTGTTAAAGTGCTGAAAGTTGTTAAGGAGTCTTAGAAACACCTGCTGAAGGAGTTTGAAAGTTTAGGTTTCAATCTGGGGACTGATGTTTGATAGCTTGTGACCCTGGTGACCCGGAATCTCTCATTGGCAGCATCTTCTAGGTGGAGGGCGCAGCTGGGGGAGGCAGGCAGAGCCCATCTGCTTCTGGAGACAGCTTGTGATCAGTCCAGGTTGGCTGGGTATTGAATGTCTGAAGGGAAGCTATGTGAGTGAGGGTTGAAGATCACGGCCATGAGATGCCAGGCAGAACTATGCTTGATGTCCTGTGGACAGCCCAACTCCCCAGACACTTGAGCGGAGTTTGCTTCAATGTTCAGAAATGGCTTGTTCTGAAAGCTTGTGGAGAAGTGACCATTGCTGGCTCTCTTCTTTGGGTTGTTCCTGAATTGCTGAGAGGTCAGAAGGCATCCTGCTTACTGAAACCAGGGGAGGGACCCAAGGCTTCTTTGTCCACTGCTCTTTTCTGTGTCTGTGGTCCACTTAAAGTGCTGCCCTTAGTGGGCAGCACCAACCTGCAGTTCAGGACTTTGGATGGCGCCAGCAGTGCGATGTGAGGAGCTCTAGACGGGCTGAGGAGGAAGGAGCAGCGCGTGCCTTCTGCCAGTGTAGCCCAGCGTGGAGATCTTTGTGTTCTTGAGGCCTGCATGCCATGTGGCCTGTGTGTTTAGGCTGTTTTATTTCCATAAACTTCAGGGTCATTTGCAAATGACCAAGTAGTTTCATGTCAAATTCCAGAATATTTGAGCTTTGTGGTGAGGCAGAAATAGAATTTGATTCAAGATCGACAGCGTTCTGTGCCAGAATATGAAGTTTCTTAAGGTTTTCATTTCCGAAGTTGTGATTGATATATAACCGAAATAGAAAATTGGGAATTCTTTAGAGGTTCTGATGAAATGCACATGCCTAACCTCCAGCTCGTTCCCAGAATGTATACAAACAATTCTTTTCCCATATGCTTCTGCTTTTTTAAAGGTATAAATTTAAACCTGGCCTTTTTAATCATCCCCAGTACTCTCTTTGTCTAAGTAGCTTTACATGCTTTGTATACAAAAGTCACTTCCCAGGAGACGGAGAGTCTTTAAAGTCCGGGCAGAAGTGTATACCCAATTCGCATCAGAGGACCTGCTGTTTGGGGAACTAATTTGAAAGAAAATGAGAACAGAAAAAAACTAAAGAGATTGAAACCAGATTTTTGGTATGTATATACAGTAAGAAGAAAGTATACATCAGTTTGCTGTAGAACAGCATTCATGACTTTGTTCTAGAGAGTGTTTAATTCAGGTGACTAAAGCTTTACAAGGTGATCTAACATGACTTGGTGCGGTTAGGGACTGCATAATAACAATAACTGTATTAGTAGATGACATTTGTAAATTGCCTACTGTGTGCCAGGCACTGTGCTAAGTATTTTACAGATGTCTTTCATTTGACTCTCAACAACCTAGAAATGTAGGTCCTATTATTAACTCCATTTCCCATCTGATGAAACTGAGGCAGGCAGAGGTTATTAAGTGACTTGCCCAAAGACACCCAGTTAGCAAGTCCTGAAGCAGATAGAGGCTGAGCCTGGAGAGCAACTGTGCCTTCTTAGGAAGGATGGCAGCTTTTGATGTCATGTTCTCTGATTGCGCCTCTGCCACTGAGGCTTTGTCCTTCATCAGTCAGTTTTGTTTGAGTGGATAGGTATTGTTTCTTGGCCATTGGGCCGCAAAGATATCTTATCTGTGGTCAGAAAAGCACATGTAGGCTCAGAGCTACAACTCTTCATGTCTGTGGGATGGTTTGGGGAAGATCCAGAGCTCTCCGGATTGTATTGACTTTTACCTTTTTTGTTCTGAAAGTTGGCTCTTAACCTTGTTTCACATAAACACAGCAGTAAAAAGAGCCTTTTTGCCTCAGATTCAGAAATAAAGTTTTTATTTTTGTTTTTTTTGCCAACTTAGCCTTCCTGCTCAAAAGTTTGTTACCAGGTGTCCCGTGTTTTACTCAGAAACATTCTGAACCTGATTGAGCATAGTTCATTGTTTGGTTCTCCTGAAGTTCCAGGTGACTTTGAAAGTGTTTAACAAAAGTCAATGTGTGATTTTGCATTCTTATTTTTAAAAAAACCATTTTAGCCTTTCCTCTGTCATTCCATGATTCCATCACACTGAGTTAGCAGTTGGTACCTACCTTTTGATTCTTAATTCCAAAATCCTGAGAGAGTGTAATTTAGTTGAAAACTTTGTGTAAACAAGTTCTTGCTTTTTTAGGCACAAATTTCTCTGTATATTACCCTTTTCTCTATGAATCTGGGCTTTGGAACTTGACTAGACTTTGCTGAAGTTAGTTTCAGTTGCCTAGGAAGTGGCAGCTTGGGTCATGCTGTGGACATCCACGGTTTCTGATAACTCTTGGGTCATACGTGACTTTAAGCCACCATTTCTCATGGATAGAGCTTTCCAAGACTTTGTAGAATGCCCCAGTGTCATGGACTTGATTGTGATGAGGAAGAGTCAGTGGTAACATAGACCTTGGTCCTTCATTTGGAAAACATTCAGAACCTCTTAAACATCAACTTTTAAGATAGATATTGGTGGCTTTTTCTCCTTCAGATAACTTTGTAATTCTTTTTTTTCCCCAAGGGGTTAATAATCACTTTAATCAGGCACATGTATCATTCCTTTAACCAAGTACATATATCATTCGATTAGTTCAGGGAGTCAGCACCCTGAATTTCAAAGAAAATACCGAGAAATCAGAAGATCAACAGATATGGCTTCCTCTGCCTGACTGTAATTCAACAGATAGGTACAGTTGTCTGACCAGTTTCCAGAGAGGGAAGTATGACATCTGGGTTCTCAAAATGGGGGTGGGGGTTGGTGGGGGTTGGGAGGGAGGAACTGGTCCTCCTTAGGGGCTTCCCAGAGTCCTCATCTGGCACTCAGACTTTCTTACCAAAAACTAAGCCCCAAAGTAAAACCTCACCTCAGAGTATTTATACTTTATTTATTTATTCTTAGTTTTCAACATTCATTCCCACAAGATTTTGAGTTCCACATTTTCTCCCCATCTCTCCCCAGCCCCCACCCCAAGACACCCTGCATTCTGATTACCCCTTCCCCCAGTCTGCCCTCCCTTCTATCACACCCCTCCCTTCTCTTATCCCCCTCTTCTCTATTTTCTTGTAGGGCAAGGTATATTTCTATACCCCATTGCCTATATTTCTTATTTCCCAGTTGCATGTAAAAACATTTTTTAACATTTGTTTTTAAAACTTTTGAGTTCCAGCTTCTCTCCCTCCCTCCCCGCCCGTCCCCACTGAGAAGGCAAGCAATTCAATATAGGTTATACCTGTGTAGTTATGCAAAAGACTTCCATAAAAGTCATGTTGTGAAGGACTAACTATATTTTCCTCCATCCTCTCCTGCCCCCATTTATTCTATTCTCTTTTTTGACCTTGTCTCTCCCCAAAAGTGTTTACTTCTAATTACTCCCTCCTTCCATTTGCCCTACCTTTTATCATCCCCCTCACCCCACTTGTCCCCTTCTCCCCTACTTTCCTGTAGTCTAAGATGGATTTTCATACCAAATCGAGTGTGCATGTTGTTCCCTCCTTAAGCCAAATGTGATGAGAGTAAGCTTCGCTTTTCCCCTCCATTGAAAAGTTTTTCTTGCCTCTTCTATGAGAGATAACTTGCCCCGTTCCACTTCTCCCTTTCTCCTCTCTCACCCCTCAATTTTGTTTTTGAAGATATCATCACTTCCTATTTCACTCCCCCTGTGTCCTCTGTCTGTATGTATATAAACCCTCCAGCTACTCAGATACCAAGAAGAATCTCTAGAGTTACAAATACTGTGTTTCCATGTAGGAAGGTCAACAGTTCAACTTTACTAAGTCCCTTATGATTTCTCTTTGCTGTTCACCTTTTCATGCTTCTCTTGATTCTTGTGTTTTGAAAGTCAAATTTTCTATCCAGCTCTGGTCTTTTCATCAAGAATGCTTGCAAGTCCTCTATTTCATTGAATGACCCTTTTTCCCCTGAAGTATTATACTCAGTTTTCCTGGGTAGGTGATTCTTGGTTTTAGTCCTAGTTCCTTTGACTTCTGGAATATAGTATTCCAGGCCCTCCGATCCCTTAATGTAGAAGCTGCTAGATCTTGTATTATCCTGATTGTGTTTCCACAATACTAGAATTGTTTCTTTCTGGCTGCTTACAATATTTTCTCCTTGACCTGGAAACCCTGGAATTTGGCCACAATATTCCAAGGAGTTTTCCTTTGGGGATCTTTTTCAGGAGGTGATTGGTGGATTCTTTCAATATTTATTTTGCCCTCTGGTTCTAGAATCTCAGGGCAGTTTTCCTTGATAATTTCATGAAGGATGATGTCTAGAGTCTTTTTTTGATCCTGGCTTTCGGGTACTCCCATCATTTTTAAATTATCTCTTCTGGGTCTGTTTTCCAGGTCAGTTGGTTTTCCAATGAGATATTTCACATTGCTATTTTTTTCATTCCTTTGGTTTTGTTTTATAATTTCTTAATTTTCATCAAGTCATTCGTTTCCATCTGCTGCATTCTAATCTTTAAGGCATTATTTCCTTCAGTGAGCTTTTGGCCCTCCTTCTCCATCTGGCCAGTTCTGCTCTTTAGGGCAATCTTCTCCTCGTTGGCTTTTTGGATCTTTTGCAGTTTGGGTTAGTCTCTTTTTTAAAGTGTTATTTTCTTCAGCATTTTTTGGGTCTCCTTTAGCAAGCAGCTGACTCGTTTTTCATGACTTTCTTGCATCTCTCTCATTTCTCTTCCCAATTTTTGCTCTACTTCTCTTACCTGATTTTCAGAATCCTCTTTGAGCTCTTCCATGACCTGAGACCAATTCATATTTTTCTTGGAGGCTATGGATGGAGGAGCTTTGACTTTGTTTTCTTCTGTTGCATGCTTTGGTCTTCCTTGTCACCAAAGTAAGATTCTATTATCTGATTCCTTTTCTGGTTTTTGCTCATTTCCCCAGCCATTTACTTGACTTTCGAGCTCTTTGTCAAGGTAGTTCTCTGTTTCCAGTGGGGGTGGGGAGGTGTACTGTCAGCTGCTCAATCCACCCACAATCTGTGGGCCTAGAGCTCCAGAAACAGTGGCTGCTGCACAGATTCCTCTCTCCCCTCCCCCCCTCGGCCGCCTTGGGACTGGGGCTGGACCACTCCACTCTCCTGCCCTGGTCCCACAGGTTTTTCCCACTGACCTTCCAGTTTATCCTTAGTGTTTTGGGATTATGAAGTCTGGAAAAAACCACAAGTGTGAGAGATTCAGTCTTCCCAAGGCCCTCTCAGGTCCTGTCTGTGCTGGTACAGCTCATACTGGACTGCGCTTTGCTCCCAGTGTGGCTTGAGAGATACTTCCTGGTAACATTTCAGGCTGTCTTGGGCTGGAGATTTGCTTCACTCTGTCATTCTGTGAGTTCTGCAGCTCCAGAATTTGTTTAGAGCCAGATATTTGGCTGGGCTTGGTGGGAGTGCTCTAGAAAGTTTGTGTGGTTACTTAACTTTGTAATTCTTAAGAGGCCTAAACAGAAATAGAAGTGGCATTGCAGGGGCAGCTAAGTAGCTCAGTGGATAGAGTGCTGGCTCTGAAGTCAGGAAGACCAGAGTTCAAATTTGTCCTCAGACACTTACTAGCTGTGTGACCCTGGGACAGTCACTTAACCCTGTTTGCCTCAGTTTCTTCATCTGTCAGATGAGCTGGAGAAGGAAACTTGGATCACTGCGATATCCTTGCCAAGAAAACTGAAGTGATTAAATAAGATCAGTGACAAAGGACAGGCTGTGGCCCACGTTGCGTGTACTAGCTCTTGCTTCTGCCCTTCAGACATTGGTGTGGTGTTTATTTTGGGGAAGATTGGGTGGCTTTTATCTGTGACCTCTTTGATTTCTTAAGGTGTACTTTGCTGGGAACTCTCGGTACCCACCTTTTGAGCTCTGAAAACCTTTGTCTGTCCACGATTGGGCTCCTACAGGTCTGAGTCACACCTGAGGTTAGGCATGCTGCTGAGGTTACCACTTTTCCTTTTGTGGAGATTTCTTTTAGAATAAACATTAAAGGGTTCAGGGTTCTACCCTGAAACCTTGTGATATTTATATTCTAGTCACTGGATCCAGATGGCTCAGGAGGGGAAAGTAAGGCTGGTGACCTTGCATGGCCCTCCCTCATTCAAAATGCAGTCCAGTGCAAGTCATGTCATCGTTTCTCTGATGTCACAGTCGTTGAAAATGAAGGATGAACACAAGAACAAGTTCAGAAAAATGGACTTAACCAAAGTTTATCACAGTTTGTGACCCAGCCCCTGGAGTGTGATGGCTCTTTAAAATGAAAAATAAAAGCTAGTGTTTATATTGCATCTTAAGGTATACAGAGTGCTTTACATATGTGATCTCATTGGATTAAAAAAATCCCAGGGGAAATGTTTGGTTAAAAATTATATCATTGGCCAAGCTCATCGTGATCCAGGCAGGCTCAATAAGGGCCGTCTTTCAGGTGTCCCTTTCTGATGCCAGTTAAAGGTGAACAAGAAAGTGAACAAATTGATTTCCCTTTAAAAAATAAATTTGAAAACTCCCAGGATATTTGACTGATGTGATTGATTTATGACTTCTAGTGTACGTCAGCAGGAGGGAAATGAATTTGTCTGACCTGCCCTGAGGAAGTTTGACAGCGCCCTCTGGTGGGAAAGTTGTAGTTGTTTGCTTCAACCTGATCCCCTTTTTCAAATGGATTTTTCTTTCTTCATAAAATTCCCCGGCGTTTTCTTGTACACTGTGTCTCACTGGAGTTTACTAAACTTCTTGATTAATATAATACTGACATAGAATAAGGAGAAACGCTCCATGAGCTAACTGAACCAACAGGCAGCTGTCTTTTTCAGGTTTGTTGCAAATGTTGGAGGAAGGGGGGCAAAAAGGATAGTTGCTTTTGGGAGTGTCTTTTTTCTGAACCATCTTCACCAGCAACTTATTATTAAAGCTTAGAAATTTAACATTGAGTATCAATACACATAACTAACCCAGTTTGGTAACCATTTTCTTTTAAGTAAATATTAGTGCCTTAAGTAGTCACTGTCTAGGGCCCCTTCGGGAGGGTTTTATCTGCTCATTCTTTTCCACTTTTCCTTATATGACTTTAAAAGCTTGATTAGTATAAAATTTGAAATATGTAATCTTTTGGGAGGGTTGGCAAGTTAATAAGAGGGTGCCCAGAGCAATGGGCAGACATCTACACCCCTGGTTGTAATGTGTGATGTGGAGGTAAGGGAATGAATCTTTGTGTACTAAGTAATATAGAGGTACCATCCATAACTCCTTTAGGGACTGTTAACAAATCACTCTAAAAATAGCATGAAGATCTGGACTTTTCTAGGATAGCAAATGAAAGGATTTCTTACTTTGCAGATGATTAACTGAAAGCAACCTTGATATTATGTTTGTTTTGTGGTCAGTTTTTCAGGGCTTGGCATGGTAAGGTTTCCAGCATCAGACAAAGGAGACCATTTCTGTAGGAACTGATCTCCTCATGCCCATCTTGAGCTCGTGACTTCCCCCATTCAGGAGATGGAAGCCATGGACCCACATGGATCTCTCATGCAAGAAGCTGACTGTAAAAAGGCAGCCATCCAAGTGGGTTACAGTGGGTAATGGGCAGCTGGTGGGCAGACTGCAGAGATTTCTACAACTTGTCTTCCCCTACTCACAACAGACTTTTGAAATACACTGTAGCCATGTTTTCTGAATTACCTGGCTTCCCATAGAATTTAGAGCTAGCAGCAGCCAGCCTAATGAACGCCCCCTCTTATGGATGAGAGGGACTGAGACCCAGAGAAGAAATGATTTGGTCCTTAATCAGTTACAGGCAAAGCTGCTTCAGTGTAGTTGTGAGAAGTCAGAGTGACCCTGTGTAAAGCACTTTGCAAGGTGCTGTCTAAACACTGGCTATTGAAGCTAGGACTAGGGCTTAATGTGCTCCCTTTCCGAAGTTACTGCCTCCATTCCACCTGTTGATCTCCCTCTGTCCCTTCAGGCTGAGCTGCAAAAGAAAACATTCTCTTCACATTTCCAAGTCCTTTTCCTGCTGACCCTGGAGTCCTCAGGGTCATTTCATCCCTGAGCCTTTGTACCCTCCTCCTCCTCTGAATGGGAATGAGGAATTCACAGGATTGTTGGGAGAGGTAAATGAGGGAATGTTCTCTTGAGGGATTTACAAACCTTAAAGTGCTTTACAAACATGAGCATTTATTTATAACTTTTGTCTTTTTGTATTTGCCACAGCAGTTGGCTGGGAGTGTGAGTACTTGGAATAACTTGATGGCTTTCATGTTTTCCTTGTGAACGCTGGCCCTTGTAGATGTGTCTTGTTGCTTATTTTTACACTGATTTTTGCTAAAATCAAATTACAGTTTAAAAAGAGCCTGCATGATGTTTTCTTCTTGAAAAGTAATCTTATTTTCAGCCAAGTAGTACACATCGGATTTTTAAAAATAACCCTGGCCATGCCATAGAAGATTTTCAGCCTCTTGTCTCTCTTAAAAAGTACAGGTTTCCTGGAGGGTCACTCCTTGTTAAGGGTGACTTGTGAAAGGCTGGCAGAACTCACGCCTCAGGAAGGGCAACAAGCCCTGGAGTCATTCATGTCTGTGCTTCTCCCTGTTAGAGATCATCTCATGCGCTGTTGATTGAATTTACACCCTGTTACTATGAAGAAAGGATGCTCAGTTTTTCAGTTAATATATCCCATTAAATATTTCTGGTATTTTCACTCTAATAGATAAACTAGGTTCCCTTGAAGTGTGGAGAAGTAGCTTCATCTCTGAAGGCGCATTGTCGGGAACTGGCGTGTTAATTTCATGAATGGAAAGTCACTTACTTGTGCTGATTGTGAGGAGTCTTTCTGCCTGTTCTGTTTTGAAGAATTTAATGGAAAAATTGCCTGAGATTGTCGTAGCTGCTGACTTAGCTTGCTAATATTCAATGGTATACATGATTTTTAACGTTAAATAAAATCTTTCCACAACAGAATATCACTAGTACTTGAGGCATATCCTAATTTAGTTGTAAGATACATGTTGTTGTGCAATATGAAACAGAATTATCCAGAGGAAGTAGACGTTGTTTTAATGTGATAAAGATGCCTGATGCTTCATTGGAACCTTTTTTAGATCGTATTTTTTCTGGAAATGGTTCATTGATTAAGACTGACAGTTATAGTGTAGAATGATCATCCACATGTGTATTTTGTGTCTCATCATCTCATCTGAAAATTAGGGAAATTGTTATTTGTGCATAGAGCGTGCTGCTGTCCTTTTAAGAGTCACATCAACTAAGCTTGCTACCTGTCACAGGGGGGACGGGACACTTGAGATCAAGAGGTTCGAAGGCCAGCCACCTGTTCTGGGCCTCTCTGCATTTAGCAACTGAAACAACATCAACTCCTTGTTCACTTGAGGAGGGAGACTGCTATAGCCTGGATTTAACACAATGTTTTGTTACAGTAGTTTCTGCTTTTATCTCCTTCAATCTATAATTGGGTAAGATTGACCTTGAGCTCTTTGGCTAACTAGTTTTTGATACAAATAGAAAATGACAAATATCTGGAGGAAAAATTAGTCTAGCTGAATTAGCACTGTCACCGAACATTGAAATGTCCAGCACATGATGAATTAGCTGTACTTTGTGTTGGGCAATTTCCCTGGAATGTTTCAGTGCCCTCATGTCAATCTTCATGAAATTGGGGGAGATGGAAAGCCTTAGAGACCTCGTCAGTGTTTAAACTTCTGGCACCATTGTGGTCGATCTCAGTTCCTCTGCCTGAGACCCTAAGGCCTTACTTGACTTGTCCATGATGCTGTATCTCCATGCAAAAGATATGTATGTGTATGCCCAGCTCTGATCTCTCTCTGTGGTTAGCACAGTGCCTGGCACATAGTAGGTGTGCTCCAGTCTCCTGTCACCATCTAGCTGCCTTCTGGACATCTTGAACAAAATCTTCTGTACGTATCTTAAATTCGTCATCTCCACAACAGAATTCTTTCTCCCCAAACCCATCTCTCAGATTCTCTGCTTCAATGTCATTCTCAGTCCACTCACTTTGTTATATTCTGCTCAGATACCCAAGTGACTTACCTAAAATGTAGGTCTGACTGTGTCACCTCCCCGCTCAATCCCACCCCCCCATCCCTCTCTGTAAACTCCAAGATCAACTAGAAAATCTCCTGTTGAGCTTTTGAAGTCCTTCATAGTCTGTGTCCTTCCCGCCTTTCCAGTGATTACATGCTTTTGGTGTCATGGACCCATTGGGCAGTCTGATGAAGCCTTTGACTCCCTTCTCAGAGTTATACTTGTAAATACATCCAGTAAAATTGAGAAGATTGCAAAGAGCCCTAGCCACCCTGGAATTCTGGGTGTTCCTCTCTCAGGACAATCTGTGTGCTTTCTATGGGCCTTTCTAAGGGCAGTTCCCCAAGGCTGCAATATCCTCTCTCATCTCTGCCTCCTGACCTCCCTGGCTTCTTTCAGTTAGGTCCTGGCATCTGTGCTAGGTCTTTCTGGGTCTTCCTTCCCCCCATTCTCTTTCTCACTGCATGTGTCTCTTCTGTATAGATGCATTGCCTGTTGTGCCCCCCCTTAGAGCATGAGCTTCTTGAGGGCAGAGACCATGTTCTTGTCTTGTATGACTTGCCCTTAATACAGTATCTGGCACATGGCAAATAAAACTAAGTCCCTGTGGACTGACTGGCATCTAATATGTATCAAAAGCAAAACTTGATTTTTATTTTTAAAAAATTCTCTTTTGGAGACTATCTCACCCTGACTGGGAGTGCGATGGTCTGTTTCTGGTCCCAAGAAATACTGGCCAGGAAGCTTGATGAGCTCTTTTTCTTTTTTTAATTCCTCTTCCCAAGAGGTCAACATCTTGGTGCTGACACACCCCATAGCAGCTCAGAATTCCCCAGCCTCACCTACATCATGCCCTCACCTCTCCCAGCTTAAAGGCAGAAGTAGAACCCAAACCTTCCTAGCTCTCACCCTGACCCTCTCTCAGCCTGGACACTGCTTCTCTTGGGTGTGTACAGATTCACCTTAATTCGTAGGCTCTAAATACAGGCAGACCCCAGTTTCCTGAAGAGTTATATTCTAAAAGTTTGATATGACTGTTACCCGAGGAAAATGTGTTCTTAATTATAAACATCCTACTAAAGATTTCCTTTAAAGCTCATAATATAGTCAGACCACTGAAGGTCTCCCTTGTAGTATTGGGGTTAGTGACCCTGGCTGTTCTGAGACTGTCCCAGCCACCATTGGCTCTGTCACATCTCAGCAGTCTGGGGAACCTTGGGGTGCCCGATTATGGCTGAGATTAGAGACCATCCCTGCCCAGGCCAGGGGGCTGCATCAGAAAGTTGGCCACACCAGGCTGATTTTTTTTTTTTATAATTAAATGGTAAGTCAGTAAGATCCTTTTCAGAGTGGCTGGAAAGGGCCCCTCTCACTCCTCAGCTTAACCTCTTGGAATCCGTTGTATCCTTCAGAATCTCAGCTTTGGTACATCCCCCAGGGAAGTGGTCTCAGGCCTGCCCACACCCAACCTCTACTTGATAGGGCTTCCAAATGATTTTACTTCTCTTTAGTATTATGTGTCCAGTACTTAAGAAATGATTGTTGATTGGTTGGAGGGTGTATGGTAGGGGAGATATGCTACATTGCTTCCCCAAACTCTCTGCTGTGCCCTGGGAAGCCTTTTCCTCCCAAAGTTTGTATGATCTTAAGGCCTGATCCTTCCTTGGGGATCTTCGGGTTAGCAAATGTTCTTCTTTTATAGTACTAATAGGTCAGTATTCCCTCATATATAACAAAGTGAGGGGTTGGGGCTATATTTGGACCAGGTTTCTATCCTCCTCCCTTTTCTCAGCTTCTTTCTTTTCTCCTCTTGAATTTCCTAAGAATTCAAGCACAAACGCCAGTACCTCTGGGCTTTTGGGCCAACTTCTTCTGCCCGTGGGTGGGATGATAAGGGGATGAAAGCAGGAATGCCTTCCAGTACTGGGAACTAATCTGGCAAAGACTTGAAAGGACTAAGTCTAAAGTTAGAATTTTTAAAAAACAAGTGTCAGAAAATGCCAACAAAGCGTTGGAAATGACTTGCCCTAGAGTGATTTCTCCTTCTGCCACTGGATGTAGACACTGCCTTGAAGGTTGCACTGCCTCTGCTCAGTTGATCCTGACTTTTCAGTGCCGTTTGTCTTTCCCCCCTCTTGGGCATTTAGGCATTTTTTAAAGAGGCAATTCGAAAACACCCATCTAAGAGATGCTATTGTGGAAAGAACTCTTTGAGTCAGGATGACCTGAGTTCAGATGCTGCCGTGGCCATGTCATTGGCCCCGGCTCAGCCTCAGTTTCTTCGTCTTTTAAATGAGGCTGTCAGGAGAGTCAAGAGATGAGTTGTGTGAAGCTTTGCGATCCCTGTGGCTCTATCTTGACTTAGAAAACCACAAATTAACATGATCTGTGTTTTATTGTATTTTTATTTTGTTACGTACATTTCCCAATTCCGTTTTGATTTGGCTCAGTATGGGGTTTGGGAGCTATGAGGTCAATACCTCTTCCTTCAACTATACAGAGTATCCCCAAAGTCTCTGTTCTTTTATAAGCTACACTGTATGCAAATGCAGCTGCTCTTACAATTACTGTTGGTGATGTGCATTCTATTCCTTGCTTAAGGGGAAGCTTTATGAAGGCTGCACTGTGATTTATCCAGACTTCGTAGCCATCTTGCCCTGGTCCTTAGTCCACAATAAGCTGCCTTATTTAAAGCTTTAGCTTTGTCGAATTGGATAGAATGGTTTATAATTAGCAACTTCTCTTGGACTGGAAAGTTTGCCCTTGAAATGTGGAAGATCTAGGTTTGAATCAGGTGTCTTAACTGTTGCTAATTGTGTGACCTTGAACAAGTCAACATAACCTTTCTAGACATCACTTTTCTTATCTGTAAAATGGGAATGAGTAGACTTCTCTGAGTTGTTGTAGGGAAAGAATGAATGTAAATGTACAAGTCATTACTATTAGCGCAGTAAGAATGAATTTCTTGAAATTGTTTCCAGCTCTTAATTTCTACATCTCAGCTAATTTTTTAAGTAGTGTTAAGAGAAACTTCAGTCTGGCTCCTTTCAGAAAGGATGAATTCCAGGGTGTTATGGTCTGAGTTAATGAGGGTTACTTACATTACACATAGAAAATGTACTCTGAGAAACTCAAGAGTTTGTCATTTGTGGATATAGTTAAAAAGAGAATAAAAACTTCAGTCACATATGAATAAAAGTGAAATTCTAAAAACCATGGTATAATCCTGGTGCACCTGATACAAAACTCTGGATTTCTAAGAATTGCACCTTTCTAATTATGTCTTCCATCTTTGTTATTACACCTCTTAAATTTTCTACTCCTCATTCAGTCAACAAGCATGTATTAAAAGTTCCTGCCATGTTCCTGATCCTGCACTAGTCACTGGGGATACAGACAAAAATGAAGCAATTCCTGCCATCAAGGAACTGCCATTCTCTTGAGGGAGACCCCGTCGTGCACACACAGAGACCAATGTACAGGAGTAAACACAGAGTGAGCACTGGGTAGTTAAGAGGCCTAGGAGGAAGAGAAGACTGATTAATCTGGGTATCAGGAGCAGAATGCGTGTCAACCTAGGTAAATGGTGGGTGTTCACAGCCTCGCCTCTTTCTTATAAATAGGGTTTTTTGGCAGTATGGGGCATAGACAGAGAAATCCCATTGTTTTTTACCTTGGAGATCAGCAGATGAAGGACTAGCTCAGCATAGTTATTTCTGTAGTCCAGGACCCTCCTCCAATCTTTCCTAATCCCTGGGAGCAGGGTGTTTGTAAGCTGGTGTCCAGGAGTTACAAATGTCCGTCCTTTGAGTGCTTTCCGTAATTGTCCCAATGCAGTGCTCCCTTTGTGAGCACATCTGTAACTTTTGAGAATCTGCCTTTCCTTTCAGTAGAGGCCTGAGTTCACAGACCATGTTTTCACCTGCCCTTAAGGCTTCTTACTCCTCACAGACACCATTATCACACCATTATCACGCTTCTTCAGTGTCTTGGGAGCTGGTCAGCTCTAGGGCACAGGACACTGTGGGGATGCCTCACCCTAGATTTTGGACTTCTCCATTGGGGGATGGCTGTCTTAGGGTTACCTTTCTTGGTATTCTTTGTGGGGTCTGGCTTCCAAGGGGTACCGTGATGAAGAAATGTATCCCCAAAGGTCTGAGAACCTCCACATCTCAGTCCAGGAAAAACAATTAGGAGATTTTAATGAATGTCTTTCATTGCAGTATTCACACTTATTTGTTATTTATTACATCTGATTAGCTCTCAAAAGGAAATCTTGACTTTGACTTGCAAGTAAATAGTTCTTTTCAATTAAAAAAAGTTGTATTAGTGTTGATCAGAATTTGCCAGTGTCTGTTGTTTGTACGTTTATGTTTGGGGCACTATTCTACTCATAAAGAAAGGAATAATTTCTAGGGAAATGACACCTAATCTTATAATGCTGGCTTTACAAAGCTTCCTCTGGCCCTTCTGCCCCCTGCCCACCTGGTCCTTTGGGGCAGCGTATGATGAACATTTGATCATAAAAAATTTTAAACACAATGCACCTTAGCAATGTCTGCTTCTAAACGTAATTTGAAAATGCATTTAAAAATACATTTCCTTGGCCAAGTGAATTTGCTTTCTTTTTTTCCCAAGGATTACAGAAAGTGCATAGCAAATTCAGCCTTCAGAATACCCAGGAGCAAGCCGGCTACAGCTGTCTTCCCCCACAGTATTCTAAAAGAACTAATGAGATGAGAAGTCTACAGCTGGTGGCAAGCACAGTAAACTCTGAGCCACGGGCTCCTCTTCATCAGATCTGCTCCTTTCCCCATGGGATCCTGAGGGAGAGCATGTACCAACAAAGCCAGCAGGCTGTCTCATTCCACTCTATTGCTCATTTGCAGCTATCATTGGTAGCTGAGGTTGCATTCTCTATTCTGAAACTGTCATACATGAAGGAATATATTTGTTCATTGTGATTTGGGTATAAATTGACTGGTACCATGCACATGGAGTAAGACCAAACTGGCCACACCACAGTGAGACTGGAAAACGGCAGGTAAATCACAGATAGAGAAAATGACTGCTCTCGAAAGGAGAGGGAGAGACAGATTCTGTCTCAGTACTGCATTTATGACTAAGGCAATAAGAAGGCAGAAGTGCCCAATTGGGGCAAGATGAGGTGTGCCCAGGGTAGAGCAGTATAAAAATGAGAAAATTTTGCTTGGGAGCATCTTTACCTATTTTGTTTCTCTTTGAGCATGAGAACGAAGGCAGAATTTGTTCTTTTGTAGGAAAAAAAGGTATCTTAGAGGAAAGATCAGTTTGGTCTCCACGGCACAAGAATATTGAAGATTTTTTAAAAATACTTTTTGAGTCCCCATTGAACGTGCTACATAGGATTAATCACAGATTCAGAACTCACTCTGAGGTCTCGGAGTCTAGGGGTGTAAAATCCCCACCCCCATTTTACGATGAGAAAATTGAGACCCAGAATTAGGAAGTGACTTGTCTGAAACCACATGGCTTTGAATCTGGCTTTTCTGACTCCATGCCTTCACTTTGTCTATGGCCCTGCGCGCTCAGATGAGAATTGGAAGCACACACATTAGGTTTAAATCAGAAGAGTTTGAAAGGTCTGTTCCAACTTCATTCTGTTACAATAAATGAAATACATGGTGGGAAATCCTCAGAGGGGAGAGCAGCAGGCGCGCAGTGGGGTGAGTTGTGGGGGATTTACATTTACTTCATCCCCTTTCTCTGCCCTCTTTGAGGAATATATTTCATGTATTGACCACAATTTCAGCCAGACATCCATTTTTTAAAAATTCAAGCATTCTCTCTATGTACATTTATGTATGTGTACACACACACACACGCATCAGTATTTTTAAGGATCTAATCTTACCGTCCAGTGCCCTTGTTGGGCAGTAATCAGCAGTTAGTAATTCTCTTGTTTGTTTAGTTCTCCACTTAAGGGTCTTCAGATAGTCTCCCTACCGTGACCTCAAACTCTGAGGAAAGAGCCCTTTTTTGATCCTTCTCTGCCCCTCTCAGACTTTGGGGCAGCCCCCTCAGCATGGACCACATGGGAAGGAGCAGCCTGATGCTATCGGGGTGAAAAAACTGGTCTTGGAGTTGAGAGATCTGGGTTCTAATCCTACCTCTCACATTTAGCAAATCATCTAATTTCCCTGAGCCTCAGTTTCCTCATCCAAAGGGGATAATAAATGATAACAGTAGTACTGAGCTCATAGCGCTGTAATGAAGCGCCAGTGAGAATCTAGGTAAAGTGATTGGGGAAATGTTAAGGCCCCTCTAGACCTGACAGTTATTCCATAATAAGGGCATAGAATGTGTTGTTGATTCACATGAATTCTGAGGGAAAGTTTGTGTTTGGCTGAGAGGTATGTATTGTAGAGAAGAATGAGAAGGGTATTCTGAGCACAACATTCACATCCATTTTAAAATATCACTGGTAGTTCTTGGTCTACCAAAAAAGGCAAAAAACAGGGATGACAGGCATACAACCAGACAAATGAGATACAGACAGGACAAGTTGGAGAGATCTGGAGGGAGGGCCCTGAGCTGGAGCACCTCGGACAGCTTCCTGCAGAAGGGACCCCTGCCAAGGGAATCCTGGAGGAGGGGGGTGGAGGGAGAGCCCAACCATCGCTGGATCACAGAGGACCTGGAGAGGGCAAGTAAGGTGGGAGAAAACTGACAAGGCAAAAAGGGGTCACAGTGTGAAGGGCTTTGAACCCCAGAGAGAAAATTTTGTTTGATTCTGGAGGCATAGGGAGCCTTTATTGAGTAGGGGATGATGTGGTCAGATCTGTGCTTTAGGAAGATCACTTGGACAGCTGGAGGATGAACTGGTGTAGGGAGAACCTCAAGGCAGGCAAGTCCCCCCAGTAGCTATTGGCAGTGTTAGAGGAGAGAAGGGGGTGTATTCGGGAGATGTTGCCAAGGGGGAAATAATTCGGCTTGACCTTTGATTGAATGGTTGTGTATTCATGGCTGATGTTGTGGGATTCTTGCTCAAAATTTGTATGCTCAGAACTAAGCAGACAACCCTTTTTCTCTTCGTAGAGAAGCCCCTTGGGATAGGGCCCAGAGCCTCTGTGCTTCCCTTGGAAGTGACCTGCTGCAGGTCCCCACTTAACCTCCTCACTGTCAACGTCTTCATCTGTGAAATGGGAGTGCAAATACTGTTTGAAGATTGGCCTCAAGGCTCTTAAGAGGAAAACACTTTGTAAACTATGTCTCAGTTATTAGTAGGTGCCCCTGCTGCTTAATTATCTCTTGAAGTGCTTCTCTAGTTGATGAGATTTCTTCTGAAGACTTATTTCCTATTTGTTTCTTTTTTCAGCTTCACCCTGTTGGCCTGGCAGAAGTGACTTATAATCCTCCTAGGTACATTTTAGGTTTTTTGCCCGTAAATTAGAATCATGAGTCTAGAGTTTTGAAGGACCTCAGAGGCCTGGGAGCCTGACAGTTTCTCATCTTACAAATGAGGTCACTGAGGCCCATGGAAGCAAGGGGACCTGCCTGAAATCATACAGGTGATCAGAGGCAAAATTTGAGCTGAAGTCTTCTGACTTTGAAGCTTTTTCCCAAAGAGAGGCAGCTGGGTGGTGCAGTGGGAAGTGTTGTACCTAGAGTCAAGAACACCTGAGTTCAGATCCAGCCTCATACACTACGTAGCTGAGAAGCCCTGGGCAGGTCATTTGATCTTTGTTCATCTCAGTTTCCTAAGCTGTAAAATGATTGCTGTGAGGATTAAATGAAGTAATATTTTAAAGTGCTTTGAAAAGCTTAAAGAACTTTATAAATGCTATTATTATTTTCACTATACATGTTAATTATGTCAGTAGTGGAGTGATTGTAAAGAGTATCTGTAGCAAGTTGTATTTCCCTCTCAGATGTTACGTCAGTCGCTTTGCAAACCTTAAGTAAGTATCAGTTCTTACTATTTGTGAAATGCGTCCTCAGTAAACGTGTGTTGGTTGGTAGAAATGCTTGTGTCGTTGTTATGGGTTAGAGGAAGAGTCTTCCAAGTGTCTGGGCAGCAGGCTGTTTTAACTATTCCCCAGATAGCCATGATTAAATAAATACATCCTCTTAGTACTGTGGAGGCCACAGTCAGGTTTCTGCTCCTGGTGTCTGCCCTCAGCTTTGCTCTGGGCAGTGGACATGTTGGAATCAGTGACTTAATGGTCAGGATGTTGTTTCTGTTATGGTGATTAGTATATATTTTAGCAATTAGAGTGAAGTAAACAAATTCATTTAACTGCTGAATGTTTCTCTTCCTCTCCCTAGTAGTGGGGAAGGTGCATGGTGTTGTTGGTACTGACCTTGAAGTCCATGACATTCTTCTCCAGTGTGCTTGAGATAATCAGTGCTTTCCCAGACCACCTCAGGTGCTGTCTCTGGGTCTAGAGAGATCATGGGGCACCACCTTGCCAACATCTGCAGCTTCTGTCGTTCCTGGACTGTGGGGGGAGGTAGCTTGTCCTGTCCCTTGCTCCCTGGTGTTAGGTCCAAGGAAGCCCCTGCTTCCATAAGTCTAGGTATTGCCAGCCTCTGGGTGGGTGCATGTCCCATCTCTATCCATGTGTAAGAGACATTGCTCCCTTAATAATGATCAGAATGGAACGATGCTGAAAAAATGTGCTCCTTATTGCAGATTTCAGACGTGGGGGAGGTCCCTCTGGCTTTGTAACAAAACAGATATGAACTGGTCTCCTAGCATATTGGGGAGCTTTCCTGCTTAGCTGTGGCATAGTCCTTCAGGGGATTCAGTACCTTCAAAGAGCCTCTCCTGTGTAGCTAGAAGTTTACTCATTTATTTCCCTCTCTGACTCATAGGTTCACAGATTTAGAGCTAGAAGAGACCCTGATGTTCCTCTCCACTTGTCCTGTTTTTTGATTGAAGAGAGGCCTGAGGCCCTCAAGGACAGGTCACAAAGTTGGGACTTGAGCCCTGATTCTCAGACCTGGTCCTCTTTCCAGCGTATCTCCACACTCAGATTTTTCTCTTTGTCTGGCAGGATTATAAACCTGATGAAGACCCAGCATTATTCCAGTCAGTGAAGACCAAGAGAGGACCTTTGGGACCCAACTGGAAGGTACATTCCCCAAAGGGTGCTGATGGATGGTCTTGGCTTTGGAGCGTTGATTGGGCAGTTAGTAAATCTTGGGAAGGGGCTGATATTTATGGTAAAAACATGATGGGCTCCCTGGAGGTGGGTTCTGTGGAAGCAGCTAGTCAGCAGGTTTAAGTGCAGGACCCTTTGGAGGGCCTGTAGGGGAGGGAGCAGTTTCACGCCGACTGGACAGTCTAACTCTTTCCACACAGATTTATGGTTTGGTTAGTCTTTAACAAATGCTAAATAAGCTGGCTGCCCAAAGGACCCTGTTTCTTTACATTTATTGGTTATACTTTAGCTATCAGAACCCATGTTTGTGTCTAGTTGGACCAGTGTTCCGCCCCAGCTGGCATTTCTGGGCATGGGAGATCCAGAGGCAAAAACAGACTAGTCTCTGCCCCCAAGGAGAGTCCATTTCCCTTGTACACAGGGAAGTGTGCACACAGTTTGAGGAATAAGAGAGAACGCCAACCCCAGGACTGTGAGAGCGGGCTGCTGGGAGGAGAGGCAGGCGATGAAGGGCCAGGCCAGGCCAGGAGGAGGCAGGCAAACTGGGCAGGGCAGGGAGAGATGAGTCTGGGGGCTGGCACATGAGGTCCAGCACAAGGAATCATAAGCAGTTAGTGTAGAAGGGCAAAGTAAAAGGCACCCCGCAAAGCCTTGCCAATGCTTCATCCTGGAGGCAGGAGGAATCCTCCTTAGATCTTACATGGGGTTGAACTCGAGCTTTGGAGAGGTCATTTTGATAACTGCAGTGTGGATTAAAGAGCCTTTGGATCATGGATCTGAGTTGAATGTCCATCCGCTGCATCAGTGCATGTGGGGAAACTGAGGGCAGGGAGGTTGTCATCATCAGAGATGAGCTTGAAGTGAGCCCTTGGAGCCTGTGTTATCACTTGACCTCCTTCAGTTAAAGCTGTTGTGGAAGAGGGTAAGGCCCCCAGACCATTTATTGGGGATGGGAGGGAAGGGGTGTGTGTGTGTGTGTGTGTGTGTGTGTGTGTGTGTAAAAGAGGAATGAATTGAAATGACCCTAGGCAAGGAGACAGTGATGACCTTCACAGGGATTGAGGGGAATGGAGTTGGGAGGAGCAGGTTTGCTAGGAGCTCCGTTTGGGGATGTGTTGACTTTTAAAATGTCCATGGGCCATCCTGATGGAGGTGCCCAAGAAGCCTATAAGTAACATGGAATAGCATGAAGGTACCAATCTTAGTTTATTCACTTGAGCCTCAGGGGATGGGAGTATTAAGACAAAGACAAATTGAATTTGCTCTATGAATTTCAGAGTGCCCATCGAGTCGCCTGGCCAATCTTTAAGGAAGGCTGGATGGATTGATGCTTATGGGACAAGAAAAGGATGTAAATACTCACCATAATTAAAAATGCCCAGAGCAGGTTTTCTACCATCAGGGTTTTATTTTGCAACTCCTGTCTATTTTTAAGCCACGGTCAGGCCATCTATAAATAGTATGTGTCTAGGTGCCAGTTGGTGCTCAAAAATAGAGATTGTTGTGATGTTACAGCAAATAACTCTCGTGCTGGCTTGTTAAAGAAGTCTTGTGCCCCTGGAGGCATTGGGCCCCTGACAGATTCCTTCCCTGTCTGACAGAAAGTCTGTGGTCCTGCCTCGGAGCCTCGAAGACCAGCCCTGGCATTGTTTGAGAAGAGGTGACATTACTTGGGGGAACAAAACCTCTTCCCTCTCCAGTCTGTATATCTGGCTTAGTGAAATTCAGACTGATGTTTTCTTGAAATGACTTGTACAAATTAGACCCAGAGATTTGCTCAAAAGTTATGAACAATTTCTGTGTAGGATTTTCTGCTATTTATAAGTTAGAGGAGATACACATTTTCCTAAATTTGTTTTAATGTATTCTTGAAATGGTCTCACTTGTGTGATGCTCTCTGCCAGAAGCGCTGAAGCAGGCCCAGAGGCCCAGAGGCCCAGAGGCCATCGCCGGTAAGCCCTAGCTTGTCCTTTGAGGAAGAAGGCCACTCTAGGAGCAGTCAGCAAGCTGGCTTGCTCTCCTCAGTCTCCTGGATACTGGCCTCTCTAGCCAAATAATTTATAGGACTTCAAATGAACAACAGAACGGAGAATTGTGAGACCGAGACATTGAGACTCCCAGAGACTGATGAAATATTAATATATTTTATCATAAATTATCAATTCCTTTCAAATCAGTACTTGAGAAAACATGTCGCATTATCTAGTGTGATTGCTGTTATATTTGGGGTCCTAATTTTTTGTGTAGGAACTCAGCTCCAATTTTGTAATGTCAGGCAGAAGATTGGGTCCAGTATACTGACTTTCATATGCTAACCAAACTCTTTTTAGCAACATGGACTATGCATATTACATATTTAGATTATAGTCAGAGGGACCTAAACTGAGCTGCATAGTCATGATTGCTTTATTTTCTGTAGTGATTTAATGGTTATTCAACAAATAGGATTGATTCCATCCTCAGCAGAAGGAAGCAGCTCATGTTCTTCGCAGCCATCTTTCTGTAGTGGAGAACTTCCAGTTTTGGTAGTGGGGTACCGTTGCTGAGTGCCTGTTGAGCCCTCTGCCCACCAGAGGGCTGGACGGTCTGCTCTTTGGGCCAAAGGCCATGGCGAAAGCTGTTTATACATTGAGTCCCCGATCACTGACTTTGTTCATTGTGTCCATACTAGCAGCAGCTCTACTGGAGGAAAAATGTCAAGTTCATGAACTGAATGTTGTGTTTGAAAACATAAAATAGCAGTCAGATAGCATTTCTATTAAACACCTGCTGTGCCTGGCATTGTGTGGGGAGCTAGGGACACAAAGAGAAACATGAAGCCATCTTTTTCCACAAAGGATAAAATGGATGCATACGACTGCATGCTAAGTGTAGACAGAGCCCCTTGGAAAGGGGCTCGAGCAGCTCTGAAGAGTAGGAAAGCCCCTGAGTAGGAGTTGTGTGGCAGAGACCCTTCTGGGGACCTGTGACAAGCTGAGGCCTGGGTGAGGGGAGAAATACATGAGAAGCTGGGAAAGAAAACTGGTGCCATGTTGGGATGGGCTGCTAGTGTCAGTGGTAGAGGAGTTGGTGTTGGGTTCTGGGGGGTGACATGGTCAGATGGCAACCTTAGGAATATCATCACTTGATCAGTGGGCTTGGAGGGGAGGGAGAGATGAGTCAGAGACAGGAGAAGGAGGCTTTCAGGGCAGTCCAGTAGGAAGATGATGAGCAGCTGACTAGGGGGAGGGCAGTATTGGTTTCTGATTTGTATAGGTGCCTTTTCCTGTAGTGCTTTATAGTTTGTAAGGCATTTTCTTCATGAAAGCTTGGTGAGGGTGGTGGTGTCTGGGTGAGGAGACGTATCAGAGAGGCTGGCTGTGTGTGCTTATGCTCCCTGTCACACAGCAGATCATTGGTGGTCAATCCCAGTGGCCCTCCAGCCCAGACCTCCACCCTCTAACCCTGCATGGTCAGTGATCTTGGCTGTCACATGCTAGACTTTTAAAAAGGGATCAGTGTGCTTCTCCCATTTTTCCTCATCCGTTGGCCTTCGTTACATGGTTTGTGGCTAACCTGGGAGGCTTTTGTCACCTGATGAATGGTTTGCTGTAAAGGCAGAACTCCTAAATTCTCATATTTCTTTCATCATGTGTACCAAGAACTTTCCTATTTCCTTGTGTGTAGTGGAAGGTAGCAAGGCCGTGTGCACAAAGATTTCCTTGCTCTGACCTTTGCCTTTCCCAAATTTGTTTCTCTTTTGGTTGAGTCAGGAGATGAATGAAAATCTTACTTTGAATGTTATCTGTTGTCTAGTAAAGCTTCCTGTATTGGATCGTTTAAACCAAGTATCTTCCAGGCATCTGGGCTTTCAGCTTTGCGTTTAGAGTAATATGATGACAATGATTATACCTGGCTGCCTTTCTACATAATGAGAACTCCCCCACATTGAAACTTCAAATGGGGCCCTTTCTGGTTGCCACTTAATCTCACTCAATTAAAGGAACATATCAGTGGACCAAAGTTATTTTTCTTTTTTTTTCTTTTTTTTATAATTAAATTTATTTATTTAACTTTTAACATTCATTTTCACAAAATTTTGGGTTACAGATTTTCTCCCCTTCCCCCCCCCCCCAAACACCAAGCATTCTAATTGCCCCTATGACCAATCTGCTCTCTCTTCTGTCATCCCTCTCTGCCCTTGTCTCCATCTTCTCTTTTGTCCTGTAGGGCCAGATAGCTTTCTATACCCCTTTACCTGTATTTCTTATTTCCTAGTGGCAAGAACATTACTCGACAGTTGATCCTAACACTTTGAGTTCCAACTTCTTTACCTCCCTCCCTCTCCACCCCTTCCCTTTGGAAGGCACGCAATTCAATATAGGCCAAATCTGTGTAGTTTTGCAAATGACTTCCATAATAGTTGTGTTGTACAGAACTAAATATATTTCCCTCCATCCTATCCTGTCCCCCATGACTTCTATTCTCTTTTGATCCTATCCCTCCCCATGAGTGTCGACCTCGAATTGCACTCTCATCCCCATGCCCTCCCTTCTATCATCCCCCCCACCCTGCTTGTCCCCTTATCCCCCACTTTCCTGTATTATGAGATAGGTTTTCCTACCAAAATGAGTGTGCATTTTATTCTTTCCTTTAGTGGAATGTGATGAGAGTAGACTTCATGTTTTTCTCTCACCTCCCCTCTTTATCCCTCCACTAATGAGTCTTTTGCTTGTCTCTTTTATGAGAGATAATTTGCCCCATTCAATTTCTCCCTTTCTCCTCCCAATATATTTCTCTCTCACTGCTTGATTTCATTTTTTTTTTAAGATATGATCCCATCCTCTTCAATTCACTCTGTGCACTCTGTCTCTATGTGTGTGTGCATGTGTGTGTGTGTAATCCCACCCAGTACCCAGATACTGAAATGTCTCAAGAGTTACAAATATTGTCTTTCCATGTAGGAATGTAAACAGTTCAACTTTAGTAAGTCCCTTATGACTTCTCTTTGCTGTTCACCTTTTCATGGTTCTCTTCATTTTTGTGTTTGAAAGTCAAATTTTCTTTTCAGCTCTGGTCTTTTCATCAAGAATGCTTGAAAATCCTCTATTTCATTGAAAGACCAGTTTTTCCCCTGAAGTATTATACTCAGTTTTGCTGGGTAGGTGATTCTTGGTTTTAGTCCTAGTTCCTTTGACTTCTGGAATATCCTATTCCATGCCCTTCGATCCCTTAATGTAGAGGCTGCTAGATCTTGTGTTATCCTGATTGTATTTCCACAATATTTGAATTGTTTCTTTCTAGCTGCTTGCAATATTTTCTCCTTGACCTGGGAACTCTGGAATTTGGCCACAATGTTCCTAGGAGTTTCTCTTTTTGGATCTCTTTCAGGTGGTGTTCTGTGGATTCCTTGAATATTTATTTTGCCCTCTGGTTCTAGAATCTCAGGGCAGTTTTCCTTGATAATTTCATGAAAGATGATGTCTAGGCTCTTCTTTTGATCATGGTTTTCAGGTAGTCCCATAATTTTTAAATTGTCTCTCCTGGATCTATTTTCCAGGTCAGTTGTTTTTCCAATGAGATATTTCACATTATCTTCCATTTTTCCATTCTTCTCGCTTTGTTCTGTGATTTCTTGCTTTCTCATAAAGTCCTTAGCCTCCATCTGTTCCATTCTAATTTTGAAAGAACTATTTTCTTCAGTGAGCTTTTGAATCTCCTTTTCCATTTGGCTAATTCTGCTTTTGAAAGCATTCTTCTCCTCATTGGCTTCTTGAACCTCTTTTGCCAGTTGAGTTAGGCTAGTTTTCAAGGTGTTATTTTCTTCAGCATTTTTTTGGGTCTCCTTTAGCAGGGAGCTGATCTGCTGTTCATGCTTTGAGTCATGTCTCTCATTTCTCTTCCCAGCTTTTCCTCTACCTCTCTAACTTGATTTTCAAAATTCTTTTTGAGCTCTTCCATGGCCTGAGCCCATTGGGTGGGCTGGGACACAGAAACCTTGATTTCTGTGTCTTTGCCTGATGGTAAGCATTGTTCTTCCTCATCAGAAAGGAAGGGAGGAAATGCCTGTTCACCAAGAAAGTAACCTTCTATAGTCTTATTTCTTTTCCCTTTTCTGGGCATTTTCCCAGCAGTGACTTGACCTCTGAATATTCTCCTCACACCCACCTTGCCTCCTGATCCTCCCAGCCAGCGTTTGGGGTCTGAGATTCAAATGCTGCTTCCAGCCTTAGGGCTTTTGGCGGGGGCAGGGCTGCTATTCAGTGTTAGATTAAGTTCAGGTGCTGAGGTCAGGGCAGGGCCGCCTCTCAGGCTCAGTTCCCTCACGGGGTTTATGCACAGACCTTCCACAATGGATTCATGCTCCCGCCCACTTGGGGAGCCCCTGTCTGCAGCCGCCTCTCATCTTCTACCTCCCCGGGGGCCCTGAGTTATGGGGGCACCCCACTCCCCTTTCGACCCGCCAAAGAGACTCTCTCACCGATCGCCGTCACCTGTGGGTGGAGGGACTTGTGCAGCCACTGGGGATCCCGTCCCTGAAGCCCGCTCGGATCTTTTCCTCTCGGTGCTGCAGCCGCGGCAGGGCTGCACTCAGCTCCCAGTCCCAGCGCCCAGTCTGCAGCGCGAAGGTCCCCCCGCGAGAGGTTTGCAGGTCTCTCCGGAACAGAAATCTCCCTCGCTCCTGCTCCCTCTGGGTGCAGAATTCGCCGTGAGTTCCTTCCCTGTAGCCGTTCTATGGGTTGTGGGTTCGGAGCTATGTGTATATGCATCTTTCTACTCCGCCATCTTGGCTCGGCCCCCCCCCCCCAAGTTATTTTTCGAGTCTTAGATTCATCCTGTAGCGCATTATGTAGTGAGGAAGAGCCTAGCAGCCAACCCTTTTCTTTGCGTGCATTAGGTCATTGTGTCTGAATTGAATAAGCAGAACTTTGGCAAACCACAGTGCTCATCATCTGTACCTTTCATTAATGGTGGAAGAAGGCAACGATGGACCCTGGCCTGAAGGCCTCTCTGCCCTACGGGAATCCAGTGGGGGCTGGGAGAGAGGTCTGTAGTAACAGGAGATCTGGACACCCCAGGACTCCTATCAGAGAGAGCGACAGAAGAGATCCACAGCAGATCTGGGGCACGTTACTTCTCACAGGTTGTCCATTTTCTCTGCTGTGAAATGAGGATCCAAATCTACAATCTTAGGTGAAAAATCCAGTGATGTGAAATCCCTCCAGGGATGAAGCTAATGATAGAGGAGACTCCCAGTTGACTGAGCTCATGGAACTGGGTGCCTGGTGTTATCCTTCAGGGCCCAGCAGGGGCAAGATGCCAGGAGCACTGAACCAGAGACCACGCATCTCCACTGTCTTTGTCATTGCTCAGCTGTGTGGCGTTGGACAGACCACTTCACTCTTCTGTACAGTTAAGTGCTTTGCACCAGATCAGTGGGCAAGCTTTTCTTCAGTGCCTTCTTGACTCAGGAAGATGTGGCTGTGGCCAAGTCATTTCATTTTTTCTCAGCCACTGCTTCCTTGTTTATAAAATGGGCATGAGAACTCAGGTTATAGGGTTGAGGCTTAAAAAGCCCTCTCTAGCGATGTTTGCTTTTAGGAGCAGTAATTGTAGTGATTGGCCAGGCATTGGGGTCAGTGCTGGAGATGAAAAGTAGAAATGTAAATGAACATTCTCTGCCACCCCCATCCTGCCCACTTTAGGACATGTGCTATGTGTTTTTGATAATTTCTCAGTTTTGTTCCAGGGTCTGAAATTCTTTGAATTGATGTATTTAGACCTCTTTGAAACTGCATCATCTAGGTGGGTGTTAAGGAAAGCAGCTCAGACATTGCTTCTCATTAGACCTTTTGAAGCACCATATTGTAGAGCTGACTTTTTTTTTAACCCAGCTATTTTTAGAGCCCACCGTTTCAGATATCTTTAAAGTATGTCTTTTGGAACTCAGCACTGAAACATGGAGTCTCTTGACCTTGAAGAAACAACATTTTTCACGTTGTATTCAGTGCCTCTTCCTGTCTAGTGTTTACAAAGCACTATACCCCTGGAAGTACCAAGACAAGAGAACACCCAGGGACAAGATCAGGCAGGTATATACGAAAACTTCCAGAAGGCCTGATTCCATTGGTGTGGGTGCTTCCCACATCACAGGAATTGTCAATCACTAGTCCCCGACTTTCCATGTCTTGTCAATTGTGGGGGACCTGTCCAAGCTGGCTCTGGGTTTACATGGCCTTTGAGATCCCAGGGTACCTCCTGACCATGGTGAAGCATGACTGGAGGAAGACATGAACAGGGCAGGGATAGCTTGAGTACAAATCAGAATGGACTTGGAGAAAGTCCCAGTGGAGGGAATCAGGTGGGGCTCTTGGGCTGAACTAAGCCTTGGAGGAGAGAGGGCAGGAGGGTGGACTGTGGAAGACTTGGATTGCCAGGTTCAGAAAGTTGTCACAAGCTGCTTAGATTGGGAGCCACTGAGAGAGGAGTGATCTCCTTATTTCTGTGTCCTCGGGAGCCTTCAGAGCCTCAGTTTACCTTTGGTTCTCAGATGTTTATCTTGGTCTGTTCTTGTCAGCTCTTGTTATTTTAGTATATTTTCCACATCAGGATTGAGTATGTAACTAAGAGATGACATTTTTACAAATTGAATTTTCATGGATGTCTTTTGTTTTTTACATCACCAAGTTTCTTCTTGTGTTCTTCCCATTTCTTCTGTTCAGAGCCATCTCCTATGATAAAAAAAGAAACGAGTAAGATGGAGGAAATCAACCAAACCACCCAGCACACTACAATGGGTGCACAGGGAGGGCGGGGGTGCCCACAGCTCTTTGCATGCCTCAGGGTTGTCTTGTGGAGGTTGTTTGTTCTTCTTTCCACTGTTGTTGCTTTCTTGGCATTGGATCATTTCTGGTAAATCTTGAGTTGCTTCTCCAGATTCATCATATTCCCTGTTGCATATGGAGTAATAATATTCCATGACATTTCCTGTAACACATTTTGTGTAGCCACCGTCTCTCCAGTGAGAGACTTTGTTTCTATTTCTCTGCTAAAGTGATAATACTTTAATGTATGTCTGTGTTTTGTATAACATATTGCCAAAGCAGTGTGCTATTGTGAATAACTAGTGTGCTGGGCTTCAAATCAGAGGACCTGGATTCTAATTCTACCTTTAGTACTTACTTGTTGTGTGTCACTTAACTTTTGTGTGTTTCAAGCACTTTTCTAAGACTGGTGAACTAAGGTGGAAGAGTGACTTATTAATTTGTTTCACCTCACAACATAGTTATAACTTGCAGTTCTCTAGTGGAGCAGGGAGTTTCCAGATCAGGGGGTCCTCAGATTGACAGCTACTTAAGACTTTCATAGATTTTTGGATATATTATCTTATATTTATCTTAGTAATGTTTTAGTCCCATCCTCAGACCCCCTTAGAAACTCAGGAAACTTTAAACCTTAAAGGATTAATTTTGAAACATAAGGTAGCATTTCTGAAGATACGTTGATAGCCTGTGACTCCCGTAGTTAAATTCATGTGTAAAATGTCCACTTGGTTGTGTGCCAGCAGTTCCATAGTCACCAGAACCAGTGTGCAGCCTGAATTTGGGCTGCACTTTCTCAAGAGGAGCAGAGCTCCATGAGCCAGACTCTTTTCATGACAGGGGTTGAGAGAGCAGGGCCAGCCACCTAACAGTGAAGACTGTCCTGGTCACGTGAGCCTGGAGGACTGATCTCTCACTAGTTATTTTCATGTGCATGTAGCAGAAGTGCTGCAGAGACTTTTTAATCTGAAATGAATTGCTAGAAAAGGGAGTGGGGGAGAATACAAGAAGAAATCTAGACATTGTAAAAATATCATTTTAAAAATTTTTTTGAAGAGTAGACATAGATTAAATAGATACATTCTTTGCAAAAATGTGGATTTCTCCAGGTATAATCATAGCAGCAAGAGTTTGCATTCACGCAGTGACTCTGCGTCTGCCAAGGTGCTTTGTACATATGTGCATGCGTGGGTGTGGTTGCTCCAGGAGGCCCAGCACCTCCACTCTGAGGGCTTCTTATTCACCTTTGGTGTCCGCCTGCCACCCAGCTCTCACCTGTGGCTCCAAGAAACTGGGGCATGTGCAGTGTTAACCAGGTTAAGGGTAACTGACAGGCCTCCCACCCATCAATGAGCGAGAGGGGTGTCTACCCAAGCATCTGAAGACTTCTCGCAGTGGCATGGGTGGATGAAAACAGTTTGTCCCAACAGCCATGAAGGCTCTAAAGCAGGTGCTGTGGAGCACTTAGAGCTTAGTCAGATGCTGAAGCTGCCAAGGCCATCCACTGTATCCCCAGCCATCACCACTTGTTCTGACATTTGTCTTGCCACTGGACTTAGATGACTTTGAAAGAGAAGGAGGCTGAAGACTTTGTGCAGCTCTGCCTCCCTTAAGTTCAGTTCATGCACAAGTCAA
Source organism: Notamacropus eugenii (assembly GCF_028372415.1). NCBI lineage: Eukaryota > Metazoa > Chordata > Mammalia > Diprotodontia > Macropodidae > Notamacropus > Notamacropus eugenii. Next base: position 17,900,314 of record NC_092875.1, read on the forward strand.
GACGTCATTCTGGGATATCACTGGTCCTCTTTGGAAGACAAAGAATAACCTGCTTTGATACCATGAATCTATGGGGAGAGCAATATTATCCATTTCATAGATGAGGAAACTGAGGCTCAGGGTCACGCAGCTAGTCAGTGTTTGACTTCACATCTAGGGCTTGATCCACTAGGCTTTTGATGGTCAGATTGACTCATGTATTTGATCATCAATAAAAAACTGAAATTTTTTTTCAAAAGTACTTTTTAAAATGACAGATACCCCCAAATTGTATGGCCGACGTCAAAACATAGGTGATCTGCAAAAATGGAAATCTGGGAACGTGAGTTGGGAAGAATGGCTCAGTGTTTTTCTGCATGCACTTTGGATTCTTGGCCTGTCTTCATTTAGTTTCTTTTACAGAAATAGGAATGTCTTGCACTAAACACAGGATTGATCTAGTTTGGCTGTGTCCGTAGACTGGTGCTGAATGTCACATGGGTTGTTCACTTCGAAATGCCATGCTTTGGGCAGGTGCCCCTTGGAAATTTTTAGGCCACACACTTCTCATCTTTTCATGATTTCATGTCTCTAAACCATTCAGATAGTGCTGGCAACAACCCCAGTGGGGCATCATTTATTTTTAACTTGTAATTACTCTTTTCTCTCAGCAAACCACGAGTTGAAAACTTGCATTGCAAATCCTGCTGAAAAGGAGCCTTCAGACAATTGTGTAAACCTGGTACACTATGAAGGCAGTGTCAGCCATGTGTCCTTGCTGGAAAAGGCTCTGCTGCTGCCACATCGGAACTAGAACTCACTGGAATGTGTGCATATTGGACTTCTTACCCTGACAGATTTTTAAGTGGCAAGAGATAGAAGGGTGCTGTTGACATCTGATAAAAGGCTGTGAGAACATTGCAGTTTGGGAAATTGAGTTTTTAATCCCTTAGGATTCACTTTGAAAAACATTTCCATTCACATTTCTATTTATTTGTCACAGTTTTGAAAGGCGAGAGTTGGTGGATTAGACAGGCCAGTTGCATCCCGTGCCAGCTAAACATACAGCTTTGTGTTTGGTTATGTTATGTAGCTTGAGTGTACATTACTTTCCCATGGCTAGGGTAACCTAGTATGCATTGTTAAATTAAAAGCATGATTTGGCCTCTTGAGTTTGATTTCAAGTTAGAGATGGGAAATCTAAGAAATTTGGTAAAAATACCAACTAAGTACACTTTGGAGGGATTTCACAATTGGTTAGTCCTTGGGATACTGCAGTTGAAATTGAAATTATGTTACGATGATTCTTGATTTGGATTTGGGATTTTTCTCTTTGCTTCTTATTAAAATTCAAGGGATCTTGTCTCTTGATAAGCAGATGACTTTGACTCTTTTGCTTTCCTGTATTTGCTTGTCAGTTTGTTTTTTTTTAGTTACCTGCTATAATTTTAACTTAGCTTAAATATAACTACCATATAGCTACAGGAACACTAGAGTTTTTGGTGGTGTTCAAGTGGTGTTTTTCCTCCATATTTTTGTGAAGGAGTATGATGTTTGGAAAGCCGGGCTGTGAAATCTTTTACTAAATTCAGTTTAGTAGGTACGTGAGTATCTGTCTACCTCTTGTATAGAGTTATCTTTAGGCCCTTTGGGCAGTGTGGAGAAATCAGGTTCAATGAGAAGACACTGTGCATTGTGCCCACGGAATGACCTTAGGAGTTGAGAGGAGGAAGAGAAGGGCATGAATTAGAGAAGAGTCACACAGAAAGAGTCCTGGGAACTCATCTTCTGGCCTTGTTTGCTTAATGTGTGCTTTCTCTGCTGCTTGGATTTGACAGAAGAGGAAAGGCTTAGGAAAACATTGAGGCTTTATGCTTAGATAATACACACATGGCAATAAAGAATTGAAGAACTGATGGCTATCCCAAAAAATCGCTTTGTTCTATGGATCCAAAGCAGTATGGGATCCCAGAGGTCATCAGAGTCTATCCATCTCCTTCCATTTTTAGGTGACTTTGAGGCTAAGGAACTTAACCAGGATCACACAGGTACTACATTATTAGAGCCAGGTTTGGACTGGAGCTGTTGAGACTCCCAGATCCTCCCATTTTTCCCATAGTGCCATGCTCTCTTACCCTGTTCAGCTCAAAGTGGTTCCATGACTCCTCCAAAGTCAGAGGTTGTAAGTAAGTGGCCTTTTGGATCTGAAACCAGGTGTTCTTACCCCCAAATTCAGTGCTTTCATTTTCTTGAGTGAGGGAGTTTTAGTTCAAGGTTTTTGTTTGTTTTGACTTAATAGCTATTTCCTTAGGATACATTCCTAAAAATCAGGGCAGTGGCGCAGTGGAGAGAACCCTAGGCTGGGAGCCAGGAAGTCCAGATTTCAAATGTAGCCTCAGATACTTTGTAGCTGTGTGCTCCTGGGCAAGTCAGTTCACTTCTGCCTGCCTCATTTTCCTCATCCATAAAGTGGGGATAACAATAGCACCTGCCTCCCAGGGTTGTTGTGAGGATCAAATGAGATCGTATTTGCAAAGTGCTTAGTTATTATTAGCTTAAAGAACAATTCTTAAAGAACAAATTGTACTTTGACCCAGCAATACCACTTCTAGTACTGTATCCCAAAGCCATCATAAAAATGGAAAAAGAAACCACATGTGCAAAAATATTTATAGCAGCTCTCTTTGTGGTGGCCAAGAACTGGAAATTGAGGGGATGCCCATCCATTGGGAAATGGCTGAATAAGTTGTGGTAATATGGATGTCATGGAATACTGTTGTGCTATAAGAAATGACGAACAGGCAGACTTCAGAAAAACTTGGAAAGACTTGTATGAGCTGATGCTGAGAGAAAGGAGCAGAACCAGGAGAACATTGTACACGGTAACAGCCACAGTCTGCGAGGACTGATTTAGATTAGTCCTAAGGACTTAGCCCTTCCCAGCAATGCAAAGAACTAAAACAATTCCAAAGGACTCATGATGCAAAATGCCATCCACATCCAGAGAAAGAACTATGGAATTGGAATGCAGAATGAAGGAGACTATTTTCTTTTTTTTGCTCTGTTTTGGTTTTTTTGTATTCATTCTAGTTCTTCTATACAACATGACTAATGTGAAAATGTTTAATAGGAATGTGTATGTAGAACCTGTATCAGATTACATGCTGTCTTCTGTAGGGGAGAGGGAGGGGGAGAAAATTTAAAACTTACAGAAGTGAATGTTGCAAACTAAAAATAAATAAAATTAACTTAAAACAAAAAAAAGAATAAACTGTAGCATTTTAGAGCAGAAGAAGCACTGGACAGTAAGCATTGCAAATGGTTAGATAATGTTAAAGAAGCAGCAGCGTAGTAGCATTTCTCACCTTCTTCCTCCTGGGATGTATGAGATCACCCAGTATAGCTTCTCACTTTCTACTTGGATGACAAAGGGCCTGGCTTTACATCTGTCTCTACTAGATATGCTTTCTGAAGGCCTTTGGACAAGGTACTGAACTACTCTAGACCTCGTTTCCTTCTGTACCAGTGAGGAGGTTGAATCTCCCTCTGTGAAGGATCCTCCCAAGGCTGGATTCTGGATGCTGGTTGTGGGCACTGTGCACATGACCTTGGCAATCAAATGCTCCCACACTTTACCATTGTGCATGGGCTCTGTCTGCTCGTGCCAGTTATCATGATAGCAGCTAAGAAAGACTCCAGTGCTCTCCTTGAGGCCTTGGCCTGACCCTTGGTTATTGCTTCTGAGCCTTTCAGGGCCTCCTCCAGTCTGGCTCCTGCAGCTTAATTTCATTACAGCTTGTTTTTGTGGACTTGATGTCCCAGCCAGATGTGCTGCCTGCTCTGCCTTCTGCTTGACCCACAAAGTACTCCCTGTGACTGGAACATATTCCCACTTTGATCTTTGCCTTTCAGATTCCTTTTCTTCCATCAAAACTCAGCTTAAGTGGCACTTAAAAATGTCAAATCTTAGACTTGTTTAAATAGCAGCTTCACAACAAAAAAGAAATGGCAAGTTATGGTTAGACAGTAGTGTGTCTGAAAAGGATCGGGGGTCTTAGTGGACCCCGAGTTCTTGCAGTGACTTGACCACTACCAACAAAGCTGATGCAATTCTGAACCTACATTCAGAGGCTTAACTTACAGGAATTTCTTGCTACAATAAAACATGTTGCTATAAATATTTTCCAATAGGGATACTTTTTCCTTTTTGGGACAAAATGCCTAGTAGTTATATCACCAGATACACAGTTTATTTTGGGCATGGTTCCAAAATGCTTTCTGGAATGGTTTGGACTCTTAGCAACATTCTTAGAAGAATGAATCTCTCTACAATTGAAGCCTAGCTTTATTTTGGTAAAGGAGTGTTTTGTAGCAGTAGTCGCCTAAGTCCTGAGTATGTCTTCATAGATATACTTCCACCCATCTACTGCCTATTTTGAAGTTTTCTGTCTCTTCTGCTTCATTTCCTTAGCAATACGCAGGAAGGCTGCTGACTTTGGTGAGGCTCATACATAGCTGCTTTAGGAAAGTCATTGTTTCATTTCAGTTTTAGTTGACTCTCTAGGATTCTTCAAGTAAAAATGATAACCTTTTGCATAGGCCAGTAATTTTGTTGTTCTTTTTTGCTTGTGATTATTTCCTTACTTTCTTTTCTGATTTTGGGGTAGCAGTGGGCAACCTAGCTTTGCTCTAGTGTTCCTGGAAGTGCTTCAACCTCTAACACTAACTGCTTTCCATAATAAGGAACCGTCCTTATACTTCTTTTAAGTGTTTTTAACGTGATTGCATTATATTTTGTCAAAAGCATTTTTTACATCTATTGGTGTAATCATATGGTTTAATTGTTTTTGTTACGTGGTCTGTTTGTCGATTTCTGAAATGTCAGAGCAGCCCTATAAAGTTGTATAAATCTACCCTTATTACAGTGAGTGATCTTTTTAATATATTTTTTTAGCCTGTTGGCATATATTTTGTTCCATATTTTTGCATTCATTCATTAGAGGTGCTGATCTCTAGTTTGCTTTCTGCTTGATCCCTCCCTTACTTGGACATCAGGACCATGTTTGGCTCATTGAGGCAGTTTGGTTGAGTGTTTTCTTTCATTGGTTTTTACATATATATATATATATATACGTATGTATGTGTGTATAGTTTTTTTTAAAACTAAGTGTTATTGGAGTTAATTTTTCTTTGAATGTTTGCTAGAATTCACTGGTAAATCCATCTATTTTGGGGTTATTTTCCTTTGGGAGTTCACCTATGATGTGTTGAATTGTTTATTCTCCTAAATTGAGTTATGTAAAATGTCTCCATCTTGTTCTGATAATCTGGGTGCTTTTATTTTTGTAGATAATGATCAGTTTTGTCATTATATAATTGTGCGAAGAAGAGGCATCACGGCATGCTGAATGGGGACCTTGTTTCAGAGTTGACAATACCTGGGTTCACCTTTGAGATCACATCACCCAATATCTACGCTCTTCCCTAACACCTTATGTTGCAGAAAAGGTGCTAGTCCGAGTTGGTAAAGAAAGTTCCGCGCAGGGAATTATGATGAAAAATCATACCTCCAGTCCCAAAAAAATCAGGCAAAAAAAATATCCTTTATCTCTTGTGAATTCTTCTTTTACATTTTGATTTTGGTTATTTGGATCTCCCCTCTTCTTTTTTAACCAAATTTAAGTGATTTGTCTATATTTTTAAAAATCAGCTCCTAGTTTATAAATTGTTTTTTTTGGACTTTTCTTTTTCAGTTTTCTTTCATTTTCAGGATTTTTATGTGTTTCTCTGAGGGTTTTTTTAATGTTACATTTCTAACTTTTAAAAAAAATTCCTTAAAGAGTTCTTTGATTTTTTTTTTTCCTCTTTGATTGATGAAAATAGAGAAAAATTTTCTCCCAAAGAACTACATTAATTCCCTGAAGTTTGGTGTATTGTTTGTAGTTAGCTTTTTGTTTAATAAAATTATTGTTTCTATGATGCGTTCTTTTTCCTACCCATTCTGTAGGATTATATTATTCACTCTCCATTTAAATGTCAATCCTTTCTCCAGATTTCCCGCATTGATTGCATTGTGGTCAATAAAAGTTGTATGTTCAACATTCTGCTTTTTTGTGTTTGTGAGGGATTTTTTTTTTATTTCTAGACAATACAGTTTTGTAAAGTTGCCATGGAAAGCTGCTACATATGCATACTGCTTCCATTCCCATTCATTAATCACTAGATAACAGCTATCATGATTACTACTCCAACTCTTTTAGACTCACCTGAAACATAATAAATTCTACTCAGGGCCTCAATTTAACTCTGGGAATCTTTGTTTCAATTGTGTTTCCTTTAAACAACGTATTGTTAGATTTTTGCTTTCTAATCCATGTAGCTACATTCCTGTTACTTGAAGAAATTAATCATGCTTACAGTTACAATTGTTACTTGTATCTTTTCCTGTTATTATTTTTCCTCCCTTTGGCCCCATCCCCTTGAAATAAAGAAAAGGAGGGTAGGGAAAGAAAAAGGGGTGGGCTCAGCCCCAGCAATCTATCATTGGAGTGGTCTGATCCTGCCCCTCTGAGAGAGGGAGAGAGAAGAGAGAGAGGTTTGTTTTTTTTTAAGAAGGTAGGATTTTATTTTATTTTTTATTTTAATGTTTTAATGTGTTCCATTGTTTTTAAGATAGTCACTACTTGGATAAGGTTCTCCACCTTCTGTTCTAACCTGTTCATTCTCATTCCAGATTTTTCCTTGGGTTCTTCTGTGTCATTTTTTGTTCTGTGTTTTATTTCTTCTATCCATTCAGTCTTTGTGCCCACTCTAGTTTTTATACTTGTGTTGGTTGTGGAGTTTATTTTTATCTTCTGGATTTACTTGTTGGCCTTCTCTTAAACCCATGGTGTTTTTTACTGAGTTTGTTTTCTTAAGCAGAAGAAAGACTTGTGTCTTTAGTCTCAGTTCCTGGATTTGAACTTTGTCGGCCCATGCTCAGAATTCTTGGGTGAAGGAACTTAGCCCTGGGCTTGTTCTCACTAACAGTCTGGGGACTGTTGCCACTGCGTTGTCACAGTTCTGGATGAGGTGGCTGGTCCTGGTCTCTCTTGCTTCCCAAACTGGGCCATTAGTCAGGATCTGGCTGTGGCCTGTTTTGTGTCTCCTGCAGCTCAGAACTCAGGATCATTGTGGCTTCAGTCACCCTGAGGATCCTCTGCCTAGAGCGTCTGGAGGTTACGTGGGAAAAGTTGCACATGTTTCTCTTTGGTTTTGTGAACCTTTGCTTCATTTGGCATGCTTTTTTCATCTTTGCTGGGTTGTTTTTCAGTGTTGGCTGGAATCTTTCATGTTGCCATCTTTCCATTACCAGTGTTTAATAGTTTGATTCAACTCTAGTATCCTCCCAAAAATTCCTAGAGGGATATAAACTTCATTAATTGTACAAGTCAGATGTATATGTCCTGTTCTCGGAATCTGAGCTTGTTTGGACCATTTTGGTGTATTTTTAGCTTGTTCTTTAATTAGAGTCATACTTCAGCCCACTGTTTGTACACAAGTATTTGACAGTTTTAAAGAGCCCATCTCCCAGCAGCAGCATCACACACAGAGGCAGGCAGGTCTGCCTTCAGAGCAAGCTGTGCAGGGGCCTGGAGCCATCAGCCCAAGACCAGGAGGCTTCTCCATCTGTCCTGGGGCCTTTTAGAGCCAGAGCGGACTGGGAAATGCTCATGTGCATCAAGGAGGACGCAATATTTAGATTAAGTGCCTCATCTTTCAATTTGCAAACATTATTCTGAAAATGATGCTTCATCAGCCAGTTAAGAGAGGTCCGTCACACACACAGACACACACAGACACACACAGACGCACACAGACAGAGACAGACACGCACATGCACACACAGACGCACACACATACACACACACCTCTCTGACCTTGTCAGTCCTCATTTTACAGGTGAGGAAATTGAGGTCCAGAGACAATAAAGGCCTGTGTCAACAAAATACAAAGGAAGTTTGTTTTATCCGTCCTTGGTCACCTCTTGAGCCACTGTCCTGAGGGTTCTCAGCCTTTTTTTGTGTTGTGGATCCTTTTGTCGGTCTCATAAAGCCTGTGGCCACAGCTCTCCTCACAATTATTTAAGTGCATAAAATGAAATATATACAGGATCACTAAGGGAACCAATTATGTTGAAATACAGATATCAACATGTTTTTTAAAAGCAACTTTGTGGAACCCACGTTAGGAACCCTGTGTTGTCTCTGCCACCACCCAATTAGTGTGACATCATATTTTTGTCCACCATGATCCTGTCCCAGTCCTGGATCCTGGGAGCAGCGTTGTGCTTGTCTGTTGGGCCCTTAGAGAAATCTAGTAATGACTGTGTCATGCCCTTCTCTGACTTTCTTTTCCATGTTGTTGTTGACGTATTGAATCGCAATGTCAGAGCTCACCATTGAATGAAACCTCTTCTGCACCCCACTCATTCAACAGTAAGGAAACAGAAAGACTTGGACAAGCTCTTGGAACCAGTTCTTGTTGTTGTTCACTCATTTCAGTTGTGTCTGACAATCCATGAGCCCGTTTGGGGGTTTCTTGGCAAAGATACTGGACTGGTTTACCATTTCTTTTCCCATCTCATTTTACAGATGAGGAAACTGAGGCAAACAGGGTGAAGTGACTTGCCCAGGGTCACCTGCTAATAAGTGTCTAAGGTCAGATTTGAACTCATGAAGCCGGGTCTTCCTGATTCCAGGCCTGGTTCTCTGTTCACTGCCCTCCCTAGCTGCCTTCCCATCAGTTAGTGAAGGCTTTGACTAAGGCATGCTCATGTGGAAGAGATTTCATGAAAAAACTTAGTCTTTCTCGCATGCATGGTAGCAGACTTTCATCTCAGTAATATAAAAATGTCATTTTAAAAATATTGTTTGTCCCTCGAATTGAGTTAAAAGTGAAACATAAAGAGCTGAGAGAAAACGATGTTTAGTGTTATGCTGACATCAGTCATCTTTTGAAGGCTTTAGAATAAGGCCTTCCCTCGGGCAGCTGCAGAATGGCCCATCCAGGCTCTGTGTCCACACAGACTTTCTCCAGTTTGGAGCTATCCTGTAGGGGCTGGCAGGGGCTGCCTCTGTGGGCTCAGTGGGCACTGAGCTCCTGCTCTTCCCCCTTCCCTCCCCCCAGTCTTGGTGAAGTTGGAGGAGCCTCTGTTGGGGAGGGAGACTTCAGCCTTGTATAGAATGCCCTGTACAGCAGGGGAATGTTGACTTTTAAAGGGCAGAGACTATTTTAATTTTGACTCTTGTATTTCCTTACATAATGCCTTGCACATTGAATTGAATGAATGAATGAATGAAGCAAGTATTTATGTGCCAGGAACTATGCTAAGGAAGCCTTGGGGGATCCAGAGCCCAAAGCTCCCTCCCGACAGGGTTGGGGGAACCTCCTAGGAGCTTTATAGAATCATCATAGAATTGTAGACTTAGTACACATCTACTCCATTCTCTCCCTTTACAGATAAAGAAACTGCGAGATGAAATGATTTGTTTAGAGTTTCCTGACTAGGACATATCCAGGATGGGATTGGAACCCAAGACCTGGATTCAGGTCCTAAAATAGCCCCCATGTCATGCTACTTCTCAGTACATTCTGATTGGGGGACTGGTGGCCAAGGATCTGAATGTTATTAGGCTTGAGACTGTAGGAAGTAGTAGGCATGGCAGTGTTGATTTGATTATTGTTCCCAGAGCAGGTGGTGGAAATTTTGTGGGATGGAGAAAAAGAGACCGCCGTTGCCCTGGGCTGCTCAGGACTGGCATTCTTGGTTGGGCAGATTAGATTAGGAGTTCTGTTTCTGCTCTAGTACCCACCACTCCGGAGAGCATGCCCCTAAGCTGCTTTCAAAGATGAGTGGATTAAATGATTTTTCTTTCCCCTCTTCCTCCCCAGGGAAGTAGAGGACATAGTAGGTGCTTATTAAATGCTTAATGGGTTTTGAAGCTTACAACTTCTGGATACTTGGATCATAATTTTAGTTAATTTCAGTTTTTTCAGGCACAATTAAATGATAATTTCTCCTTCCATTTTCTCCATCTAGAAAGACCTGGCAAATAACCAAGACTCTCCCCAAATGTGTGCCTACAAGCTGGTAACCATCAAATTCAAGTGGTGGGGCCTGCAGAGTAAAGTAGAAAACTTTATTCAGAAAGTAAGTCACCCATGAAAATGAGTGAGACCATGATTGCCACACACACTGCATTGTAACTTCTCTGGTTTGACTTGGGCTCTGTGCTCCTCTCTCTGGAGTTGGGCCCTTCTGGGAAGGCCTCCACTTGTTCCAGGCATTTGCAGCTGTGGGAGAACATCAGGTTTTTCCCAAGACAACTTTGCTTTGCTTTGACCGTGGTGGTCATTGCGAAAGGACTGGAGATGAAAAGGTCTTGGTGTAGCACAGCCATGTAAATGCTTGGTGATCATTAACATTCTTGTAATTAAATGAGCACCCCTGCCCCATTGGCCTGGTTAACACGCTTTTATCTCTTTATTTTCAAAGCAAGAAAAAAGAATATTCACCAACTTTCACCGCCAGCTCTTCTGTTGGATCGACAAGTGGATCGACCTGACGATGGAGGACATCCGAAGAATGGAAGATGAGACCCAGAAGGAGCTGGAAGCTGTAAGAGCGCCTCCTCCTGGGGGCTCTTGTCTTTGCCTTTCCTCAGTGTCTGTGTGAGCTCTGTGGTACGAGGGGAGGGAGCACTGGCCTTCAGAGCACCTGGGACAGCGGGTCTTAGACTAACATTCCTTGGACTCTTGTTTCTGCCTTTTCACAGAGCAGTCTGCGTGGTGGCCTCCCCAGACCCACAATGTGGGAATGTCACATTTCTGCTGCATTCCATCCTCATTGGGGCCTTTCTGTATCTCCTCTGTTAACCCCAGCATATTTATAATCCTCTCTTCTTGATCTTGCAGACAGTTGAACCCAAATTCTCCCCATATTTCAAGAAAGCTTGATCTCTTCTCCCCAACTTCAGTTATTTCCTCAGTTTTGTTAGCAGTGGGAGCTGATACATCAAATTTAAGGAGAAACCAAACTTTCATTTTGATGAAAGTTACAGTACAGCCTGCATTTCAAAATGGTGTGGGCTCTTTAAGTGTCAACCTCCAGGGAGGATCATCCCTCCTTTGACTGTGCAGACCAGTGACCTTTTCTCCCATTTGACAGACCCGACTAGAGATTTGCAGTAAGCCAAGGTTTGCTTGAGTTGACAAAGGCCCAGTGTGGAAGTGGAGCCAGGAGAAGGTTTCCATATAGTCATCCCAGAGATTTGCCAACTAATAGGAATGTTAAGAAATGCCATCTGATAATAGGGCAACGGAAGTGATTCTATTTCTCTGGCACAATAGAAAAGGAAGCTAAAAATGCTGTTTGAAATTGCCAGGATTTTTGTAATTAAGGAAAATCTGCTTCTAATTAGTTTTACATGAACCTTATGAAGGCCTTGGAAATGTTTTCTTTATAAGGCAATAAAATGTCTTACGCTTACTCTTCACGTAAAGTAAACTACAGGCAGTCCCCAAATTACAAATGGATTGTGTTCCAAGTGGTTTTTTTTTGGAACTTTGGAAATCTTTTTCTCTAGGAACTGCATTAAAGGGCAGTTACATTCCTGGCTTAGCCTATGAATGCCTGCTTCACACAGTTTAATTTAGCAGACATTTATAAAGTACCTGCTGTATGCATTAGGCACTGAGGGTATATGAACAGAGGAAGGAGTCATGATTATGTCTGCAGGAAACTCCCTTCAGCCTTGCACACACCAGCCTGTCTCTGTTTTTAGGAATCCTAAGAGATTCTAAGGAATTTTCTTGAGACGTAAAGAGCCGAGGCACATACCCCAAATCACTGAGAATTTCTTAGGTGGAAACGCATCTCAGTGGCCATCCATACCTTCTCAAAGCCCTGCAGTGAGGGGATACCACTGCCTTCCCACAGTGGCCCATCCCAGTTGGGCTTAGCTCTATATGCTGGGAAATGTTTCTTTATACCAATCCTAAATTGTCTGTTTACAGTTTCTAGTGATTGTTCCTGATTTGGTCTCTTTTTTATGACTCAGCCAAATAATCTCATTCCACAGAAATCTTTACTTCTCCATACTGGCTAGACAATTCCTTCAGCCAATCTTTATCTGTCAGGGGACAACACCCCATACTGATCACGGTAGTCCTTCTTCTTGTGAGGCTTGTGACTCTGGGCAGGTCACTAAACCCATCTGGGCCTCAGCTTCCTCATCTGTAATATGAAGACATGGTCTCTGAGGTTCTTTCTTTAACTTTAAAGACGTCTGTGATGTGGATGGATGTGATCGGATCAGAGTGGAGTACACACAGCGTGACGGACAGCTTTCTAGTTTTGGACATTCTGCCTCCAAATGTAGCCTTAAGATTGCATTAATTTTCTTGCTTCTTGTGTCACTCTTGGCTCATGTTGAGTTTGCAACCCCCTAAAAATCCTTGCATCTTTTTCAGACAAACTGCCAACTGCACCATGTTCATCTTGTGCCTGTGGAATTGATTGTTTACACTCAAGTATCCCTATTAAATGCCCCACTTGATTTGGTCCAGTGTTTTAGCTGTATTATATTGTCTCAGATTCTGTTTTACGGTGTGGCAGTTATTCCCTGCCTTCTGCCCTCAGCTAGTCACTTCACATATGCCCTGCCTTTTTACCAGTTCATTTTCATGTGCAAAAATGTGAGTAGTTGTTAATTAAGAAAGTAGTATGATAGAATTAGCTCACAGTATGGTAAGGGTGACAACCCCATAAGGGTGGCTGTCTTTCTTTTTAAGTATTAAATCATTGAGGTTCCTTAAATTAGAAAATTCAAGCAGTCAGTGAGGCCAATGGGGGCAAGAAGGTCCACACCTCAGGGTCTGGCCTTGGTCACTTCTTTCATTAGGGTCCCAGCTTTTCCCCTTTTTCCACTTCTCAGCCCATGAATGTCTCAAAACCTTCAAGATAGTTTTTTGGTTTGTCTTAGAACATTCTGGCCCTGCTGATAGCGGCGGTGGTGGGCGGGCGGGCTGGATGATCTGTTTATGAGCTAGGGACTGCCTGCGTATTAACAGCCTGTCTAGCTCATAAAAGGAATATTTTGAGATAGACAAGTAATGGTATAGAAGCTCAATTATTAGAAGGTCTTTTAGCTCTTAGACCTATTTAAATGTAAATCTTCATGTTTCCTTTTCCTTCCATAAAATGGAGGAAATCATACGTGAGTGTGGGTAGATTTTGGGGGGGGGGGGTTGTTGTTTAATTGTTTGTTTTGAAAATTCTAATGAATCATTTTTTGTGGTTTCATTGCTAATCATCTTAATGTGAAATCTAATTTGTTATACTACTCAAAGTAATTATAAAGCGCTTTATTCTAGATTTTCACACTCTTAGTTTGTGTACTAACATCATCTGTCTTTAAAGCATCCACAGATGAGGCAGGCAGTACCTAAGGGTGCAGGTTCCCCCGGTCCACCCCCCACTTAATGAGTAGGTTAAAACATGGAAAGTCTTCTTTTTGACACAGAAGAATTTGTTTTATTCAGGTCATATTCTGCTGGTGCCTGATTGATGTATTTCAATCAATTGTAATTCTCCTTTTTAATCCACAAATGTTTCAGGAGTAAAATTTCTTTTAGGACAAGTATTGGCTCCAGAGAGAGACCCAGGGTCAGGAGGTGTCAGGGGTGAGCAGAAGACTCTTGAGCTCCAGGCTTTAAGCTTGGTGGCAGTGCAGTGTTTCAGATGGAACATGATACTAGTGTCCTATCTTTTTCCCCAATTAGTATGTCTGTTGATTAGAAAATAATAAAAAAGACAATATAGTCATCCCTTGACATTCATGAAGTTCGTATTTGTGGTTTTGGTTATTTACAGTTGACTATCAGTAATTAAAGACAAATTTTTGGAGATTTGCAGTGGGCTGTAGAAAATTAGAGACAATATGCATATGTAAAGAAAACACAAAACCTAGTAAGTCAGATGCATAAATAGTGTATGTTATTAGTCTGTTCCGTCATTTACTACCGGAAGTGTACAAACGTAAATTTATTAGGAACAGTTACGTTTTGTTGAAAGTTTAAGTGTGCTGAAGAACTTTGGGCACGCCTCCTCTTAATTCTAGACCATCCAGACTCAGTCTTTCCCCCACCCAAAGTGATCTTTGCATCTTGTGCTTTTAGTAGGAGGAGGAGATCTGTGACAGCGTTGCTGCCACTAGGTGCGGTGGCTGCAGAGATTGCTTAGTGTGCAAGATACTAATCTCTCTTGTACGAGCTGCAGCATTTGTATGGGTGCAGTGTGTAGTGTGTGTTAATTATGATCAGAATTATTAAATCAAGGTTTGAGGTGGCCTGGAGTTTTTCACAGGGGTTGTGTGCCCCTAATCCCCATGAATGTTGAGGGATGACTTATCTTTGCCCCTTTCCTGTCTGTCCTCTTCTTCCTCCTTCATGGATGGTGATTGAGTTACTCTTCCAAAGAGGTCTTGGTCAATTTTCAGTTTCTGCTCTTCGGCCTTCCCTCATTTACTGCTGAGTGTCTTGTTCCCTAGCCCCTATCATCTGTTTCTCTTTTTTGTTTTCATCATTTTCTTCCTGATCTCCTTTTCTCCCTTCTGCTTTTTTCTTAAGCACACCAAGTGTTGCATGACACTAATCGCTCTTGAGTGAATTATGCTAGGGGAGCTGCTTTTGTCAGATCGAGAGCAGCTGGAAATTCCCTGTGCCCATTCCTTCCTCTCTAGCCTCAGCAGCTGTGTAAAGGCCCAAACCGGCCTTTGAAGATTTTTCACATAAATAACACAGAAATAGCATTGGTGGACATTTCCTTGAGTCTGGGGCTATTTTAAAAATAATTTTACATCATCAACCTGTGAGTCTTTCTCTTCAGCACTCAAAGACAGCTAAATATCTGGCATACTGTTTAAGAAAATACTCCTTAAGGACTTCCTTAGATTCAGGCTTACAGGGCAGACCTAGAAACTTTATCCCAAATGTGGATGTGACTGATGCAGCTCTCGCTGTAGACTATTTTTGCCTTCTTGCTTACTAACCCCAATTTCGGAGTCTCTAATTCAGTAGCTCACGGTTTTATTTTACGTTTAGATGCGTAAGAAGGGTACCGTCCGAGGCACAACGGCTGCTGATGTCTAGATGAATCTTCTGTAGGGTCAGAGGCCATATCAAGCTGTGTAAGTGAAGGGCTGGGTAAACAGGACACCATCCCCGCTTCTTGCTCCATCTTCCCCAAATCCCCACATTTCTGGTGAGCAGAGGCTCATCATATTCTGATGGTTTCATTTCTGAAAGTGAAGAAACCCCCACATAGAATAAAAACTATTAATATTAGAACTCTCAGAACTTCAGTTCTTGTCATATAAAGACATGTCTGTGGCACAGAATGAGATCAGTAATCAAGCCATTCCCATGTTTATCAGTTGACCAAGTGTACGTGAGTTTCATGTGGCCTTTGACTTGAGAGCCAACTTTTTGTAACTTAATGAGCAGACTTTGGCTGATGGAGGGAGGGGAATTGACCTGCTGAACATCATAGAACTAATGAGTTAGTAGAGTTGGAATTCAAACCCAGGTCCCATGTGTCTAAAGTAAATAATTTTGACTCTACATCCTGGTGCTTTTGAATGCTTTACAAGGTGATACATATCTGCCATGGGTTAGTTAGTCCTTCAGATGTGACAGAGCAACTCCATCTTACATCCAGTTGTGGACCAGGTAAACTGATCTCCCTCCCTGCCAAATTCTTTGCCTTCCCAAATCCTCAGTTCTTAAATCCCAGGCATCTCAGCTTCTCCTTATTTGTAATTATACCCTAAGTTGAATTTGTGATTTGCAATGTAAATTTTTCTGTAGTCTTTGGAGTGGTGGTTCATCTAAAGGCCAAAGCACATTTATCTAAGGGACAGATGACTTTTTGTGAAAAGGGAGCAGCTGTCACAATGTCCCCAGAAGCATTAGAGCCAAATAGGGCGACTCAGAGATTGCTGTTTAATGGCATTGTTCTAAAGTAAGAAAAGAAGCAAGTGAAGGGGTCCATTCTCTTGGTCTGTGGCCCACATTCACCAGACCTTCTGTCCAGGCCACCCACTCCTTTCACTGTGGAACCAAGATTGGCACAAGGGAGGAGTTTCAGGTGACCTCACAGCATCACCTGAGAGGCCTTGGCTGCAGCCCACAGTTTGTTTGTACAACTTTCTTTCTGTTATTTTATCACTTTGGCTAAATTTTTGCAAAGGTCAGTGACCTTTTCAGTGATTAATTTGCTTAATTTCTCCCACCAGTGGAACAATCTTATGCTATTAATAAGACAAATCTTAAATAGGGTTTTTAAAGCGCAGCAATCTTTTTAGTTAAAATAGACTTTGTTTGCCATATTAAACATTTTTTCTGGAAAATTGATGTGAAGTCTTGCAGTACTTAAGACTTAATTTTGTCTCCCTTCTCCTATCCTTCTCTTTCCATTTTCCTACAGTTACGTAATCAAGGTCAAGTGAGGGGAACCAGTGCTGCCCATGACGAATGAAGAGGGATCTGACCAGTAACTTGCAGTGTTGATGTTTCACAGACGTGTGTGTGTGCTGATCTGTACACATGTACCGCTATCCAAACACGTGTGTATATATGTATATGTGTGTGTGTATCTGTAGCTGTATGTAAGACGCATGTAGAGCTATAGATACTGCCGCACGCACTTGTGTATATATGTACATACAGACATACATCTACTTAGGGGATTAGTACCATTTCTCCAGAGTACTGTACCTACAGCAAAAATGCAAAGGAAAATATTTTCATTATATATACCTGAAGCAGATTTTAATAATTATCAGAGTAATGCCATTAATGAATGAATTGACTACGATGTAATGCTAGCTGGTATGTTTCATGGATGTCAAGTTGTGGACCAATATATACTTTTTTGTTGTTCTTTTAAATGTCTGTTAAAACTTTCTATTTTAGCCTCATGAGTAAACAGACTCCCAAAGCAAAAGTTTATTCTGAATTTTTTGTTTTCCCTCTGATTCTGGAATGTAAACTATGAATGTATTTATAGCTATTTATTTCTGGATGGTCACGATCTTACAGCCAACTTTGAGGATTTCTCTGAGTAAGGAATCTGGCTATAATTTCATTTGTACTTGCCCTTGAAGAAAAAACAAGATCCTTAAAAAATGTACCTGTTTTTATTGGATTTTTGTACATTTAAATTTCAAGTATTTTTCTACATCAGAAACTGGCAAAAAAAAAATGGGGGGAAGACACTGGCTTGTGATTTATAATAAGCACTCTAAACATTTCAGAGAGCCTGTTAGGCACAAAAGAAATGGGTGATAATGGTATTTAGTCTCAATAAAAAATACTGTAGGCTCATTGGAGAGGTTGGAAGTGTAGCGCTTCCCTCAAATGTCTTGTGTCTGAAATGACTGTTTTCTGAAATTGCATTTTGGAAACTATGCAAATGGCCTCGATTTCTCACGACTTACACAATGGAATATAATGATAACTTTTAGCTCTTTTCATGTTGAAAATACATTTTTGAAGAGAGATATTCACTTTCAGATAAGATGAAAGTGTAGAGCGTGGCCAGCCATGGGTCTGTCCGCGCTCTGTCTGAAGACACACTATGAAGATGATGATATAATTCCAACCCTTTTGTGGATGATCCTCAAATCTTCAGGATTTTTTAAAAGAAAATTCTCACCTGGAGCCTCTCTTAGATATCTATTAAAATGCTTGTTAGATAGAAACAAAGAAGTTATTTTAGGAACAATACATAAATAAGATTTTTTTTTATCAGGTTTCTTTGTCAGATTTCAACTTTTTTCTCCTCTCGGTCCTAGAAGCTTGTGTAGGACAAGGTTTAAGCCTTGATGTTGAAAATCATGCTCTTTCCCACTTAAAATGTGCCCTCTTGCCGTGGGTGAATCCTACTGGTCATTTAATTTGTTGAAGGCTCAGCTTACTCCCTTGCATCTATCCACAGTGATTTTTGTCCCCTATGGAAATGATTGCCATGACATGGACAAGGGGCGCATCGCCTCACATTATCCTGTTAGCCCCACCCAAGCTTCACCTTCACCCATCTTCTGTGTACTCAGGATGAACTCCGATGTTGACTTTCCGTGCATCGTTGGAAAATAGGCTTGTCAACACGAAGTTGTTTTGTCTGAGAAGTGTGTGTTACAGAGAGGATTGTTGCTCATTTGTCAAGGTGAAGGGTCTGGCTCTTTCCATTTCATGGACTCGACCCTCAGTGGCATCTGCAGCATTGTGGGGCGTGTGCACTCATGTGGACAGGAGCACCCGACGCACGGATTTTAATGGTTTCTTGATTCACTGTGGAAATTGGAGGGATCATGTAGTGACTGTAAAAGAACTCGTTTACTCGACAGTTTCTTGTGTAAATTACAGTAAGGCAAAGTAATTGAAATTGGAACGGAAAATAAATTTGATCACAAAATGCCGCTGACGTCTCCATTCAGGTTGTTGTTTTCATGTTGTGCTGTTAGGTTTGTTGCTCTTTTTGACTGTTGGTTTAGGAGCGTGGTGTGTGCTTGGAATGTGCCCGTGCTCTTCTCTGTGATCGTCAGCATGTGATTGTCCCACGTGACTGAGCTTATCAAAGAAGCGCTGCTTCCTCATGTCCACAAAGTATAAATACTCATGGTTTAAATTTTTTTTTCCTTTCTTTTTTTAATCACCTTGCGATAATGGGGATAATTCCTGAGAACCCTTTCACTTTTCCTTTCCTGACAGTTATTGGCAGAAATATGGGGTGTCTTGTGCCTCCCATTCAGTAGTGATATCATGGGGAAATATAATCTGTGTGTTGTTTGGGCACCATACCTTGAAAGGTCAGACCTAGGTGCATCTTTGAAGAAGTCCTATGGAATCTCTTGTTCATGCACCACCCCAAGGAAATCCTGGGAACATCAGTATTTGCCTCAAAAGTTCTGGCTCAGGCCTTTATAGAGGAATACCTTTGAAATGCCCCTTTCTGTTTTCCCTTATTCTCTTTGTAGGAAGGACCTTTGGTTTCTCTTAAAGCACTCAGACTAATAAAACATCAACTAAAGGAGGGGTCCTGTTGAACCCAGTAGAGGATGCAGGACAGACCAGCAGGCAGCTTAGTACCCTTTAACTACCAAAGCCGAGGAAACCCTATCCGGGTTCTGCCTCTATCCTTTCTTTTCAGCAGTGGCGAATGAGATCTGCCTGCAGGCCTCACTGCATCAAAGACACCATGACCTGCACATTCAAATATGAGATGAGGCTCTGAGACTTGAGACCTGGTGGTTGGTCTACACTGGGCTCTGCCACAGCCCTGGTGTTTGAAGTGATGTTGCACACTGTGCGTTGTCATCTCAGCACCTGGGTGTTCCTGATCACTCCCATCCTCTGTGCTTGCAGCAGTCTGGCTTTCTCCAGAAGAGCTTCAGCCCGGTGGTGACCTTGTCTCACGCTCTCAGATACGTTGGGCCATGTCAGACTTTACCTCTCCTTCCACCATTGCAACCACCTGGAGTCTCTCGTAGACAGCTGTTAAAATGTTTTGTACATAAGTGGGATTTTATCAGGTTTCCTGGCTCTTAGTAGCTTCATCCTTCGGTCCTTAGGACATTCTTTATCAAGAAGGATGAGAGTTGGCTCCATCCCAGCCCGTGCCCTCATGTTTACACTTCAGCATGCCTGTTGATGTCCCATTGAACACTCTGATCTTAGAGTTCATCAACGTTCTCAGCCCCAGTGTTCAGGATCCTTATTCTACCTCAGCCACCCGCAAGTGATCATATAGCCCATATTACCAACTCTCATCTCAGAACTCTGAAACTCTATGGTCTTAATCATGTCAGTTCAGTGGACGTAGCACCAACGCGAGAGACAAGTTCAAATCCTCATCCCCTTAGCAGCTGTATGTCTCTGCAAGACCACCTCTCAGCTTCTTTGTGTTGTTTGGGCACCATATCCTGAAAGGTCAGACCTAGGTGCATCTTTGGAAAGGTCTCATGGAATCTCTTCATGCACCAATCCATATAGTTCATAACTTTAAATAAAAGATCGTTTATGATGATCCTGTGATCCCCTTGTGCCTTATTCCTGAACCTCATCATAACCTCCAGTGCCTTAAGTCCTATTCTGTTCTAGTCTGTCATTCCTATCCTGTCCTTACTGTTCCCTAGAGTTGGTTAGTCAATTATGCATTGCCCACTATTAAATCCTTTTAACTCCTATCCTTCCGGTCTTCTCCCCCACATCATCCCTACTCCATTCACTTCCTTTGATTATTCCATCCTGCTGCAGGAGGTCTTGCAACCTTTTATAACTGCCTAGGCACACTAGGTAGTTACAAATTTTGATGAATTGATGTTCTCTAGTTTCAGTTGGGCCCTCACTCCAGTGTGGCCAGGCTCCCCTCTTAAGTCCTTTACATTGTTCCCAACTCCTTTCCTCTTAGCAGATGATCCAACTGAGAAAGGCTTTCTGTCATGAGCTCTTATGTCTCCCACTCCACAGTTCAAAACCCTTGTGCCCCTTGTGAAGCCTAACTCTTCTGTTTGTGCCTTTGATCCCATCAGAAACTTCCCTGTTAGCTATCAGATCTTCCTTTCTTCTGGTTCCTTCTGTGCTATTTATGAAAATGCTCAATTCTTTCTCAGCCTCAAAAAATCTTCACTCAACCCTTCTGTGCCCTCAGCTGTCAGTCTTTATCTCTTTCTTTCACTGTTGAAATACAAGAAAGCTGTGTGGTCCAACAGCCTGTGCTTCCTCACCACCTGCTGCTCACTTCACATTCCTTCCAGTTGAGCCCCTGACCTTCCATGTTACCAAAACTGGGCTTTTTCTGAGTCCTTGCCCTTGACTTGTATATAAATTTTGCTGTTGCTATTGACATCCCTCTTTCTGCATTTTCCCTTCTTGACTTGTGTGGTGTAGCTCTTTGCTTGATTCCATTTGACTACTCTTACTGATTTGTTATCTCTCATTCCCAAGAGCAGATATGCCTCCAG
Source organism: Notamacropus eugenii (assembly GCF_028372415.1). Classification (NCBI taxonomy): domain Eukaryota; kingdom Metazoa; phylum Chordata; class Mammalia; order Diprotodontia; family Macropodidae; genus Notamacropus; species Notamacropus eugenii. The sequence continues at coordinate 17,921,358 of NC_092875.1, forward strand.
ACTATCTTGAGTCCTCTTCTCTATGTGTGCACTCCTAAATGAGCTCCCATGATTCAGTTTGTCACACTGTAGAGGATTCTCACATAATCATATCCAGTTTTAATTCAGTAACACCTCACTCTCACATTACCAGCTGCCTGCTGAACCTCACGCCTGAATGTTCCTTGAGTGTCTCAATCTTAAAAATGTCGAAGGAAAGCAAAATCCTTTCCCCTCAGTCCATATGAATGCTAGTCACCCAGGGTCGTAGCCTTGAAGTCATTCCTAAGGGTTCTCACTCCTCAACCCTCAGTCAGTTACCGAGTCTTGCCGTTTCTCCTTCTGATGTCTCTTCCATCTGTCCCTTTCTCATGTTCCTAGTTCAGGCCCTCGCCAGCGCTCATGTGCATTGTCAGTGCTTCCGAATTGGTCTCTCTTTTCAGCCTTGTTAACCTCTTCATCCTCTAAACAGCAGCCCAACCCGGACCATGTTATTCCTTGTCTGAAAAGCCTTCACTAGTTCAGTGTTGCCTGTAGGATAAAACAATTTTTCAGCATGGCGTTTAAGACCCTCCAGCCATCTGACTTCAAAAAAGCACTACATTTGGGGTCAGAGAATTGGAGTTCAAACCCCAGTTCTGTCAGGTACCTACTAGCTGTGTGACCTTAAGCATGCTTCCATTGTGGGTCTCCTCACCTTTAAACATTCCTAAGGGCCTTCCTCACTTTACTGCCCCATCATACTGTTCTAGACTAAAGTAGGCTGGGAGGCTTCTTTCCACCTCCTATTTCTGCATTTGCCATCGAGTGCTCTTACAACTCTTATTCATCAAGTCTTTTCTCATCCCTACTGTGTTCTTCCCTCCCTCCCTGTTAATCTGGCTTTAATGCATGAATATGTGTATATTTATGTGACTGCATTATAAACCCCCTCCCCATAACTCCACACTATACAGTAAGCTCTTTGAAGATAGGGACTGAGCCTTTGAGTCCTAGAACTGCCTCTTAGATTTAGGGCTGGAAAGGAATCTTCGAGGTCATCTGTCCACCACCTTCCTGTGATGGAGATGGTTCATCTTTAAAATAATGATGATTCTCTCCTGCCCCTCTGGAGTGATTGTGTCCCGTTCTTTAGGGCAGAATCATGAATGTGCCTCACAGAACAGAACAGAACTGCTGTTCAGAAAGAGCTTTTCTATCTATCATGAGCTACACAACCACCTGAGGAGGCAGGGGGATGGTATATGCAAGTAACAACTCAACGGCATGTGTTCATACACAGGCACTGTTCTGGTCATTTTAGCATTTTTCTCAAAAGATTTGAGTTTGCCCAAAGCCCTTAATAGGTTTATAGATTTGTAGACTTGTCCATTAAAAAAAGAATTCAGTGTGTCAAGAGTTCTGATTCCAGGAGTCCAGGATTCCCCATAGGTGTGGAGCCTAGTCCTCTTCACTCAATCTGAAAAGGATGTACAAGGCAGTGAGGATTTTTTGTTAGGAACTGCTGGATGCGGTGAGGGTGGGGCACAAAGACAAGACTGAGGGCAGTTGCTGCCTTCAAGGAGCTGCTGCATGATGAGGGAGACATGATCGTTTGGAAAGGGGGAGAGTATTAATAACTTGGAAGCAGGAAAAGCTGCCCATAGATGGCACATGAGTTCAACTGGAAAGAAACTAGGAGTTCTAAGACACATGAGAGAGTAAGATGTGAATTCTGGTTCTGCCCACTTTGGCTTTTGGCCTCTGGCTGGTGCAGCCACTTCACTGGTCTTGACTTCAGTTTCCTCATCTATAAAATGAAAGAATGGGAGGAGATGGCCCCGAAGCTGTTCTCGAGTGCTAATGTTCTGTGGTTCTGACTCACCTGACAATATGCTTCTCCATACCTGAGCTCTTACGAAGCCCGTTTCCCCCAACTTGTTCAGATTTGAACTCCCTTCATCCCCATCATCTACTTTTGTTCATTTAGGGCTCTTCAGTTGTAGACACCTTGTTCGTGAAAGGCTGAAGGCTTTCTATCCATTTTAGCTTTGGCTTTGCCTTGCCTTTGTGATTGCCCGGACAAGGGCAGTCAGGATTGTTCTCTGGGTCTGGGGCATTGTTTTCTCAAAGAGTGCTATGGGTGCCAGCGATCAAATCTAAGAGAATGTCTCCAGATTATTTTACTAGGACTGCTTGAGTTCAAGACCTGGTTTTCAGTCCTGGATCTGCTTTTGTTATTTCCCTGTGTCCTTGGATGAATCACATCTTTTGACACCAGTCTGTTTTCTGTAAGTACCGGAGAAGGAATGATGGGATCAACAATATTGGTCAGATGGACTGAGTGCCTCAAGGTCTGCTGTGCTCACAAGTAGATGGGATCACAAGGATGTTCGGTGGTGCAGGGAAGTGTGCGGTGCCTTTGGCAGCAGAAGGACGAGTTCAGATCCAGCCCCAGCTGCTTGGTAGCTGCCATGAAGCTTTGCTGTCAGTTTCCTCATCTATATACTGGGTGTAATAATAAAGAACCTCCCTCGAAGGATAGTTGTAAGGATCAAATAAGATAGCATATGTTTATAAAGTATTAGCTATTATGGTTATGAAGAAAGAAGTTTGCAGTCTGGACAGCTGCAACTAGGGGAGAGCATCCAGAGCCGTGCCCCAGCGTGTTGAAATGTAGGGAATTGTGACAGTGTAAGGTAGGCTCTCATCCATCATCATCCTAGTGGCCTCCTGGTGTCCAAGGGTCTCCACCTATGAGGCCAGCACCTCAAGACTTTGTCTTTTCACCATCAGCACTGTACTAGGGTCTCTTCCCCCACAGGGACATGTTTCCCAAAGTTCAAACTCCTTCCGTACCTCCCATACGAATTTATTTTAAATAGTTGATGTGAAGGCAACTTTTATGGTGCCCACTCCAGCTACCAGACTTGCTACTTATGACTATGCTGTATGCTATTTTTACAGAACTAGAGTTTAGACAAACCTAAAATAGGATTACTTTGGAATTAGGAGATTTGAGGATTTTACCTAGATTATAAAACTTCCTCTTAACAGGAATGTCAGAGCCGGCAGGGACCTTGAAACAGAGCATGTCAGGTATGGGTTGGACTGGCCACTGTAGTCCTTCCCAAGTCTGAAATCCTGTAATTCTGTGATGAATTCATGTTCTTTGCACTGTACTCCACTGCCTCCTGTGTTGCAGCAAGAAATTTAGACACCAGCCAATCCAGTCTCCACATTGAACCGTTTTGGAGCTGGGCTCATCCCACAATGAACAAGTACAGGGCTAAGGCTTGAATCTGGGCCATCTGACCCCAGAAGGGCCTTGTCTGTAGCCCTAGGCTTCTTCCGTCTCTTTGCATATCCTTTTACCCTAAAAGTGCAGTATTGGGGGCTCCTGAGTGAAGAAAGGAGAGCATGGAGATGGAGTGACTTGCTCAGGGACATCCAGTCAGAGGCAGCCCCGCAGCCTTTCTGTCTTTGAGGCTTGCTTTCTGTTCACTGCTGTTCGAAAGTAAATCTAAATTTAAAGTTATTTGACATAGCAACATTATGTGTGAAAACAGGAAGCTGGAAGTAAAATTATGTACCCAGTAGTTGTGGAATGTCTGAACCAGCCTTCATAGATACATTTAATGGTGTGGCTACTGCTCTTGAGGGAAGGAATGACGAATCTGAAAAACCAGTCAACATCGGAAGACTTGTATGAAGCAATGCAGAGTGAAGAAATCAGAGCCAAAAGAGCAATAAACGATGGCTGCCATTATAGAAAGAGGCAAAAAAACTCTGGTCACATTCAACAGTCTGGCTGTCGAGTCTGTAGAAGACCAGCACACACACAGACCCACCCACCCCTTCTCCCTTCCTTGTGTCTGTTCTGTATGTACTCATAGATACCTGTTGTTTCTCTGGGTAGAATGCGAGGTCTTTGAAGGCAAGTATTCATTCATTTTTGTCTTTGTATCTATCCCCATTGTTAACACGGTGTGTAGCTTAGTCATTTAGCCCTGTTTGCCTCAGTTTCCTCATCTGTAAAATGAACTGGAGAAGGAAATGGCGAACCATTCCATTATCCTTACCAGGAAAACCCCAAGTGGGTTCACAAAGAGTTGGATACAGTTGAAAACAACCGAACAGTAAATATAGCACAATAGAAGTTTCATCTATGACTCTGAGTTAATAAAGGACCTGATCCTCCATTTGGCTGGTTTAGTCAATAATCCCACAGTTTGGGGGCAGATCTACTTACGTCAAAATGCATCAGGCCTCTTTTGAAAGTTTATTTGACACCACCTTGAAATAATTGGTATCTATTCTGTATGTCTAAAATTATTTAGTGAATTAAAAAAAATTCCCTCCTCTGAGACCAAAGTTACACAACTTATTCCTAGGGAGACTGCTGACATCATATAACTCCCCTGGCACCCCCTTGAACTGCTCCCGAGGTGTTGCCCTTTTTCTGAACGTTTTTCTCATCTCTAAATTGTGGCATTTCCCAACTCCAAAGGTTATTTAAATAAAGGGCAGATGAGGGATGATAGGATAAAACATGGCACATGGTAGGTGTTTTATAAATGCTTGTTGTTTGCTAATGGACTATATAAACAAGAAAAATGAACACATTCTTTGGTTACCTGTTAGGTGCTAAGCACTAAGAACCGAAAGACAGTTCATGCCTATTTCCCTCGTCTCCTCCTCTCCCTCCCCTTTCTTTCTGCTTTCCTCTTTCTTCCCTTTCTCCTCTCTTCACTCCCCTCTTTCACCTTGTCCTCCCCCTTTCCTTGCTTACTCTGTATCTATGTATTGCTGATACAAATATGTGCATGTATATGTATGTGTATGTGTACGTGTGTGTATATATATATGTGTATATATATGCATATACCAAACTGCCTCTTCATTTTATATGATGCACCCCAAGATCACTTGGGTCTTCTCCAATCCTTATGTTTTATGGATGGGGAAGATGCAAAGTAGGGAGGTAACATTCCCAAGGTCACTCGGCTACTTAGTGGCAGAGCTTGGCCTTGACCCTGGCCTCTCAGTTCTACATCAAGCGGTCTTCCCTAATGCCAAGCCCCTTCTTATTTGGGATATTTATTTTAGAGTGTGATAGTTGTCCCCAAAATACCATCTGTTGCTTTGAATTCAAAAGTTCTTTGCTCACACGAAAGATTCTTGATTTCCTCTACATTGTCTACTGGAATCTGTAGGGCAAGAATGGGTTCACCTTTACCTGAGATGATGCTTCCAGGGCCCAGGAAGGGCCCAGGCTCCTGCTGGTGAGATGGGCCCTGAGTTTCGAGTCAGAGAAAATTCACCTGGGTACCACAGCTGTTTATTTGTGCAGTGTTTGAGAGGCAGTGGGAAGAACATCAGGATGTCCCTATGGCTCATTGGTCCCTAATATATTCCGCCACTGCCTGTTAATCTGTTGATAGCGAGATCGCCCAGCCTGCCGACTGGGAGGGAGCTTCACCAAGTGGAACCAGAGAGAGACTTACTTACAGTGTTTATTAATGTAGGTGCGGAACAAAAGGTTTGCCTCTGGGCATCATTGTGTGTCAAGCTGGCTGGCAAGGTTGAGGAATACTGATTACCCATTCTCTTAGCAGTCAGTCTGGCTGGCCTCCGGAAGCCCCAACATTGGCGTGTGCTTGGCATTTTTGGTCTGAAGAGAGCTTGAAAGGATGGACCTGAGGGGTCATCTAAACCAGCCCCTTGATTGACAGAGGCAACAAGGTGTAGTGAGAACTTGGGTTCAAATTTGGGCTCTGCGGTCTACAAGCAGGGCAAATCACTACTGCCCTCCTCCTCAGTTGAAGTGACTTACCAGAAGTTGTAAGCAGCAGGTGCAGAATTTGAACCCAGAACCTCTGACTCTGAATGTAGCACTTTTTCATGAGGGAAAAACCAAAACACTCTAGAGCTACAGGGCCTGGGTTCAACTCTCACGTCTCATGTTTAGTACTTATGACCTCTCTCATTGGTCCTTATTTATCTCTTCTGCAAAATGAGGAGGCTGGACAAGACGCCTCTGAGGTCCCTCCAGGTCTAGATTGAAGATCTGAAAATCTGATGCTGAAATTCTGAGTTGCAAGAACTGGTTTCTGTCACTTGCCACCTGTATGACCTGGACAAATTCCTTCACCTCTGGGACTCAGTGTCCGCATCTGTAAAACCAGGGGATTGGATCTAGACTTCTAAGGTCCCTTTTCCTATAAATTTTGTGGAATTCCTTATAAATTTCTGTGGAAGCAGGTTGGAGTAGTGGGAAATAGCTTGAGGGTCTAGAGGCCAGGGTCCTAGTCCATGGACTCATTGATCCGAAACTAGAAAGTGCTCTAGAGGTTTGACCCCTGCAGCCCCCCCGTTTTACAGATGATGAAACAAGCCTAAAGAGGTTAATCCAAAGGTACCTGGGGGGCAAGTGGGAGAATTCCAATCACTGTGGAATTTGACTTCCAATCCATGCTCTCTCCCCTCCGGATGCCCCCTCCATCTCGCATTATGACCTTTGGGAAGTCACATTTCCTGTCTGAGAAAGGCTCCAGTCTCTGCCTGTGGACATCGACGTTTTGGACTTGGCCAAAGAACACGGTAATGAAGGTGTCCATGCTGAAAAACAGGCGACCTTGAAGTCATAAGAAACCCAGAGTACTTTATACTTTGGTGAATGCACAGCAGTGACGTCTATCTTTGAGGAGGACATTTTGGGTTATCTGTGTAGAGCCCTGTAAGCTAATGGTTCTGCCAGATGATTGGGGTGGGGTGGATAGGCAGCTGTCAGAACCTAGGAGTGGGGGAAGGGAGGAGAGAATGGTTTGCCAAGGTCCCATCTAGGATTTTCAGCTCATGTGCTTGAAGTCCATGATCTTGCTCCTACAAGTAACCTCTCCATTTGAACCTCCAGGCCTGGCTCTTAGTGAGACATCACCAGATAAGGATACGTCCCTACTGGTTTATTCATTTTCCTACTTGTTGGCCCTTTCCCAGAGGCCCCCACACATGGTGGAAGCTTAGTCAAGGAACTTTAGGGGAAGGGCTAGGCTCTGCACTACTCACACAAGATGTAAATCTTCCCACTCCCAATGTTTGCCTGATCTTTCTGAATCTAAAAAGGATATCTGTCCAGGAGAAACAGTTCAACAATGACTCATTTTCAAATAGCTTTGTTCTTCTAGCTGCATGTGTTCCCAGGGAATGTGGGTGCAGGGAGTTGGGACAGTATTCCACTAGATCTAGGACTCCATCGATGTGGATTTCCACAGTCTGAAGGCTGAGCCCTTTCCCTTGCCCACCCTTGACAATGATCTCCCAGAGGCCTGTCAAAGGAAGGCCTACCCCACGTGTCAGACGCTTTCCTTGATTCTCATGCTGGCCAGTCATCCTTCTCAGCCCTGGGCCTGCCTGTCCTTTCATTTGTACATTTCCCTGCTGCCGTCTTTGCACACATTCCACTTCCAAGTCCTCATTTTCCTGTTGCTGCCTGCCTTCTGTTGATTTCTCCATTGCCCTCTAGTGTCCTTCGTTTTGTCCTCCTCCAAGGCAGATGAAGTGGCTTCCCCAGTCTCATAGCTAATAAATGTTTGAGGCCAGATCTGGACTCAGGTCTTCCTGACTCCAGGCCCAGCAAACCTGCCTGAGCCTCAGTTTCCTCATCCATAAAATGGCAAGGCTGGGCTCCAAGGCATTGTGATGATAGTGGACCCAAATCCCACCCAAGATATGTACTAGAAATGTGGCCCTAGGCAAATCATCAGAGTTCTCTGGGCCTTTGATATCAGGTCTTTGCCTGATAAATGAGGGGATGGACTCGATGGGCCTTCAAGATCCCCTCCAGTTGGATGATCTGATGGTCCTGTGACTGGGTGGTCTTAAGCTCTCTCAGTTCTGCTGGGATCCTATGGCCCCTTATGGAAGCACCTCTCACCTCTCAGTCACTAGGCAACCTGTGTTTGTGTGTGGGGTGGAGGGGGGGGGGGCGGTGGGGAGGTGTAAGGCCACTGCCTTCCTTTGAGAAAGAGAGCCACCACAAATTTGGGCCTAGCTTCAGTTGTGAAAGCAGCACTGGGCTACAGCCCAGTGTGTCTGAAAACAGCTTTGCCTTGAGCTTGGCTTCCTTCCCTGATCCAGGGCAAGGAACGTGTTGGTGAGCAAAGGACTGAAGTAGGAGGGGGAAGGGGAGCCCCTCCAGGAGTGAATTAAATAATTAGAGAACAATGATAGCTAACCAACGTAGGGCCTACTATGTGCCAGGCACTGTGCTGAGCTCTACAAACATCTTTGATTCTCACAACAACCCCGGGAGGAAGGTGATATTATTAACCCCACATAGTTGAGGAAACTGAGGCAAACAGGTGAAGTGACTTGCCTAGAGTCAGACAGCTAGTAAGTGACTGGGACTGGATTTGAACTTGGGTCGTCCTGCTTCCAAGCTCAGTGTTCTGTGCGCTGTGGTGCTCTCCCCATATGGACAGTGTCCAGTGTCCAGAATGTAGTGGTCACTGCATCTTCTCAGAGCCTTGTTTCCTTGAGGGGGCAATGCTTCCTTCTGTCCCTCCCCAGATTACCTCGTGTTCGTCTTGTTTATAGTTTGCTTGTATGTATCTGTGTACATCTCCCCTCCCCCCAGAATATAAGCTTGAGAATAGGGATCGTCTCACTTTTGTCTTTGTGTCCTGAGTCTTAGCGCAGTTCCTGGCTCGCAGCAGGTGGTTAATCTATGTTGGTTCTTTCCGAGGATGTGCCAGATCCTCTTGAGAGGCACTGTGTGTGGTACAGTGAAGGGCCTTGAGCTAGGAACCTGGAAGCACTATGGCCCCTCCAGCCCTGACATCTCCTGTTCTCAGACCCCTCCCAGCTCTGCTATCCCCTGTTCTGAGGCCTCTCCCAGCCCTGACATTTTGTGTGCTGAAGCTCTTGCAGCTAATGTCCTTCCTAGCTTTGACATTGTACTCTATAAAGTTTTTCCAGCTTTGGCATTCTGTGATTCCAAATCAGGCTTGCTCTAACTCTGACATTCCTTGGTTCTGTGATCCCAGTGGGGGTTCACTCCATCCCCATTCTATTCTGTAGAAAAGAAATCTTTCTGCTTCATGTCTAAGCTTCCCTCCTCTTCCCTCTTAAGTGAGCTTAATGGATGAACAGGGCCGCCTTCATCCCACCACATGCAGGTCAGTTCCTGATCCACCCTCTTCACCATCACCGGTAAGACTTACACAGTTGACGCACTGGTTCCTATTACAGTAATTGGCATCCACATGATTCTTTGTGGGGAGATTTTTTTGCCTGCTGAGACTGCATAACCATCTGCCATAAATTGAGCCTGGTATGGCTCATTTTGGCGAATGCAAAATTGGATCCCATTCTTTACTCTGCGGCCTGTTTCAGCTTCCAGATGGCTAATCCCCATGAAGTGATAGAGTGCAGCAGAGTTCTGTTTAACCGAGGGTGTAGACGTAATATTGATTCACTGTCAGGGAGAGCTGAGAACAGCATCCCGGAAGCACAACGATGTATATAACTTGGCAACACAAAGACATCTCGTTAGTCCATGGGAGTGGTCATGTCCAATGGTCTCCTGGATGGGACCCACAACATATGCTGTGCCTGACCATGCTTTCATCTGCAGGAGGAAGGGGTTGGGGGGTAGACAGGGGCTGGTGCTCTCTTGGGCTGTTCCTTGTCACTGAAAGCTCCCTGAGTGGCAGAGCGCCATCCATTTTTACTCAAGTGCCAGTGATGAGTTTCCCTAATATTCATCCCAAGATGTGCTTGTATCATGCTGAAACCTATGTCAAACTGGCCATGGGACTGTGTGGGGCACAGCTAGTGGGTACCAGAACACATGGTGCAGCAACGTCAACAGCGAGGGACTTCTTGAAGCAGACAATGCATTAACTATTTCCCTGTTGTTTTAGATTTTCTCACCAAGAAGGTTGGGGGGCTCCTGGGCTTTACAGGTATGAGTGGATAGGTGAAGAGTTAAGGACACAGAAGCTTGGAGATGAGATTTGTTCTAGGTAATCCTCAGGGCAAGCTTTGGGTATGAAGCCGACCTGGCTTGGACCAGTGTATGTGTATGTGTGTGTGTGCATGTGTATGTATATGTAGTATGTGTGCACACATGCACATGTGCCCCCCCCCCGAGTTCTGACAGAATGATTACCACAGAATCTCAGCTGGGAGGAGCCTCAGAAAACATCTAGTCCAACTTGGACCCGAGTAAGGACTCACACTGTGATGTCCCCAACAAGTGCTTAAAGATACCCAACAAAGTAACTGGAGGTAGCTGAATGGAAGAGCGTGTGTTGGGGAGTGGGGCGCAAGAAGACAGGAAAGATAGAAGGAGGCGGGTGGTGAAGGGGTTTGGAGCCAAACAACCTTTTGTATTTGCTCCTGGAAGCCACAGAGAGCCACTGGAACTTATTGAACGGGGGTGACAAGAGCCTTAGGAAAATCACTTTGGTGTCTGGAATAGAGGATGGACGAATGGGGAGAGACTGGGAGCAGGCAGACATCCCCCTCCCTCCCCAGCAGCTATTTCCAAGTGTGAGGGGTTGAGGTAAGGAGGCCTTGCAAGGGGGGAGGGGGAATGAGGTGCGGCAAACGTCAGAGGAGAGAAGGCAGCATGTTGAGGAGAGGTTACAGAGGTGAAATTGACAGGCCATGGCACCATATTGGATATGGCAGGTGAGAGATAGGGAGGAATCCACAATGACTCCAAGGTTGGGACCCTGGGTGAGTGGAAGGAGAGTGTTGCCTTCTACAGTAATAGGGAAGGTGGCAGGGAGGGGTTTGTGAGAAGGTTAGTGAGTTCAGTTTTGGATGTATTGAGTTTAAAGTGTCTACTGGACTGTTGGAGATGTGAGATTAAAGTCAACAAAGAGATTGGTTCATGAGAGGCAGATTTGAGAATCTTTAGTGTAGAGGTGGTGATTATGCGAACTGATGAGATCACCTCATGAAACAGTATAAAGGGAGAAAAGAAGAGGCCCCAGACCAGAAGCCAGAGCAACATCTATGGATGAAAGGTGTGATCTGGAAAGGGATCTAGCAAAGAAGATGAAGAAAGAGTGGTCCAATATTTAGAGGAAAACCAGGAGAGACGTCCTCAAAACCTAGAGATAAGAGAGTACCAAGGAGGAGAAAATGGTCAACTGTGTCAAAGACTGCAGAGAGGTCAAGGAGAAGGAGGGTGGAGAAAAGGTCTTTGGATATGTCAACTAAGAGATCACCAGTCCCTTTGGAGAGAGCAGTGTTGGTGGGATGATGAGATCAGAAGCGGCACTGTCAGGGGTTAAGAAGAGAGTGAAAGGAGAGAAAGCAGAGGTCCCTGGCATAGATGCCTTTTTGAGAAATTTAGCTACCAAGAGCAGAGAAATAGAGTAGAATTAGCAGGATGGAAGGCTCCAGTGAGGGTTTTTCCCAGGTTTAAGGGGGAGCAGTACTGAATGACGAGTATCAGTAATTCAGAGAAACATGGGAAAATTTATACAAACTAATGCAGAGCAAAATAATCACATGATATCATAGTGACTACAATGAAGTAAATGAGGAGGGGCCATTCTGAGTAACTGGGGGAAAAACAATGCTGAAAATCCTGGAAAACACAGTGAACCATGCCTTTCCCCTTGCTAGAGAAAGATGGATGCCATTGGACCATATAGATTTTACATGGTCACATTCAGTAACTGTACTGAATGTTTTGCTTAGTTCTTTCCCTATGCCATAAGGGGAGGTTACATAAAATAAGAGAGAGACAGCCAACCTTGAAGCCATGACCTGGCCTCAAATCTTGGCTATGACACACACCAACTGTGTAGTCCTGGCCAAGACACCAAACCTCCTGCTACTCTGGGCAACTCTCTCCTATTATAAATTGCAGAGAAGGTGCCCACCTGCATTGGTAGAGGGAGATTCCTCCCCTGGAAACCCGCTAGACTAATAAAACCTCAGGGCCAAGGTTTACCTCTATCCTTGTTCCAAGGGAAGTATTGAACCTGGGAACAGGCTGAAGTCACATCACACTCAAACCTAATGAATGAATTTGTCAATAATTGGAACGATTATGACTCTATCCATCCACAGTGGGTAAAATAAATAAACATTACTATGTACCAGGCATTGTGATAAGCACTGGGATACATGGAGGAATGTAAAGAGGACTGGATTTGGAGTCAAAAGACCTGGGTTCAGATCCTGACTTCTATTTACTACCTGGGTGACATTTTGGCTAATGGTAATAGCATCTAGATACCACTTTAAGGCTTGCAAAATCTTTACAAATATTACCTCATTTGATCTTCACAACAACCCTGGGAGGTAATCCCATTCTACAAGTGAGGAAACTGAGGCTGAGAGAGATTGAGTGACTTGCCTATGGTTATTTAACTAGTAGTTGTCTGTGGAAGGATTTGAATTTGGATCTCCTTGACACAAATCTATCATTCTATGGCTGCTCAGAACCTCATTCTCTTAATGTGTGAAATGAAGATCTCTGAAGTGGCCTCTAGCTTTAAATCTATGATCTTTTGACCTTACTTGAGACCAGTTTAGAAGCTGGTAGTGGAGAGGAAGGAATGGAGACCCTAAGAGATGAACCAAAAAGAATTGGCTACACAGGGTAGGTGAAAAGATAAATAATAGAAAGGACTGATCTGAGGCAGAGAAGGGAGAGACTAAGGAGTGCCCTGCAGGCATCTTAGAGCAGAAGACTCAGACCAAAGCTACCAGTTTGCCCCCTTTCCTGAAGGACTCATCCTCAAGACCAAGAAAAGTTCTCATCTTTCTGAACCTCTCCTCCTAATATCCATCCATTAATAGACAATGTAATATATTCTGCTCACTTCTTTACCTAAACATTTATGGTAACCTGAATTTTACCTCAACCACAAAGAGTTCAGGGGTTAGCTGGAGATAAATAGGAATTTAAGGCAGAGTCGAAGCTTTGCATAAACATTAGGAAGTTTCCCAATGGGGGGCTCTGAGCTGTTGTGGTCATACTCCTAATTTAAATATAAACTCCCTAATATTTATTATAAACTTCAAGCAGTAAAGTAGAGAAACACATGTGCCTTAGTAACCATTATGGGGCACCTAGGCTTAATCTCTCTGAAGAACCTTGGAACTGATTGTGAGACACGAGAGACATTGGCACAGGACTGCCCACATCAAAGAAGGTATTCGGCTCCATGAATGAAGCAGAATTGCAGTAGCTCCAAAGAAATATGAGATGCACAAATTTATATGTTCATGTGGTCTATTTGTGCCCGACCTGTAGTAGAACCTTCCAAGCACTGATTGGTCTGATCAGCTACAGTCAGACACACTGTACCTTGACCCTGACATAGCGATGTCCTTTTTGAGCATTAAGGAAAACAATCACCATTGTTACAACTTGCGGCTAATTACATTCCCAGATTCAGGATAGGAAAGAAAGGGCTGGTCACTCGCTCTCTCTACAATGATACCACCATCCACTATTGCTACAGTTATAATTCTTGCAGTCTTTTTCCAGTTCTGAGCTGGACTAATGTTTAATCAGCATGAGTATCAGATGACAATTTCCGAGGAAAAGAATCCTTTTACCAACAAAGCTTTAACTTACTCATCAATCTTTGACTTGTGATTTATATATGTGGGGAGGAAGGTTCAGGCTTGCTCTGTGCCAGACTGGGAGCAGTGGGAAGAAGTCTAAGAAAGATGGATTTAAGCCTGATCTAAGAAAGAACGTCCTCATAATGAGAGATATCCCACAGTGAAATGGGCTTCCTCTGAAACTGGTGGGCTCCCTGTCTTGGGGGAGATCTTCAAATACTGTCGTGAGGACCACTTGTCAGAGATATTATAATGGAGATTTCTTTCCAATGTGGATGTCTCTTCCAGTTCTCAAATTTTGTGATTCTGTGAAAGCATGGGAGCTTGTGGTCATTTTCCTTTATTTTCGTATTTGTTTCTGTCATTATCTCCTGCTTGACATGCTTCTTGGTAGTCCCCCTTGGGTCCCCAACACCCCATGAAGCCTGCAACCAGTTGGAATGCCCTGAACTCCCCCTGACTTCTTTCCTTTTTTCTGTGACCAACAAATCAGTACCTAAAGTGCAGGGTGTCAGCTGTGGAATGTATAGGGAATGCCTCAGGAATGGAATCTTATGTTAATCGCATCGAATCCAGAGACATTGCATTAGAGGCTTTTGTGATTTCCGGAATTTTTGCAGCCCCCATAAATCACAGCAGGGATGATCCAAACTGCGTTACATCCAGTGAGTCTGACCAGCCAGGATGCCAGAGGCTGCCAGGGATAGGAGACAGTGACTCCTTGGGGAATAGCATTGATGAGCCAGGCAAGATCTGGCTGCTGTAGCTACTTCTGATTTTGTTAATAGGAATAACAGAGGGACTCCACCCACAACTTCCCCTTCTCCCTGTCTGCCATATGTAGTCTTTGTTCTCTTCCTTACATAACGTTGTACAATGAGATACTTTGTACATCTTTGGTAATAATAACTTTTTACCATTTTTATCATCTACAAAGTCCTTTCCTTACAACAGCTGAGACAGCTACAGTTCAGATAATCCCCATTTTACAGATGAGGAAACAGACTCAGAGCTTAAGGGACTTAAGGAACACAGCTCCTAAGTGTTCAAAGGAAGATTCCAGGCAAAGATTCCCCTCCTACACACACTCGACAGTTTCTCTTCTTATTCCAGCTGCATTGATTTTGTTTGCACAAAATACTTTAAAATTTTACATGATAGAAATTGTCTCTTTTCATCTTTATGATTAATTCTCTTCCTTGTTTGGTTAAGAATTTGCCCCCAAGTTGTGGTTCTGTCTCAAAGTATGGTTTGAAGTCAGGTTTCTTGATTCACCCCTCTGTCTACCATATCATGCTATCTCACAGGGTCATAAGATCCTGTATCTGGAGCTGAGACTTCAGAGGCCATCGAGTCCACCACCTCACTTTACAGAAGAGGAAACTGAGGGTCAGAAATGTTAAGTGAAAGATTGCACAGCTAGTAAGAGTCATTGATGGTATTTGAATGGCAGAACATAATTTCTTCCTTCCTTCCTTCCTTCCTTCCTTCCTTCCTTCCTTCCTTCCTTCCTTCCTTCCTTCCTTCCTTCTTTCCTTCCTTCCTCCCCTCCTTCCTCCTTCCTTCCTTCCTTCTTTCCTTCCTTCCTCCCCTCCTTTCTCCTTCCTTCCTTCCTTCTTTCCTTCCTTCCTTCCTTCATCTCTCTATGTTACCTCGGATGGAATGGTATTGGCCAGTCACAAGCCCTATCCCAGTGCTGAGAGGCGTGGAAGTTTTAACCCACTCTATTTTTATTTGTCCCTTCTTAGGCAGCCTTCCTTTCCCTTATTTTCCCTTGCCTTGCCTTCCCTCCCCTTGCCTTACGTTCCCTTCCATTGCCTTCTCTCCCCTTGCTTCACCATTCCTCCCTCTGCCTTCCCTTGCTTTTCCTCCCCTTCCCTCCTTTTCCTTCCCTTTTCCTTCTCTTCCTTTCTTTACAAGTCCCTGCTCCTGGGGGATTCACTATATCTGTGGCAGACTTAAGGTGGACACCCAATTGACTTTAGCCCTACTATAGCCCAGAACCCCCAAACTCAACTCATCCATGAGCTTCTATTAGTAAGGATTTCAGACATACCACTATGCCCAACATGTTTTTTGCATGGTCCCATGCTACCTACCAAGACTCATGTCATCTTTATTTTAAGTCATTCCCTCTTTAGGGACCTTGGGTTCATCTACTAATTAGTCACTCCCACAGATGCTCAGTAATTTTTGCCTCCCGAACTTGGTCCTCCTCTTTCCCTTCTTCTTCCTCCCAGTAGCCCCACCATTCACCATCATGGGATCATCCTTCCAGATCCGGAAGGAATAGTGTTGGAGCCCAGGTCCTCAACTCCAGAGCTAGAGCTCTTTCCACTATACCCTGCTGCATCCCAAGGAGAGGGTTATCATAATAATCATATTCCCAACTCTTCTCCCTCTCCACTCCACTCAGTCTATTCTTAATACTCTTGCGAGAATGATCTCCAGTTCAGTTCAACAAGTCAAAGTCTCTCCAGTATGAAAGGCATTAAGTGCCAAGTGTTGAGGATAAGATAACACTGAAAGCAAACCTTTCCCTCAGAAAGCTTACTTTCTAGAAGTGGTGATGGTGGTGGTGAAGAACCAAGGGAAATATTTGAATATGAAAAAGGAACAGGTGTATGAGGGAGGCACAGGATAAATAAAGTGTACAGGTCAATAAGCACAAATACAGAGTAGATCTAAAGTCATTTGGGGCTTTAAATGCCCAAAAGAAGAGCTTGCACTTTATCCCTATGACCACAGGGAACTACTGATGATTCTGGAGTGAAAGGGTGACATGATCAGATCTATACTTCAGGAGGATCTGTTTCACTGCTGCATGGACCATTTGTCTGATATGTAAAAGGGGGTACTCCTTTTAAGAATCAAAGTCTTGGGCAGCTACTTGGTGCAGTGTATAGAGTGCCAGGCCTGGAGTCAGGAAGACCTGAGTTCAAATTGGACTTCAGACCCTTATTAAATATGTGACTCTGGGCAAGTCACTTCACCCTGTTGGCCTCAATTCCCCCATCTGTAAAATGAGCTGGAGAAGGGAATGAAAAATCTCTAGTATTTTTGTCAAGAAAATCTGCAGTGGGGTCACAAAGAGTTAGACATGACTGAAACAACTGCCCAACAACAACAAAAAAGGGGAGCGGGTCTCTGAACTCATCGGACCTGAA
Organism: Notamacropus eugenii; assembly: GCF_028372415.1. Taxonomy (NCBI): domain Eukaryota; kingdom Metazoa; phylum Chordata; class Mammalia; order Diprotodontia; family Macropodidae; genus Notamacropus; species Notamacropus eugenii. Next base: position 17,938,088 of record NC_092875.1, read on the forward strand.
TTCACATCATAGCCCTTTGCTTACTACCTGACTGATCCTGGGCAAGTCACTCAGTTGTCTCGTGTATAATATGAGGGGTTTGGACAAGATGGCCTTCCAGGTATTCTCTGGCTTTTGACTGATGAACCACTGGCTATCCTCTATCTGTGACCTGCTCATTCAATTCTTACCCTTCCCTGTAGCCTCCTATCCCTGTGCCCATGCAAATGGCACCTCTTCCATGAAACCTTCCTTGATTCCTCCTCCCCTCCCTCTCCCCATCCAGCTGGGACATAAGCCTGCCCCTCGGAACACTCTCTATGCTCTTTTTAAAAAAATTCATTTTTAGTTTTCAGCATTCACTTCCATAAACTTTTGAGTTTTAAATGTTCTCTGGCTCTGTCCCCTCCCCCCTCCCTAAGGCCATGTGCAATCTGATATAGGCTCTACATATACATTTATGTTAAACACATTTTCCCATTAGTCATGTTGTATGGAAGAATTAGAACCAATGGAATGAGCCATGAGAAAGAAGAGACAACAAAACAAAAAAGGGAACAAATAGTTTGCTTCCATCTGCATTCAGACTCCACAGTCCCTTCTCAGGATGGGCTCTCTGTGCTCTTAAGTGTCTACATTGTATTTTACCTTCCAGTTGTTTATTTAGATTGGATTCAATGGTAGATTACCCTTCTAGACTTTGAGATGAGAGAGAGAGAGAGAGAGGGAGGGAGGGAGGGAAGGAGGGAGGGAGGGAGGGAAGAAGGGAGGGAGGGAGGGAGAAAAAGACATACAGACAGACAGACACACACACACACAGAGACAGAGAGACACACAGAGACAGACACACACACACACACACACACACATGCACATGCACATGCACACACACACCTTGGGCCTCCTCACCTCCATGTGGGTTCTGTCCATGATGTGGACTCTGAATCCGGTTGGGAAATGGGGGAATTTTTTCATTCATTCAGCTTTGAATTTCCAGTCACAAAAGGGCCCCCTGAGCTAGTGTGGACGGCAACTGCAACAGACTCGAGTCAGGCAGCCTGGGTTCAGTTCTGGCTCTGCCCTTTCCCATCTGTGACTGTGGACAAATTACTTGTCCTCTGGGAGCTATGTAGGGACGAGGGACTTATCTCTAGCAAGATTAGCCTAGAGGGCCCTGACAGGGGAGTCTCCTCCACAGAACCTGCTACTCAGGTTATCAAAAAAGTATCTTCTCCCCCAGCCCCTATATATGGGGAAGACTTTGTCCACCTGAAAATAACTAGGAATTATGGAAAGAGGGAAAGTGACCCTCATGAGGCTATATCTGTATAAGTTGGAGTAATTATACAGATAAATTAGGCTGAGTCTCCTCAGTCTTTTTACTTTAAATTTTAGCCTTTCTTTGCTTTTGTATTACCATGGTGAGGCTCAGTTCTCTTGCCTGTAAAATGCGTTTAGAGGAGACTGTCCCTCTCATCCCTGACATCCCCTGTTCTAAGGCCCTTGCCAGCTCTGACATCCCCTGTTCTGAGGTCTCTCCCAGCTCTGACATTCTCTTCCTAAGGTTCTCTCCCCTACTCCCTCCCCCTCCCCCCAGCTTTCTCAGCTATAAAATGGAAATGCCTTTATGTCCACTTCACAGGTTGCTTGGCAGCTAGGATAACCTTTTCTCCTATTTCAGTCACACATTGGAAGTGTAGCCTCTCCTTCCTCTGACTGGACAGCTTCTCCCAGAGCCTTCATCTAAGGAGGATGCCCAGGCCAGCTGTATCTCTTCCCCCTGTTCTCTTTCTTTCCCCACCCCCTTCTTTCTATGTGGTCTTCCCATTAGAATCCAAGCTCCCTGAGGCCAGGGACTGTCTTTCTTTCTGCTCCTGTAGTGCCTGGCATTTGGAGGCAGCGTGGTAGCTCAGTGGATAGAGGTCAAGGCCTGGAGTCAGGATTGCTGTTGTGTGTTCGTCCTTTGTTGCCGAAGAAGACCACGCCATCAGAGACATGAGGACATGACTTGATGTTGTTTTGAGTGAGGGAGGGCTGTGCAGGTCACCAGCGTCACTTCTCCTCCAGAGCCATCTGAAGCCAGTGACCTGATGTTCCTCAGCAGGCCTGTAGTCAGGAAGACCTGAGTTCAAATCTACCCTTAGATACTCACTAGCTGTGTGACCCTGGGCAAGTTATTTAACCTCCATTTGATTGGAGAAGGAAATGGAGAACCACTCCAGTATCTTTGCCAAAAAGACCCCCACAGGGTCATGAAGAGTCAGACACAACTGGGGTCTGTTAAGCGTTTAATAAATGCTTACTGCCTTACTGACTCTCTAACATTCTACAAATTATACAATAGAGTGGCAGCAGCAAAGCTGTAGGTTCCAATACTGGCTCTATGCGACCTTGCCCAAGTCCTTTGGTATTCTTTCCCTCATCTGTAAAATGACCCAATGATTTCTGTTTGACAAGTAGAGCAGATAGAACACTTATCCAAACAAACCTGGATGGCCGGGTCTGCCCCTTTTCCCTCTTCCAGTGCTCACAGGTCAGGTCCCTTCTGCCCCCATTCCTCACGGCTGCTCACACTGTTTGTATGAGTAGGGGGAGTCACCCAAACTCAAGTCTTCTGGTAAGATGGAGGACAATGGAGGCACCCGCAGGACTGGAGACCTTGTCAGCCATCTTACTGATGAATCCTCCTATATCTTCCTCAATTAGAATGTGAATTTCATATGGGCAGGGACTCTCATTTTTATTTCTCCAGTGCTTAGCCCAATACTTGGCACAGAATAAATACTTAACAAATACATTTGCATTCATTCATTCCCCTTTTGACTCATGTAAAAAGTTAGGCCCAGAGAGGGCAAGCCACTTACCCAGAGTCACACAGCTAGTCAGTGACAAAGCCAGACCTCTGATCTGGACATTCTGATCCTTGATGCCGTGCCAGCTAGTTCCCCATCTTCTACCTCAGATAAGGCAATCTTCGCTCCTTCTTCCAGATGACTGATGCATACAGTGAAGACTCAGGCCAGGAGTGAGTCCTCCTCAGAATCTCTCTGGCTCCTTACCAGTGTGATACACAGCTAATTGCTTACCATCTCTTGGCTGGCTTTTAATCTGGGTGATAGTACATGGATGGCCCAGTGCCAGAATGAATCTGGTAAGTAAAGTTTCACAAGCTGCTTTATGGGGCTTGGGGTCCATCAATTTGCTCCATTCTCTTTGTCGGGGAACCTTGTAATTCAGGGAAATGAAGGAAGGAGGAAGGCGTGATTTATTCTGGATACTTCTGGGTGTTGCTCCTGTCTGGTTGTGGACTGGAGAGAGTGAACGCTACTGTTTCTTTTCAGTATTTACGGGCCTTTTTACAGGGTTTTATCAGATCATCCTCGTCAGTCTCTGTCTTTTCTATTCTGATGATTCAATGGGCCCAGTCGCCACAGAGAGCAAACAAGGCCTGAGGAGATTGAAGTGGGTTGTGTTCACTCTTCCTCACAAGCAGGGTATACTTTTCTCCAGCTCACTTGGGTCATTTATTCTTTTGAATTTTTTTTTTGCTTTGGACTTGTGATTTCGGATCTTTTCTCATAGAAATTCCCTCCTTCAATTTCTATCAGAAGCTCTATCCATGAATCTCCTGGGGCTTCATCTTTTTTACAATGTGGGGCATTGCCAATGGATTCCATGACCTCTTCACTTGTGATTCCAGAATTCTATGAATTCATGTCTAACGTAGTACTGGCAGAGCTGCAACAAGGAATTTTTGTTCCTGGAGCTGGGCAGAGTGGTCAGTGGGGGTGTGGCCATCAGAAAGAAGTTCTCTACACTGCCAAAGAACTGGCCATTTCGAGGGAACCAAGGGGGTGTGAGGAGAGAAGCCCAACCTAGGATGGCACTATCAATGCCCATTAAATTTGGATGCCCTACAACAAAGCCCTCATTGTCCCATCCTAGTTACTGCCCTGAGTGTTAGAGCATTGCTTGGAGAGACAGATGGGTTAAATGATTTGCATGGGGTCTTAGAGTCCACGACTGCCCTCCTTAGTCTATATTGTGGTCTATATTGTGATCTCTGGGTTAAAGGCTTTGAATAACCTACCACTTTCCCCCCATTATAATTCAAAGTTGTTTTCTAGAATGGTTTGACGAATCCACATCACCAATAGGTACTCATGGACCTTACTTCCCATAATCCTGCCATTGTGGACTGTGTCTGGTCTTTCTTTTCTTTCTTTCCTTCTTTCTCTCTCTCTCTCTCTTCCTTCCTTCCTTCCTTCCTTCCTTCCTTCCTTCCTTCCTTCCTTCCTTCCTTCCTTCCTTCCTTCCTTCCTTCCTTCCTTCCTTCCTCTCTTTCTTCTTTTCTTTCATTGTTCCTTTCATTTTTGTAAATATCACTCTATGAATTTCAGCAATCATTGGATTTCAATCCTGGTCCTAATACAATTTAGCTTTATGTGACCTTGGGCAAGTCATATCCTGTCTCTGCTGCCCTATTGGATGCTCCTTACTTCTTTGTCCATTGTCCATCTCCTACCCATGAATGTCTCCCAAGGTTCTGTCTTGGATCCTCTCTGTATCAAGTCCTAGCCTCTCTATTGAGCTCCTGTATCACCTCAGCCACCAGTTGGTCAATAAGCATTTACTAAGCTCTCATTATGCCTTCCCTTTTCAAATTGCCTTCACATACACTATGCACACATGTGTGTACAATGTTGTATGACTATGCGCATATGAATGTCTGCACTTTTACTCCTATGTAGATTGTACTATATATTGTGTATATGTACACAGAGCATGATGCTTCATTGCACAATATGTATATGAATGGATGTTGTATGTGGCTACTGATGTGTACATATGTTATGTGTGTGGTTGTGCAGCTACATACTTGTACACATATGTTGCATTGTATGAGTGCACTGCATTAATATGTATGTGTCCAGATGATGGGTATGGCTATAAATGTGTACCCACATGATGCACAGTATACATGTGTGCATGAATGTTATATATACACAAATGCACGCACATGTATGTTTACATGCACACACCAGGTATCTGACTGTGTCTTTATATGCGCATTCTGAATACTTACGCTTTGCCTCCTCCTTGCTCCTAGATTGTGTGACTGGTTTGCTGTGATTTGTCAGGGGAAGGGGGTGTCCTTCCTTTATGTCTCCAAGCTTTAGCCCAATGGTTTATCACATACTAAGTGCTTAATAAAGGTTTGCTGACTGACTGACTGTCATTGTGTTAAGCACTGAAGATATAAAAAAGGCACCCCAACCTCAAACAAAAGCCATGGTTCTTCCCCTCAAACAACTCCCATCCTAATGAGGATGAACATGAAAGTCATTATGCGCACACACACAATCTCTACAGTGTACATGGGAGTAGTTTCTGAGGGAGTGACTGAGTGGGCTCAGAGGGGCAGTGTGGAAAGAGCTCCTGAAGAAGGGAGGGTTCCATCTGAACTCTGAGGGAACTGGAATTAGAAGTGAGTGGTGGCATTCCAGGCAGGCAAGGAGCGCAATAGGACATCCAGGGGATCTGAATCAGAGTGGTGAGAGAGAGGGGTGTGAAGCGGAATAGGACTGGAAAATATCAGAAGGGGCCAGGGTGAGAAGGGCTTTAAATGCAAAGCACAGGATTTTGTATCTGATCCTGGAGGCCATCTGGAGCCACTGGAGTTTATTGAGGAGGGGAGGAACATGGCCAGAACAGCTTTCAGAAGATCCCTTTGGCAGCTGAGTGGAGGCTGGACTGGAATAGGGAGAGAATGAAAGCAGGCAGATTCCCCTCTCCTTCCGTCCCCTCAACTGCCCTCCCCTCCTCTCCCCTCCCCTTGCCTTCTCCTCTCTCCCTCTCCCTCCCCCCCTTTCTCTCTCCACCCCTCCCTCCCCAGACCCTCCCTCTTTGTCTCTCTGTCTCTCCTCACTCCAATCCATCCTTTACAAAACTGTCAAAATAAAATTTCTGAGCCCTAGGTCTGAGTATATCCCTGCCTTATTCAGAAATTTTCCGTGACTCCCTATTGCCTCAGTTTGCATTTGTATCCCAAACATCTAATATATAAGAAGCATTTAACAAATGCCTCCTGATTGATTGATAAGACAAAATACGACTCACTGAATCTGACATTTATGAACTTCCTCAACATGGATCCAGCCAAGCTGGAAATTCCACTTCGCACCTTTAGTTATTTGCACACACCATCCCTCAGGCCCCAGATGCACATCCTCCTCATCTTCTCTTCTGAGGATCCTTTTCCTCCTTCAAACCACAATTCCCATTCTGCTTTCCTCAAGGGAGAGCCTCCAGAGTCCCTTCCCCTCCCCTCTCCCACAACCATTACTGCTCTGCCTGTGCAGATTTCTTGTTATTTTTTACCTGGGTAAACATCACATCTCCTTGGTAGATTATGAACTCCTTGAGAGCAGGACCCATCTCCTTTTTGGCTTCAAGACTCCAGCCTGGCACAGGGGCATTGTCACAAAGCAATCACTTTGCCCTTCCTGTGCCCATCGAATCTTTCCTGTGGGATTCAGCCTATAGTGGCTAAAGGGGCTTTGATTTTTCTTCTGAATAATGAAGTTTTAATCATACTAATTAACAAGTTGGCATTGAGCCTTTCCTCCCAGAGCCTCCTCCACATTACTTGGTTATTTTCCACAACACCCTCGGAGGTGGCTCAGCAAATGGAGCCGCTTAAGGATGTGAGACTATTTTAATTAGAATAAATATGCTGCAGGGGGTCGCAGTACTCCCATGCTATCTTATTGTTTTACTTGAATCAGCTCTTTTCCTCTCCCCCTCATCCCCCTACTAGGGAAGTCCAGGCCCAGAAAAAGGTAATGAATGGATCAAAGTCAAGGCAAAGTCAAGAACTGGTAAACAACAGGTAATGAGCTCCCCATCACTGGAGGTCTTCCAGCAATGGCTCAATGACCACTTATTAGAGATGTTGTAAAGGGAATTAATATTCTAATGTGTTGGACTATGTGACCCTGGAGATTCCGCCCAGTTTTGTCCTATTCCCAAAATGCATAAAATTCAGTATTGGAGTTATAATGGTGATGGTTCTAATTTTTCTAACAATTTAAGGGTTTGAAAGGGTCCTCTGTGACCTTGGACAAGTCACCTAACCTCTCTGGGTCTCAGTTGCCTCACATGTACAATGAGGGGCTTGGACTAGGTGACCTTGAAGGCCCCTTTACTGCTACATCAATGATTCTGAGAGTCTCAAAGCTCTTTACTTAGAATGCCCTCGTAACCATTTTACAAAGAAGTAAACTGAGGCTCAGATCAGAGAAGAACTTCCTAAGGGCACAGAATTAGTAAGATCTGATCCCAACCTGTCATACAACCGGGACAACGAAAATACCTCAATTTCATCCAGTTTTCTTTCCATTTTGAATTTTGAATCTGAGGACCCAGATATCCCCTTCCTTGATCTTACATCAAAGCCCTACTTCAGTCCCTTACTAATGCTCCAGCCTTGCTGCTATTGCTCCAATAGCCAGCAGGGGCCACTGAATACTGAATATTTGTACATGACCATCTGTCTTTATGAATGAATGAGAAGAGATGCCAATACAGAAGAAATGTCCTTCCTATGGCAAGCAGGTTTTCTCTTAGAAAAGGCAGCTAAGTGAAGTGGAGGGTTGCCTCCTGGGTCTGAAGATGCAATCAGATGCAAAAATTTCCACATGGGGTTGGGGAAGGATCTGGGGACCAAGCATGTATTACCCATAAGACAGATGCTGAGGAAACTGGAGACACAAGTGAGCCACCTTGGCCACCGAGAGCTTATATCCTACGCGGCAGATATGTTTTCCCAGTGAAGGAAATACAGGGTACACAGGACTGCTCCTTATGTACTCAGCACACACAGCACAAACTTCCAGTGACTTTTGTGACAATGACTGGTTTAGCTTATGTTATGAAATTACCCTGTGAACAATGAACTTTTGCTGGGTGGCTAAAGAAATGGAGTGCCTGGAGATGCTTTTCAATCTCTTGTATTTGAAAGTTAAAAACACTCAAAATAATATTTGTTAGTCATAGGTTGGTAGATTGGCAGTGCTGCAGGCAAACACAGATGGTAAAATGTAGACCATCAGGGCTGGGAGGGGCCTCAGAACAGGCTGGGAGGGGCCTTAGAACAGGGGATGTCAAGGCTGGGAAGACCCTTAGAGCAGAGAGTGCTAAAACTGAAAAGGACCTTTGAGATCATTTAATTCAAGCTCCTTATTTTATAAATTTAGAAACTGAAAAATGAATTCCCCAAAGTCACACAGCTAAGCAGTGGCAAAACCATGTGTTTTTTCCAGATTTGAGTGTTTAGTCAATAAAAAAAAAAAAACAACCTGATATTTTTGGTTTGTATTTAAATTCCTTATTTGATTTTATGAAAAAGAAATTCTTCATCTCTGCATCATCCTGAGTGAATCCAGCCCCTGGAGCCCAAGCCACAATTATGCAATGAGAAGCGAGACTTAGTGTGACGCCCTCTTGGGATAGAAATAGCCAGAACTCACTCTCAAGGCATAGGGGACATTCTGTCCTGCAAAAGTGGTGTGTGTGTGCGTGCATGCGTGCCTGCGTGTATGTATGTGTGCCTGCGTGCGTGTGTGTGTGTGGCACCTTTCTGTAAATCAAAAACAGCTAGTTTTGTTCAAGCTGTCAAAAAAGAGGAAAAAGGCCACCTGCCCCTAAAAAAAAGACCCCCCCCTTCCCCACAACAATATTTCAGTTTTGGGTGAGGACCAAGAATCGTAAACTGAAACTGCGTGTGAATGTTTTCCAAAGGTCTGGGCCAGGAGGAGAAGGAGAATTCTGTGGCTGTGAGCTTCAGTCTAACCTTGACATCACTGATGAAAGATCCCAGGCTGGTCCAGAGCAACTCAAAGGAATGATTCCCCAGCTGGGTTTCTCATGTGTCTCTCAGATAATGAAAAGTCCACTGACCTAATATAGGGCCTTATTACTTTCCCTCCCTAAACCTCAGTTTCTCCATTTATAAAAGGATGAGATTTAACTGGATGGTCTCTGAAATTCCTTCCAGCTTTGAAATTCTATATTCTATGGTCTGACATTCTGTGTTCTTACACTCATTCTAACTCTGATATTCTATGTTCTAGGTGCCTCAGCTTTGATATTTTGTGTTCTAATGTTCCTCCCAGTTCTGACATTCCCTATCTTAAGCTCCCTCTCAACTCTGATATTCCCTGTTCTAAGGGCCCTCCCAATTTTGACATTCTCTGTTTTAAGGGCCCTCCTGACTCCTTACTTATAATGTCTAATCTCTAAAATGAGGGATATGGGCTAGATGACCAGGAGTCTTCTCTTTCTCCCACTTAAATATCCCTAATTCCTCCAATGTGGCAAAAAATTTCTTAGGTTCCTATACTGGCATCAGGAAAGTCTAAGTTCAAATCCAGTCTCAGACACTGACAAGGTATATGACAAGGTATAGGCAAGTCACTTAACCTCTGTCTGCCTCAGTTTTCTCATCTATAGAGTGGGGATAACACTAGCTCCCGAAACTTCCAGGGCTATTGTAATGATCAAATGAGATTGTAACTGTAAATGGCTTAGTTGTAAGTAGTTTAATATGTCTGGCACATGGTAGGTGCTATGTAAGCATTCGATATGATGATAATGATGCCAGGCTGGTCCTTTGGTAGCAAATAGATCTTCTCAGTCTCTTTTGTTGGATCTTTATCTTCACTGAACCCCCTTTCAAACCCTCTGTGACCTGTTGAGATGTGTCAGAGCTTATGCATGGCCATTGAGAAGCAAGGGTTACCCCTCCAACATGGTAGGGCTGCAGTGAACAGCAATGTCCCTCCTAAGATGGGGGCTGGGGGGACCAAAATGGGACCCAGAGCTTCGTATGGGGTCCAATCAGTGCCCATTATTGGCACAGGGCTGTGCCTAATATAACCACCTGGGGCTATTGTCAGTCCAAGCTGGTGAATCTTCACTTTATCTGGAGACCTCTGGAATTATTTGATCCGTGAGAATAGATGTATTCAATGCTTGTAATCTGAAAGGAGCCAATTAATGTCTTTCACCCTGTCCCTTGCCCTTATCATTATCTTAACATTAGCTAGCATTGATGTGAGACATTATGCCTCACAAAGTGCTTTGTATGTGCTAGCTCATCTGTCCCTTATCACAAGCTTCAGAGCTAGAAGGAACTGCAGAGGGCATATAAGCCAACCCACCAATTCTACAGAGGAGGAAAATAAAGTTCAAGAACATTCAATGACTTGGATTGGGTCACCTAACTGGTACATAGTAGAGCTGAAATTTAAACCCAGGCCTTCTTGGCACCAAGTTCAATGCTGTATTCATCAGGCATCCTCCAGAACAACGAGCCAGGTGGTTTGCCATGCCTGAGGAGCATGTACAACTCAAGACCACATATGAATCCCATGGAAGAGGCAGAACAGACACCTGTACAAACCCAGTTTGTCCTTCACCCAATGTCATGTGACAGAGATCTCTCTGGCTGCTCTCCATATGGGCCAGAGTTGGTCACTGGTATTCAGTAAGGGAGCTATTTTTAGGGATCTATTCAAAGTTTAAACTTCTCTCTGTTTCAGACAGCGGCTGGCTTAGCTCAAGGGAGAGAACATCAAACATGACTGTCAAATTCCAGGTAGACTTTGAGGTAGCCAAGTGACACAGTGGATAGAGTGAAACTGAGTCAGGAAGACCTGAGTTCAAATCCTGCCTCCGACTTATCTAGGCAACCCCTGGTCAAGCTCTGCCTCAGTTTCCTCATCTGTAAAATGGGAACAATAATAGCACCTACCTCCCAGGATTATTGTAAGAATCGAATGAGAAAATATTTAGAAAACATTTTGCAAATTTTAAAGCGCTATAGAATTGCTAGCTATCCTAGTATAGCACTAAGAATAAGAATAACTAGCTATTCTATTGTTGTCTTGGAGTGATGGGCTCAGTTTCATACTAAGAATTAGCAATGGATCAATTCGTAAATCTTACTAAGTGCCTCTTAGTTGCCCCAGACCTTTAAGAAGTATTAGGATTTCCCATTCATGTATTTTTTTTACCTTTTGATCCAGTAATTCTTTTTTTAATTTTAAAAATTAATTTATTTATTCTCAGTGTTCTACAATCACTACCATATAACTTAGATTTCCCTCCCTCCTCCCTCCCTGAGACAACATACAATTTTATATAGGTTCTACACATACATCCATTCACGTATTTTTTAGCCAAACTATCTTACTTACAGTTTCCTGACCTTGTCATTCTATCTCCCATCTATGTGCCTTAACAGAGGTTGTCCTCTATGACTGAAACGCCCTCTTCTTCACCTCTATCTCTGGCTTCTTTCAAGACTCAGTTTATGTAACATCTTCTCTGGCTGCCTTCCCTTACTTACCTCCCTCCTCCTCCCCCTCCCCGGCAGACCCTCCTCCTTCATATCTTCTTGTATCTCCTTATTCACATACACGTTGTACCCTCTTGGTAAGCTCCTTGGGGACAGACAATTTAATTTTTTCTTTGTGGCCCCAGTACCTAACACATTACCTTGGGCATAGTATATACTGAATAAATGGTTGTTAAATTGAGTTAATAAGGCATTCATGAAGCTTATACACTTTTTAGGGGTGCAAAGATGGTCCAGGACCCTAAGTTCTTAGATATCAGATTCAATCAGACCATTTTGAGATCACCCTCCTCCACTTATATCTCTCTGAGTCATTTTGCTCCTACCCAGAGTTCCCCCTGCAAACAATTTCAGAATATAGCTTGTGTGTTGATCTCCACAGAGGTGGGTAAAAGAGCCTCTAGCTTCTATACAAGCATTTAAGGTAATAATGAATATCAGGAACAGGACAGCTTTTATTTTAACCTATAGAAAATACAGAAAACTAAGAATGAACTCTCTGTGGTCACAGATTAATCAGTGCAGATCTCTTCCCTCTCTGGAAAGTCCTCCCTTCCCCCAGGACCCTAAAAAAGATCTCATACTCATAGCACAACTTTTAAGTGTTCCTTGGGAAGGAAAATAAACTTTAGGTTACTAGAGAGACCTTCCAATCACACCCACACTTTCCAAATAACTCATGTAGCAGTGAAAGGATAGTCCAGGTCTTTTGCTCCAACAGATTGTGACTTGGTCCCTTGCTGCTTCTCCAGCTCAGAGAAATGTGTATGAGCTTCTTTTGCCCAGAAACTCAATGCCTTCTCTCACTAGGTGGCTGGGTCTTTGACCTCTCTAGGAACTTGACACTATACAGGACAGGAAATCCTGAACAAAACTAGACAGGAAATTCTCCTCCCCATCCCCCAATTTAGCCTCTCCTCCATCCTTTTCAGGATTCTGGGGGTCAGGAATTCCTATAATTTGACTCGTTGACTGTAGCTTACTATACTGTATGACCCTGGGCATATCATGTCACCTCTTTGCATCAGTTTCCTTATTTGTAAAATGAAAGGATTGCACTAGATAACCTCTAAAGCTGGAAGAGAAGTTAGAATGGCAGAATATCAGAAAGGCCTTAGAACAGGGGATGTCAGAGTCCAGAAAGATCTGGACATAGGCTATTGGCATATAGCAGGACTTTAGTTCGTAGACTATCAGAGCTGGGAAGACTTTAGTAGATAACATGTTACAATGGGGAAAAAAAGATTATTGTATTTGCAGTCGGACACCTGGGTTCAAATTCCTTCTGTGATGCTTATTCCCCATGTCACTGGAAAAAACAATTTCCCTGGATCTCAGTTTCCTCATCTGTAAAAGGAGAAAGGTTGGGCTAGAGGTCTCTGAGGTCCCTCCAGCTCTAGCTGGAGGATCTTATGAAGCGACTTGCCAGAGGACACACACCCACTGAGTTAGTGTCACAGATGGGACCAGAACCCAGGCCCTCTGACTCTCATTCTGTGATCTTTCCAATACCCTGTCCAGGTTTGACAGGTAGGAGGGTTTCCATAAGTGGGTCTACAGTCTGGAGTTTAGAGGTGGAAGTACAGATGTGGGGGGCATTCTATGGGGGCAGAACAGCTTAAGAAAAAGCAGGGGACAAGGGGAATGGCCATAAGGCTAAGTCTCCAGGCCTGAGCCTGAGTAACTCCAATTAAACCCTAAAAAGAGTGAGCCTTATTTATATATAAATCAAAAGGGTAGGTTCCTTATAAATGGTCATCTCCAAGTCCTGGGGACTTCTACCTCATTTTAAGCATGCTCATTAAATAACAGCTGAATCACTTAGCAGTGTGAACTCTGCTGCACTGTTAAATATCTTTAGGGATTTTAAAAATATATTTATAACAAAGAGGTCTTTGTTCCCAGCCTCTGCTGGGACTATGCTGGGGATATTAGCTAGAAACCTGATAGCCAGACATTGCTACAAATCCAGGAGCGGGTACATTGTGAATCGTCTGCAACTGGAATTAAATCAGTCCTTTTGTACCAGGCTGATCAGGCCTGTGGTCTTGGAAAAGCAACAATTCCATGAGGAAAGAAGGCTCTTTAACCCTTGAAGAGGAGGACAGAGGTCTGGGTCCAGAGCTGCGGCCAAACCAAAGAAGTGACGTTCATCAGACGATTCTGTGAAAGGATGGGGAAGATTGAGCTCAAAAGCTTTATTGAGAGAATGCTGCTTTCAAATCTCAACATGGCAGTCAATACTCAACAGAAGAATCTTAGAACATTGAACAAAAGGTCAGAGCTGAGAGCGACCTTAGAACAGAGAACAGAGAGTGCCAGGGTTGAAAGAGACTTTAGAACAGAGAAGGTAAGAGCTGAGAAGGGTTTTAGAACAGGGGATATCAGGGCTGGGAGGGGTCTTAGAACAGGGGATGTCAGGGCTGGGAGAGGCCTTCGAATATGGACCAAAGAATGTGAGAGCTGGAACCTAGGTATCTTAGAGCATAGAACACTAGGGCTGTCTGGATACTTGAATCATGGGGCATGGCACATTTGTGCTAAAAGTAACCTTTGAACATAGACATACAACAGCAGTTCAGAGCCATGAAATGTCAAATGTCAGTGCTTTACAGGCACCTCAGAGATCATCTCTCTCAAACCTCTTAATTTTGCAGGTGGGGGAACCAAGTTCCAGAGGAATTGAGTCACTTGACCAGGGTGGAGCAGCCTAATTAATGGCCCAGCCATCCGTAGAATTTAGCTCTCCTCCATTCCAGCTGTATTGTAATTCTAGAGTCAATAACACAGTCTGAATCCCTCCCTCTCCCCCTGCCCCTTTCCCTGGATGACTCGGACGTGGAGATGTCAAGGCCCTTGTCTTGGCGATGGAGAGTCTGGAGAGCTCCTTGTCAGATGGAGATACTGTATATTTTTATCTTCCAACACTCTATTTAAATGGTAAGCAGTGGTGGTGGGTGAGGATGAAAAGATACCTTCAAGTGTGTCTGCAGATGCTGAAAGTTCCCCAATGTGGGCATGCCCAGGGAATGAGTGCTTTCAGAGCAATGGCGATGTTGTCTTTGGGATGAAATCTGGAATGGAGGCCATGACCCTTTCTAGTTTTTCAGAAATCCCAGAGCCTTGGCATGAGAGTTGGCATGTTAACTCCAGTGTTCTGGGCGGATTCAAAGGCAAGAATTCTGTTCTGTGAAACTTCAAATGCCCCCAAGTGGCTGTGGTTGGAAATGTTGAGTCTCTGTTTCCTCTGCCCCTTTCCCTCCCCAAAAAGTGTTAATGCAGCCTGGTGCTGTGGAGAGAACAGTGAATGAGGCTGCTGGAGTCCTGCTTTCTGGTCCTCATAATGGCACCCATTTATGGGCTAACGTTGGACCAATCCTCTCTGTAATGGTGCTGGAGGGAAAACCTGGAAGTGGTCATGGGTGACGAGGATTATTTCAGCTCCCTATCGGGGCCGGGTGGTGGGTATGGAAAGGGCTGCCAGGGAAGCTGGGTAATCATTAGGAGAAAGCCTCAGGAACTTCAGGAAGATGGAGGGAGTGAGAAAAGAAATGGTGTACGATGAAATCTAGTAACTTAGCTTGAGTGCTGGTCCTCTGGTGCTGGGTGCTGGAGGTGCAAAGACAAAGAACGAAATACTTCCTACTTGCAAGGAGGCTACATTCTGAGGGGAGAGACAAATTATAAATAGATACAAAGTAACTACAGAGTCAAGAAATATGTTGTTACATATTTGTGCTTAAATATAAGACAGGCAACTGGTCCGTGAATCAACTGGCGTTTACTGATTTATTAATTTATTCCATGCCAGATACTGAGCACTAGGGTGGGGAAACCCCATAATAAAGGAGATCAGGAAGGCTTCACTGAGGTGACTCATAATATTAGTTTTAATTAACTGTTAATTAATTAATATATATCATATTAAAAAGCAATAAAACTTCCAGGGACCACTTGACAGTTACACGGACCAGCTCCTGAAGTATCCTGGAATGTAGTGGTCCTGGTGGCTAGAACCCAGAATCTCTCTGCTTACCCTGGGTACCAGCCCCCTATTCTTTGTAGTTCAAAGGTCATTCTCCTTGTCGGAGAAAATAGAAGAAAAAGAATTGGTGACATTCTGCCTTGTCTTTGTTGGTCAGTGGCTGTACCCCTGCTCTGATCCTCCTCACTCCCTCAGTGGAGCAAAAAACACCCCAAATGCCCAAACCCACATCTTGTCTTTGTAAAATCTATGCATTCTTTAGTCTTGGGCACTTAACTTTTTAAGTTCTAAGGTCTCTTCCACCTTTACAATCTATGTTTTAGGTACTAAGGTCTCTCTCAGTCTGTCCTTCCCCATATTCTGTCCTAAGGCTTCTTCTAACTTTGACATTTGATCTTCTAAGGACTCTCCTACTTGATTGTTGTGAGGATCCAATGAGGTAAGGGGTAGAAAGTACTTTGTAGGGGGGCTGGACTTCAAGTTGGGAAGACAGCTGTGTTCAAATCTTGCCTCTGACACTTGCTAGCTGTATAACCCTGTGCAAGTCTTAACCCAGGACTCACTTTTCTCCATCTGTGAAATGGGGATGATCATGCCTGTAATCATACCTTAGGGGGGGGATCCTTGTGAGGTTCAAAAGAGATCATACATGGAAGCCTCCTTGACATACCTCAGGCAGAACAGTGTAGCTCAGGGGTGGGCAAACTCTGGTGGCTGTTCTGGAACTTTGTTCCTCTTCGAAGGCTGTCCCATGAGTTTCCCTCCTGCCACTGAGGCTGCCACCTCATCTGACTCTTGGGGGGGGAGGGTAGACGGAGCTGTTGTAGTCATAGATAAATAGATTTTATTTTTATGTAAATAAAATATATTTAAAATAAATAATATGCTTAAGTATTAATTATAATGCATATGAACTAGAATTATTGATATTTAATAATTAATTAAATAAATCTATTTGAATCTATAAATGCTTGTTTTTTTCCTGCACCATTTCCTAGAAGAGACTCTTTCTCATCCTCCCAATTGGGAGAACAATTCTTTCCAAAGTCAGTTGTATGTTCTCTCTCTTCTCTCTGTCTCTGTCTCACTCTCTTTATCTCTCTCCCTCTCTCTCTCTTTCTTTGTCTCTGTTTTTCTCTTCCTCTCCCTCTCTCTTTCTGTCTCTTGTCTCTGTCTTTCTCTCCCTGTCTCCCTTTCCCTTTCTCTCTGTCTCTTTTTTTCTCTGTGTTTCTCTCCCTCTATCTCACACTCTGTATCTCTCTCCCTCTCTCTCTGTCTCTTTCTTTCTCTCCCCCTGTCTCACTCTCTTTGTCTCTCTCATTCTTTGTCTGTCTTTCTCTTCCTGTCTCCCTCTCCATCTCTCTCTGTCTCTTTATTTGTCTGTCTATCTTTCTCTCCCTCTGTCTCCCTTTCCCTCTCTGTCTTTTGTCTTTCTCTTCCTCTATCTCACTCTTCCTCTGTCTTTGTCTGTCTGTCTGTCTCTCTGTCTCATGCTCTTTATCTCTCTTCCTCTCTCTCTGTCTCTTTCTCTCTCCCCGTCTCATTCTTTCTTTGTCTCTCTCTGTCTTTCTCTCCCTCTGTCTCCCTTTCCCTCTCTCTCTCCCTCTGTCTCTTTCTTTAACTCTGTCTCTCCCCCTCTCTGTCTTTCTCTACGTATTTGTTGCAGTGCATATATAGGATGTGACTGCTCTATTTACTTCACGTTCTCTCTAGAAGGCATCTCAGCAGTGAACTGAGAGCTAGCCCTCCCTGGAGACAGGAAGGTCAGGGTTCAAGTCCTGGCTCTGACACTTACTGGGGGGTGGAGACCCAAGGCAAAGCTCCGAACCTCTCAGAGCTCTAGGCAGATCTCTAAGCCTAGAGGCTGCTAAGAAGGAGCAGAGTTTATTGGTGGCAGAAGGTCCTCACTAGGGGCTCTCTACTGGAGTGAAATCAGAACCATATTCCTTTCTCCATCTCTGTATACACCATTCTACACACACGCACACACACACACACACACGCGCGCGCACACACACGCGCACACACACACATAACCCCACATATATATACAGCACACACAGGTGACTGCATTTGCACATCTAGTATATATCTAAATTTTGTATTTACTTCATATAAACTGCTGAGTATCTATATATGTACACACACACACATATATATATATCCATGTATATCTGTTCATATATAATAAGAATAGCTAGCTTTGTTTAGTACTTTAAGGTTTGCAAAGCACTTTACAAATACGATCCCATTTGATCCTCACAGCAAAGGGAGGTTGGTGCTATTGGTATCCCCATTTTCTTTACAGATGAAAAAACTCAAGCAGAGAGTAAGTGCCTTGACTAGGGTCACACAGCTAGTAAGTGTCTGAGTCTGAATTTGAACTCAGGTCTTCTTGACTCCAGGCCTACAGCTCTATGCTCTACATCCCCTACTTACCTGCAATAGCTGTTCTATATATTTACTCTATCTCTCTATCTATCTGTCCATCTATCCATCTGTCTGTCCGTCTATCCATCTGTCTATCCATCTATCCATCTATCCGTCTGTCTGTCAGTCTATCTATCTATCATCTATCCATATATACATAGACAGAAACAAAGTCAGAAAAGGAGGAAGAGAGAGAGATAAAGGAGAGAGAGAGGGAGAGAGGCCTGTGTGTATGCCTTTGCCCTATCCTCCCCCTCCCCCCAATAGAATATCTGATCCCTGAGGGTAGTGACTCTGGCTTCTCATTCATTCTCAGAACTTAGCTCTGTGCCTGGCACTAGTAGGCTCTGTAGAGGCTGGAATAGAATTGCCCAGTGCCATAGGGTGGGGCTACACTAAGCCCATTGGGGTGTAGAGGGGAAAGAAACCACTTCTAACTGAGAGGAATCAGAGAGAGCTTCTTGGATGTGGCCCCACTGCTACATTGCAATTGGCCTTGAAGAAATTCATCATAGTTTAGTTCATTGAGCACAATCCTGGACGTTCAGAAGCCTGAGTTCCAGTCTTGGCTCACCAACTAGTGGAGTTGGTAGCTGTGCAATTTGGACTGTTACTGCCTTGTTCTGGGGCCTCACTTTCCTCATTTGTAAATGAGGGTGTGGAACAAAATGACTTTTAAGTCCCTGAATGTCTATGACATTCAAAGAAGTCTGTGCATTCTGAGGATTTTGGTGGTGGCAGGATGGTGTACCAGACATGAGGGCAGCCAGTGCAAAAGCAAAGAGGTGGCAAATGACTAACAAACAGCAAACACACAAGCCTGTTTGGTCAGAACTTAGAGATTTTATTTAAATTAAAGACAAATGTGAATCATTGAAGCAGGGGGCGAAAGCATTCAGATATGAACTGAAGAATATCAGCTTAATGGCCATTTGGAGATTGGATGGGAGAAGGGAGAGAGGGAATGTAAAAATAATGGGAAGGACATTGGGATGGTTAGGACAATGATGAACTCAATGAGGGTGGGGGCTGTGTATGGTGACCTGGAGAGAAGGGGCTGGAAACAGAACTGCTGTGGGGGAGGGGCCGACAAGATTCAGGTTCGAGGTGATGGAAAAGGAAGAACTAAGGATGACTCTTGATGCTTTTGGAGGATGGTGATTCCTCAACAGAAATAGGGAAGTGGGGGACGGAGAAGGAGCTGGGTTTTGGACACGCTGAGCTGGTGGTTGGAGATGCAGGATTGGCATTTGGGGGAGAGACTTAAATCACAGCCCAGGTATATGACCAGGCTGTGTGACCTTGGGTGAGCTAATTTACTTCTCCAGGGTTCAGTTTCTTCATTTTCGACAAAAGGGAGAAAGTTCGTCTAGTAGATCTCTAAGGTTCTACCTAGCTTTCAATATCATGTACCATAGCGGGTGTGGGAGGGTGATCATGGATGAGTGTGCATGAACACATGCATGCACACACACACACACACAGGTCACTGTCTGGGGAGCAGAGTGTGTTAGCAGATGGTTTAGTGGGGTTCAGAGCTCTCAGTCATAGCCATACACGTCTTTAACAAGGGGCCCATCAGGGAAGGGTGGAGGCCCATTGGGAAGTGATCCAGTCCAACTCAACACTCAGGAACCTACTGAAATCTGTGGTGGGAGGTCGAGGAGGACAGGGCTGATTAGGAAAGGGCAGAAGGAGGCAGTGGCCCATGATTTAGATAGCTAAGTAGCACAGGGGGAGAGTGTTGGATTGAGAATCAGGAAGACTTGAGTCCAAATCTAACTTCAGACATTTACTAGCTGTGTTACCGTGGGTTAGTCATTTAACCTCTATCAGCCTCAGTTTCCTTACCTGTAAAATGGAAATAGTAATAGCACCTGACTCACAGGGTTATGGTGGGGATCACACATCTGTGTATGCTATGTAGATGCTTGGCATGTGACCTGGAGAGCAATGGGGTCTATTCTGTAGACTGTCCAGTAGGTGCTGTAGGACTAGCCTCCTTGGCTAGCTTCCTGCTTCACCCTGGACACTCCTCCACTTTCAGAGTTCCCTCCTGGGTCCACACCCTTGACTCTGATGCAAGAAGCCCCTCCTCCCTCCTTTGGGTGACAGGAATTCCCTTTCTGGCTTTCCGGTGATGGCTGGAGTCAGAAACACCTGAGTTCAAATCTAGCTTCAGACATATACTACATGTGTGACCTTGGGTAAATCTCATCTATGTGCCTGTCTCAGTTTCCACATCTGTAAAATGGGGATCAGATCAGTGAGGATTATGAGATTATATTTGTAAAAATTGCTTGCCACAGGGCTTGGCCATATATGTCTTATTTTCTCTCTCTTGAAGGAAGGATCTGGTGCTGAGTTCTAGCAGACTGCCTTCTAGGGGCAAAGGCACTTACTGACATTTTGTGCCTCAAGCCTTGCTTGCTGCACCTGGATTTTGAGATCCAACATTTCTGGCATCTGTAGAAGATACCCAATGCAGAGGCACTCAAGTGAGAGCCAGAGGATGAGAAGGGGGCAGGACTGGGGAGCTGGCATCTAGATTCAGTCACTGATTTCCCAAGTGCCTTGAGCAGGTCATTGGTGGTCAGTGGTCAGCGATGCTGGGAGTGAGAAAGGTTCTGGGAGAAATGTTCTCTAAGCAATGGTCAGCTATTAGGAGTCCTAACAATTTGTCTGGAGTCAATGAATTGTGAAAAATCTTGTTCAAGGTCACACAGTAAAGGTGTATCTAGGCGGGACTTGAACTCACATCCTCCTTCCATGGTTCTATGCTGCCACCTCTTTTTGAAGTTGAATGAATAACTCTATTACTAGTTTATTTCTTGTATTTATAAACATTATTCTTTCCTTTTTTTTAAGACAGTCTCCACATCTGGCCTAGGGTGGAGTAGCAGAGCCTACTCAGTGACAGATCTCACTATTCTTCTCAACAGCCTTAACTTGTGCCATTTTTTCCCACCTGGACTAATCTGCCCTCCTTAGGCCTCCTGGAACCCACCTTCCCAATTCCCTTCCCCACTCCTGGGGGTGCAACATATTAATACTGAACTTTGTAGAGGCACCTACTACAGCTCAGAATTCCCAAGCATCTAGATAGCACAGTAGGGAGATCACAGGGCATACAGTCAGAAGACCTGAGTTCAAATCCAGCCTCAGGCACTTAACCAGCTGTGTGACCCTAGGTAAGCCACTTATTGTCTGTCTCAGTTTTCTCTGCAGAGGGGAAATACTAGTCATGCCTACCTCCCAGAATAAAATAAAGTCATATTTATGAACCTCTTGGCATGTAGCAAACCCTCCATAAATGCTTATTTCCTTCCCTCCAAGCTCATGAAATTCTCCAGGAGGTATTACTGGAATCTATCACTGCCCTGGGCTTAAAAATATGATTCTGAGAAGGGGTCCATGACACAGAAAACGGTCCCTTTCTTTAGATCTATTGCTTTGAGGTAGATGGTGCAATTAGGGTCCATGCCCCATAACTGGATGAGACTTCTGAGGCCATCTACTTCTTCCCTCCCATTTTACAGCATGGGGAAAACTAAGGCCGATTTCCCCAAGGTCACATGAGTACTTAGTGATGGATCCAAGTCCTTAGATTCCAAAACCCAATTTTACAGAAAAGAAAACTGAGAGCAAAAAGGCTGAGGGACTTGCCTGAGGTCCCAAGGTGAGGGACTCGCACTCAGTTTCCGGAGTTCCGGTCTCTGTCTCGTGGAAAAATACCCCCCGGGACCCAGGGACTGCAGCCCTTGCTAAGGCTGCTTGTGAATGGAATCGGCCCCTTTTTATAGCTCGTGTCGTGTTTCCCGGTTGTCAGGCAGCCAGATCCGGGCCCCAGTAACATGCGCTGTTAGGACGATCGTGTCGAGAGAGGTCTTGACAAACGTCCCGGCAGAATTTCATCTTGACATGCGATGGAGCCTGGAGAAGAGGGGTGGGGAGGGCAGTGAGGGGATGTTACAGGACTCGGTGTGATGAAAAGAGCTTTTGCTAATAATTGGTTCAGCAAGTTTACGGAGCTAGCTTTGCCGAGATTTGGTGGTAATGAGCTCACCAAGCTGATTGCTGCAGGGAGAGAGAGAGAGAGAGAAAATCTTTCTGAACAGATTTGTTGAATAATTATGAACTGAGCTGAATTTTTGCATTTTCTTACTAATTGTGTGACTGGTGATGTTTAATGGATGAAGCTTTATTATTATTATTTTCCCTTGAGTGGCAGTTTTTCTTAGGGGAAATGAAATTGAACCCTAGTCTTGTCTGCCATCTGAGAGGAGTGGATCTCAATGTTGACAGGGTTTAGTATTATTCTTTGGGGTCCCAGAGGGCAGAATCAGGACCAGTGATGGTGAATTGAAGGAGGTAAAGGTGGGTAAGGAAGCTCCAGGGAGCAGATTGTAGCTGAAAGTAAGGACGTTTTCTAATGTTGACAGTTATCCAACAATGAAATGGTCTGCCTTAGGTGGTGAGGTAGTGAGCTTCCTGTCACTGGAGTTGGGGGTGAGAGGTATAGTAGATTATAATTCACAAAATCATAGATTTAGAGCTGTAGGGGACCTCTCATTTACCAATGATGATACTGAGGTGCACAGAGATTGAGCCACTTGTCCAAGATTAAATGCCAGGATTTGAACTCATATCTTCTGACCCCAGAGTTGGAAAAGACCTTAGAGGTCATTTAGTCTAACCCATTTGTTTTACAGATGAGCCAACTTAGGGCTCTAGAGAGGGTTAGTGGGTTAGGCTCACACAGACATTAGGTAGGAGCAGAGCTGATGTGTGAGTACTAGCGAGGTTAGTTCAAGAAAGAATAGCCCTGCCTATGGCATTGTTGCCCACGAAAATCCTCCACAAGGGACTGCTCCAATGGGCTGTGGACTTCCTCTAGACTGGTTGATGTTTTGGAAATACCAATGGAGTGCCATGTAGGTTCTCCAGTCATTATCTTTTGAACTTGCTACATGACCTCTTTTTTGGTATCTCTAATGACATCATCTCCTCCTCTTGCGCCATTCTTGGTCGCCAAGAGTACCCCTCCCCTTCAAAAAATTGTGTTTTATTTTGCATTTTTCCTGAGTCTCCTTTTATATTTACCTGTGACAAAATCAACACTAAGCAGAGGAAATGTTTCTCTTTTGTCTTTCTAACTTCAATGCCTAGCACTCTGCTTGGCACACAGTAGATAATGCATTGAAGAAATATGCAGACTGGTCCTTAATCTGACCCTTATAAGAACTAGAATCCTCTTGGCAAGATCTCTGATCGAGTGTTCATGCAGCCTTTGTCTGAAAGCCTCTACAGAAGGGAACCCACTCTTCAGGGGTTTAGCCTATCCCACTTTGAGGTGGCTCTAATTAGGTAATTTTTCCTTCCATAGAGCCTACATCTGTCTCAGCAGGACGCTGTAGTGAAGTTCATCTGGATCTCCAGCTGGGTGCTCTCTTGCAGTCTCTGGCTCACATTGATTGGGGTTGGGGGGGCAGTGGGTCACATGTTGTAGTGGATTGATGTGGAGTTAGGAAGCCCTGAATTCAAATTTGGCACAATTCAATAGCTGGGCAGCTTTTCTTAGTCTCAGTTTCTTAGTTTTTCTTTAGTTTCATCATTTGTAAAAAAAAAAAAAAAAAAGGGAGGGGGCTGATAGTAACACCTGCCTTCCAGGGTTACTGTGAGAATAAATGAGGTGATACTTGTAAACTGCAAAGTGCTCTAAGAAAGTTCCTTTTGACTATTTTCTTGGAAGGAGGCAGACTGTTTGCGAGGGCCTGAGACAGGACCACGGCCAGGTCTTTAGATTCCAAGTAGTGGATAGAAATCTGCTCCCCCAGTGAGGAAGGTATGAGGTCAGATCCTGCCCCTGACTGTGTGACTCTGGGCATCACTTACCCTCTGGGTACTAGAGGCAACACTTGTCTGAGTTACAGGGAAGTGTCCATGCAGAAGCAGCATACTTACTGGGAAGTTCCCTATATCACTGAAATCAGAGGTCCGATCCAATCATGCATATATGCACACACATTATGTACAGATACACACATGAGCATGCCTGTGTTCATACATGCACACATGTTCAGAATATCTATTTATTTATCATTGAACATGTTGTATCCCTTCAGTTGATTGTAAGCTCCTAGGGGGCAGGGATAGGATTTTTTTGTGTGGTTGTCTTTTTTATAGGCTATGTCTACCACAGTTTGGGATACATGTTCAGTTATTTCAGTCATGTCCTACTCTTTGTGACTTCATTTGGGGTTTTCTTGGCAGAGATACTGAAGTGGTTTGCCATTTTCTTCTCCAGTTCATTTTACAGATAAAGAAACTGAGGCAAATACGGTAAAGTGACTTGCCCAGGGTCACACAGCCAGTAAGTATCTGAGATCACATTTGAACTCAGTTCTCCCTGACTGCAAGTCTGAGGCTCTACCCACAGTGCCACCTAACTGCTTATGTGGCACACAGTGGTTTCTCAACAAATGCTTGTTGAATGATTTGCCCAAGGCTAGTTTTTTTGGGGGGAAGGAATTAGTCTGGAAGCTGCTGGGTCCTCAGGTTTGGATTAAAAAAACAACTCTGGAGCTATCAATCAAATCAATCAGTCAAGTCACAAGCATTAATTAAGAGCCTACTAGGAAAGCAAATACCATGAACCAGTCCATTTCAGGGTAACACAGTGGTTTAAAGCCCTAGACTTGGAATCAGGAAACTGGGTTTAAATCCTACCCCAAATAGCACCTAGTACGTAGTAGGCACTTAATGAATGTTTATTGACTACTGACAGTTACTAGCTGTGTGACCCTGGGTAAGTCATTAACCTGTCTGGGATTCACTCTCTTTATCTGTAAAGCTAAAGGACTCTTCTCAGCGGTCTTTAAGGCCCCTTCCAGTTCGAAATATGATTCCCAGATCCTGCCAAACCTGTAGGAATGGCCTACCATATGCCAGGTCTGTCCTTGCTCGGGGGTGGTTCTGGGCGCAAGCTAGGGGATCCAGAAGGGGCTGCATAGGGGCTGGGGACGCATTACAGCTGCTCGCTCCCCTCTCGTTCCTGCTGGGGTGCCCAAGGCCTGGGAGCACTGCCACGACCCAAGTGGCCTCCTCTCCAACCCCATTCCCCACGCACACCTCCGCTTTGCCCTGCCCCAGCTTACTATGGGGGGAAGTTGGGCGGCGGCAGGGTCCTCTACAGGATCTCAGAGGCAGCGGGCACCTCCTGGTTGATTTCCTGCGTTCGGGGCTGGGGTTTCATGTGGGCACTAGGGGGCACTGTGTCCGTTCCAAAGAAATCTCGGTCAGCCTAGTGGCTGAACACGCAAGGGCGGGCGGACACACACACACACACACACACACACACACACACTCACTCACACATAAACACACCTTAACACACACCTCTTAGCAAACACCCAAGCCTCCTCCTTACCACACTCCATCACCTTACTGACACACCAAAAGACCCCATACACACACACGAGCGCGCGTGCGCGCGCACACACACACACACACACACACACACACACTTTCCTAACACACATAGGCCTTTGTAACAAACACATATACCCCTTCACTAGCACAATCCCTAATACCACCCTTTTTACAATACAGTGATATGCCCACATTATCTCCCCTTCCCTTCTGTCTTTCTGATACACTTGCTTCACTAACACCCCATTAATACGGTCCTTACTAATACACACAGCACTCCCTAACAACCAAAAACTTGCCCCTGCTCATTTAACACACTTCTTACTGACACACTACCTTAACCAACCCAGAGTGCTCCCCTAACCAATACAGACAGCTACACACCCAAAGTCCTCCCTCACGGCACTCTAACAACACCAACTTAATACAGCCCTTACCAATATCCACAAGTCATCCCCACCATCCCCATCATGCACAGCAGTCCATAGCAGGACTCTCACCTCTTCTTACCGGCACACAAACCCCTCTCATGCATAACACACCTTTTACTAATTTATGCTACTTCCTAACATACACTATACACATAATATAACACATCAGCTATCAACAGTCAGAGCAAAAACAAAACAAAAACCCTACATCCCTCTACATTTCCTTCCCTCCCCTCTCCCTCTCCCTCCCCTTCCTCCTCCCTTCTTTCTCTTCCTTCCTCTCAATCTCTCTTTCCTTTCCTTCCTACCCCTCCTTTCTCTCTCTCTCTCTCTCTCTCTCTCTCTCTCTCTCTCTCTCTCTCTCTCTCTCTCTCTATCTCTCTCTCTCTCTCTCTATCTCTCTCTCTCTTCCCCCCCTCCCTTTTTCCACCCCTTCTCTCTCCACACACACATACCTACCGAGGCACCGCTCACAAATGCTCACCTGGGTCTCTGGGACAGTCAAGAATGTAAGAAGCGCACCTTTAGGCTTAAAGAAGAGAGACCCACACCTTGTGACAGCCATATAAAAATGTGTCCTAAATGGAAGCCCACCCACGGCGTGCGGTGACGCAGGCTTTCATGTTCCCCGGATACACCCGCTTTCTCAATGGACAGGAAGCCACTCGGGGACCCAGGGAAGCCGCACAAGATCTTGAGATTCTCTGATTGTATGGACAGATGGCAAGACTTTCACCCAGTCTCCTTGAGTACACACAGCCCCGGATTCCCAGCTCCTTTATCTGGGGCACTCCACCCCCTGCACACCCTCGGACTCTCGTGGCCCCATCTAACCAGAGCAGGCACCAGGCATGGGCGCTCAGCTCGGGCCTCTTTCTCCTCTAGGAACCCCGAGATACCCCCTCTTCTTCCCTTCTACACCCGGGAGAAACGGACACACACCTGATGGAGACGTGCTCACACGTGCCTTTTCGGAGCCTGGCTCTTTCCGTAGATACAGACAGACTAGGGCACTCAGGCTTGGACATGGGGCATGTGGCCACCATTTGCGCCCACCCTGTCAGAGGCCCTTGTGCACGTACACATACGCGCGTGAGCGCGCGCGCACACGCACACACACACATTCACACACACTCACTACACACACTCACACCATCCCCTCCCCCTCTCCCAGGTTCTGGGTCGCTCGGACTCCTATCCCTAGATTGCGTTCTGGGACTCTAACAGGTTTGCCAGACCAGGGGGTGGAGGGCGAGAGGGTAGGGGAGACTGGTGGGAAGGTGGGCCTTAGCGCCGCCAGCCGGGGTCTTGTCCCTTTATCTTGGTTTCCCTAGGCCTGCATAGGCTCCTCCCTCCCACCCAGGCGCTCTCCCTGTGCCCGGGCCGAGTCTCCTGTCACGGCACTAAAGAATAACTTCCACGTCCGATTCCTTTTCTTTCCCAGTTCTGAAATCTCTAAGCCATCAGCAAGGAGGATAGTTCACATGAAAACTAATTACATGAAATCAATATTTAATCACAGCTCAACATCCTGACCCTGCAAAAAAAAATCCTTTTAAAACTCTGCCGTCCAGGACAAATTCCTCTTCTGGCCATTTACTTATGGAGCTCATTTTTGGGGTGCGAGGTGATTTTCATTTTTAATTTCAGGGGTGGGGGCGAGGAGGTAAAGAAACATCTCTGGACGCTCACGAAGCACCGGCACCTGAGGTGAATTTGGGAGCGCATTTAGTATTCTGTTCCCCTCGAGTTGTAAAACTGTGCTCCCCTTCACCCTGCCCGCCTCCCCGAAGTCATTCCCCGAGGAAACTTGGCGGCTCTGCGGCCTAGCTTCGGCCAGTTGACCTCGGGCTCCAGGTGTCAGCGGAGATCAGCCCCGGGACCCTCTCCGCTGCAGCCTCCAGGGAAGGGCGCCTGTGGATCGCCCCAGCGCCCGATGGGTCTCTGGTTTGTGCGGCTTTCGAGACAGCGTTTGTTTTGAACCGAAGTGGGCTCCCGAGCCAACTGGGGTTTTTTTTTGCTAACGTTGATTTCAGTTTCGGATTCCACACACAGGACGGACCTGAGTGATAAACCCTTGTGGGACTCAGTGGGTGCCGGGGGCACGGGAGAAAATTTTTATACACCATGCTTAATTTGTATTGAGATTTAATAGAGATCATGGGACATTTCAAGAGAAGTTTTCCAGGGATGTGAGCGTCGTAGTGACAGGGGCCTGGTGCTGCTATCTTCAGCAAGGAGGATTTTCTCTCCCTCCCTTCTTCTGTCTCTCCCCCCCGCCTCTCTCCCCTCCTTCCCCCCATCCCCCCAGTCCTATCACCTCCAACCACTGACTGCCGGGCAGCCTTCAGCCCCAGTGGAGATCAAGAAGAGCTAAACATTTTAACTAAGATTATTGGGATAAATATTTCATAAAGAGCAGAGAAGATATTAAATTACACCTATTGATTCTGGTATCACAACCCAATTCCACTCCTTGGCCCCTCTGGACTAATTGAGCTCTTAAGGAGGCCTAGATCCGGCCAGGCATCGGACCTGGAGCACAACCCCGGTTCACGGAGCGCTATAAGCGAGCGACCGGGCAGCAGGCCCGAACTTTGCGCCTTTGTGCCGGAGACTTCGGGGTCAGGGGCTAGGCTGCGTCCCAGTAGTCTCGCCGAGGATCGTGCTGCCCTGGCCCAGCCTTTCCTTGCTCCCAATCCTCGCCAGGTCTGCGGACCTGTACCCGAAGGGGCCGCTCCTAGTGCCGCGGGCCAGCGAGTGACTAGGGAAAAGGATCCCGAAAAGGCAGCGATTTTTTAACTCCCCAGTGAAGGGGTTGGGGATCGATCTCGGGCACCCAAACTTAAAGGTGTTTCTTTGCAACACTCTCGCGTACCTCCCCCACCCCCCACCTTTCTGCGGCTGCTGCCTCTACATTCATCTTGGGACGGGAAAATGCGCCCCCGCCCCAGCTGGACTGGCTAACTTGGGTAGCAATCCCTGGGCGCACGCAGCTGAGTCGGCTCCTTTCTAAGTCCAGGACCTCGGGGTCGCCCGGGGCTACAGCCCTGCGCTGTATTTCCAGGGGACAGCGCCGGCCTGGGCTAGCAGGTCGCTTCCAGCCACCACTTGGCGACTTTCCGAGGCCAGTCCCGGGGCTTTCCTCCCGACCCCATTGTCTAGGCGTCCCGCACCACTCGGCCCGAACCGCCGCCCACCTCTCTCCCTCACGGTCCCCCTCCCCGTCCCCCTCCCTACTCCCAGCCAGCCTGGAGAGTCCTGCTTCGGATCAGTGGCGGTGGGGAGGAGATGGGGGGCAGGGGGTGGGGGGGGGCACCGCACGGGAAATCGAACAAAGCCCATCTCTCCCTCCTCCTTCCTCTCGTAAGTCCCCTGCTTTCACTCTCTCCCCTTCCCCCCCCCCCCGCCCCGTTCCCTGGCCACCCCCAACCCCTCCCGGGCCCCCAGAGGCCCGAGGTACTGAGGGCACCGGGGATACTGGCAGTGACTGGGGGGTGGTGGTTAGGGGTGGGGTGTATTGGGGGGAAGCACCGGCTCTCTGCGGGGGCTGGCTACCCGGCCTCAGCTCCGGACCACCTTAAGAGTGAGCCCCGCCCCAGGCCCGGAGCTCGCGTCCCGCTGATTGGCGCAGACCTAATGGCTGAAATTGATTGCTGAAATGCAAAACTTGTTGCTGGTTCCCGAGCGCAGGGCGAGAGACAGAGACAGAGAGAGGGGAGCGGAGGGAGACCCTCGGAGCGCCCCACACCGAGGCCTCCCCCCCCGCCCCCAGCCGGGAGAGGGGAGAGAAGGCCCCAGGTTCCTTCTTTCCCCTGAGCCCAGAGAGAAGAGCACAGCGCGCCACAGACCCCCTCATTGGGTCTGTTTCTTCCACCCCTCCTCAGACCCCCCTTTCTCTCCCCTCCCAGTCCGAAAAGGGGAGTGGGGGCTCGGAAGCACCTCGGGGCAGAGGCCGGGCAGCGGAGAGCCCAAGAGCCACCTCTGCCCCTCCCCTCAGCAGCCGGAGCAGGGAGCCAAGCGAGCGAGTGCAGCTTAACTCCGAGCCCCGAACCAACGGTCGAGAAAGGCAAGGGGACTTTGCAAGGCAAGCGAGCGAAGGGATTGCAGTACGGAAGGGGAAGAAGGCAAGGCGGCTGGGGTGTCTGGCACCCGGAGCGTCTGAGTGCTGCACCGCGCTCGACCTGCTAGCCCAGAGCCCTGGGCATCCAGTCCCAGGAAGAGGAAGGCGTCCGGACGTCCGCCTGTGCCCCCAATTCCAGCTCCTTGGGTCGGTCACACGAGCCCAGCAGTCCGCAGAACCAGCAGCCCTAAGCCTCTCGCCCCAGGTGCGAGACTACCTCGGCACGTCCCAGCTCTGCCGCGAACTCGGATCGGGGTCCCCACGTTCACCATGCGGAGCCGTGCCTCCAGCAACCGGATCCCCTAGAACAGAGGCGGCTTGGACCGCGCTGTCTGGGGGAGAGTGGGGGGGCCGATCAGAGTCACCCCAGTCAGCGAATATTTGGACTGCAGGGGCTACGGAGACTCCGGGAGGGGGACCTTCCGTCCTCCAGCACTAGCCTGCTCTGAATGACTTCCCTTCGCGGGGCCTTTCAGCGGGTGCTCCTGGGGTGTAGGCGGCATCTCTCCGGACCCCAAGCAATTTGGACTTGAGAAGGTGATTGCCTTTTCTCCCCTCCCCCTTTTCCCTTACCCCCCCACTTTACTTTTTGTCCCCGTACGAGGGCCTGATAGCCTCCTGCCCCGAGCCGCTGCGGCCCCAGGGCCGGCTCCCCCGCCCCTTCCCCGTCCCCCTTTCCCCCCTCCCAAGACCCACGCGTCTCCGTGCGAACCGCCCGGGGCATGTGGCCGGCTGCTCTCCCCCTAGAGGCCTTACCACTCTGCAAGATGTGAACCCTGCACGCGGGATTCCGGCTGAGGCAGTATCTTGGGTGAGAGAGGAGACCTCCACCCAGCCCCCCCCCCCCCCCCGCCCTCACCCCTGGTGTCCCCGGCCCCGACCCAGGCTCCGGCCCCAGGGCGAGGTGGCGGCGTGCACTGAGCCCTCACCCAGTTGAGCGCGCCCAGAGCCGCCTTGGAGCGCCGGTCCGGGGGGCACAGCGAGCTGCAGGCAGGAGGCGCGTGGGGAGAAACAGGCTGTCATGCCCTATTGATTCTCCTCCGCCCCCTGACCCTCTCCCCTCTCCCCCGAAAGTATGTTTGGCCTGGATCAGTTTGAGCCTCCGATCAATAACAGAAACGCTGGCCAAGGCGAGAGAAACTTTGGCGAACCCGGCCTGAGCATGAACGGCCACTTCAAAGCCCCGGCTTTTCACGCGGGGGGGCCGGCAGACCCGACCATCAGCGCCCTGGGAGAGCCCCCTCTCCTGGGTATGAACATGGGCATGGCCGGGGAGCCCTACGGCTTCCACGGGCGAGGTCACTCCGAGCTGCACGCTGGGGGCCTGCAGCCGCAGCCGGTGCATGGGTTCTTCGGCAGCCAGCAGCCTCACCACGGCCACCCCGGCGGCCACCACCCTCACCAGCATCACCCCCACTTCGGCGGCAACTTCGCGGGTCCTGATCCCGGTGCCTCCTGCTTGCACGGAGGCCGGCTCTTGGGCTACGGCGGCGGTGGTGGTGGCCTAGGCAACCAGCCTGGCTTCGCTGAGGGCTACGAGCACATGGCGGAGACCCAGGGGGGTGAAAGTTTCGGGCAGCAGAGGCCTGGCAACATCCCCGAGTTCCAGCACCACAGCTCGGGACCCTCGGGCCATGCGGTACCTGCCCCGTGCCTACCCCTGGATCAGTCCCCCAACCGGGCGGCCTCCTTCCACGGCCTCCCAGCCTCCAGCAGCTCGGATTCCCACAGCCTGGAGGCGCGCAGAATGGCCAACCAAGGGGGCGTCGAGTCCCTGGAATACAATTACCCTGGTGACGGGCCCTCTGGACACTTTGATCTGCCAGTGTTTTCTCCCTCGGAGTCCGAGGGCCAGCTGCCTCACTACGGGACTGGCAGACAGGTGCCCGGGGGAGCTTTCCCGGGAGCCTCGGCCCTGCCCAGGGCCCCGGGCATGGTGGCCATGTCTAAGATTCATCCGCAGCAGCAGCAGCATGGTGGCGGAGTGTTCTTCGAGAGGTTTGGAGGGGCCCGGAAAATGTCAGTGGGCATGGAAGCCGGGGTTAACGCAGTCAGGCATCCCTTAATGCAACAGGCCCCGCAGCCGCCTCAGCCACAGCCCCCTCCCCCGCAGCCGCAGCCGCAGCCGCCTCCACCACAGCAGCAGCCGAATTTGCTGGCCAGACAGAACTCTTGCCCTCCGGCTATCCCCCGACAGCCCCAGGCTGAGGCCAACCCGGCTAGCGGTAGCTTGCAGGACGGTGGGCCCATCCTTCCGAACCAGCATGCCCAATTCGAATACCCCATCCACAGACTGGAGAACAGGAGCATGCACCCCTATTCTGATCCAGTGTTTACCATGCAGCATCCGCCGCCTCCCCCTGCTCCTCAGCAGCAGCAACCGCCGGCGCCGCCACAGGCGCCAAACCAGAGGCTGCAGCACTTCGATGCTCCCTACCTGAACGTGGCCAAGAGGGCGAGGTTCGACTTCCCCAGCACCCCGACCGTGGACCGCTGCGCTTCGTGGAATGGCAGCCTGCATAGTGGAGCGCTGGACAACCACCTGTCCCCTTCGGCCTACCCGGGCCTGCCGGGAGACTTCACACCCCCTGTGCCCGACACCTTTCCCCCGGGACCAGCTCTGCAGCATCCGGGCCCCGACCCCCAGGCCTTGCAGCAGCAGCAGCAACAGCAGCAGCAGCAGCAGCAGCGCCAGAACGCGGCCCTCATGATGAAGCAGATGGCGTCCCGCACTCAGCAGCAGCAGCAGCAACAGCAGCAGCAGCAGCAGCGGCTGCGCCAGCCCGGCCTGCCGCCACTCAGCCACCCCGGGGACGTAGGGCCGGGCAGTGGCCTGGTGCACGCGGGGCCGGTGGCCAGTCTGGCTCAGGCGAACTTTGAGAGGGAGGGAGGCGGGGGCGGCGGGGGCGGCGGCGGGGGCTCCAACGGCAGCGGGGGCGGGGGTGCTGGGCGCATGGGAAACTTCGACCCGCAGAATCCTCACTTGGCACAAGAGAGCGCCTGGTTCCCTGGGCCCCACCCGCCTCCTCCGCCACCGGGAGACCTCCTGCCTCGCAGGTTGGGTGGCTCTAACTTGCCCCCCGACGGGAGCCCCCACGAACTGGGCCTGGCTCAGGGCGGCTCTGGGATGCTTTTCCGGGGACCGGGGGTGGCTGGGCTAGGATTGCAAGAGTCGCTGAGGATGCCCGGTGAAGGCCACGTGCCTGCCCTTCACTCCCCCGGTTTGCACTCCCAGTTCGGGGGCAGCCTCGGTGGCCTTGGCCAGTTACAGTCTCCCGGGGCTGGCGTGGGCCTGCCTAGCACCCCTTCGGACCGCAGGGCACCACCGCCCGACTTCACGGCGCCTCCCTTGGGTGGCCAGCCGGGCTTCCCGTTCAGCGGGACCAGCCGGCAGGCCACCCCACTGAGTAACCCCGGCGTGAGCGCTTCCCCGGGCGGCGGGGGCGGGGGCGGCGGAGGCGGGAGCACCTACCCTCCACAGCCCGACTTCCAGCCTAGCCAGCGGGCCTCGGCCAGCAAACTGGGCGCCCTGAGTCTGGGGTCTTTCAACAAACCCAACTCTAAGGATAACCTCTTCGGCCAGAGCTGCCTGGCCGCCCTCTCCACTGCCTGCCAAAACATGATCGCCAGCCTCGGGGCACCCAACCTCAACGTGACCTTTAACAAGAAGAACCAGCCCGAGAGCAAGAGGAAACTGAGTCAGACCGACTCCGACGGGGCGGTGGGCAGCAGCGGTGCGGGCAGCGGCGGCAGTGGCAGCGGGGGGAATACGGGACCCGATTACTTCCCCAGCGGAACTGCGCCGGGGGGGCCGGGGCCGGGAGGCCCGGGAGGGACCAGCGGCGGAGGCGGTAAAGCCCCAGGTCCCCCTAACCCGGCCGCCTCAGGCGATGGCACAAGCCTTTCCCCCAACTACACCATTGAGGCCACGTCGGGCAACGACGGCAAACCGGTTCCGGGAGGAGGAGGGCGGGGTCGGGGCCGCAGAAAAAGGGACAGTGGCCACGTGAGTCCCGGGACATTCTTCGACAAGTTCTCCGCTGCTGCGGCTGCTGCGGACAGCGGGGCTTCGGGCGTGAGCCCCGGGCAGCAGGCGGCGCCTGGCCCTCCCGGTGGAAGTTCAGGCGGGGAGCCCCGAGGGGCGCCCACACCCCACGACAAGGCCCTAACCTCCCCGTCGTGGGGCAAAGGGGCCGAGCTGCTCTTGGGCGATCAAGCCGACCTCATGTCGTCCCTGGACAGCGGGATCCAGAGCGGGGCCAAGTCGGCGGGCAGTTCTCCACACGTCGGGGACTTCGCTGACGAGGTGAGCACGGGCTACGCCAACGAGGACGAGGTGTCGTCCAGCTCTGACAACGCGGCCTCGGCCCTGGCCAAGCCCAGCCGCAGTCCCCTGGTTACTGGCTCTCCGAAGATCCCACGG
This sequence comes from Notamacropus eugenii, assembly GCF_028372415.1. Classification (NCBI taxonomy): domain Eukaryota; kingdom Metazoa; phylum Chordata; class Mammalia; order Diprotodontia; family Macropodidae; genus Notamacropus; species Notamacropus eugenii. The sequence continues at coordinate 17,972,312 of NC_092875.1, forward strand.
GGCCCGGCCGGGGAGCACGGACAGAAAGGGGCCCCGGGCCTAGGTGGCCTCCTCACTACCTCTACCTCGACCCCAGACAGCTACGGCCTGAGTAGCAGCAGCGGGGCGGCCCACCCGGGCACGCCGGGCCTAGAGCAGGTCCGCACCCCGACGAGCAGCACGTCCCCGCAGGACGAGATCCACCCGCTGGAGATCCTCCAGGCGCAGATTCAGCTGCAGCGGCAGCAGTTCAGCATCTCGGAGGACCAGCCGCTGGGCCCCAAGGGCGGGGGCAGCGGGGGCGGCGCGGGCGGCGGCGGCAAGAAGGCCGAATGCGCTGGAGGCCAGAACGGAGACAGCGAGCTGGGCGCTTGCTGCCCCGAGGCGGTCAAGAGCTCCATGAGCACCATAGACCTGGATTCCCTGATGGCTGAGCACAGCTCCACCTGGTACATGCCTGGCGAGAAGGCTTTACTGGACGGCCCGGAGGATGACAAGACGCTGGCGCCCTGGGAGAAGTCCAAGCCCCCGAACCCAGTCAGCAAAGAAGGTAGAGGTACCGTGCCTTCTTCCTCCCCCTTCACCCCTCTCTCTGCCGGTTCTACCTTCCGGGTCTGGCTGGGAGGCCTAGCTTCTCACCATGCTCCTGGGGAGGCCCCCTCTTCCCACCCGGGCAGGTGCCCCTATCCTGCAGGGGAAGGAGGGCCTTCCCTGCCTTCCAACTTCGATCTGGCTACATCAGAGGCTTGCCAGGAAGCCTAGGGACTCTCTCTGGGCTGGAGTCCCTTGGAGCCCCATAGACTTTTAGGCTCCCCTGGAGGAGGCTGGCCACCCTCATTTGCCCTGTGGGAGACAGGCCTTGTCTGCAGTTTAGCTTTACGGAATTTCCTCTTCTTTCCACCCCACTTTGGGTGAATTGTGGACCAGCCCTAGGGACTGGTCGTCCGAGGGGACTATGAGGAAAAGGCTTAGTTTGTGCTTGGGGGTAGGGGGATGAGGAAGCAGGAAGAGTTAATAGCGAATCTCCCCCCAGCCGTCAGGCCCCAGAGGGGCAGCAGTAAGTGCTGGAGTAGAGTCTTCTCTGGCCTGGACAGGTTAAGTGGCTTTCTCTTCTCCCCCCTCCCTCTGTCAACTCAGGAACAACTTTTGCAGGAGTTAGGGGGTTGCTGCACATAGGTGGAGGTAGGATTGTTTGCCAAGCCCTTTCCCAAGTCATGGCAGAGACCCTACCCTTTTTTACAGCAGTGCACAGGTTGGTCTGAGGTTGGAATAGCTCTCTGTGTGTGTGTGTGTGTGTGTGTGTGTGTGTGTGTGTGTTACTTTCTACCTCCATCCGCCTTCAAACTCCCCCTTCCTCAAATGATGGCTGGCATTTATGTTCCTGCCTACAGATCTGTGTCCTGAGCTGAGTAGGTAAGGGAAGGAGGGAGGAAAGGAGGGAGGGAGGAAAAAAGGAAGGAAGGAAGGAAGGAAGGAAAGAAGGAAAGAAAGGAAGGAAGGAAGGAGAGAAGGAAGGAAAAAGGGAGGGAAGCAAAGAAGGAAGAAGGAAGGAAAGGAAGGAAGAAGGGAGGGAAGCAAAGAAGGAAGAAGGAAGGAAAGGAAGGAAGAAGGGAGGGAAGCAAAGAAGGAAGAAGGAAGGAAAGGAAGGAAGAAAGAGAGAAGGGAGAAAAGGAAGAAGAAAAGGAGGAAGGGAGGGAGGAAGGGAAGGAAGGAGAGAGGGAAAAAGGAAGAAAAGAAGGAAGGAAGGAAGTTGTAAGGCCTTGTTCACATCTCTGAGTCCCTCCCTAATTTGACAGTTGCTCTTATAATGAATAGCTGTTTTGTCTCTTGTTCCCATCCTGGCTTATATTCATTGAGAATCCAGAGACCTGTCAGGGCTCCCACGACAGTCCCTGGATTTCCTTTGGCTTTTTTTTTTTTAAATATTTTTTTTGTTTCTGGGGAGGGGGGCCCATAGAGAAGAGGAGGTGGTTGAAAGTGACAAACTTTTCTAGGGCAAAAATACTGGGCGTATATTGTTGGGAGGCTCAGAGGGCTGAGGGTTTGTCGCTAGGGAGCTGCTCGGGGGTGACAGATGTTTAATTCCGGCATTCGTTTCCATTATAGGTCTCCCAGTGTCTAGAGGCCATTATGAGTCTATAAGTTGAGGAGGAAAAAGACCTTAAATGGAAAACCATTGGAGTTAAAGTGATAACTGTTCTTTTTAACCTAAAGATGACTTCGGTTCCTGTAGATTTCCGTTTTATTTTAATGAAGTCATTTTTTTTTTAAGGCTAATGACATCTTAAAATTATATATCATAATTAAAAAAAATATGCAAGATCTTCTTCACTCATCAGAGTATTGTCAGCCAGCCAAAAAGTAGCTTGGTTAAAGCTGCCTTTATTGTGTCTTTCTCATTAGCGCCCTATTTACTGGACCAGGACCTAGCTTGCTTCCTCTGTCTACCTCCTTCTCCTGTGGCTGCTCTATCATCTCCTCCCGCTCCTTCTCTTCTTTCCTCTCCCTCCTTCTTGCTACATCTTCTTTTTTCTTTCTCGTTTCACTCTTCTTCTCTTTGACTTCTATCCCTCTTTCCCCCTCTTCCCCTTTCCTCCTTTCCCCCTTTCTCCTCTTTATTCCCTTTCTTATCTTTCCCTCCTTTCATCCCTCTTGCTTTTTCCATTCCCCTTTGCTTTCCATCTCTTCCTCCTCCCTTAATTCTCTTCACTTTTCTTTCACTATTTTCTCTTCCTTCTTTTTGTTTTTTCTCCTTTCTTCCTTTTTCTTATTTTCTTCCTCTGTCCTATTCTTCTAGTTCCCTTTCCTTTCCCTTTTCCTAGTTCTCTTCCTCGTCCTAGTTCTCTTCCTCGTCTCTTTCTTCTTCTTCTTGTTCATTTTCATCATATTTCTTCCTCTTCCTCCTCCTCCTTTTCATCTCTTTCTTTTTATTCCTCCCTTTCCTCCTCCTTATTTTCCCTCTCCTTTCTCTCCTCATTCTTTAGCTGCTTTTCCCTTTTCCTGAGCCTCCCCGTTCTGTTGGCTGGGACTTGAAGACCAGGGTAGCCCTTAGGTAAAAGGCACAGATAAAACGGGACTTTGGTGGCCCAGTACAACTCCCGAGATCTCCCAGCTCCCAGCTCCAGGGGGCCGGCTCTCCTCCTCGGGCTTTCTGAAGCGTGAATGGTCGGTCCCTGCCGTTTGCGTCTTTGTTCCTGTTTAATGCCCAGCCCAGGACGCTCTCCCTGGGAGCTGGAGCCGGGCGTGTTTAGCATGCACAGCAGCCGCTGGTGCCCATCAGTATTCTTCAGGCTTCACCCAGGCAAGGACATAAATTGGTTTTGTTTGGGGCCTTCCTCTCTTCTTTTCCATTTTTAAATGGAGTTGCACACAAGCGTCCTTCCTGGCCCCTTCTCCTTTATTTTCTTGTCCACAACATCTCGATTGGGCTGGATCAATAGCTAGTTAGCACAAATCACAGCTCCTGTCATTTCTACCTTGGCACAAATGCCCCTCCCCCGTCCTCCTCCCCTCAAATCATTAAAAGCAGATTGGCAAAAATGGTGGTGGTGGGGAGTCAGGTGTGGGGGAAAAAAGTTCTAAAAATCCAGGCTGGCTTGGGAGATGACAAAGAACTAAATGGATAAATTCAAATAGCCGCCTTATGGTCATTTATATCTTTTCCTGCCTTCTCTGTACACCTTGTGTGGAATGAGCAGAGAGTGAGAAGACAGACTGATTTTGTAGGGACTTTTCTCCTGAAAAAGCTTTTTTTTTGGGTTTCAGTAGGAAAAATAAATGAAATGACCTCTGATGGGAGAAATGTCCTTAAAGAAATGGCTCTTGCCTGGAATTGAGGTGTTTATTTTTGGAAAGAGAATCTGCTGGTATTGGTTTACTCCACCGCTATCCTCTTTCCCCCCAAAAAAAGGAAAAGTGGGTCCTATCCTTGGCATTGTCCTCAGGGATTAGCTCCAGAGCTGCTGAGCTTAGCCAGTGAACATCAGCGGGCAGGAAGGGACCCCCAGTCCCTTGATTCTCTTTGTCTCTTGCTCTGTGATGTGGGAAAGGAGGAAGCTGAACCTTCCTCTCAGTAAAGCCTGGAATATTGGTTTGTGTCAGACCTTGGTTCATCTCAACCCACCATCCAAGCCTTCCAGGGTATCTCATTCAGATCTCACTTTTCCCTCCCTGCCAGTACATAAGAAAGATTAAACTTTTCATTATGATGAAAGCCTGCTGCCCCATCTGCCTACATTGTACAGCTAGATTCCCTCTTTCATTACAGATAGCCTTCCCCGATAGTTCTTCCCTACAAGCATCTTGGGGCTAGCCATTCTCTCACTCATTGGAGTCTTTCTTGAGGTGGAAGGTCAGGACTGGTCCTTAAAACAAAACAAAACAGACAAAAACCTCAACTACCCTATAAGCAATCTGTGGGCCCTCTCTCAACAATTAACTGTTGCTTAGGGAAAAGATGCCAATCTGCATCCCCCAACCTTTGCATTCGAGGCTTAGAAGGGAGAAGACCCTTCATCCTCCAAGGAAAAGTACCTACTTTATTTTGTCACCCGCTATAAAATACTTAGCCATTGGAATGATTAAATATTAACACCGTTTCGGAATTCTTCCCTCCCTGGTGACAAAATACCAGTCCTGTGTTTAGCAAAATGATCCACACCCAGGCTGGAAGGCCCAAATAACTCTTCCGGATGGCATGGAGTATAAAACTCCTGAGACGTGCCCAGACTCTCCTATGGGTTCTCATGTCTTTACTCTAGGCGGGAGATGTGGTGGGAACTTGTACCAAGACTTACAGCCCTGCAAAGTCTGAAGCCAAACATCCCATGAGATTCAATAATGTAAAGCCTTCTCTGTCATGGCTTTCTTGATGGTCTTAGAAAAAAAAAGAAAATTAAACAAGATAGAAAGCCACAATGTTCATTTTGGAAAAGTAGTTCCTAAGTTGCAGATGTCCCAAGCTGGAAACAAAAATCCCAAGGCCACTTTGAAATGCACTCACCCTGCTTTTTGGAAGACAGACTTTGAAAAATGGGCTTAGGGGGTCTGTAGATGGGTTTGTGCCTCTAAGGACTTCTGTGATTGAACATTGTGACTGCCAAGGGAGAAGGGAACTCTTTATATTTTAAAATCTCTTTCTTTCTCCCCCCTCCCTTTTTATCCCTTTCTGTGAAGATGCTTGGTTTTGGTGGATTTCAGGGCAGATGGAAAAATGGCCAACACCATTAGATTCTTGAATCCCCAGATTTTCATGGAGTGGGGGGAAGGAAGGAGAAGGGTGTTTTCCTCCTCCCTTTTTTATCGTTGGCATGTTTGTTTTAAGACAGCCTACATTCATGGGATCTAGAGTAAATTCACACTTATTAAGTGCCTGGGGGACTTTTTCAGGATTAGAAATTTGAAGCAGTACCAAACACTCTCTTCCATCTCCTTAACTGGTGCGGTTTCTGTGGATGGCGGCCCCTTTTCAAGAACAGTTTTACATTGATCTGAGAGGAGGTCTTGCCTCCTTCTGTTATCTGACTCCAAAGCAGAAAACCCCTGGGTGGGAGGAGAGGGAAAATTTAAAACAACTGAGCCTCATCTGAGTGCCATCAGGATAGCCCTATGTTTGTACCAGTCTCCCACCTCTGAGTCAATCAAAGCGCCATCAGGCTAGCTGGACATCCTTCAGTGCTGACAGTTCTGAAATCGGCACCTGGATTGTTTCAGAAAGAGCCTTGAATTGGGAGTCAGAGGACCTGGGGGAGGTGAATTCTAGCTCTGCTACTTCCTACCTGGGTGACCTTGGCCAAGTCCCTTCCCCTTTCTAGACCTCAGTTTCCTTCCTTTGTCAAATCAGCAGCATTACACCGCATAAGCTCCAAGGACCGTTCCCTGCTACACAACCTATGAATTTATTTAGAAAGTCTTCTGAGAATTGTCTCCCACCCTCTCCTCCCCGCTACTGCAGTCTCTCTTGAAAGCTTTTACTGAAGGTTTGAAAATTCAAGGCCAACTGAAATTATACTTAAATGATAGGAAGTGAGGTACTTTGGAGCACCTTAGTTTCTTTTATTATTATTTTTTACCCATCAGAATTTCTAAGATCCCTGCCTCCTTATGGCATGTGTAGTAGAGAACTGTGTAACATAAACCTTTACAGGTGTTAATCAGGGGAGATGTAAACAGATCAGGCCCTAGTACCTTTATGGGGAGAGGAGGGGAGGGGGACAGGAATCCTGTTGTCACTTAACCAACCCAGTCCCCAGAACTACTCCTGATGTTCCGTGGCTCTTTAATATTTCACTGCAGTAATAAACCTGTCTCTCAGACAAGCCAACCAGCATAACCCCACCCCCCAACCCCGCACACATCTGCAATTATCCATTTCCAATAAATATTAATAAAGGACAGAGACAATTTAAAGCTAGGGAGGTAGGGCAGTGTGGAAGTCATCCCTTTCTTTCATCTGCCACTGGATTTTTGCAATTGCTTTTATTTTAAACAGAGCTCGGTACAATATTTATTATTATCATTGTTTGTATAATAATTATATACATATATACATACATGTATATGCGCATACACATATATGTATACACATGTACACACGATGTATACATATATACATACACACATATGTGGAGAGCGAGGGGCTGACCCTGGGGATTTCCTTCCTTAATATGAATTCATTTCCATTTCTCCCAAGTTCCCTTCGGACCCAGTAAAGCAGAGGAAACATTAGACTATTGAAAGGTTCTCTTTTATTGAGGTTTCTAGGAAAGGAGTGAGGCTTTATCTGTAAACTAATTTCTCTTTCTAGCAACGACATTCACCGATCCCTGATATGATTTGGTTTGCCTGACAGAGGTATTTAAACTTCCACAAAGCCTCTTAATGGTTACTGAAAATGCTGCCATCCTTGCCAAGAAGTTATACGATATACTCTGATGTTAGGAAATATACATCTTTAATAAATAATTCATAATGGATGGGTGACATGTCCTGAGGAGGAAATTCTCCCCCATGGCAATTATTGGGAAGACTTGATGAGGCCTCCGATGGGGAAGCTGGTCTCAGTCCTTAAAATCCTCCGTTTGGGGATTGTGCCTGTTTCCCACTTTTCCTAACCCTACCCCACTTCTATGACAGTCCCACTATGTTATTTCCTCTGCCCAGGTCTTCCCTGTGCCAACAATATTGAAGAGGATGACTTGGGAGTGCAGACTGACCTACTGGGTCGGTTTGCTTCATTTGGGAAGGGAAAATACTGCAGCACTTTTCTGTCAAGTAGGGGCAGGTGGGCTCAGGGAGCCCCTCAGTCATATCATAAAACATCGGCGATGGTGGAAATTTGTTGGCCCTTCAGAGACAACCAAGTAAACCCTGAATGCCTTGCCGATCTGCCCCCCTCTCTCCTCCTGATGTCAGCCTTCTTCCCCAACTCCCACTCCTGGCCGTCCTTCCTCTCAAGAAGTTTGACTAGCATAACTTTTCTTGTTTGGAGTCAGAATTTCAACGCACCAGAGATGTATACTTAAGGGATTCTTTCCAATTTTAGAGCCACTTGACGTGGACAGATTTCATTGTGAAGACTGGTATTTATATGTACAGGCAATTTTCAGTGCGTGATGGGGAAGAGATGTCATGTGTGTTGGTGTGTGTGTATGTGTGTGTATGTAGGTTCTTGGAAACCCTTTGGAAGGGCATGGGTTCTGCTCAGACCTGTTGCCACGTGGAAGAGGGAGGGGTGGAACAGGAAAATAAAGAACTGCCTGAAATGGTGTGGTCAGGGCAGACACCAGGTTTTCACAAGCAGTCACCCGGAGGGAAACGGTGCCCCCATGTAATTCGCTAGGTGAAAGATGGAGACAGGCTCACATACACATAACACTCTGATTTCTAACAAATGATCAGGCTGTCTGGAGCAATTTACTTCCTGGTTATTTTTAGAAAGGGAGCGCAGGAAAGAAATTAGTGAGATCCAGACTCCATTGACGGCTTTGACCAAAAAGGTCTGAATTTTGACAAAAATAGAGATTCTTATGAGATGGCTATATGTGCTCTTCTGTTCCAGAGAGGATCAGGAGGTGGCAGCTGTATTTCAGAGAGGCATACTCCATTCGGCTAGCCACCCTAGCACAGCCCATGCCATATTGGCTTGGGATGGGGAGTGTATATATGTGTGTGTGCATTCTCATATGTGGTTCTGTGAATCTATTTGTATGGGTCTATACTGAATTAGCTCAGATGAGGGCAACTGGCGCAGACAAATTCTCTGAGACCATCTCTTGGTTTGAGTCTTCTAGATTAATGCTAGTTTGCCACTAGAAATGTCTATCACTATCATCCTTTTTGTAGCAATGACGAGCTTGCCGGCAGTGTCAGATCCTTCTTCTTTTCCTAAGAGTTCCTTGTGGCCTCTGTTGCCCTTTGGGTCAGGGACAGAGTCTCTGTAGAATGTGATAATGTCCCAATCCAAACCCCTAATCAGCCTCTCTTCATCATCCATCAATACCCGTGCTGGAGTTTTGATTAGAAGATGCCTTTGAACATACATATTTCTGAGGGCGAAACTTTTTTTTCTTGTTGAAGATTAAGGGAAAACAAAACAAAACAAAAAAAACCACCAGCACATAAATGGGACTGAATAAAGGTCAGTCAGTTTACTTTGGGGAGACTTTTGAAAAACACTATCCTCTTGGGGTATAATTATTCTAGGACGTGCTTGACTGCTTTGTTTGGAGAGGCTGTATTTTAATCAGCTGTTCATGAGCTTTGGGGTGATGAGGGGCTGCCCTGCATATGACATCTGACCAGAGATGTTGTAGAAGAAGAAAAAGGCTATGTAGTGTTTGGGAACCTCGAGATCCACTTGGCGCTGATTTACCAAACTGATATGTTCAAATTTTGGAATTTTGGCCTCGATAAAAAATGCATGCATGCCTGAGGGCATTCTCAGAGTAGAATCGACACCTCAGGTAGAGCAGGATAGTAGTATACCCAGGGCAAAGGGTTGTAGGTAGGGAGACTGTCTGGCCACCCAGACTGGGAAGCCCCATGTTGTTATAGCAAGGTTAGTTCCCGACCCTTCTTGAGATGGACCACGGAGAACTTTCCAGCCCTATAGCCTTGCTGAGTGAAGATTTAGTCTGCAGAGCTCCGATCCAAGCGCTGTTTAAGTGGAAGCCTGGGATTCAACAGCTGGAGAGCTTGGTGTGTTCATTTCAGGGAGCTCACCGGCTTTCATATTTCATTGAGAACATCGTAGGTGGTACGGGACCATCTCTCTCCAACACTGCCCCCTCCCTTTGCCCCCTGCTGCAATTTAAAACAAAACAGAGAAAAGCTAGCTTGTATGGCTTGCTTTCCTGATTGAAGAAGACAGAAGCGCATGGTAGTGGATGAGGAGTTCATATTTTCTTCCTCGCCGATACAATCAAATGTGTGCTTTATTCCCAGCCTCCATCTTGTCTCTCTTTCTTACGCTGCCCTGAGAAAATGTGTTGTTTCTGTGACATAACTGATTTCTGATTGTGAGTTTAAAAGCTTGTGTGTGTGTGTGTGTGTATGTATCCATGGTTTCAGCTGTTTTGGTTTCTCTCTTACTTTACCTAGTGCTGAGATTTCTTTTAATTGATGGACCAGTATGAAAATCAGATCTGCTTCTGGAAGCTAGCTTAAGGATCTAGTGACTAAAAGTCATCCTTTGGTTCCCTCACAGCGATCCTGTGACTGACTTGTCAAAGTTCTGTCTTTTGGAAAAGCTAAAAAAGGCAGGGATGGGGGTATGGGGGTGAGGTAGGGAGAGAGAGAGAGAGAGAGAGACAGACAGACAGACAGACAGAGAGAGGCAGAGAGAGACAGAGAGAGACAGACAGAGACAGAGAGAGACAGACAGAGACAGACAGAGACAGACAGAGAGACAGAGAGACATACACACAGACATACGGAGAGAAAGAGACAGTAAGATACATATACACAAACCCAGAAAAGGGAGTCAGGAGAGAGATGCACACAGAAAGATGTCAAAAGGGACAGAGAAACATCGACATGAAGAGAGAATGAAAGAACAGTCAGAGACATAGGAAAAAAAGGGAAGAGAAAAAGACAGACGTGCAGACACAGAGAAAAAGGGAATAGTCAGAGAGAAACAGAGAAAAAGAGGGGAAAAGTGAAAGAGCCATAGAGAAAGGAGGAAAGAGAATTCAGACAGTAAGAAAAAGAAAGGAGGGAAAAGAGAGACAGATACAGTGAGAGAAAGTAGGGGAAGGAGAGAATCAGACACACACACACAGACACAGACAAGAGAAAAGAGAGTCAGATACACACAAAGAGAGATAGACAGACAGATAGACATGGTGGGGGAGGGGAGGGGAGGAGAAATAGATGAGCCAGATGGAGGTAGATGGAGAAAGAGACAGAGAAATACAAAAAAGGACAGATGGAGATAGAGATAGACAGACAGATAGATGCTTGGAACAGGTCTCATTTTTGCACATGGTATGGCTGGAGAAAATCTCAACATTTACTTAGAGATCACCTAACTTTTCCATGTCTTTGTAGAAAATATGAATTGACTTTGTGTTCTTATGGGGCCAAGGAGCTGGGCTAAGTCTTCCCTCTCCCTGCTTCTTGGTGCAGTGTGTCTCCTGGAATCCCATCAAAAACAAAATGGCCTGGATATATGAGACTTTGGCATTTCTCTTTTCCTACTTCTCATGGGTAATAGTTTTCAATCCTCCCTCCCTTCCCCCGACCATCTGAAAGAGGGTACTCTTTGAGAGAAAAAAAAAGAATTTGACACGAAGCTAACTTTCATTTGAAGTCAAAGCTCCATAAGAAATTGAGTCCCGAAGATGTGGTTTTTTTCAAGGCCCCTTTGGTCAGAACTTCAGTTAGTTAGACTGGCACAGGAAAAGTTGTTTGTGAGAACTTTAAGCATCTCCCAGGATCGTGGTGGGAACACTTGGCCCCTAACTGGTGACTCACCCATCTGCTAGTCTTGTCCCCTGGACTCTATGGTCAGCACAAGGTCCCAAGCCTGGCCTCAGTCACTATCTACTGTGCTCTTTACCAGGGCTGTGTCTTTAGACGTGAATACTCCAGTAACTGTGCTCAACTAGGTTCTTTGGCGGGAATGTCTGCAATGGTAGGGGACTGAGAAAAGAGAAACACAAAAAGGTCCCAAGAGACACTTGTCTTTGTCTCCCTCTCTGGCTCTTAGATAAGACTGCGGGGCGAGTGTGCACTGGATCTTTGATTGGGAGTTTGTCGAGAATGCCAGAACTAGCAAGACCTAGCGGAAAAAACGCTTTGGCTGAGTGAGCCTGCTTGGACCAAATCAAGGCCAGGGTCCACACAAATGGAGGCACCCATTCTGGGTTTATTGGTCTAATTCATCCATTCCCCTGGGGGAAGGTTGCAGAAATGATGTTTGCAGTGGGTATATGGGTGTGTGTGTGTGTGTGTGTGTGTGTGTGTGTGTGTGTGTGTGTGTGTGTGTGTGTGTAGGGGGAAGATTTATTTATTTTGTCTTGCCCACATGGAGGATTTGGTATGTTGAGGACCATGGGCCTTGGTGGACCTGTACCTGTGATCTCAAGTGACACAAAACTAGAACTCTTTTTGTTAGATTGGCTGGGATAGTTTGTCCTCCTTCAATAGCTTTTGGGGAGGGCGATGAAACCATTTAGAGTGTGGGAAAAAGGAACTCCAGAATCATATTTATTATATAAAACCCCTTGTTTTATATAATAAACTACCCACAGTAGGTGGACCTTACCTAGACGTAAATAATGTTCTTTGTTTGGGGTGGAGTGGGTGGCAGCAGACAGACCCTATCAGTCCATCTTCAGAAACGGTGGTAACATTGCCACAGGACCTGAGGAAAATCAGTCTTTTGCCCAGGTTTCAGATTGGTCCTCTGCTTGTGGATCTTTCTGGTGACACACAGTTGTACGGAGGGAAGACATCCAGTGATGCCCTCAGTGGAGGTCTGTTAGTGCTCAGAGACTGTTTCTGTTTAGCAGGGGGCTGGGGTGGAGATGGTGGTGGGTCTGACTGCAGAGCCCAGGAGAGGGGGGACGTTGGCTGAGTTCTTCATGAATAACTCCTCTCTTGCCAACTTGCTCGTGAGGGAGACCTCTGTGCCAGGAGGACAGGCTTCTGGTTTCTTACCCAAAGCCCTGAGACATTTAAATATCAGAGGGAACATAGGAAAAAAAAAAAAGACAATTCCCAAAGGAGGGGTGAGACTTCACCTGTTAACTAGCCCTCCACTCTACCACGATTTCCCAGTGGTACCATGTTTTGGAGGATATGTGTTCTTGACCAGTCTTGGTTACTTTTGATGTCTTTGATTGGCTCACTCACTTGCAATTGCAGGACAGTTTGTAAGCATCCTCCTATGTTAGGATTCTTTTTCCCTTCTGAATGGTAAGGGGGAAAGGAGGTAAAATGAGGAATTGAATGAAGATGTAGTTTTCTAAACTCCCGAAGAACCCAGGAACGGATGGAAAGGAAGGGAATAAAGAAGGGGGTAGTGTTGGCCTTCTGCCTTTCCACCTTGTCTTAAGGTGACAACTCCCTCCACCCCCCCCCCCCAAGTCATAGTTGATAAACCTTGTGCTCCATCATGGAAAGACCTAACTTGGCTAAAAATAAACTGACCTCTTAAATGGCCTGCTATGGTTACTTTTTGTTGTTATTAGAGAGACCTCATTTTTTTTTTTTCATATTGGGGAAAGGAGGAGGCGGGGGTGGTGGGGGAAGGTTTTAGACCAAATTTGGTTTGAAAGCAGGAACAATTTAATGATCCTTCTACCGCGAAAATGTCCAAATTGTTTTGTTTGTCTTAGCTAGTTGTCCATGAAACACAAATATACAGTCATGGAGAGGTTGAGCATGAAATTAATTTTTTTTACAAAGAGGTTCCTCTCTCTGAAACTTGAGGGCTTCTCATACTGTAATAGCAAACTGGTTTCCATGTCTCCCTCAAGCAGGGTCTTCTCAGTGTATCTTTACAGGAAATCTGGCTGAATTTTGCCTCAGAAGCGAGGCAGCCTGGGCTTCCCTGTAAATCTCACTCCTGGGGCTTAGTTAGCTCATGAGCATTTCTTTATTGTCTGCCTAGAGTGATAAGGAGTGTCCTGGAGGAGTGTGTGTTAACTGCACCAAGGTACCCTCCCCCCAGATTCCTCCCTTCTGCCTTGTTCGCAGGACGGGCCGTCCAGCACTGGCCCCTTGGCCCGATCTGTTGCCAAAGAGGCAGTAGGAGAGTAGGAACCTCTTTTCAGAAGTGACTTTCTGCTTCATAAATCCTTTGTGCTCATGGTCAAAGAAATGAAATTTCTTTTACTTCTTCCTTTGTTACTGGGCCATAGAAAGTTTCAGGGCATAAATTATTAATCTGTTTGTAGTGATCTACAAAATGGCTACATGTCCATCTGGGTATCCCTGAGCATGCTAGAGATGGAGGGAAGGAGGGTAGGAGAGTGAAACTGAAGATGTCTGTTTAGAGGAGGAGAGGTAGTGGGGGGCATGTAGATGTTGAGTGTTGGGGGGACTCACTCATGTTCTGTTCCGACAAATGGTAATGGGACACGCTGGCTCCAGTGGTACCCAGTTGCCACCCACAAAGGTTTACATCGCTTGGAGACCATGATGTGGTCTCTCTTCCCAGTGATCTCCAAAGAAGAGGGAATGTCAATTTGATGGCCCGAACTTTTCCTCTGACACTCTCTGCTTCTGACTAATGATTAAAACATCTTTTGTTAGTGGGTGATTTTTTTGGGGGGCAGAAAGGGGGTATGAGAGAAGAGTATTTGGTGACAGTGGTCTTGGAGAAGATATTTTCCCCAAAGCTTCTCCATTTTTTTAAAAAAACATTTTAAATGAGTTCATCCAGAAGACCCAGTTTCTTCTCAAGAAATAGGTGGGGGAACTAGTCTGTCGGCCCGAGTCAGACAGAAATGAACTTCCCCGGGCTGAGAAAACACACATTTGGAGAGATGGCGATACAATTACTTTTTTTTTATGTGGGCCTATTAAGTGTAATGGAGGTTTGGTGCTTGGCCTTAAATTTGGAAGGGTCTTTATCTAAGCCCTTAAAACAGAAGTCGTTTCCTGTAATTACAAAACGGGGCATAGGCCAGGCCAGTAAATCTGACTGGTGGAGTTGGCCACAGGGCTTGGGGATGGGGACTAGGGTGGGAGAGGAAAAGGGGGGCACCTGTTACGCGCATACACTGTACAATTAATATATTTCCAGATTCCTGGTTGTGAAGATTGACGCACTGGGTCAAGAGAGCCCAAGGACATTGGGAGTTTTGAAAGGCAAGTCAGAGAAATCAAGAGATTTGGATACTTGGGAAGGGGGCTGCCTTAAGAGGTAGTGAGCTCCCCCTCACCAGAACTCTGTTAGCACAAGCTAAATGACCACTTATTTGGTTTTTGCAGTTCGTTTGGGAGCTAGGTTGGACTAGCTGGCACCTGAGGTCCCTTCCAACTCAGACATTCTATGATTCTGTGTGTGCTTGTGTCTCTCTGTTAAATGGATTTGGCTAGCCAGTTTGCTGGTGTAGAGTCAACAGAGAGAGAATCTTTTTTTTTTTTTTTTTGAGCCAGAGAGAAACGTACGTGCAGATAGTGTTTTGAAACTTCTGGAATTCTGGCAGAATTGGAGGCATTCAGAACTGATTGCTTTCCAGGCTGGTGTCCCATCTCAGGGAGGGTCCGGTTTGGCAAACTTCTGTCCAGAGCAGGGTTGCTACTGCTCCACGGGATGTGTTTCTCCTTCTTGGCTTGGCCCGGCGAAGGCCAGGGCACCCAAGCTTGGGGCCAGTATGTTGAAAGGAGTCTTGTTTAACTCCTGCTTGGTTTTCCCCCCCTTTTTCCTTTTTCTTTTCAAATAGAAGGTTTGCAGGGTGAGGGGTGTGTGAAGAAATGTCGCTGAATTGGGGAAATCTCAGCCCGACGTGTTTGTTTGGTCTCTTAAAAAACATTTTGTTTTCATGGATCGCTTTTCATTCTTTCCACGCAGGATAGAAAGTAGAAGGTTCCCAAACCGGGGCAGTAGTGAAAATATGAGTGTGTGTGTGTGTGTGTGTGTGTGTGTGTGTGTGTGTGTGTTCTTGCTACTTGGTCCGTGTAGACCAGCATCTGTACGTGGCCATGGTTTCTTAGCTGATCAAGGGATTGGGAGAATCTGACTAAAACTTAAACCATTTTATTCCTTTTTCACTCTGCTCCCCAACATACTCCAAGAGGTCTCTCAGTGGTATTTGTTTTGTCCTAAAAAAAAAAAAAGAAAAAAGAAGAGCCTTCCGTCTTCCATCTGAACTCCCTGTTGGAATAGATTTTAAGGAGTTATTTATTCCAAGTGCTTGAAGATCACTCCAGCCCTCAGCCATCGGGCTGCCCCCAGTACTAATGGCAGCGGGGCCTATTACGGAGCCGTGAAAGAATATTGTAAATGGCTTATGTAGAAAAACCATTTAGATAAAAATGCAATCTTCCCCTTCACATCGAGGGCCAGGAATTAATAGCACATCCTTTCTAAATGGGTATTTTTATATTATATTTTTACCCTAATGAAATTCTTTCCCCAAACAGGAACGGGTTTCATTGGAAACTTTGGAGGGAAATTGATCTGTTTTTATCCCTTCGAAACCAGTGTCCCAGTTTCTGTAGCTTCCTCTGCCCCCTCCCCTCCCCTCTTCACCGGCCTTGTTAAGGTCTCCTGAGCAGGAGTCTCACAAAAGATCCAGCCTCTAACTCTGTGGAAGCTGCCTGCACTGGGGCCTCCGTAAGGAAGTGGCTTGATTTTCACACAATTAGGTTTTCTTTTCCTCCTTCAGGATGTGGTTTTACGAGATGATTACCCATTTCAGAAAATAGGGTAAATATATGTGGGAGTCCAGCTGTTTATTTGGAGAAGGTGCTGGACCTGGACCTGAGATACCTGGGCCAGTCCTGCTTGACCACTGGGGTTGTTTTGAGGCAAGTCGCTTGTCCTTTCTGAGCCCCATTTCCCTCAGTTAGAAAATGTGGGCCTGGGACTAGGTGACCTCTGCGGTTTCTTCCGGTTTTGAAACCTATGATGTCCTGAGATCACTGTTTCTTTGGAGGCTCAGTTTTTCCATCTTTAAAATAAGGGAGGGGGTGGAAACCAGATGGCCTCTGAGGGCCCTTCCATCTCTAAAGCCTGGATTGCCCTGAGGTGATACATGGAAGGAGCTTGGCAAATCTTAAAATACTATATGCATGTAAGCACTAAAAAAAATTATTTTGAGCCTCCTCAGAGTCTCAGTTTCCCCATCTGTAAAATAGGGTTGACAATCATTGACCTGCCTAGCTGGTAGGGTTTTATGATGATTCACTGAGAGATCAAGGTCTTTATAAGTATAAGGGATTATTGATATTATTGTGAAGAGACTACTGGATAGAGACTTGACCTTGGAATCAAAAAGACCTGGGTTCAAGTCTAGCCTATGAGACACTTGCTGTGTGACTTAACTTGCTAATGCCCCTTGGTAACTCTCTAAGATTCTTAAGTTGCAGAGAGCATATCCTTATAAGAAGTTCCCTATACTCAGTGAAATCAGACATCCAAACACAATGATTCCTGTTCTTTTTAGTTCCCTCACCCCCATCTCCACCAAGGTGGATGGTACAGGTTGTTCCCCCAACTCTTTTGGGACCCTCCTGCTAGGCTTATCCAATGTCCCACAGAAACCACGTTTTCTTTCCTTTGTCGTTCCCTTGCTGTTCTGCTTTGACATCAATGCTGGGCCGGCCGCCATCCTTCTCCCAAACCCTGGGCACAGATGGGCTTCCAACCAGAGCACATATGTTGCCATTATCTAAAAGATTTCTATTCAGAACAGCCTCTTCGTCGTGGGTCTCAACCTCCTGGAGATGGGCCTTGCAAGGTGAGGCTTTTCAAGAAAGGGACAGAGCCTGACAACAGCACTTTAACTGAGGCCATTGGCAGAAAAAGTGATTCTGGAAATCTTTGCTTGGGTTCCCTCCTCCCAAGGCACATTTGTCTTTTCAGGGAATTTTTCTTGTTGGTGGTGGTGGACAGTAGTTTGTGCTAATGACACTAACGAATCACGTAGGATTTGAGGCTGGACAGAAACCTTCCAATCTCTATTTCATAGCAGAGGACAGTGAGACAAATGGACAAGAGATGATTTTTCTGGAGTCATATAGGTGGTTAATAGAAGAACCAGTAAAGGAAAGGCCCTCTCTACAGATCCAGCATTCGATACACTAAAGAGTGTTGCTTCAGATAAGAATGTTAGAGATGGAAGGGTCTTGAGAACATAGAACGTAAGATATTAGAGCAGGAAGGAGCCTTTAAATGTAGAATGTCAGAACTAGAAAGGATCTTAGAACATAGAATGTCAGAGCTAGATGGAGGCTTATAAGAGGCAGTCTAGTATGGTGGAAAGAATGCTGGGTTTGGAGTCATAAATTAAAATCCTAGCTCAGCCTGGGTGACTTTGGGCAGCTCACTCACATTCCCTGTGCCTGAAGCCATGTGTAAAAAGAGGAACTTGGACTAGCTAGCCACTCAGGTCTCTCAGCCCTGTCATCTATGATCTGAGATCCCACCAATTATGGGTACCATCAATGGGAGGAAACTTAGAACAGGGAATGTCAGAGCTGGGAGGGACCTTAAAACATGAATCATGAAATGTCAGAGATTAAAGAACCCTTAGAATTTATTTAGTCATTTTACGAAGAGGAAATTGAGGTCCAGAGAGGAGAGAACTCACTTGTTGGAAGTGCCAGGTGGCAGATCCAGGGCCAAGACCCAAGAGGCTTTCCCACCAGTTCCCCATTATATCATGTTGCTTTGGGGCAGGCCTACACCAGAGCCTGAAGCCTTTATCCTCCACACTTTATAAAGGGCCTAAGACCCTTGGAGGAAAGGTGTGATGACTATGGGAGGAGGAGGGAGCTCACAGAGTGCTATTCTAAGCCCTCATTTTATAAATGAGAATACTCTGAGACTCAGAGAGGGAATCAGCTCTCCAAGGTCACCCAAGTGATCCCAAGGCTCTTTACTTCCTATGACCGAGGCAGGTCAGGTGATACGATCCCCATTTCATTGAAAAGGACACATAGGCCCAGGGGGTAAGGGACCTGCCCAGTGTCACCCGGTCAGGACTAAAGCTCCCGAGCCCTTAATGATATTAGGCACAAGATAACAGTAGTGAAGGAATGCCCCCACGCAGAGCTTGCCCTCAACCAGCACTATATAGGGGTAGTGAGGCAGGCTTCTGCCTCCTGGGGTGGGGGAGGCAGCTTAGCCTTCTGGGGCTCACTTCTCTTTTCAGCTTGTGATATCCCAGGCCGACCCCGATAGGCAGCCGTCTTTGACTCTGGCTCCTCAGAGTCATGGATCAGTGGCTCCTGTATGTGAGTGCTAGGGTCTTTTTTCTTCCCCTTGACAGCTTTCCCTTGGATTCCAAGGAACACTTCCCCGATAGGAGTGAGTAATGGTCACTCTTCCGAATATGGCGGTATTCAGAGAGGAGCAGGCGCACTTGGGGCCTCTGAGGCTTGGCTTGGACCATAAACTCTCCCCATCCTCTGTCGAGAAAAATATGAAGGCCCCTAGCCCTCAAATACTCCCCCTCTAAGAAGGCAGGGTTTGGATTGTATAAAAACAAGTGATTTGGAGGTGGGGGGTTGGGGAGAAAGGAAGCCCTTTCCAAGAAATCTTCCCGTCTTGAATGGCCTGGTTTTGTTCAGTCAGCCAGCGATAGAAGCATGCTGACGGCTAGCTAGCCGGAGAAACCCAGTGCTTTTAGCCACCAGGCAGGAGGGAAGCTGCATCTTTCCAATAATTAGCTGTGAAGTGAGTCAGCTGGGACAAGTTTTGCCTTACGTGGGTTCCCCTCTACCTCTGGTTGTTTATTTTTACGGTTTCTGTATTAAATAGACTGGGAAGTAATTTCCTTATTTCCCTAAGCATTGTTCTCTGGAGCGGGTAAGAGTATACAGCGCTGATAAAGGGGGGCCTTGTGGGAAGTTAGCAAGTCTGTGCTGCCAGACAAAGAGTGGTCTTTCTCTCCAACCCAGTCCCCTGGGAGGATTGGCCTCTTGGGGCCGAGTTGGTGGTTTCCGGCAGCAGACCCTACTGTGGTTCCCAGATGGAGATGTCCTTGTTTGGATCCTCACGGTTATCCTTCCCTTTCTCATCCCCCAAATGAAGCCACCCTTGCTCCAACTCCCTTCACTGGTCCCTTCTTTAGGATGAAAACCAACAGATCTCCATCTTCCTGAGCAGCCAAATCCTCCACTAAATTGGTCAAGGGATGCCAGAGATGTGAGTCTGAGAATCTCAGGGTGAGCAAGGGACCTGAGAAATCAGAGAATGATTCCCTGGGTTTGGGGTCAGAGGGTTTCAGTCCTGACTCTGCCACTCCTATCTGCATGGCCTCCGGGGGAGTCCCTCATCTCTGTGCCTCAGTTTTGTGATCTATAAAATGAAGGTGTTGAATGAAATGATCTGTGAGATTCCTTTCAAATCCAGATTTAGAATGCTCTCCAATAGATGAAAAAAACTGTGATGGTGATGGTGGAGATATTGGTGAAGAGTTTGAAAGTTTGCAAAGCTCTTTTTGGACTTGATCTCATTCTAGCCTCATAACAGCACAGGACTGGAGGGTGGGGGCGGCCAAGGCACTGTCAAGGTTGTTATTTTTCCACTGGTGGAGTGACTTCTTCAGGGTCACTAGTTTGTAAGTGTCAGAGGCAGGATCTGAAACTGAGTCTCTCTGACTGTTTCCAGCATGAAGTCTGCTCTATCCTCTAACCTACTCCAGCCTAAGCTGTTGGTTTGATGGGGTGGGGGTGGCCAATCCTGAGCCTTGCTCTCACTGGGGAAGGGAGGTCCAAGCTCTTTCATTTGGTCTTCTAAGTTCTTTACTTGCCCTGACATTCCCTATTTTAAGACCCCTCCCAGCCTTGACATTCTCTGACCTAAAGCCTTTCCTAGCTCTGACATCCCCTGTTCTAAGTTCTCTACGTGACCTGACATTCCTTGTTCTAAGGCCCCTCCTACCTCTAAATCCTGTCATCTTATCAATGCCAGGTGAGGAAGGAGAGACTGAAAGAACATATATATCTATTTTTCTCCCGGTTAATGGCATCAGGAAAACTTTCCAATTCCTACTGCCTGGCCTGAAAATGTCAGTGCGGTTCTTGTTTCTCCAGGTGGTTACCCCTCCCCCCTTCCTTTGTGTCTTTAATACCATGGGAACAATTGTCAAAGTGAAATCTGTCGGGTTCTCCTGTGCACACCATCAAAGACATTCTTAACCCCAGATGACCAGCTCCAGCCAGTAATTTTCTTTGGTATGTTTTGTATGCCTGGAGATCTTGCATCTGGGCTCCTGCAGCTTCATTTTGATCATGCTCAACAGCTCCCTCCACCAAAAACCCCAACCCCTTCCCTGCTACCTACAACCAGAAAAAGAACCCTTAAAACCACGCCCCCCCGCCCCCAAAATCGGGCCCTTTGCTTAAACCTGGAACTTAGAAATACAATGTGTTGTTATGGAGAGGGGGAGTATTAGTCTGAGGGGAGATCAGAATGGTGACCTTAACAAAGTCATTTCCCCTCAATGGGCCTCTGGTTCCTGCTTCTCTGAAGCTAGCCATTGTAGGATTTAGAATTTGGAGGAGGCCATCTAATTTGACCCTCCTGTTCTGCCAAGGAGGAAACTGAGACCCAGAGAGGGGAGAGGTCATCCCGGGAATCAATGACAGGAATGTAAGGCACATTTGGTATATCCAAAACCAGGCAACCCCTGATTCTCAGGGTTAGACTGCATGCTAGTGTGTTCCCACTTTAAGATTCTGTGTTCTAAGGCCCCTCCCAGCCCTGACATCCCCTGTAGTAAGGCTCCTCCTGGCTCTGGCATCTTATGTTCCAAAATTCCTTCTTCTTTCTTAATGACTAGTAATTAATTAATGCCAATAATTAATCCATAAATCTGTGAAACTAGAATTATTTTATGCCATTGGTGGGCAGGGGACAAGGCACAATCATGGGACCCATGTGACTGAGGGTCTGAGAACCAGTACCATGAGAGCGACCTGGTCCTGGAATGCCTGGGTATTGTCCCTGGAAGCTGGATGGGAATGAAACCCCTTCTGTCTCTGAATTTTTTTTCATTAGGTCAGCCTGGAAATACGTCTGCTTAGTATGAACTGCATAGATTTAAATACAATTAAATTAGAGAATAACCTCTTAATTAGGGTTTGCCTTTTAAATCTCATTTGATAAATTCCTTATCATCTCTGACTTCAAATGCAGGGAGCTCTTCGAGCAGGGATTTGGATCCCCTTGGGGCCCCTAGGGGAACACATAAGAAAACTCACTGTATCTTTAAATGTGGCCATGGCCACAACCTCCCCCAGGAAGGCAGTGTGAGAGAGGCCCCTTTTAGGGCTAATTAAACAGAAAATTGAGTGGTGCTGCTAGTGGTGGGGGCTAGTTATAGAAAGGAACTATACAGCCTGGTACCTATTATTTTTTTCAGGGTGTGGGGGGGGTAGTGGTGGTGGCAGATGGGGGTGGGTGGGTACCCTAAGCTATTAAAAGAAATTCACAAATTCCCTCCTCTCCAGCTTGGTTGTGTGTGTGTATGTGTGTGTGTATGTGTGTGTGTGTATGTGTGTGTGTGTGTGTGTATGTATGTGTGTGTGTGTGTGTTTTAAATGAAAGTAGAAGGCGGAGTGGAAATGTCAGGGGTCAGGCTGCAGGCAGCCAGGAGAGACGTCAGGGCAGCTCTAGTCCCTGACATTGGAGGGGGGGTAGTGGGTGAAGAAATTGGAGACATGAACCATATCAGGTTAACCCTTCGGCGCCCGATGAGGCCGAGCTACCTTCCCTGGGCTTGGGGGAACTGGAAATCTTTCTTTGGATAGGGATCTAGGGGAGTGGAGACCTGAGATCTCTCCCTAGTGTCTGGTAATAATGACCATTGACATTTATACAGCCCTTTATGGGTCGAAGTAAGGACTGGCATTTATAGGGTGCCACAAGGTTTGCAAAGCACTTGTAATACATCAGTTATCTCATTTGAACCTGACAGCAAACTCTCCAGGGAAGTATGATTATTCATGTTCCCTGGCCCATTTTGTAGCTGAGGAAACTGAGGCCCAGAAGTTTAGACACACACAGGCTGGGGTCTTGGTGAGTCATCGTACCCAAACTGACCTGCAAGCAAAAACCCTATAAACCTGTGAACTGCTCCTGCCTCAGCCCCTAAGTTGTCATGTGTCCTTGGACGAGTCACTGCCATTGTCTGAACTTTAGACTTTTCATCTGTAAAAATCTCTGTTCCTTCTTAACTGACATTTCATGTTGTAAGTCCCCTCACATCTCGAATGTTTTATGTTCTAAAGCGTCTCCCTGCTCTGACAAACTGTTTTAAGACCCCTCCCAGCTCTGACATTCCCTGCTCTAAAGTCTCTTCCAGATGTGACATTCTAGGTTCTAAGGTTCCTTCTGGCTTTAACATTCTATGAGTCTAAGTGTCCATTGGTCTTATGTTTCTGACCTCATAAGAACAAAGAAAGCCCTACAATAGAACAGTCCAGTTCCCCTGAACCCATTCACTACTTGGTCTCTCTTGGTTCTCTCCCCCCCAACCCTGGAAAATGAAATGCTTTCTGTTTGAAGTGGACGGACAGAGTCCAAGCCCTCTTTCAGTTTCTGGGAGGCAGGTCCAAAGCTTTGATCTTCTCTCCCCTCCTTGTGCCTTCTCTAGGTCCTGAATGTTGCAGTTTTCAAAGGGAGAGCAGCATCCTGGTACACAGAAGCAGACAGACTGAGGGACAAAGTGCCCTCGTAGGGTTCCAGTCCAGATATGGGCATTTATGAGCTTTGGGGCTGGAAGCAAATCTGTGCTCTTCTCTGAGCCCTGGTTACCTCAGTTAGAAAGTAGAGTACCAGCCTCCTAGGGTGTGTCTAAGCTATAAAGAGCCAACAGTACAGGTGAAAAGATGAAGGACCAGAGCTGGGGGTGATAAATGATTGTGCTAGGGTTTGGGTACTCACAACCTTCTTTGTAAAGACAGAACAGAAGAATTCAGAGGCTAAGAGACAGAGAACAGGGCTGGGAGGGGCCTTAGAACAAGGGATGTCAGAGCCCAAATGGACCTCAGAGATCATCTGGGTCAGGCCCTTCATCTTGGCAGACAGGAAGGTGAGGCCCAGAGAAGGCAGTGATTCCCATCACCCCCTCAGCCAGGAACAACAGCATTGTGCTGGGTCCCAGGTTCCCTTGACTCCCATCCCAGTACCAGAATGGAGCTGAAAATGTGCTTAGCCTCCTTTCACCACACTGGGGCTTCACTTTTCCTTCCTTTCTCTCCCTTTGAAACCCAGAACACAGCATCTGTTTTTGAAGGAGCTGTTTAATATTCAACTGTGATAAAATTAACTCATCCAAGCCACCCTTAAACAAGTGAATGAAACCCTGGGATGCAGGGCTCCAGGGGCCGCCTCCATCTCAGCATGCTTCCTTTAGCAGAGGTGTGGGAGCCGACGGGTGGGGTCTGGACCCCTCACAAAGTAGGCCCTCCTGAAACCCTGGCAAGACCTGCTGGGAGGGGCAGAAGGCTGGAGACCAGGAGGGGCTCTTGGCCTCTGACTTTTTGCTGCTAGAGGGTTGTATGTATATACTTGCAACCTTCATCAGCAATTCCCCAAGGGGAGGGAGAAAGGGAGGAGGAGAAGTAGTCTTTTCTGGAAAGCTTAACACAATGAGGCCCTGCTTGAACTGAGTATCAGTGGCGATTTTGTCTTTTGTTTGTATTGATTGGTATATCAGGGCTGCTGCTCACTGGGGCCCGTGGGCAGCAGAGAAAAGTGTGTGTGTGTGTGTGTGTGTGTGTGTGTGTGTGTGTGTGTGTGTGTGTGTCTACATGTGTGCAGGGGAAGGAGGTGGTCTGGATAGGAAGCTACATGTATTCCTGTGATGGGGGCTTGGGGATCAGGATACCTCAAAGCCGCTCCCTCATCTCTCTCTATACTTGAGCATTTCCTAGGTGGCGGACCCCCATCTTGATCCTGATGACAGAAAGAGGACCAGTCTTTCTGTATCTTTGTAGAGAATTCTTCACAGTTGCTACTAGATAGAAGGGTAGGGACTGTTTAATTTCTGTCTATGTGCCACAAGACCCAGCAGAATACATGGCACATTGGAGACCCCATATAGCATATAGGATGTTCCAAAAGTCTTAGAGCAAGGATTTCTGGGACATCCTATATTCTTGTTGATTGGTTGAGAGAGGTATGACAAGACAATTTGCATTTATTAAACGCTTACTGTGTGCCAGGCACTGAACTCAGTGCTCAGATACAAATACAAGTAAGAATTAACATAATCTTTGCCCTCAAAGAACACACATTGGGGGGGGGATACATAAAAGGAAGTGAGAAAGGGGGT
Organism: Notamacropus eugenii; assembly: GCF_028372415.1. Taxonomy (NCBI): domain Eukaryota; kingdom Metazoa; phylum Chordata; class Mammalia; order Diprotodontia; family Macropodidae; genus Notamacropus; species Notamacropus eugenii. Next base: position 17,996,755 of record NC_092875.1, read on the forward strand.
GGGAGCAGGATGGAGAAAGAAATGCGGAGAATCATTTGTGGGTCCTGTGAGGAATAAAGAGTTGAACAAGGCAGCCCTGGTGCTTTCCTTAACATGGAAAATGACATAAGGAGATTTCTATATTCTTCACCCCCCTGATTCCATCTCACCTTTTCTCACCTACTTCAAGCTGGATAGTGGGGAGAGGAAAGATGGAGAAATAATAGGAATTTAAAATAGGGATGGAGAGTGATAGCTTTTCCCCCCTTCCTCATGGACCTCTGCTAGGGAGCTAGCGTGGACATCCCTGTCCTCTAGAAAAGACCTCAGATCCATCTGACTGGGATGTCCTCATTGGAGACCATTGGAAACCCAACAGAAAGTAAAGATGGACTGGTGTAGGGAGCTGATCCCTTGCATCTGTGGGGCAGCTGGGGGAGGCAGAGGCTGCCTCTTCCTCCTCCTGGACTTGGATTGATAGGGTGCTGGGCCATGGATTCTGGGGGGCAGCTATGGCCAGATTCCATGGTCTGCTTCAGTCCTCTGGTCTCCTGACTCTAAAAACTGTAGAATCAGGATGGAAATATTGCTGTGAGTCCTGCAGAAGTAAAGGGGTGGTTCTAGCCCTTGACTCTGGGTGACTCCAGGTGGTTCCTCTGCTTTGGGAGGCATGGGGGCTGCTAGGAGACCCCTATCTCTTTCCAGAATCCATTTCCTCACATTCCAGAGAAAAGGAAGCCTAATTGTATACCTCTCTCTTACTCAGAAGAGCACAGGCCAGGCCTCAGATAGGTCTGGTTGGATCCCCCTTTTTGAAAGGAAATCTCCCTTGGATGGGGCAGGCACCTCCAAAGGCTCTGCTAATTTTCCTTTGCAATACCAAAAGAGACCTTGAACCCTGACTGAGTGAATAAGGTTACAAGCAGTTGGGAAGCCAAGGCTTGCCACTATCCAATGCTTCTATGGCTCAGACCTTGATGCCCCAGTGGTCTTTGGATCTTAAATTTCTTACAGAATGTCAGGGGAGAGGCCTTAGAACATAGAATTTGAAGGATAGAGGCTAGAAACCTGTTTCAATTGAATGAAGTCCGGCATGTCAGAGCCAGAAAGAATCTTATAACAGAATGTCAGAACTGGGAGGGCCCTTAGAAAAGGGAATGTAAGAAATGAGAGGGGCTTTAGAACAGGGGATATCAGGACAGGGAGGGGCCTTAGAACAAGGGATGTCAGACCTGGAAGGGGCCTTATAACTAGGGGATGTCAGGGCTGGAAGGGGCCTTATAACCAGGGGATGTCAGGGCTGGGAGGACCCTTAGAGGTCTCTAGTCCAAACTCATTTTCACAGATGAGCTAACTGAGGCAGAGTACTCTGAAATGACTTCACAACTCTATTTGGCCCCAGTCATCTTAAAAGCCAAATCATATTGAAAAGCTTCCAGGTAAAAGCAGAATTAATTTCATGTAATTATCTCTGATAAAATTAAATATTCCTTGCAATTAGTCTCGGGCAATTTCCCCACACAAAGTCATGAGAAGCTTGCTTGGGTGGAAGCTGGCCTCAGATTTCCTCGGTGCTCCAGTGGTGATTGTTCCCAGGCCCCAGGGAGTGTCCAGATCTATTGAAGGTCTTAGGCAGTGACGTCTATGGCCTGGAAAGCACGGGTGGGACCCGAGGCAGAGCCCTCATGGGGAAGCTTTATGGAGAAAGGGCGAGACTGCCCAGGCTGGGTTAAGAGCCACGTGCCCTGACGTCTTCCAGGCCCAACCAGCCGCTGGCCCTCATGCTCCTGCAGACTGACACCCCAACTGTCTGCCTGACTCGCCTCTGTTTACTTTTGCTTGGCAGACTCCTGGCAGTCCAACTACAGTGCTCGCTCGGGGAAGCAAATCGAATTTTTTTGTTTTTCTTAAATAGAATATGCAGGTCTCTTCTCATCTCACATCCTGCTCTGCTTTTCCTAGACAGGCTGCTCCCACCCCACTGTATGGAGGAGTAAGCCTGGGCCGACAGGACTGTGGGGATCTGGGCACAGGAGAGGGGGATTCAAAGAACGTAGAATGAGCTGGGGGGACCTTAGAACAGGGAATGTCAGGGCTGGAGGAGCCTCAGAACAGGGGATGTCAGGGCTGGAAGGGGCCTGAGAAATCTGCTCCAAAGCTGTCGTTTTACAGATAAGTTTTCTGGGTCACTATTAATTCTGGCTCTTCCTTCTATTGACCATCTCCACTTTTATTCTTTCCGTACCTTCTCTGCACAGTTGTTGGCACGTTTTCTCTCCTGTCCATTAGACTGTGAATTCCTCCAGAATAGAGATTGTCTTTTGTCTTTCTATGGATCCTCAGCACTTGATGCAGTGTCTAGTATACAGCAAGTGCTTAGTAGATGCTGAAGTTCACTGAAGGGATATGACTTAGCCAATGGACTGGGGTTCAGATCTCTTTCTGCTAGCAGAGCCAAGTTGCTCCCTGAGGGAAGGTTTCTCAACATTGGAAGTTGGTAAGCTTTGGAAATGGGGTGATTTTGGACTCCACAGTTTGAAAGATTGGGTGGAACAAGTATATGAATAATACCTTGAATTTATATAATATAGCTTTTTGCCTCTTGTCTTTATCTTCCCAATAGTCCTGTGAGGAAGGCAGGGCAGATGTCATTATTCCCATTTTGCAGATGAAGAAACAGAGGCTTTATGCCATGGCTTGACTTGTCTATGGGTCCCATGGCCTTGTCTCCCAGCTCTGACATCCCCAGTTCTCAGGCTCCTTCCAGCTCTGACATTCTCTGTTCTGAAACCCCCACCCTCACCCCTTAGCCCTGAAGTTCTTTGACCTAGGAGGGGGATGGGGAGAGTGATTTATAAATGGTAAAACCCCTAGGAATCATGAGTCATTACGTGGCTAAGTTCTTTTCATTTGGAAGAGACATGAGAGGTTGCTAGTGGTCTCTTAATGACTTACTTAAGGCTGTTTCTGTCTTCATCCTTTTCAACTCTTGATCAATGTCTCTCCCCCCACCCTCTTCTCTGGCTCTCCTCACAAGTCTCTCTGCCCACTTCTTCTCTCAAGGTAACCACTCCTTCATAGTCTCCTTAAAGTCCATCCAGTCTTGCTACTGAGGATATAACTTCCCAACATTACCACCCTAGAGCCCAGAAGAGCCTCAGAGGCTGTGTGGTCCAACCCCCTTAATTTACAGATGGGGAAGCTGAGGTCTAGAGAGCTGAAGTGATCTCACCTGTACCACACAACTCCCAAGTCCCTGGGGTAGAATTTGAATTCAGGACCTCATGACTTCCTGTAGTCCTGTAGTCCCAGCTCATGCCTTCTGCAACCTACCATATGCCCTTGGGGGCTCTGGGCCTCAGTTCCCTCATCAGAAAAACAAGTAGGTTGGAAGAGATGTTGCCTGTGATATCTTAGCCTCAGTGCTAGAATCTCCTAGCCCATCTGTTGTAGTTAAAAGACTACTCCCACCAATGTCCCGATCCTCCACTTCCTTTGCTATTCATCACAAGTGGGCCCAAGGGCAGCTAGGTGGTGCAGTGGATAGAGCACCAGTGCAGGAGTCAGGAAGACCTGAGTTCAAATCTCACCTCAGACACTTGACACTCACTAGCAGTGTGACCTTGGGCAAGTCACTTAACCCCAATTGCCTCATCCTGGCTCATCTCCAGTCATCCTGATGAATATCTGGTCACTGGATTCAGATGACTCTGGAGGAGAAGTGAGACTGGTGACCTGCACAGCCCTCCCTCACTCAAAACAAGGTCAAGTGCAAGTCAGGTCATCATTTCTCTGATGGCATGGTCTTCTTCGGCAATGAAGATGAACACACAAGTGGACCCATGGAAGAGCTGCCTTTGGACACTGATGCAGCTATAAAAGCTATGCCTCCCCTCTAGGACCATTAATATCTTGACCCATGAGGTCTCAGGATCAAGAAGGCTGTAGCATAATTTACCGAAAAGATGTGACCAGTTAGGGAATTTTTGTTCTCAGTCAATGTTGCTATTTCCGTTTCCCCTATGCTTGCCTTACCACCACTGTACCCAGAAGGTTGGCCCTTTGGATTCAGTCTTTGCCAGAACCCGTTTCCTTCCGCACCCCCAACCAAATAAAACCCAAGAATCTGAACGAAATTATTATTCAGGTTTCCATTCCTGATATCATTTGTTGGGCTGGAGCAAAGGTAATCATGATAATATTAAAGAAAGCAATCCTGGGCCCAATGACTAAGCACATCCACGGAGCTGTTCTGCTGGTGACCACTGAGTGGGCGGATAGCTGGCGACTTGGGCAGGAGACTGGCAGTGGGGCTAGGGGTGAGTGGGTGATAAAGGGTGAAACAAGGGGGAACAGAGACAAGTCGATGGAAATTGCTGGCATTAGTCATCATTAATAAGCTTGGTTTCTTGTTAAAATGTCAAGGTGACAGTTTAGAGTTTCTGGAGAGTTTAAAAAAAATTCAAAATGTATTTTTTGTCTCTCCTTGGTACCATCCTAGGGCAGTGTCAAGGAAACTGGTTTCAATTAGACTGGCGAACATTGAACTGTTTCCTTGCGAGACTCAAGCAAAAAATAATAATAAGGTCAAGGAGGGGGAGAATTTTGACCCTGGGAAGTCAGCTGACCCATTTTGTAACTTTGAGAGGTGACCATGGAATCTCAGGGCCTCTCAGGGTCCATTTAGCATCACAGAACCTTTTGAGGTAGAGACCACCCAGTGAAGAAGACCACGCAGAGCCCCTGGCTGCATGGGTGAGGGTCATTGCACATGTGACTCCCTTAGAACTAAACAGGTTCTTCAGAAGCCCTGGAAATCTTGGCCTTGTTCCCTATTAAATGACCTCCTTAGGCACGGGGAAGCAAGCTATTCATAGACATTCATAGCATTTGTGAGCCTTTCTAACCCAGAGCACAGAACATGGCATCTGGGAGGAATCTTAGAACAGGAAATGTCGGAGCTTGGAGGGGAATTAGAACTGAGACTGTCTGATCTGGGAGGGCTTTAGAACACAGAATATCAGAGTTTGGTTGACTTTTAGGGTATAGATAGAATGGCAGTACCTCTCTGGTAGGTACTGTGGAACATGGAATATTAGACGTGGAAAGATGCCTAGAAGCATAGATTCATAGACTCCCCATTGAAAGAGAATTGAGGGAACACCTGGTCCAAATCCCTGTTGATGCATGAAATTGGCCAGCTAGCCAGTGCTTCATGGGTGATTCAGGAGTGAGACCTCTGCCAGAGGACCAGGACACTCTTGGAATGCTAGCTACTGATATCAAGCTAGTAGAATAAACTTGAGGCAGTTTTAGGTTGTCTGTTGATGGAGGCCAGGGCCCTGAGGTGGCCCATTTTTTTCTTGGCACTGGTTTTGATCTCCTGATTTTTCTTGTTTGTAATGGGGTAGCCTATGTGTGGCTGCAGAGACTGTTTGGGGGTCAGAGTTGAAAGCGGATGCTGTTGCCAGAAGTCCTAGATGGGGCCATGACTTTTCCCTTCCTAGTTGGTGATGTGGGTTTCAGTCTGTCTTTTGATTCTGAAGTACCAGGTTGAGGCCTGAATTTGAGGAAAAGGTGTGGTTTAACAGTTTAAAATGTAAAACTATACTAAAGCCATTTGGCTTTACAAGCTAAGAGGGGGTGGGTGGCCTATTAGGTGAAGCGAAAGTGTTCCTCTTAGTCACACAGCCTGCTCAGGTTGTGGAGGGGTACCCTGGCTCCTTCAGAGGGGCACACCCATCCATTCCTAGGTCAACTCTGGAGAAGTCATGATCTCCAAGGCTTTTGGGAAAGAGCATGGGGAATGACAATTCTGGGAGGGACCAGGGAGATCATTTCCCCTTAATGCCCTTGTTTTAGAGACAAGAGGGCTGAAGGATGGCCAGGGAGGGGCAGCATCTCATCCCAGGTCACACAGCAGAGACGGGCCAGACTCCAGGTCCCTCGGCCTCTAGGTAGATGGATGTGCTTTCCAGGGAGCAGTGTTCTCAAGTTAAAAGTCGGTATTCCAGGCTCCTGCTGCCTGGCATCCCTGTGACCTGGAGGGAGATTTCTCAGAGCCTCCTGTGTTTTTAGACATGTTCTTTTACATACATGTATTTTCACATACTTAAAAAAGAAATCGGGGGAAGGATTCTTATACCTTTGTCTGCACAAGCTCTCATGAAGATCAAATGTGAGAAAACATGCTTTTAATAAAGGTGACTTCTCAGTCATATCATTTTATACTTTTCCTGTCTGTCCTTGGCTCTTAGCTCCTGCCCCCAAATAGCACAGGGGCTGGGGCTTTTTGCAGATTCCTGGTGGTAGAAACATGAAAGCCTCTTTGCTCCCAGCCCTGGTGAGGCCAGTTTTCTTCTTGTGAAAAGAGAGCAGTGAGTCCGTGTTTTCTTGAGGAAGGGATGTCTGTCTCAGCTCTCCTATGTTAAGTCAGTGGTGAACCAGTCTCAGGGTGTCAAAACTGGAAAAGGCCTTAGAACCCTAATGGGCAAGGACCTTAGGGCACAGAAAGCAGAATGTTTACAGCTTAGAAGGGACTTTAGAGCATAGAATGTCAGAGCTGGGAGGGGTCTTAGAACCCTGGAATGCCAGAGTTGAAGGAGGTCTTAGAACAGAGAATATCAGAACTGGGAAGGCTCTTAGAACATAGTGTGCAGCATTTTTAGGTCTAGGAAATTTAGCTGGAAGGGCTTTAACACATAGAACACAGAATGTCCAAGCTGGAGGTTGTCTTACAAGTCACGCAGTCATACCATGGATGGGAAGGCTTTTAGAAATGGTCTAGTCTATTTTCCCTTTTAGAGCCGGGACCCAGGGAGGGGCGGTGCGGTAACCACAGAGGTCAGGAGGGGAGGTGGGGCCCCTCCTAATTTGGTGCTCATTAGTGTAATGAGTGTCTCTGCCCACAAAACAACAGGTCTAGAAACTCGGGCCCTCAGTTTGCTTTGCAAAACTGTACACCCTGAGAGTTAGGGCAGGGATTGCCATCAAAGGGTGGGAAGGGGCCACCCGAAACTGGGAGCCCTTTTCTTCCCTGAGGCTTGTTGAGTGGGAACTGGTCCTGTAAAAGAGAATGAGAGCAGGGAGTCCTCCACCCAGGCCCTTACCTTCTCTCTCCACCCTCTCCAGATCATGCTGCCCACGGTAGCCCCAGCTACCTCCCCTCCTTCTGTCTGGATAGGGCAATATCTAGTCAAGGAAAGCCCACATTCCTAATTACAGCTTTATAGTTTCCAGATGAGGCTGGGTGGGTAAGGATTTTTATTCCCATTTTATAGATAAAGAGATTGAGTCTCAGAGCAGTCAAATTGAATTCAACAAAGATTTCTTATTTGCCCATTCTATGCTAGGCTAGGAAAAAATACAAAGCCAAAAATTAAGCAGTCCTTGTCCTTAGGGACCTTCCATTCTACTGGGTGGGGAGGGGATATAAGATGTCCAATAAGAAAATAAACTCAGAGTTATACAAAGTAGTTTTAAAAGGGAGGATATGCTAACGACCATCGGGATAAGGTCAAGAACTCATCCAGGGTCCCGCAGCTAGTAAATGGGACATTTAGGATGTGACCCCAGGTCCCTAAGCTCCAAGTCCTGGCCACTTTTTATCACATCAGGTTGCCTTTCCAGCATCCAGAGAGGGTGTCTCAGGAGCCCTTAAATCTTAGTACTCCATTTCTGTAAGACATTATATAGCATTCTGCTATCCTAAGATTTTATGAAGAGGCTTCAGGTTTCTAAAGTTCTCTGCCAAGGCTGTGAGATGCTAAGACTCTAAGGTTCTGTGGGTCCCAATTCTAGAATTCTTGATTTTCACAAAGTCTAGCACTCTGTTCTGTAAGGTGCCATGATTGTGACATTCTGAGGTTCTAAGATTCAGCATTCTAAGGTCCCCTGGGTCTGAAGATTCAAGCTTATACCATTGTGTCCAAGGCTCTATGATGCTAAGATTCCAAGGCTCTGTGGGGTCCACGATTCTAGAATTCTAAGTCGAAAAGCAAAGGGCTTGAGGTGGGGGAACAATTTATATGCTACTGACAGGGTCTGCCCTTTCTCCCCTAAAGCCCCCATAGCCCAGGTCTAACTCTTGCACTTCAAGCATTAAATAGAGCCCTCTGCCATCCTTCAGGCCTCTTGTGGGAAAACCACCAGCCTGGTGACTTGGTCCTTTTCCTAATCCTCCTGAGGACTGGATTCATCTCCAGTTCATGTTCTTGTCTGGTAGAGGGAGATCCTGACGAGATTAAGGATATTTGAGTGGATGGACTCATGGAAAAGGCTGGACAGGGAGACAGAGCTCTGGCCCCCACCTGTCTGTGTTTGTGATTCCTCTCCACCATCAGGCTCCACTTTGCCCTTGATTTTCTATTCTGAGATCACTGAAGAGTGAGTGACCAGCAATCTGGATTCCTGGGTAAGGGATTCTTGTTTGGGGCCCATGCCTCAGAGCAGATGTGAGCCATCTCAGGGATTGCACATGCTCCAATAGCCATCTCTGCACATGGTTCTAAAAAGAGACAGCCCCATCGTGTTTTACTAGTTTTTATATGTGGCTAGACAAAGAGTCATGGAACAAGAAAGATCGGTGCTTAAGAAAAATCGAAGCAGTTCAGGGCCACGGGCAGACCCCCTACTCTGGTCATATGGACGCCTTGGCCAGCCTTGGCTATGCCACTGGCTTAAAGGGTGACTTTGGGAGAATTGCTTTCCCTGTGAGACATAATGATTCATATATGTGTATGTGTGTGTATGTGTGTGTTTGTGTATATGGATGTGTATGTATGTGTGTATGTATGTATGTATATACACACATGGGCTTTATGGTCTCTGAGTTCCATTTCAACTTACATTCCAGCTTCTAAGGTCTCCTCTAGTTCTTACATTCTGAGTTATATCTTCCAAGGTCTTGTCTGGTCCAAACATTCTATATTCTAAAGCCCTGCCTAGCTCAAAAATTCCATCTTCTTAAGATCCTCCTAGCTCAGAAATTCCATGTTCTACAATCCCTTCTAGCTCTAAAATCCCACATTCTAAGGTCCCTTCCAGCTCTTAATTCTGTATTCTTCAGACCTCTCAGTTCCAATATATTCTTTGTTTTGATGTCTCTTCCACCTCTAACACATTCTGAGTCAGTGGTGAACAGAGAAGGGTCTGTATTTATTTAAAATTAACAATCATTCCCCGTTAAGGGCAGCAGTTTATAGGTATAAGACTATTAACATTTGATATTACAAATAGCTGCTTTGGGTATTCAGGCTTAGAAATCCTGTGCACTTTGAGCACCTGCTGACTGATGTGCCTGGATTTAGAGAGGCAGGTGAGACTGGGCCATGGAAAGGGCCTTGCCCTGGGAAGTAGGAGGTCTGAGTTCCCAGCCTCCTTTGGTCTGGAGCAGGGATCACTGTGTGAGCTCATCTTTCTATTTTCTTCTCTCCCCCTGGTTTTCTTTCCTTTTTGGAAACCAAGGAGGATGGGGAAGAGGACCAGACTTTGAGCTGCTCCTCCAGGCCTTGAGCAATAAGGGAAATTCTCTGACCTTGTAGGCCAGACCCTCCTAATCCTTTGCCTCTCCTCTCCCCTAATTCAGAGCCATAACTTTAAACTTGGAAAGAACCTTCTCTTCCAGATGTGGAAACAGGGCAAGTAAGATGAATTAATTTGTCCCCCAGATACTGGAGGCAGATGGGAATTTGAATCCAGGACCTCAGGGTCCCATTAGGTCCTTCTTAGGAAATAGCTGCATCCCTTCAATTGTACTGACTTTTCTGGACATAGGAGCTGGGATGCTGGATCCCCCTCTTCTCTAGTCCAAGGATATCTAGTCCAATTTTTAAAGGAAAAGAACTTTGTATGTGTGTGATGTTCTTAGAACCTAACTTTTCAGAAAGCTGCAATATATTTTATGGATGTACTTTCACACTTTGTGCCAGAGAGATGTGATACCAGCCTCTTCTGTTACTAGACGAATTGTAGACTTCAGGGTGAATGGGACCTCAGAGGGTTTCCAGTCCAACCAAATTCTAGTTAGGGACAGTGCTTAGGAGCAGGAATTCTGACTTCCCACCCAGATCTACCCCTCTCCTACTTACAGTCTCTGGAACTAGGTGAAGCAAATCCCATCCTGGTCTTGATTAGACATTGTTTAGTTCAGTCCCCTTGTTTTATGGCTAGCCATGTTTATAGAACGCTTTACATATGTGATCCTTACTGTATCCGTGTAGGATAGGGGCTATTATTGTCCCCATTTTACAGATGAGGAAACAGAAGCCAAGAAGTTGCATTGATTTGCAAGTGGGACCTGAATTCAGGATATGGTAGAACAGCATGAGCTGATTGCCCTGGGTTCACTGCCCATTAGATCTGCCTGTTTTTAGGCTTGCTTTGGAAGGTGGCTGGAGAAGTGTTCAGCGGACTCTGTACCTGGACCCTTGGGCTCGAGTTCCATTTTGGCTACTTATGCAGTGATGTGAATCAGTGGGAATGCATTTATTAAACACTCAATATGTGACAGGTATTTTGCTGGGTTCTGTGAGTCAACAAGCATTTATTAAGCACTTACTGTATGTCAGATACTGTGCTAAGCATTAGAGATACAAAGAAAGGTAAAAGTTAGTCCTTGCTCTCCAGGAGGTTATGCAGAGACAAGAAGCAAACAGATATGGGCAGATGAGATATGACGGATAAAGTGGAAGTAATTAAGGGAGGGAAGGCACTAGTATTAATAGGGATTGGGCCAAGCTTCTTATAGAAGGTGGGATTTAAGCTGGGACTTTGAAGGAAACTGGGAGGCAGAGATGAGGAGCGAGGGCATTCCAGGCATGGGACAGCTAAAGAAAATGCTCAGAGTCTGGAGATGAAGTGTCTATCAAGGAAAAGCAAGGAAATGAAAGGTAGGAGATCCCTGCCCCAAGGACCTTCCATTCTACTTGAGAAGGAAAGCCACCTGTACATAGGTAAGGTGGGCTGGAGGGGCAGGGTGTGGGGTCCTAGTGAAGGGGACAATCAGGAAAGGCTTCACTTTAAAGGACAGGGTGTCAAGGTGCCAAGAGGTGAAGGTGAGACCACCTGGGACCCACACACCCAAGGCTCACACGTTGATGAGCCATTGGATGGCTGTGACTGGAGGGTCTGCACGTGTGTCCTGGAGGCCCCAGTTGGGCTGCCGAGCTAGGCTCCCTGACCTTTGTTGGTGCTATTCCAGAAGGCTGGAGGCATGAGGCAGATCCAGCGACAAGCTGAAGTGTTAAACGCTGCCTCTTCTGGGTCTTTATTACATGACCAGAAGTCACTTTGACAGCAACACAGGATGGACAGTTAATAGAATCACGGGCTGATTTCCTTAGGAAAAGTAGGAAGGAAAAGTTTGGAAGCCAGCTTTTTGTCCCCAGAGTAGGGATGAGGTGGAGGAAGCCCTGGGAGAGGGAGGCTCTAGTCTCTGCTCTGCTGGATTAATACCTGGAAAGTGTTCCAGTGCCTGGTACACAGTAGGCTCTTAACAAATCTTGTTCCCTTCTCCCTCGTTCTGTGGCTCTGAAACACCATCATGACCCCACTGATTAGACAGGGCCAGCTTCCTTCTCTGGGACAGGAGGGAACTGGACTAAGGTGATCTCTAGGGTCCCTCCCAGCTCTGGCATTCTCTGATTCTCTCTCGGGGTCAAGTCCAGAGCCCAGACCTCCAGGCCTCTAGTTCACTGCCTTCTTCCCTACAACAGACTGCTTGGGACTTGGCCAAGGGTGAAAGCTACCATATTTCTTTCCTCTCTCTCCTTCTCTCTCCTTCTCTCTCTCTCTCTCTCTCTCTCTTTCCTCACTCTGTCTGTTTCTCTCTCTCTCTCCTCTCTCTCTCTCCTCTCTCTGTCTGTTTCTCTCTTTCTCTCTCCTCTCTCTCTCTCTCTCTCTCTCTCTCTCTTTCTCTCTCTCTCTCTCTCATCTTTCTCCCAGCTCATGCAGATCTCTCTGCATGGGGCCTGGTGCTGGAGGCTGCTTGCTCCCACATGGGGGTGATGGTGCTGCCACATCTCTGGAGCTGGCGGGTGTGCTGGGCACAGTCTAAGAATAATAACCCTGGGGAGTCTGTAGCAGTCCATCTGTCACAGGTCATCTTCCTGATCTCCCTGGAGCCTGGGGTGGGCAGAGGGGCAGATAGCAAGAGAAGGAGAAAGACAGAGACTCTTCAAGCCCGGGGATAGAGGAGTCTGGGCCTACCACCCCCAATAGACCAAACTGGGTTAGCTCCACCCAGGTCTGGCCTGGCTTTTGTCCCTGACCAATCCAGGCCTCCGGGTCCTTCCTTGGGATGGAGGCAGAGCTGCAGCAGGCATCATGGGGCATGCTCATCCCAGCAGCCTGTTCAACACAGCTTCCTGCCCCTCCCCAACCCCGCAATCCCCTTCCCTTTCTGTGTTTCCAGTATCTGAGGGGACCCAGTTCTGCATTGATGGTTTGGGTCATTTGGGTCATTATAATTCCTCAGCCAGTTTTCAATCTCCATGACAGCTCTCTTGGCCAAGTCAACCTGAATTAATTTCCCAAGTCAGGTTTTTCAGGCGTTGCTCAAAACGTTTGTCTAACACCCACTGAGAGCCTTTATCTGCTGGCTGGAGGTCTGCCCGACAGTGCCATGCTGGGCTGTCTGGAAATGGGGAGCTTTACTCTCCACCTGGTTGACATTTGATTGAGTACCTGATTTGGGCATGGCATGGTATTAGGCACTAGGACAGGATGGTGGGGTAGCAGTAGGGGCAGAGGACTGGGGAGCTAGGAGGATTGGGTTTGGGCTTTAGTTTTTTCCTCTGTAAACTAAGACCCCTCCTAGCTCTGACCTTCCCTTTTCTATGGCCCCTCCCAGCCCTGACATCCTCTGTTCTAAGGTCCCTCTCAGCTCTGACATCCCCTGTTCTGAGGTCCTTCCACCACCTCACCCCCCAAGATTCTCCTCGTGGGAATCTTGCTTTTGTACAAGTCGTAGTGACTGCCTTTCATTCCTACTGCTTCTGTTTCTCCTTTCATCTTATCTTTAACCTGCAGCCTTTAACTGCCTCTGGGTCTCCCTGCTTCCTTCTGTCCCCTCTGGGGTTTCCAGTAACTCTCCTCCTTCCCCGCTTCCTTCCGCCTCCCCCACCTCCTGCCCCCAAGGGTTTTGAGAAGGAAAATAGTGGATGTTCCTCCTAAACATTCTTCCTTTGAGAACCAAAGCTTTCTCTTAATTATCTTTTCTGTTCTTCCCTTTTCGGGCTTATTTATTTTGTAGAAAAAATGGAACCTTGACCATAGGATAGCAGAGGGAAGGAACCTTCAAACAGAGAACAGGGATCATTTGATTTGGAAAGGAGTCTTCGTGGTCATTTGGTCTAATTTCAAATTCTTGGCCACTTTGTGACCAGACATGGGGCCTGTTACTTGTCTGGTCCTCCCACCCTGGATCAGCTTTCCCCTTGACCTCTCTATCTAGATCTTCTGAGAGCAGCCAGACTGCTCTACCTCTTGGCCCTCTGTTGCCTCAAGTGCCTTGGTCCATCTTGATAAAGAGCTTGGAGGGAACTGTTCTAATGAGAATCAGCTTCTCTCTGCCTGGCCCAAGTCCCAGCTGATCAATGGATGCTGGACTTGGTGTCTTCATTGTGCAGCTTACAAGGTTGTCCTTGTTCAGCATAAGTCTAGGAGGTAGCGGGGCATGGACATCCTTCAGGGGGCCTTGACTGCATCCTTACTGCTCCTGAACTGGGCACCATTGGTCTTGGGGCCTCCTACTCCTGCTCAATTATAACGTCCAGGATGGCTGGGAGGTCATCAAATTAGAGCTGGGAATGAATGACCTTGGAGGTCACCTTGTCCGGTAGCTTTATTAGAGACAAAGAAAGGAATCAGTCAACAAACATTTATTAAAGGCTTACTAACATGTCCGGCACTGTCCTAAGTGCTGGGGATACGAGAGGCACAAAAGCATAGTCCCTGCCCTCAAAGAGCATCCATCTAATGGGAAAGATACTGCTGTCAGAGAGAAGATTCCTCATTAGCTATCTACTGGGTTGATGGGAGGGTTAGAGAATGTGCCATATGAGAAATGGATTAAAGAAACAATGGCAGATCAAATTAGAAGACCTTTGTAAAGTGCTTAGTGTGGTGCATGGCACATAATAGGCTCTTAGTGCTTAGTCTGATGCCTGGCACATAGTAGGTGCTATATAGATGATACCTATCATGATCATCGTCGTCATCATCATTGTCGTCAATGTCATCACCATCATTTTCATCATGTCGATGTTGCTGTCTAGCCTGGACAAGTGAGGTTAGTAGGATGGGGTTAGGGAGATGACAGGTTGTTACCTTCAAAGACATGGGGTGATTGTGAAGTGGGGTCTGGCCAGCTCTGAAATTTGTTGTTTATTCTTTCTTTTCAAAGGAAATTTATTTGTTGTGTGGCCACAGGTAAATTACTTTCCCACTTGGGATCTTGGTTTCCTCATCTATGAATTGGTTATGGTAATGTCTGCTGTGTCTACCTCATGGGATAGGTGTGAGGAACAGACACTGTGAATCCTAAAAGGGCTGAATTGATGGGTCGTCCCTACTATGTGCCGCGTGATTGGTAGAGTGGAAGCCTGGAAGAAGCCTTTCAAATCTTGTTCCTGTCATAGACTGGCTTATGTGACCTTGGCCAAGTCACTTAACCTTTCAGGGCCCTCACGTGACTGTCCAAGACTGTATGTAACCTATAGCATAGAAGGTGCAAAGCTGCATTGGTAGAGAGTTTCCTCATCTATAAAATAACATTCTCTGTTCTAAGGCCTGTCCCAGCTCTGCCATCCCCTGTTCCAAGGCCTCTCCCAGCTCTGACACTCACAGACCCTTAGAACCTTGGCTGCCCATGAAGAGCTGTGGTTCAGTTGTTCCTTTCCCCTCTCCACAGCACTCTACCCAGGACCATCTTGAGTTCATAATGGGACTCTCCATATCCCCAGGGTTGGTAAGAAAGATGTCCATCAGAAGAGAATTGCCTTTAAATGACCTCCCCCCGCCCAAGGCATTTCATCCCAACCTGCAACCTGCTCTGTTTTCAGCATTTCAGAATTACACAAAGTTTCAGGCAACAGAACCTCTGTTGGAGTCACCCGGCATCCAGCAGCACTTATGTAAGCTGATAGGGAGTCTCCCTCCCTCCCTGTCCCTGTCTATTCTCAGATGGGGAGGGCTGTTTGCTCAGTCTTCTAAGACTTCTTTTTTTAGTGCCTGGGCCTCTGTCCCTGCCCCCTGCTCAGTGCACACCACTCCCTCTCTGGGAGCTGAAGGCCAATAGCCACCTGGGCCTAGGGAGCCCAATGACCTTCTGCCCCAGGACAAGAGAACAGCAAACCAGAACCAGATTTCTGGGCAGAAAAATCAAAGTCAGCAGGGCCTGGAACCAAGGCAGATGCAGATCTCTAACCAAAGTAAATGTCCTTCCCCACCCAAAGACTCCTTCAATGCCATAATAGTGGCAATGGAGATGTTGTTTCTGACTAGGGATTGGGGAGGCTAGTAGCTAACCAGGGCTGAGAGGAGCCTTAGAAAAGGGAAGATCAGAGGTGGGAGGGCCTTAGAACAGGGGATGGCAGGCCTGGGATGGGCCTTAGAACAGGGGATGGCAGAGCTAGGAGGGGCCTTAGAACAGAGAAGATCGGAGCTGGGAGGGGCCTCAGAACAGGGGATTTTGGACAGGGATGGGAGAGGCCTTAGAACAAGGAATGTCAAGGCTGGGAGGGGACTTAGACATTCTTTAGTCCAAATCCCTTATTTTCCTGAAGACCAAAATGTTCTTTTCCTCTGAATATGAAGGGGATTGGGCAGTCATGATGGTTCTAGTGGAGAGAGATCCACCCTTCAAACGGGACCCTGGAGGAAGGAAGATAGAGTCAATCCCCTTCCTCACACCCACCCCAGATGAGTGGATCTAAAAAACTGAGGAGGCTTTTGATCTGTGCCTGAGGATTCTAGGGCTGGCCTTTTTCCCTGCTTGCAGTCAGAGAAGTCCCCCAACGCACTTTCCCAGCTGAGAGTCACAAATATATCTGCTTTGGAGTTTTCCGCCATTATTTGTTTCTATGCAGAGACACCCACAAGTTCCATGACCTATGGGCAAGTCTTATAGAAGTGACCCTTTGGTTCTGGGGCTGGAATGAGGAGACACTGGGTGTGATCCAAGGCAGAATTGAAACTAGGTTTGTATTTTTAACTCTACTCTTACGTAATGGGGCCATGTGGGCTCAGAAATGCAGTGGTTTAATAAGTATTTCAACCTTTCCATATTCCTGTTGGAGTGTGTTGGTATATATATAGGCATGTGAGTGTATATACCTGCACATATATATGTATGTATCTATATATGTATTATATATATGTTTGCATATACATTGTATATTTATATATGTTCACAGAGATGTACATTTTTTTGAGTACTTCATGGGACTGATGACAACTGTCATTCATTTGTCCTCTGCCTTCCTGGGTTCATATTGCCTGACCAATTGCCTCCCACCTCACCCAAACTTCCTTAACGTCCCACTGAAAATCCCATCTTCTCCTTTTCCTCCTCTCTCTTCCTGCATTCCCTCTTGTTTATTTCCTGTTCTTCAGACTGTTTGTGCCTGACCAGTGGTACAGCCTTCCAGTTCCTGCGGGTCCGATGAACTGCAGGCAGACACGCTGTACCCTGGCCCCGACAGTGATGTCATTTTGGTCCTCTTTGAGAAGGAAGGCCAACAACCAACCAAGGATCATTTGTCTCTTTCCCTTTCGTTTGCTTATTGTCTCCCGCATTAGATCATAAGCTCCTTGAGGACCGTCTTTTGTCATCCTTTGTTTTAGTACAGTACCTGTCACATAGTAAGCACATAAATGCTCACTGACTGATTGACCAAGCAACTTCTCACTCTTTGACTCTTGCTAAAGGGCCACACTTAGTCTCTGTTGGTCTCTAGGGGATCCCTCACATGTAGTACATTGGGAAGGACACTGGATTTGGAGCCAGCGTTCCTAGGTTGGAATCCCACCTCTGTGACTTGTGGCCAATCACTCAGCTCTCTGGGTCCTGATTTCTTCAACTATAAAGTGAGGGGGTCGACCAGAAGGCCCATTCTGCTCATGTGTTCTATCAACATCTTGTGGTTTTCTCTCTTTTTTTTTTTTGAAGTAAGGAACACTCTGAGAAAAGGGAAAGCCATTTACATGAACTAACCAGCAAGAAAAACAACTTGGTAAGCTTCCTCCCTTCCTCCAGGAAGGAGATGACTATGTATGAGATGTGTCCAAGTTATACAGAAAAAAAAAAAGTTGGAGCAGCATTATTATTTGGGATAGGAGGATAGAAGGAGAGTGAGGGTACAGTGGTGAGAGCCCTGGACTTGGGAGCTAGAAGCCCTGGATTCAAATCCTGGCTTTGTCTCTCATTCTCTGTGTGGCTTTAGGCAAGTCCTTTACCTTTCATGAACCTCATTTTCCTTATCTGTAAAAGCTGTGGTCTGCACTGGGTGATCTGAGATTCCTACAAGCTTTAACTCTATGATCTTTTAGATCAAACCCAATATAGCTTTTTTTTAAGGCCCAATTTCATTTTATGGTAACATCAATAGCGTAACATAACCAAGTCCCACCATAATGTCATGGAACCACAGGGTAGGGATATTTGGCTGGCTGCCTAAAGATATAAATCAAAAGATCAATGACCATTGGAGCTAGTGCTTAAGCCCTAGTGGGGTGGACTTGCCTGGTCATCAATCTCCTTGCTGTTCTGTTTATAGCATTTCTACAACAGAACCAGCTTCTCCTACGGAACATTGTTTCATGGATAGGACATATCACTCACCAGAGCCCCAACGGTCTAAGTATTGCCTGTTAGAGGTCCTGCTTTATTGAACAGAGAAGAATGGTTTGTAATTAGCACATCCCAGCTCAGGTGGGCTTGTTGACCCCTCCTGGTCATCAATTTCCAGCCTGCCCCCTACCCAGTGCCTTATATAGAAATGTTCAGTAAACGTTTGCTGACGTCAGTTGTATGCAGTGGGGTATTTTGAAAAGACCAAGAAAGTGACTTAGCAGTTTCCATTAAAAAAAAAAAATCTAATACCTTCCAGCTTGGATGCAGGAGTTAGAGCAACTTTTATTTTATTTTTTTACTGGGAAAGGCCAAATTAATGAGATTTTATTATTATCTTCCAAAGGCCCAGTGTTCCTAAAATCAAACTTGATGTCTGAACCAGACTTCCTCAGCTTGTAAGAGGTTGACTTCTAAAGGCCCCTGCTGACTCCCTCAATTCTATGATTCTTTCCTACAAATTTGCTGGGGGCTTGAATGCCAGGAATTAGAAGGAACCTCAGAGACATTATAGTTCAACCCCTCGTTTTACAGATGAGGAAACCGAGGTCTAGAGAGGAAAGCTGAGTTGGTTCAGGTTAGGTGAGCATAACACATGGGTTCTGAACCCAGGTCTTTCTTGACCACACTATAACAGGATGCCTGAAATCAAATCACCAATAAATGGCTATGTGACCTTTGGGTAAATCACAAAATCCCTGTGGGTCTCATCTGCTTCATCTGGGAAATGGAGATCTTCATACAAGACCTATCGGAGGGCAGGGAACTTTCTTGGACCAGTCGGGGTCTTGAGATCCCTTGTAACTCAGGTTCTGATCCCATGAGAAGGCGTAAGCCCATTCACCATGTGCAGAGGTCAGTAGCTGTAATAGTCTTAGCAATGTTGTGACTGTGTCATAGGAGGTTACTGGCCTGATGAAGCGCTGGAGGACAGAAGTGTGGTTTGAAGGGCATAGAAGGTTACTCCCATCTCCCAAATAGCCCTTCCATGGTCTCAAGAGACTCGAGATTCTAACAGTAGGGATTCATTATTTTGGGTCTGGAAAGCTTTTATGTGTTAGGGATTCATTGTTAGAATCATACAATTTTGGCTTCTAGAAGGAAGGACAGAACATAGGAATGTCAAAAGTTGGCACTATTAAAACTTAGAACAGGGAACATCAGAGCTGGCAGGGGCCTTAGGACAGAGAATGTCAGAGTTGGGAGGGAGCTTAGAATATGAACTCTCCCAGCTGAGAGGGACTTTGGAAATAATCTAATCCATATCCCACAATCAGTAAGAAAAAAATGACTTGCCTGAAGTCACAGAGAGTTTATGGCAGACCTGGGCCTGGTACAAATGCCATGGGAGGGGAGATGGTCTTAAACCTTAAACAGGTGTCTGCCCTTTGGTGGGCGATGACACCTGGCTGCCATCAAGTCTCTGGGAGAATTGGTTACAGTTCAGGTGATAGAATGAGGCAGGTGGAAGGTTCCAGTTGTGAGGGGGAGGCAAGGAGAATGCCAGGCACAAACCTTTCTGCTCTGCAGTTTCATAGGAAGCCACCACCATGGCATGAGGAGTCCTGGGGGGAGTGTAGAGGCTGTGAGGAGAGTACACCCTCTGAGCTCCAGGACAGAAGGTTCTGCCCGTACCAGGGGCATAGCTAGTATGTTGTTGCCTCTTGGCTGCCCACAAGGAAGGCCTCTGTTGATGATCAGAACACTCCAAAGCTCAGCTTTGAAAAGCACTTGGAAATACGACAGCAGGGGGACCCATGATTGCTGTGTTATCAGGTGCTAATGACAGGGCTCGTGGCTGGCAGCTGCCCCAGTCAATGAGACATTATTCGTTGGGGCCAAGCACTGCTCCTTCTTGACATCTGGCTGCCTGGCACCAGCCAGGAGGAGGGGACTGTGTTGGCTCATCGGGAGGCAAGCTTTTTCATGGCTCCCAGGAAGATCTGGAGGCATTAACAGTGGCAAGGCTGCCCTGCCCTTCAGGATTTCCAGGTGGCCCATTGGCAGCTGCGCCATGTTGGAATTATTCTGGCCCAACCCAAAAGCAATAACACCAGAATTCTCTGGCCCCCAGTCAGGTTCTGCTGGGCCTGGAGGGGACACTGCAGAAGGTCTCTGAATTGAGACCTGACTTCTAGGTCATCAGAAGGAGTGATGATGAAAACACAGTTACTTAGGTAGGTAACACCTGATTGGATACAGGCTGAGATGCTAGAGTTCCCAAATACATTGGAATGCTGATTGTCTGCGAAGTGTGGCTCACTGTTGGGCAGAAGTGTTGTGGCTGCGTCATTGGCTAGAGAAGTGAAATTCATTCATTGGTAGGCAAATTAGTAGGAAATTTAACTTGCTCCTTGTCTAGAGAGATGCCATTCCCAGATGGGCTAAGGAAGAATGGTTTAGCCATTATTGAGAGACAAGTAGTTTACTGATTGGCTTAAGAAGTGTAGTTCATTGTCTGGGAGGTGGGGTTTATTATTAGGAAAAAATGTGGTTTACCCAGTGATCAGAGAGCTGTGGCTTGCTATAGATGTAGAGAGGCTGGTCTTCAGACTGGATAGAGAGGTATTGCTTTTTTATTGGCTAGAAATATGTGGTTTACTGATTGGATGTGAAAGGTGTGGTCTACAGATTGGCTGGAGTGGTGGGTTTTTTTTAATTGGCTAGAAAGATATGGCTTACTGATTGGTTGGAGAGGTTATTTATTTATTTATTTTAGTGGGCTAGAGATGTGGCTCACTTAATGGCTAAGGAAGCATAGATTCTTGGCTGGGCAGTTGGGTTTATTATTGGCGAGAGAGCTGTGGTTTTCTGATTGGATGTGGAGGGGTGATTTATTCCTTTGCTAGAGAGATATGGCATACTTATTGAGGAATTGAAACATACCGATTGATTGTCAAGGTGAAACTTCAGATTGATTGGAGAATTCTTGTTGCATGGGAAACTGAGGCATATTCATTGACTAGAGAATTTTTAGAGGATTTGTAGCTCTTGAGCTAGAAGTCTTATTGGCCATCTTATTTTACAGATAGGGAAACTGAGGACTTGAAAAGTTAAGTGACTTGTCTGAGGTCACGCAGTGGGGATTTGAAACCAGATCCTTTGACTTCAAATCTGGCCAGGCTGGGGAAGATAATTAAAAATTTGCCAATAGGCTAGAACATAGAGAAGTAGAAGTTGGTCAAGGTCTATTTTATAAAGCGATTTCTAGGAGGAAATGTGTCCTGAGTTTCAAAGAAATGACTTAGAAACAAAACTTTTGAAGCAGAATCTATTTGTAATTTGGGGACTGCCTAGATACTGTCCATCAAACAATCAGCAAACATGTATTAATCCCCTATTATGTGCCAGGCACTGTATAGAGAGCTAGGGATACAAAGGTAAAAGACTACCCTGCCTTCAAGGAGCTTATAGTCCAATGCAGAGACAACATGCAAACAGCTATGTACAACCAAGGTAAATTCAGGATAAATTGGGGATGGGGGTGATTTCAGAACATGGAATGTTAGAGCTGGGAGGGGCCTAGAACAGGGAAAGTCAGAGCTGGGAGAGATCATATGTCACAGAGCTAGTAAGGGTCAGAAGTGGAAGCTGGATCTGGCTCCTGTGACTCTATCCAGAACCCTTTCACTGGTCCATACAACATGTATTATCCCCCTGAGGGGATAATACATGAATTAAGCTCCCTGAAGACAGGGCCTGCTTTCTGTTTTTGTATGTCTAGGGCCTCTCTGATGGTAGGGGCTTAATAAATTCTCATCCAATTGAATTGAATCCATATGGTGTTTTATGGTTATAGACGATTTTGTATACATTGAGCCAGACTATAGAAATATAAAGGTGTGAAAAGGATTCTGGAGTTAGAGACAGTGGATCTGAGTTCAAATCCTGATTTAGCTACTTAATATCTGGATAACTGTGGGCATGTCATGTCCCCTCTCCAGGCCTTTGTAAAAAGATGGGGTTGGCCTGTGTACCTCTCATGGAAGATCTCTTCCATGTCTGGATCCCCAGAGCCACTACCAGGCAGCTGTTAATAGGCCAACAATAATACCCTTTAAGTTTCTCTGTATGGAGAAAACGTTGTTAATTGTTCAAGTGCCTTTGAATCTTAGGTTTTGAAGATTGGAGTTGACAACTGGATTATTCATTTTTCCTCATCCACCCGTGAGATTCTTTGTGAGTTAGAGGTGACCTAAGGAGAATGGTCTGCTTGGAAGGGGGGGAGTCGGCAGGATGAAGCAATGGTGGTTTGGGCCATGGAACAGAGGCTTGGAGCCCAGGGGAGGGAGGGAGCTGTCCTGTCTTTGCTCTGGCCAGGCCACATCTGAATTGGTCGTTCAGGGGAGGTGGTTTAGGCAGGGCAAGGATGATAAGAAGGTTGTGTCTAGAGGAAATCTCATTTCAAGACTTGTCTGATCCATACTCCATGGACCATGGCTGACTTCCCGTCCAGGGCAGCTCAGTGAGGTCCTAAGTTATGGGTCAGTGGCCAGTGTGTTTGGTGGAAGGGAATTCTACAAGTTCTCTCTATAGATGGTCTAGAAAAATGGAAAATGTTCAGTGGGCCTTGAATCTAGGACATATAAGAATGAGATGAGGGAACAGGGGCTGTTCAGCATGGAGGAGAGAAGACTCATAGGGGGTCCAGTATTTGAAGGCCAGTCATATGGAAGACGATTAGCATTGTTCTGTTTGACTCCAGAGAGAAGAGCAAGGAGTCATGGGGCAATGTTGCCTAGAGATAGATATGGGCTCCATGTAATGAGAGATTTCCTATTGTTTAGAGATATCCAAAGGTGCAGTGGAGCACCCCAGACACCCCTTCGTAGGGGTATCCAAAGGATGGGTGAATGGCTGCTTGTCAAGGACAGCAAGAGTCATCCATTGTCTTGTTGGTTCATGACCAAAACCCTTCAGGATTGTTTATTATCCCCATTTTAAAGATAAGGAAATTGATGCTCAGAGATTTAACTGACTTGCTTGGGTCACATATCAAATGACAGGGGCAGGTCTCTACTGACTCCAGATCCAGAGCTGTGCGCAGCCCCAAACTGGTAGTGTTAGAGGCCATTTCAGGGATTCTTTTGTGGCCATGGGTTGGATGAGGTGGTCCTTGAGGCTCATTCCCCTCTAAAATGCTGGGAGTCTCTGAGGGTTTTTGGAACAGAATTGATGGGAGAAAAGGGAGCCTGGTGTCCTTGGGCTTTTACTCCAGAGACTCCAAATGAAATTTCTGCCTGGTTCTTTGTGAAATGGGGATAATAGGGTCTTCATTTATTCATTCAAAGTACCTACTATGTGCAAGGTCCTGTCAGGAGGAAAACAAGATATGCCAGAGAAATTGGAACCACAGAAGTTGAGGAGTCAATTCAATTTTCCCCACCCCGAACTTGAAGCAGCATTTTATAGCATAGAATCAGGAAGACCCAAGTTCAAATCCAGCCTTAGACACTTACCGGTTGTGTGACCTTGGGAAAATCACTTTAACCTGTTTGTCTTAGTTTTATTAACTGTAAAATAAGGATAATAATGGTTCCTGCTTTGCAGGGTTATTGTGAGGGTTATTGTGTTGCACTTAGTAAGTGCTACACAGATCTTTATACCCTTCACTTTTCTTTCCTTGAGGGCAGACCCAGATCTGGATTCAAATTCTGCTGATGGGGCTGGGCTTTGGTTTCTTCATCTGTGAAAGGAGGGAGTTGAACTAGATGCTCCCTGAGTTCCTTTCTGGCTCTGTGTTTCCCGATTTTTTGGCTTTGTAACCCCCTCCCCCCAACCATCCCTCCCTTACCACTGTGCCAAGCACAGTGCTCATAAATGCTTCAAAAATATCTGTTGTTCAGTCATTTTCAGTCATGTCTGACTCTTCTTGACCCCATTTGGGGTTTTCTTGGCAGAGATGCTGGAGTGGTTGGTCATTTCCTTCTCTAGCCCATTTTACAGAAGAGTAAACCAAGGCAAACAGGTTGAAATGACATGCCCAGGGTCTCTCGGCGAGAAGGTATCTGAGCCCTGATCTGAACTCATGAAGAGGGGTCCCTTTATCCCATCATAAATGCTTTTCTTGACTGTTATCATCCCTATTTTGGATGCCCAGGGAAAGGACACAGACTGGCTCAAGGTCATGCAGAGCCTGTCTTTAGCTTAGACCTAGGCCCAGCCCCAGAGGGAGGGTTTTTTTTTGGTCTCCTCACTCAGCCCTTCTTTCACCACATCAGGGTGTGGTGGAGATTAAATGAGATGAGAAATTCCAAAGGTCCCCTTCCAAACCATTACATACTCAGGCATTACTGAGACCCAGATATCATTATACAAAGAAAAAGTCAGAGGATTGAGGACTGGGAGGGACTTTAAGAGGCCTCAGGGTCCCCCATCTCATTTTACAGAAAAGGAAACTGAGGTCCATATAACTTGTCCTTGGTCCCACCTGCTAAATTTTTGAGGGGGGATTGGACTTGGTATCTCCCTGACTCCAGGTCTAGAACTTAGGATTTCGTGCTAGAAGGACTCATAGGATCAGAGAGTCATAACTAGGAGGGACCCCAGGACTCCTGGTCTCCAGTCCTCTCCCATTTCCTCCTCCAAAAACTAGTCATTTTTTACAGATGAGGATCAGAGAATTTAAATTACTTGACTAGTCATTAGCAGTGCTGGAATTCGAACCTAGGTCTTTTGACTCCAAATTCAGTGTTCTTTCCACTGAGCCATAAAGGCCATCTAGTGCAACCTTTCAGTCCCCCCACTTTTCAGGGCAAGAAACTGAGGCCTAGAAAGGGAAAGGAGCTTATCCCAGGTGGGAGAAGAGCTTGGGATTCAAACCCAGGTTCTATTATGTCAAATCCTCTTTCTAAATATTTGATCTGTATTATGTATGTCGATATTATTATACACAAATATTATTATTTCATCACCTTGCCCTTGGTTTCCAATTTCAGCTGGAACAAAAGCAGGCTCAAGTGTCCCAGCCCTTTGAATGAAGCCTTTCTTTGTGAGAGAGAAGAAGCTTCACGGGGAGATTGGGGCTGGGCCAGGCAGGCTGAGCCGTCACAAGCCAGGTCAAGGTGGCTGGCTCGCCCGGATCAGAGGAGGAGTGGGCTCTTGGATGGGAATTCAGAACGGAGCCTCCTTCCAAAGCCTGTGCCGATGCTCTCTCTTCCCAGAGGCCTTCTCCCCTAGTGCTTCTCTATGTTCCTGGAGGCTTTTCCAGAGTGACCTTTATCAGGAATGACATTTTGCTTGGGCACTTATAGAAAAGCTTTTCCAAAGTGGAATGAGTGGACTGCTTTGGGAAAGAGGCATTTCCTCACCACTCAAGCAGGGGCCCAGAGGTCTTCTGAGATGGGATACTTGTTCTGGCCTAGATGGGTCCCTGAGGGGGTCCCTTCCAGCTTGGATGTTTTATGATTTTTTTTTTTCATTTTTGGTCTGAAACTATGATTTTATCCTTGCGGGAGAACTCTGTGTGGAAACTCCTTTCAGTGATGTAGTGATGCAGAAGAGTAAGCCTGTAACGTCTAGTCTTAGAGGATGGCTTGGAACGAGCCCAGCATCCTACCATCAGTCTGTGTTAGAGCCAGGACTTGATGGCCAGGAATTGTGATTCCAAGATCAGTCCTCCATCCATTATACCACTGTGCAATAGCATTTGTTACCCTTAGCCCACTGGCCTGGGACCTCTATGAGAGCAGAGACAGCTAGGTGGTGCGGTGGATAGAGATACTGGACTTGGAGTCAGGAAGACCTGAGTTCAAAAGTGACTACCTGTGTGACTCTAGGAAAGTCACTTGATCATGGCCTGTCTCAGTTTCCTCATCTGTAAAATGAGGATAATAATAGCACCTACCTCCCAGTGTTGCTGTGAGGATAAAATAATATTTGTAAAGCACCTTGCAAACTTTAAAGCACTGTAGAAATGCTATCCATTATTCTTATTATAATTCTTTTTAGAACCATAGGACCTGAGTTCAAATATCAGTTCTGCTATTTATTACCTGTGTGACCTTGGACAAGTCACTTCCCCTTGATAATAGACTTTAGTTTCCTCATTTCCAACCCCAAACCCTATGATCCTACTTTCTCTGATCTTTGTAGTCAATCAATAAGCATTTATTAATCACTTACAGTATGAGAAGTATAACCCTACAAAGCATGGGAGATACCAGAAAAGGCAACAGCACTTTCTGCTCTTGAGAAGCTCATGTTCTGGGGGAGACAACATGCAAATAACTAGGTAACATGAGATAAATGAAAGATCAATTCAAGGTGATCTCAGAAGAAAGTCCTTTGGATCTCCCCAGCATCAGCGCTCTGCATACAGCAAAAGCATAATGTGTGTTTGTTGAATTTGACTATGGCTGGTCCTAGACTCTTTTCCAGGAGGGGCCTTTTTGCCCTAACTCTTTCCTCCTTGCATGCAGGGTTGAACAAAAATCTCCTTCCACTCAGAAATGTCATCTTGGGAAAGGAGACACCACAACCTCTATATACTCTCAGAACTCCCTCAGTAACACAATCCACTCTCTGATATGAATAGCCTTCCCTCAGCAGCAACTGCAGTAGGGGAAATGGAAAGAAGGGCCCTGAGAGACAGGAGCTCTGCTAGGACCGTGGGCAACTTGTTCCTATGGTCTGTGACTTAGTTTCCCCATTGGTAAAATATGGCATTTGTCCCAGAAGGTCTCCTGGGTCACATCTACCTCTGACATTATGTAGCTTTTTCCAGACTCTAAGATTCCTAATAGGAAATGTTGGAGCTGGAAGGAGCCTTAGGGATCTCTAAGCTTTGGTCACCCTCACTTTCCATACTAGTAGGGCCATTCTTGGTTGGCAGCAGTTTTCTGTTGGACAAGTTTTCTATATATTCTTTTAGCTTGATCTTACCTGGGGCTCCCAAGCCTCTGTTTCCCTGCAGGTGTTTGCTTCCTATATGGAGACATTTCTGCTTTTCCACATTGGGGGTAGGGGAGTGGGTGTTTGCACCTTGCCTCCAGAAGTAGGGATGAGTTTGTACTGACTCGTCTGTACTCCCTCATCGTTCTCTTCCTTTGTGAGAAGGCAGGCTTGGGGTCAGGGGGTTTGCCAGTGATCATGGGCTGGAGCAACCCCGGCCTAGGCAGAAAGGGATGGATCCTACTCACTTTGGCACCAGCAGCATGGCGCTATAGGCCGCTGGGCTAATCCTGTAACCAAGGACAGCAGTAAAGCTGAATTCTTAGCTCATGGAGCTTATCCTCCATAAAGTCTTCCTGGCTCTAGGCACAAGGGCAGTTGGCTGCCTGCCTACCAGGTGGAACTGGGGGCCCCTGGCATCCCCCAAGGACTGCCAGAATGCCAACACCACCTGGGATTACCTAGGGAGGGCCTTGCTTTCTTCCATAAGCTGGTTAGGCAGCTTCCTTTGTACTTAGGGGAAATCTCTCCAGGACTTTCAGGAAGCTGGAGCCACCCCAGGTCAGTGACAGAATTAATACTGTTCCCCCACCCACATCCCCCTGTTCTGATTTTTTTCTCACCCCCTGGCTCTTTGTCTTTGGATCCTGGTAGGAACTTCTGAGGACATTCAGTCTACACCGACTGCTCGATTCATGAATCTCCAACCTAGACGTCATCCTGAAACATCTCCCTCTCCTTCTATCCTTTTGGGGCTGGGGAGCTCACTCTCCATCCCTTTTAGGAAAAGGCTGGATGTGGAGTAAATGGGCCAGTGGTTATTGTGACATCCCAGTCTTATACTCTATGTTTGTTAGCTCCAAGTTTCTAGGAAAGCTCTTCCCAGTTTCTCGGAGCCTCCTGACCTTTGGTACTTTGTCCCATTATACCCAGCAGCTCTGATCTCTGGGGATGTGCAGTGGGAGGAAAACCCAGTAAGGGGTTCTATTTGAGGGGCTGAAGGCAGGTCTGGCCCTGGGAATCATGGGGGAAGGCAGTGAGTTCACTTTTGGGGTCTTCCTCTCCCTTTTCCTAACCCTTCTTGTCCCACTCATGGTTCTGACTGCCCAGAATCCCTGGCTTCAGGTCTCCATCCCACCCCAGATCCAAAATTTGATCTCCTCCTTCCCCCAATATAGAATCACAGACTCTGCAAGTTAGGAGAGAGCTCAGATATCACCCAGACCAACTCCTATTGAAGCAAGAATTCCCTCTCTGGTACATACCCAGCAAGTGCACATCAGCCTGTTCTCAGAGAACTGCAGTGATGGGGCATCTTCTACCCCCTGAGAGACCCATTCCCTTGGGGACAGCTCTAAATGTTTTTTCTTATATCAAGTCCATCATCAGATTTGGAATCTGGAAGGCCTGGGTTCAGATTCCACCTCTGTCACCTACTAGGTGATTCTGGATACCTCTCTTGACTTCAGTTTCCTCATCTGTAAAATGAAGGGGCTTGGACTGGCTGGTCTCAGAGGTCTCTTTTGACCCCATAATCTGTGATTCCATGCTTTTCAATGCAGGTAGTAGGAGAAAAGCAACCAAATGGAATTCAATTATACTAAAATGTGAATGACTGAAAGAACCTTACTATCATACCATAACTATCATACCCAGTGTATTTGCATGTTAATAGATAAAACTCCTTAACCCAAATTTCTGTTTGCCTCGAAGAACCTCAAGTGTTTAGTGGATATAGAGGGGCCCTTTTAGATTGGGGAACCTTCCAGGATCTGTCCAACATGGCAGTGGCCAGAAAGGCTGACTCTGGCTGTAGGTACTTCTGGGGTCTAAAAACACCAAAGAAAGGCCCCTTTAATTTTCAGCGAGGGGTCCTCAACAATGCTGCTCTGGGAGGAGGGAGACTGGGGTTCAGGTCACAGGTCACAGCATGCCACTGATGTGTGGCAGGACCTTTGGTAAGTCTCTTTCTGTTTCTAGGCCTGAGCTTTGTCACCTGTAAAACAAAGGACTGGGACCTCTAGGGTCCCTCCCAGCCCTGACATTCCCTGTTCTAAGATCCCTTCCAGTTCTAATATTCTCTGTTCTAACATTCCTCCTGGCCCTGATTGTTTTCTATTCTACGGTCCTTCCAGCTCTGATATTCCGTATTCTAAGACCCTTCTCACATATTCCATGTTCCAAGGTTCCCACCAATTCTTCCACTCTTTGTTCTAAGGTCTTCTCCCAAGGAACATAAGAATCCAAGCTGGGAGGGGGTCTAAGAGGTTACTGATGCCAGCCCATTGCATTTTTTCAGGAGGAACCTGAGGCCACCTGCTCTTCTGAGCCTCAGAGGCCTTGCTCCCACCCAGCAAATGAAGGTTTAGTTCAGGGGCCTCTTAGGAGGAGACAAAACAGTGGAGAGAGGGTGGAGAGCTCTGGGGGCTGACATCAGCCAGAAGCTGCTAAGCCTGTCTCAGGAGCTAGCTAAGAAATGAGGAGGGCTGCCCCACCCCACTCAGCCACCAGCACTCCTGAGTCATCCCTTTGAGAAAGGGTGGAAAGGGGGGCTCCTGGGCTGGGGGTGGGGTCAGAAGGATGGGATGAGACACCCAGGAGTATTGGGGTGAAACCCTGTCTTCCTGGTTAGAAGAGGATGCTACTGTGTCTGGGGAGAGGCCCATGGGTGTTTCCACAGTCAGGGGAAGATCTGAGCAAATGAAAAGGTAATAGCTTGTGTATTGTAGTGTTTTAAAGCTTTACACATCATTCTGAATTCATTTGAAATCAACAAAGCATTTTAAAAATCACATATAATATTCTAGGTCCGTAGGCCAAGGAGTTAGAGAATCCTGGGTTCAAGTCTCATATCTGACCCATACAGGCCCTTTGACCCGTTATCTCTCAGTGACCCAGGTGACCCAGAATGAAATGAAATAAATGAATGAATTAAAAAAACCCCATTTATTGAGCACTTTGTTATCATTTGGTTATGTCTGACTGTATATGGATCTCCCAGATGAGAAAAGTACTTCTGAGAGAGTAGCTTGGGCTACTGAGAAGTGGGGTCCTGCCAGGTGGGGTGGAGAGCATAGATACCTGGGAGAATCTGGAAAGGTCTCTTGAGCTGAGCCTTTCAGCTTCTGCTATGGTGAGTAGGAAGCATGTTCCAGACAGAGGGACCAACCTATAAAAAAGTCCAGAGATGGGAGATGGAATAGGACATAAGAGGTCATTTTCACCAGAAGATGGTATCCCCTCTGAATGTGTATTTTTCGTATTTGCGTTTCCAGTGCCTAACCCAACTCCTGGCATACAGTAGGTGCTTAATAAGTGTTTGTTGAATGATTGATGAGGAAGAGAATAACATGTCCCAAGAATCCTGGGGAGGGAGGTGGTATAAGCATTATTACCCCAGTTTCCCAGAGGAGGAAATGAGAGAGGCGGAGTGAATTCATTATCTTCCTTTTCAAACCCCACACCCTCCCAATAGTTCTATTACTTCCCAGGGTACTGCCATCTTCTCACTTGTTCAGGCTTGAGACAGCAGGGTTATCCTCGACTTCCCTCTCCTAATAACCCCACCATCCAATCCATTGCCAAATCTTATCGTTTCTATCCTCCCATCTCTCCAACATGCCCCCTGTTCTTGGACCCTGCCCCTATCCTGGCACAGGACCCCATCTTCTCACACCTGGACCACTGCAATAGCTACTGGGGTGGGGAAGTGGGACCTGCCTGTCTCAGATCTCTCTTCCCTCCAATAAATTCTCCATTCAGACACCAGAGTGCTTCCTAAGGTGCAGATCTGATGATGTCACTCCATAAGCTCCAGTGGCTCCCTATTACCTTCAGAACCAAATAGGGAATCCTCTGTTTGGTTTTTAAAGTTCTTCCTACCTCCCTCTATGCAGTCTCTGTAGACCCGTCTCCTTTCTGTGCCTCCTGCTCTCTACTCTCTCCCACCCTCCATCTCTATGGCTCACCCCTACCCCAGTTAAGACTCAGCTCAAATCCATCCTTCTGCAGGAAGCCTTTCCCAATGCTGCCCCAGGGCCTTTCCTTCCAAAGGGTAGGGACCCTGCTTTTGCCCCACTAATCAACCAATCAGAGCTAATTAAATGCCTGTAATGTGCCAGGTACTGGGGTGCAAGGATGGGGCCTCCTGGAGCAGGAGCCCTGAGCTCGGTAGGATGCAGACAGGCGGAAAAAGACAGTGGTTGGTTGGTGTTGAGGCTTCTGGGCCTGCTTTGAGCGATGGGTTGGATAGGGGAAAGGAATACAGCCTTCAAAGCCTTTCTACTGTGAGCTCCCTGAGGGGAGAAATTGCTTTGTCTCTGTATCCAGCCTCGCATCTAACAGAATGTGTGGCACATGGCTGGTGCTTAAAACATGGCTGGTGATGAGCTGAGTGAATACCTCAATTTCTTTTTGTCCATTTCCTAAGAATATGTTCATTTCTTTATATCTATGTGGCACAGTGGGTAGAGCACTGGGCCTGGAGGCAGGAAGATTCATCTTCCTGGTTTCAAATCTGGCTTTAGATACTTCCTAGCTGGGTGACCCTGGACAAGTCACTTAATCCTGTTTGCCTCACTTACCTCATCTGTAAAATGATCTGGAGAAGGAAATGACAAAACACTCTAGTATCTTTGAAAAGAAACAAAACAAAACCCAAAACACACAACCCAGATGGGGTCACAAAGAGTCAGTCACAGACTGAATAAGAGCAAATGCATATACAAAAATATATTTATAAATATATGAATGTACACAAATGTGTATATATAGCTATACGTAAAAGACTATATACTTCTCTCTTTATACACATGTATATATGTACATATGCATATATGGGGGAGAGAGACAGAGAGACAGAGACAGAAGAGAGACAGAGAGAAGAGAGACACAGAGAGGAGAGAGGAGAGAGAGAGAGGGAGAGAGAGGAAGGTGAGAGAGAGAGAGGAAGATGAGAGAGAGGAAGATGAGAGAGAGAGAGAGAGAGAGAGAGAGAGAGAGAGAGAGAGAGAGGGAGGGAAGGAGGGAAGGAGGGAGGGAGAGGGGGAAGGAGGGAAGGAGGGAGGGAGAAGGGGAGAGGGAGAGAGAAGAGATGGAGGAAGGGAGAGGAGAAAGAGAGGGAGGGAGGGGACACAAAGAGGGAGAGAGGAAAGACAGGAGAGAGAGAGAGAGAGAAATACACTTGGTTCTGGTTGAGAAGAGAGGGGCAGAGAGAAACCCAAAATGCTGCCCTCCCTCTGCCCATCTCCAACAGTCTCTGACCCCAAGCCAACCCTCCCCTGCCCCTGCCCCAGGCCCATGCACTTGGTCTTGTTTTTCCTGAGCTGATTTTTGGAGTAACGCTTTCGTGTTAACCCTTTTCAGGCCACGACCTCCCCCAGAACAAGACCTCGGCCGCGGCGCAGACTGGCAGCCATCTGCAGTGCCTCTCCGTCCACTGCACGGATGACGTGGGCGAGGCGAAGGGCAGGACCTCGGTGCCCACGTGGAGATCCCTGCACTCGGACATCTCCAACAGATTCGGGACTTTCGTGGCTGCCCTCACTTGAAAAGCAAAAGAAAGATTTGTCCCTTCTGGTCATCTCCCATCTCCTCCTTCCCCTCCCCAACCCCCGCCCCCTTTACTCCCGCCCCCTGCTCCACTTTTTAATTTGAAAGGGCCGCTACTGCTGGGTGAACTATTTTTTTCTAGGTTGGTACCTGCTTAGTGGCATATGGACTGGAAAGGGTTAATTTAAAGTAAACCTCAGATTTTTTTTTTTAATCGTCTGCCACAGTATGTTACCAGTGTTAACCCTTCTGCAGTTAGCACACTTTGGCTTAATTTTTTTTTTCCTGCTAGAGATTTCTTTCCCATAATTCTGTAATCTTGGCATACACCTTTAGATGAAGGCTCCCCCATTTCATCTTTCTATGTGTCTGAGTGGTGTATGTCATAATAAGAAAAAAAAAGACTTTGTCTCTCTCTCTCTCTCTCTCTCTCTCTCTCTCTCTCTCTCTCTCTCTCTCTCTCTCTCCTGTCTTTCCTCTCTCCCTCTTTGTGTCCCCTCCCTCCCTCTCTTTCTCCTCTCCCTTCCTCCATCTCTTCTCTCTCCCTCTCCCCCTCTCCCTCCCTCCTTCCCTCTCTCTCTCTCTCTCTCTCTCTCTCTCTCCTGTCTTTCCTCTCTCCCTCTTTGTGTCCCCTCCCTCCCTCTCTTTCTCCTCTCCCTTCCTCCATCTCTTCTCTCTCCCTCTCCCCTTCTCCCTCCCTCCTTCCCTCCTTCCCCCTCTCCCTCCCTCCTTCCCTCCTTCCCTCCTTCTCTCTCTCTCTCTCTCTCTCTCTCTCTCTCTCTCTCTCTCTCTCTCTCTCTCTCTCTCTCTCTCTCTTATTTTTGTTTCCTTTCGCTTTGTTCAGTGCTTATTAAAATGGAAATCCTGGAGTACAGTGGTACCGGAATAATGACGGTGGAAATAATTATCACCATCTTCTTTACCAACACTGGACTGTTGTCTGCTGCCCTCCATCAGACACAAACCAAACAGTTACTGCTCTAGCCATTGAGTCCAGCCTCTGATGGGTTTTTTCTTTTTGTCCTTTTTCTAAGAAAACAGATATTTTGGTTACTAAGAGTATGCTTGGTCCTTAGCTCTCCTCTTCCTCTCATGGTGTTGCTGGCCCACCTCACCCATCCACACTATCTTTGGGAAGAAAATAGCCTATGTAAATGGTGCCATGGGGGCCTGCTTCCTCTCCTCTCCTCCTTCCTCTCCTCTCTCTTCTCTCCTTTCCTTTCCTTTTCTTTTGGTCTTTCTTTTATAAGAAGCTAAACTTGCAGGTGAGCCCTGCTCTTTGACCGTTCTTTGGGGGAAAAGAGACTGATCTCCCAATGCCCAATATCATAAGGAGCTAATGTACCATCTTCCTCCTCCTCTTCCATGGACCAGAGCTGGAGGAGGTAGGGTCATGGGTTTCCCTCCACCCAGGAATCACCAGCCCAGGCCCCCTTGACCAGTCTGTCTTCTTCTCCCTTCTACTGTTCTTTAGATGGGAAGGATCGATTGATCTGAAGGGAGGAGAACTTTGCTTCTTTGGGGACAACAGGGAAAAGAGAACAGCGGATGTCATGGACGTAGCTAGTTTCCCCCTCTTTCTCCCTTGTGTTCCTTAAAAAAAGACCTTGTTTTTTTTATTCCTTCTTGAAAATGGGTTTGCAAAGTGCCATTCCATTAAAGCTGAAACATCCCTCTGGTTCACAGGCTGTTGGTTGCTTGTGTCAGGGTTTTACCATTCTCTTTCTTTTCGCCTTCTGAGGAGCAGCTCTTGGGGGAGCCCTAGCACCCCAAGACAAGGAAGGGAGAGGATAGAGGAGTCCTGCTTTGGCTTCCATTGGTCCCCACTCTCTGCAGTCTGCAATCACAGTTCAGGTACAGCAGCCATCTGAGAGAGGGGAGGTCTAACTGAGAAATGTGGGATTTCCTCAATTCCCTCTAGCCCTTGGAGGTGGGAGGGGCAGGAGAATTATGGGAGAGATGCAGTAAAATAAAATCAGTCTTCCTGACCTCCACCACACCCACAGCCATCACTAGGCTGTGGTACCCATAGTCTGCCCAGGGACAGATAGAGCTGAGGGGCCCCTCTGGTCTCTCCCCATCTCCATCTGTGAAATTATAGATTATAACTGGGGAGGCCACTACACTGTGACTCCCCACAACGTAAGCAAAAGAGAGGAGAACAGAGCTAGGTAAGGTGTGTGTATGTGTGCAGATAATTTCCCTCCCCAGCTTAGGGTCTGGGTCAGGTTCCTGAGGAATGGAGAGAGAGGACTTAACAGGATTCTGCTTCACAGTGCAAATGATCTGGAAAAAGTATATTTCCCTGCTCTCACCAGGACTTCACTAGAAACCCCTATTATTTTAATTCCTGAATGATGTTTTCTCTTGTGATCATTAAGGGTCTGACTTGTGTGAGGAATCACAAAACACAATGAAAGCCTAATTCTCCCCCCCCACCCCTGTCCTCCTTCATCTCCTTCAGTTTGGGGTCAAAAGAGTATTTTAGGCTTTGGTCCTCTGTCCTCAGAAATCATTATAAATTGAATTTTTGTGACCGACAGTCCTGGACACCCTGGGCACCATCCCAGTTTCTACCACCAAAGGGACAGTTGAGTGGGGGTGGGGGAGGCTTCTTGTAAAGACATCATGGGATTTTGTATCTGGGAGGAACCCTAGAAGGTTAATCTAGACTAGGTCCCCTTGGGCACCAGTTTGGTGAAAGGGATCCTTCGTCAGAATTGTTTTGAAATGCATAAAATGAAATGCATAGGATTACAAAGGAAATCTATTATACTGAAATAAATATGTAATTTTTTCCTATCCAAGTTTGTTGACCCCCTGAAATCTGTCCATGCACCCCAGTTTAAGAACCCTTGATCTCCTCCAGCCCTCCTGATCTGAGGCCCAAAGAGGAGGAATGGCGTGACTGGATTCCCCAGACTGGCCACCGCCTGACGGTTCCTACTATCACACACCCTCTGTTCCCACCATGAAACTAATCCACAAATAAGGAATACTGTGGCCATCAAGTTCTGATGTGTTGGGTGTGGGTAGGTAAAGTGAGGCAGAGATTGATTACAACAGTCTTTTTGTTCTTTGAATACTTGGAGCCACCTCTGCCCAAAGCCACATCTTGTAAAAACTGGCAAAGTCTTAAAGAAATGCTAGGTTGGGAGAGTGGTTCAAATGGTTTGGATCCTTCTTCCATGTTGGAATTTAGAGAGCCATGAATTGAGGTGGAGAGAGAAGTTGATTTTAACTCCTGGGACTCCTCCTTTTTGTGTTTTCCCCCTCCTCCCCTCTGAAAATGTTTGGTTGTGGGATGGCTCAGTGCCCTTGGCAAAGGCCCAGCACTAGGGGTGATTGATACAAGTGAGCTGATCAGTGTAGCCGGGACAAGCCCAGGGTTCCCTTTGCTTCTTACCAGAGTGTGTGTTAGCGGATGGCAGTGGTCCCAATGACCAGGCTGAGTTCTGTCACCTGGGGCCTGGCAGGCAAGGGCCCAACAGATGTTAGGAAGAAGGCATTGATGCCTGTAATGAAGCCTTATGGTGCCCTAGACCACTGGTGGGCTAATGGGGTTCCAGATACCAAGCTGGGATCAAATAAGAAATGACAGATAATCTCTTAGCCTGAGCCGCCTGCCCCCCCCCCCCCAAAAATCTCAATCCTGATTTATTAAGAATGAGTTCAATGTTCCATTGCCCAGGTCACAAGATTTAAAGAGTTAACTACAAATTTCTTCCTTCTTAGAGCCTGGTTCCTTTTTTTTGGTGGTGGTGGGGGTTAATTGGTAGGAGGTGGGAAAGGACTTATTTACACCAGCTGAATCATTCATTTCAAAGAACTTTTGCAGATGGGAAGGGGGAGAAGAGACACCCTCTGGTCCCCATCTTTCCCCCCTCCCCCATTCATCTCTTTTTTTGGTTTCTATCTTATTTGGGAAGGATTCTCCTCATCCCAGGGGCCCAACAGCCCAGACAATCTCCCTCAAAGACTGAGTTTTCAGAATTACTTCTGAGAAGAGGCATGTGGCCCACTACAAACCTGCCAAGCATGCCAGCTCTGTTTCTCTTCCAATATTTAAGGAAAGGGGTAAAAAAAATCCCCATCAGTTGAGTCTAGGTATGGGAATTGGTTTTTTCCTTCCATGCCTCATTCTCCCCTTTATTTAAATTCCCAGTGGAGATTTGGAAAACTAGTGGCTAGTGATGATCTGGATTCTCTACCAGAATTCTTTCTCCTCCACGGCTCAAGGAAGGAAGGCAGAAAGCCAGATTTTGTCTTCAACTTTTTCCATGAGGCTGCTGGTTGGAGCAGCCCCCTTCCTCCTAGTCCTTGGGTGTTTGGGTTTCTGGAGTTCCAAGGTTTGAGCCTTCCTGCTCTCCATAATCCTGTTCTCCCCAATCCCCAGTCAGACAGCTTTACAAGTCTTAAGCAAAAGGGTGTTATTTCTTTAAATTTGGTTAATGTAGAAAAGAAAAAAGTCAACAACAGCGAAACAAAACGGAAACCTCCAAACACTGGTACTCTGTACTGAATAGCAACTCTTCTGATAATCTTATTGCACATGTAAAATACAAGAGCAGAACTCTGATATGTGTTAGGCAATCCTGCTATCTTTTTTTTTTTTTTTGACTCTTGTTAAATTCATTTCCGAAATGCTTGGTTGGAAGACTGTAACGAGAGCTCATGAAATTGAGTGTTATTTTTCTTTCATTTTTTTTAAAATGTAAAGTGCAGTCTTCTGTATTCATGCATATTGTATATAACTGTATATGTTTTACTGAGCTACAAAATAACAATAAATATGATGTTAATGGTGGCGATTGTAGATCTCGGGGATGGATTTTTTGTGTGTCTTCCTTTGGCACCTTGGGGGGCAGAGGGATGGATGGGGCTGGTCCATTAAAATCTGGCTGCTGTCTGGCTTGGCATCTATAGGTAAGTCCAATGGATTCAGTTGCAGAGAGGCATTGGGGTACAGTGGAAAGAGCGATGGATTTGAGGCAGAGGTGCTAGATGCAATTCCCACATCTGGCACTTCTTATCCCCATCTCTGGGTTCTCTCCAGTAGAAAGGATCCCAATATCCACTTTTGGGCAACTCTCATTAAAAAAAATTAAATTGTTTAACTAGTGAATCTGTTTTCTGTCTTTTTCACCTTCAATTCCCTTCTCTCCACCAATTAAAAATAAACACAAAACCCTTTTATTTTTGTTTTGAAAAAAATGTATCATCTACCTAAAGAGATTCCTACATTGGCTAAGCTCCAAAATGTGTGTCTCATTTACTCTGAGTTCCACACCTCCTGCAGGAGGCAAGTAGCAGACTGAATCTCATTGGTCCTTTGGAATCAGTGTTGGTTATTTCATTGATCAGAATCTTAAGACTTCCAAAAAAAGTGTTGTGTTTACAATGTATTTGTCTTTACAATTACATAAAAATTTCCTCCTGGATCTGTTTACTTCCATCCGCATCAATTTGTACAAGTCTTCCCAGGTTTCTCTGGAAGCATCCCTTCTCCCATTTCTTATAGCACCAAAGGAATCCACTGCATTTATATATGATTCATAGACCATACTCTGTTTGACCATTCTCCAATGGATGGACACTCCTTCAGGTTCTAGTTTTTGGCCACCACAAAAATTGCTGCTGTAAATATTTTTGTACAGATAGGTCCATGTCCTTTGAGTTCTTTGGGGTATAGACCTAGTATGAGAATTAGACAGCTCTCATTATTAGGAAGTTATGTTTTGCTTTTGTTTTTAAACACCAAGTCTTCCTCTGTCTCTTAGAAGCCTCCTACTCCTAGTTTGTTGCTGTAGATCCCTGCAGAAGAAGCATGATTTCTTGATATTCCTTCAGTCCCTTAAAGACACATCCCTTCCTGGGTCTTCCTTTCTGCGGGCTAAACATTTCCCAGTTCCCTCAACTTTACTCTTAGGTCTTACTGACCCATACTTTTTGCTCAGCTCAAACAACCTTGATTATTTCTTTGCCATGTCCAGAGCAGATTAAAAGCAGCAAACTTAGAAGAGATCAGCAGGGGGTGGAGAAGAATTTCTCCATGCTACACCTCATTTTTCTCTTCTGTAAATTTGAACATATCTCTAATGTCCCTTGCAGCCAGAAATCCTCTGCTCCTAGGCTGAAAAATAATGCCATCTGACAGATGAGGGAGGGGCTAGGAAATAGACACAGGAACTTAAAAAGCTTAGTATCTTGGGTCCATTTTCTGTTTAGGGGCAGAGGGTTCTCCTCCCCTCAGAAGTCCCTGTGCATGGAGCCCAGTGTGACAATGAGTCTTCACCATGAACTTGAGGCATTGAGAGAAGATGAATTTATGTCCATAAGATCATAGACTGAGAGAGGAAAGAGATACACAATGTTATCTATCCTTCATTTTCATAGAGGACCTGTGACATCATGGGTAGCTTGCTAGTGGCTTGGACTGAAGTGATGCAGAGTTGTGCTAACTGGTTGGTTTCACTCTCTTTTCCTGAGTCATTGAAGTCCAGTGGTAGGACAAAAGTCAGGAGGACTGGCATTGGCCCAGGATTCAGTGGGTGAAACTTGGCATCTTTAATGTCTGACCAATCTAATGGCCATTGGAACAGACTGTTCTCATTCTGCTAAGGGAAGTCTTCACATGCTTGGGGTAGATGCCCCCCTAACTCACCGATGGATCTGAGACCCTTTGGCTACTCTCAACCTACCTTAGCCTACCACCAAAACAGTTTATGAGGGTGTGACCACTGGGCATGCAGCAGCTTCATGGAGGCACAGGTGACAGTAGGGTGACAGATGGACACCTAAGGTGGGCAAGAAGCCTTGAAAGGGATTCAGCAACCCTCACACAAGAGGTGCCAATTCTCCCTGAACACTCCATATACACCAAGGGATATAAGTAGTCAAGTGGTCCAACCTGCTCATTTCACATTGAGGAATCTGACACCCATGAGTGAGTCATATGACTCAGCTAAGCCAGAATTTGAATCAGGGTCCTCTCCCTCCAAATTCAGTATTCTTGTCGCCACATCATGGTGCTGTCCACTTGTTTATTGCTTCATAGTATGAGACAAGAGAGGAATATCATTAGAAAGATTCCATCACAAATTATTTTTAAAAATACATTGATGATTCAAGGTATGAAAGCTTGATTTGAGATCAGATTGTCGAATTTTAGAGATGGAAAGGACTTTAGAGACTGTCTAGTTCAACTATGTCCATTTTATAGCTGAGGAAACTGAATTTTCCTCGGGGATAGAGCTACTTGTGCAGGATTACACATTTCATAAGTTCTACATTTTCTGAAACCAAATTCAGGTCTTTCTCCATAACTGTACTGCCTTTTAGACCACTAGATTTGGGATCAAGAAGACCTGAGTTTGAATTCTGTCTTAGATACTATCTTTGTGACCCTGGGTAAATCACAGACCTGGAGAGCCTCAGTGTCCCTATCAGAAAAATGGGGATAATAACAGCACTCCCCTCACAGGGCTGTTATGAGGCTCAGTTGAGATGATGAATTTAAAGCACTTTGCAAATCTTAGAGTGCTACAGAAAGTACATTTATTGTTTATTATTAAGTACTATAGCATGCTACTCTCCCAGCTTACACTGGACCTGGAGTCAGGAAAACAGGAGTTCAGATCCAGCCTCAGAAACTTATTATCTATGTGACCCTGGCCAAGTTACTTCTCCTCTGTCTGCCTCAGTTTCCTCAACTGTAAAATGTGGATAATAAAGGCACCTACTTCCCAGAGTTGTTGTCAGGATGAAATAAGATAATATCTGCAAAAAGCACCTAGTACAGTGGTACTGACACATAGTAGGTGCTTAATAAATGCTTGTTCCCTCCCTCTCTCAAGCCCCAAGTAGGTAGAAGGAGATTATCAGAAAGACAGCCAGTATAGAAATGACATGGAATTTGGGGTCAGGAAACCTGGGTTGAATGTTGATTTCACCTTTTAGTTTTTATTGTTGTGGTTAAATCATGTCTGACTCCTTGGGGGTCTGACTCTTTGGGGTTTTCTTGGCAAAGATACTGGAGGAGTTTGCCATTTCCTTCTCCAGCTCATTTTACAAATGAGGAAACTGAGGCCAACAGGGTTAGGTGACTTGCCCAGGGTCATACAGCTAGTATGTGTCTGAGGCTGAATCTGAACTCAGATCTTCCTGACTCCATGCCCAGAGCTCTATCCATTGAACCAGCTAGCTGCCCAGTCTGTCTCTTAGCAATTGTTATTAAAG
The DNA here is from genome assembly GCF_028372415.1 of Notamacropus eugenii. Classification (NCBI taxonomy): domain Eukaryota; kingdom Metazoa; phylum Chordata; class Mammalia; order Diprotodontia; family Macropodidae; genus Notamacropus; species Notamacropus eugenii. The sequence continues at coordinate 18,037,265 of NC_092875.1, forward strand.
CACTTGATAGTTCTTGGAGCATTAGACTATGGGTCAGAGTGTTTTGCAAACTTTACAGGGTACTCTATGAATAGGAAATTATTATTATGTGAAGGTGAGGTTCAACTGAGTAAATTCATCAATCCCCCTCCCCCTTAAAATGAAACCTCATCAGTCAATCAAATTCCTTTATCAATGGGAGTGACATGGAAAGGAAGACTATTCAAATTGGCTGAGGAAACTTGGGGACACCCTAGGACTGCTCGTAAATGCTCATTTTGCCCTCCTTTACTTTTGAGGAGACCTTGGCCAAAGTGAAGTCCCAGAGCTCTCCTCTCCGCACTCCCTACTCCCACCCCTGAGCAGTTCCTGTTCCTGATATGACTGAATGCTCTCTCTAACCTTGCACTCAATGCAAGTCTGACTGGCTTGGTTATTTGGTAGTCATGAGAAAGACCTGATTTCCTCCAATCCAAACATGACTCCTGTGCAGTTAGATTCCTGTTACTGCAGTCAGTAAAGGACTTTTCCATTAGACAGGTAACAAGAAACCTGGGTTTGAATCCAATCTTAGGTACTGACTTCAGGACCCTGGATAAGTCACAACCTTGGAGAACCTTAAAGCTCTTAAAACAGGAGTCTAGGAGGCACTAGGGGTATTTTGACCTTTCTCAAGACTCTGGCCCTACACTCACAAAATGAGTTTAATGCTATCCAATTCCTCCTGTGTTAATCAAGGGCAACCCAAATTTCCTCCAGGAATTCCTGAAACTCTTCAGCTGGAGATGTGGACAAAAATCTTAAGGTGTTTCTTTCTACACCAGGCATACTAACATTTCTCCAGTTGTCATCATACCATAGAGTCAGCCCAAGTTTTCTTCTTTGGACTCTAACTCTACCATATGTTAACATTTCTAGGAAAAATTCCTCTGGTTCTATCTACTGAAAGGTCCCCCAAATTTCCCAATGCATCTCTACTTCAAGGCCAATCCAAACACAATTTCAGACTGACCCAGTCATAGGATAAATAGGCTCACTTAGAGCCTGGAACATGTCAGGTAAGCCCTGAGCAAGTGTGCAACTCTCAAGAAAAGGGATTAAACACATAGGATCAATTACCTGGGGCTTCTAGGCTAGCACACAAACCTTATCCTGTATACCCGTGGTCTGGAAGGAACTCTCCAGGTGACAAACAGTCTGGGACTATTTGATAACAAAAGGGAAAAAACCAAACAAAACCCCAAACCCAAACCAACAGCACCAGTGGTGACAAAAACAGCAAAAACACAAACATTTACCAGCCAGCATTTGGGGGATGAAAAAATCCCTGTTCTTCCTATTAACCACAGTCCTCACACTGAGTACAGTAACACAAAATATCCAAGCTTTCAAGCTGGCAAAAGTTGATTCAAAAGAACTGGTCTGATTTTTAAGGAAACACTGGAAAACTGAAATCTAAAACAAAATTATTTTCTCTACTGGATACTGAAAATGAGAGTTTCCAAAGCCTTGAGTAGAGAATGGAGTCTGGGATGAGAGTGGGGAGGAGGAAAGAAATAAAGATTCATTAAGTACCTACTGTGTGCCAAGTGAGGCAGCTAGATGGTGTCATGAAAAGAGTGAGTGACCAGAAGTCAGGGAAGACTGAGTTCAAATCTGGCCTCGGTCACTCACCAGGCTTGGTGTCTGTGTGACCCTGGGCAAATCACTTAATCCTGTTTGCCTTAGTGTCCTCATCCATAAAATGAGCTGGAGAAGGAAATGGCAAGAACCACTTCAGTTATCTTTGCCAAGAAAAGTCCAAATGGGGTCATAAGGAGTTGGACATGACAGAAACAACTGAACAACAAAAATGTGTCGGGCTCTGAGCTAAGCCCTTTATAAATATTAGTGCATATGATCCGTACAACAGCCCTGGGGATTAAGTACCATTATTATCCCCTTTTATAGTTGAGGAAACTTAGGAAAGTAGAAGTGAAGAGATGTCACAAATATAAGAGGGAGGTGGTATAGGAGTTCTTTAGTAGACTCTGAGCTCAGTATGGATGAGCACAACCCCCAAAGGCAATAGAGACCATGGGCAGCATTTTGAGAGGCAGTGACAGTGAGGGGCTCTGGCCAGATCATGTCATTCTGAGCATCATGTTTTAGGAAGGATGAGGTCAGGAGTGTCTAGAGGATGTGGTGAAGAGCCTTCAATCAGTAATGAAAGAATGAAAGATTAAAACATTGCCTAAGCACTTACTGTATGCCAGGCACTGTGCTAAGGGTGAGGGGGTGCAAATATGGGGAAAAAAGACAATTCCTGACCTCAAGGAGCTTACATTCTAATGGGAGAAGAGGACACATAAAAGGGGGGGAGCGATTTGAGCAGGGGCATGCTGGGAAATGTTTAACTGCCTTTGGGAGGCACATTTTAAGTTTACTTTGACACTTTATCCATCATTTCTCAAGTCCAGAAATCAACAAAACAATAAATCGAGGTTGGTTTGTAGTGTTTGCTGATTTCTGAGGCATAAATGCTCACCCTGAAAATAATAACTGGTATTTCTATAGTGCTTACTATCAGCCAGGCACTGTGCTAAGTGTGTTACAATGATCTCATTTGGTCTCGTAACAATCCTGGGAAGTAGTTGCTATTATTATCTCCATTTTACAGATGAGGAAACTGAGGCAGGCAGAGGTTAGGTGACTAGCCCAGGTTCGCATTACTAGTAAGTGTCTGAGACTGGATTTGAACTCATCTCCTTGACTCCAGGATCAATGCTGTATCCATTGTGCCATGAACTACATCACCACCATCATCAGATTTAACAGTCAGCTCTTGACAACCAGATGGAAATCACCTTAGGAAATGAAGGTGGTGGTAGATGGTCTGAAAATAGTTAGAAGATGACTCGGAAGCCTGGTTTTGAATGAGACAAAAAAAAAAGGTCACCTCTTGGAGCCCACAGTCCCACAGGCAGAGTCCACAATGTGGTGGGATAAAGATGAGAAGGCAATCGAAGAAGATGGACAGAGTGATCTGGAAATATCGGGGCAGATCATGGCCCGCTAGCTAGCACTTTTGAGGATCTGTTGAGGGTTCTGGGGCTGTTTAGCCTGGAGAGTGAGACTCAGGGGAGATATGAGAACAATCTTAAAGTATTCAAAGGGCTATCAGGGAAAGGAGGGATTAGTCTTTTTTCTGCTTGACCCCAGAGGGGAGAATTGGCAGAAAAAGCCACAGGTTACAAAGAAGCAAATTGAGGCTTGGTGTCTGGGAAAAAATGACTAGAAAGGAAATAGAGGCGTCCCACGGTGGAACACTTAGGGGTTGGTGAGTGTCCTCTTACTGGAAGCCTGCAAGCCAGAGATTTGTGCTTGAGTATGGACTGGACTGGCTGGGTTATCAACCCCTTGCTCTAAAACTGAAAGGAACCTTGGACGTCAACTAGTCTAACCCCTCATTTTTCAGAGAAGGAAACTGAGGCACAGAGAGTTGCCTTGAGGTCATAGACCCATAGAAGGAGCTGGAAGGGATCCCAGAGGTCTAGTACAACCTTCATATTTTATGGAGGTGATTGAAGCCCCAGTGAGAACAGAGGAAGGAGGGGAAGTAACTGGCCTTTTACTGAATGACTCTTGCTTTTCCTTCATTCTGGAAGAGGACTATGATCTCAAGAAAGTGATACCATGGGATTCAAACCCAAGACTCCTTAATCCACCCATACAAAGCCTCAGAGAGCCTGAGCTTTTTTTTTTTTTTTTAGCCTAAAATGCCAGGAGACCCTGGGTGAGTTTCACTATTAAGCTGTGTAGAATTCCCCAGCCTTGCTTTGCGCTTGTGTCTATGTGTGTGAACCTGCTCACCCCCTTCTTCTGTCTCTCCCTCCCACTTCTCTCTCCTCTCTCTCTCCTCGTCCCTCCCTCCCCCCTCTCTCTGTCTCTCCCTTCCTCCCTCGCTCCCCCCTCTCTCCCCTCTCTCCATCTCCCTCCTTCTCCCTCCCTCCTTCTCCCTCCCTTCTCCCTCCCTTCTCTACCTCTCTCTCCTTCTCTCTCTCTCTCTCTCTCTCTCTCTCTCTCTCTCTCTCTCTCTCTCTCTCTCTCTCTCTCTAGCTTTCTCTCTCAGTTGCCTCTGTCCCCAGGGGTCACCAACTCCTCATCAGCCCCTTAATGTGTCTCCAGGTCTGTCTGGGCCTGTCACTTGCTCCCCTCCCAATCCCCAGCCTATACTCACTCATTAGGTAGTGTCTCTTCTGTGAAGCATCGGAGCCCTGGGGCTCCATCCTGTCTCCTGGGCTCTCTCCCTTTGATTGGCTCCCACTTAGTCCCATCATAAGTCATTATAACATGGGAGGCCTTTTTCTTGGCCCAGGCAGGTGACACTCAGGTCTGACTCTGAGCCCTGGCTGCCACACAGTTTAGGTGACACACTCTGGGGCGGGGGTGGAAGGAGCACTCTTTGTCAGGGCCTGGAGGGTGGGGGGGTGGGGAGGACATAGTCATCCCTGCTGCAAATGAGGGGCTAGGATGCTTGACTCTTTTTCTCAGTAACTAAACAGTCTGTCAAGGACTTCGGGGTTTGGTAGCTAATCACCAACTCAGGAAGGTTAGAGGGAGAGCAGGTGCTCAAGGGGACCCTAGAGGGAGGTGGCCCCTGGTAGAGAATAATGTGTTGTCCTTGAGGGCTTGGACCCTGAGATTCAGGCCTTCTGGAATGGGGGAGAGATTTCAAAATCCCACCATGGCTAGGGCCAGGGTCAGGATTGTTGTCTTGACCTGGGTTTCATTTTGTCTTGTTGTCTTGACCTGGGTTTCATTTTGTCCACACCCCTTCAGTAATCATCCCTTACACTAGTAAAATACATTATGGTTGGCAAAGGGCTTTTACTTTCAGGGTTGCCTTAAATTCTTGGCATGAAGGAGGCAGGACTCTTATTACTCAGGCCTGGTTTACAGAGCAGGAAAATGTGGCAGAGCCCAGTCCCAGACCAGGGGTCTTCACTCCCAGGCCTTTGTCTCCTCTAGTGTCCTTGGTTTTCATAGTTTCCCTTGAGGGAGAATCCAGCAAAACTTCTGTGACTGGTGAGGATACTGGAAGAGATGATCTCTAAGGCCCCTCCCAGCCCTGAAATCACCTGTTCTAAGGCCCCTCCCAGCTCCGACATTCCCTGTTCTAAGGCCTCTCCCAGGTCCAACACTCTAGCCTTTTCTTCTATTTAGAACACTCTTGGGGAGGGTAATAGTCACAATAATGGAATCCTAGACCCTCTAAGTCACAATTTAGGACAATATAGGATCTGTCCTTTTGTTTTTCAGTGACTCAGTCTACCTGGATCTGACAACTGTGCTTTCCTCCTCATCCACCATGATTCAGATTTTCTGCAAGTTGTCATTAGGCATCTCAGCCTTGGTCACTGTCCTTACAGGCAGTCTGGGTGAGGAGCGTTCCACTGGACTCTATTCTGAGGTACAGAGTTATGAGGGAGAGAGGCCCTTTTCAAGCCTCAGGGACCTTATCAGCTGGTGGGTGACTCAAAGAGGGGGCAAAATGGTAGAGGAAGTAAAGTATAGCAAAATTCACCTGAATCTACAAAGGAGCCTGTCAGTCACAGATGTGAATGCTGACATTCTGGTCAAGGCTCCTGTTAGAATATGAGGTCCCTGGGAACAAGAACCACACTTTTGCCTTTTTGTATTTCTGGTGCTTAGTATAGTGCCTGGACATAGGATGCCCTTCACAAATCGACTGACTCCCACTGAGCAGTGCAAGAGATGGAAGGCAGGTGGGCTAAGTGCAGGCAGGCCAGCTGGGGAAGGAGTCCCACAGAACAAAGAGAAAAGCTTTGTTGAGTAGAGAGCCCAAGGGAAGGAGACTGGCAGAAGGGCAGTGGACTTCAGGAAGGCCTTACTGATTGATGCCCCCCCTCCACCCCTTTACAGATATCCAGTCTCCAGGGACAGTGTGGTATAATGGTTAGAGAGCTGACCACAGTTAGAAAACCTGGGTTCAAATCCTCCCTCTCCTATATATTGGCTATATCCTTCAGTGGAATGGGAGCTCCTTGAGGACAGGCATTATTTCATCTTATATTGTATTCTCTGACATACAGTAGGCAGCAATAATAATTGCTAACATTCTCAGTTGTGAAGGTTTTCAAATCACTGCTGCAAATACCTCATTTGATCCTCACAACAGTCCTGAGAAGTAGGTGCTATTATCATCTGCATTTTACAGATGAGGAGATTGAGGTACGTAGAGGTGAAGTGACTTATTGAGGGTCACATAGCTAATAAGTGTTTGAGGTGGGGATTCTAACTCAGGTCTTTTTTACTATAAGCCTAGCTAGCTATTCATTATACTATGAAACAGGAAAGAAAATCACAACAGCTAGCATTTGTGTAGCTCTTTGAGACTGACAACGCGCTTTACAAATAAATGTCTTACTTGATTCTCATAACAACTGTGGGAAGTAGGTACTATTATTATCTCCAGTTTATGGATGAGGAAACTGAGGGGGAAAAAAAGTAAAGTGATTTGCCCAAGGTCACATGACCAGCAATCCTGTGAGGCTGCATCTGGAGCTGATTGTTAAATGTCCAGTGTGAGCATTTGTACCTCCAAAGTTGGCAAACTACAAATCAGGGTTTGATTTATTGTTTTGATGATTGCCTAGACTTAAGAAAATGATAAAGAAAATGCTAGTGACGTAGATTAAACTTAAAAATGTATATGGTGTAACATTCCCAAAAGCTGATGGTTAAACATACCTCTGGTTGGATTTGAATTCAAGCCTGTCCTGATTCTAGGTGCAAGAAAACCTCAAAACGAGAGCTCAAAGAACTCGATGGGAATCAACTGTGTGATGTGAAAGTAGAAACAAGAGGATACAGTATCCATTTGTGCCCTGTCAATGTTGCACTATGCCTTTGAGACACTGTATCCTCCAAAATCTGAAGATTTAAAGGTGAAGGTTTCCCTGAGTGGCAACAGAGAAGGGTGTGGAAAGAGTGAACAGGTGACCACGTCAAATTGGCCAGTGCGGAACTCCAAAGAAGTACAGGAGTTATAGATGTCATCAAGGAATTCTATGAATAAATGAAAAAAAGCATTTATTCAGCATGTAACGGTGCTGAGGATCCAAGACAGTCCCTTTTTTTCAAGGAGCTTACGTTTTAATTGGGGGATTCAAACCAAATAGGAGATTTCAGTTGCAGGGAGGATGTTGGTTCTTAGAAGGTGCCATAGGGCAGATGGCAAGTCCTGGGGGTGCCCCAGGGTGCATGGGAAGGTGAGATAGTAATTCTGGGTAGTCCTTTATCTTCCTGGAAGGATTACAGTTGGTGATTCCCCTGTCATCCAACTGGTACCAGCGTCCGCAGCTTTCAATGACCACCTTTGAGAAGTGAGGGAATAGGAGGTCTGAGCCTTGGAGTGTAGTGATGACTCTTGGTAACCTTCTACAGGATGGGGGGAGGGTCAGGATCCAACCAGGAAGGGGAAGGGATTGAGAACATAAACCAAAAAGGTTGGGGGAGGGGTGTCCTTTGATACTTGCTCTTCCAGATGGGAATAGAAAAAAAGTGAATGAAACAACAGCTAGTACTACTACTACGGCTGCTGCTGCTGCTACTACTACCATTTGTGCTGATTCTATTTCAGCTGAGATTTACAAGGGAGGGGGACCATTACTCATCCAAAAGCTGACTGAAATTTTCCAGGTTATATGGCAAGAGGAGGTTATCCCCCAGGAGTTCAAGGATGCCTCCATTGTCCATCTCTATAAAGATAAAAAAGACTGTCCTGTGACAATCACAGGGGGGTCTCTCTCTTAGTCATTGCTGGCAGAGTTCTTGTTAGAGTCCTCCTTAATAGGCTGATCCTTCACCTCGTAGATGGACATATACCTGAGAGCCAGTGTGGTTTCAGAAAGAGTCGAGGAATAGTCAATATGGTGTTTGCTGCCCGACAACTCCAGGAGAAATGCCAGGAACAGAACAGAGGTCTGTACACAACGTTTGTAGATCTGACCAAGGCCTTTGACACTGTTAGTCATGAGAGCTTATGGAAAAGTATGTCAACATTTGATTGCCCGGAGAAGTTCATCAGTATTGTACGTCAATTTCATGATGGCATGTTTTCCTGGGTTCTGGAGAGTGGACAACGCTCTCTTGCCTTCTCAGTCACCAAACAGGGCTGTGTGTTTGCTCCCATGCTTTTTAGCATGATGTTTTCAGCCGTGTTGTCAAACGCTTTCAATGAGGATGAACACGGCATCAAGGTCAGCTTCTGTACTGATGATAAGTTCTTCAATTTGAAAAGGCTACGAGCCAAGACCAAAGTGGAGGGAGTGTTGGTGCATGATTTTCTGTTTGCCAGATGATTGTGTACTCAATGCAGCCTCTGAAGCTGAGAGGCAACAAAGCACAGATCAATTCTCTGCTGCCTGTGCTAATTTTAGCTTAATAATCAACACCAAGAAAATACAGGTGCTCCATCAACCACCACCACACCATCCATATGTGGAACCATTGGTTACAACAAATGGAGAAATTTTGAATGCTGTGGATAAGTTCACTTACCTTGTAGTGTACTTTCCAGGGATGTACACATTGACAATGAGGTTGACACATGCATTGCCAGAGCTAGCTCAGTGTTTGGGAGGCTCTGAAGAAAAGTTTGGGAGACAAGAGATATTAGACTGACCACCAAACTAAGGTCTACAGAGCCTTTGTGCTGACCTCAAGGTTGTATGCCTGTGAAACATGGCCAGTCTACCAGCACTGTGCCAGGAAACTGAATCGCTTCCATTCGAACTATCTTAGGAAGATTCTGAGGATCACCTGGTAGGATGAGGTACCAGACACTGAAGTCCTTGCTGGAACTAAACTGCCAAGCATTCAAACTGTGCTTCAGAGAGTGTGACTCTGATGGGCTGGTCACGTGGTTCGAATGCAAAATGTACGCTTGTCAAAAAGATCATTTTATGGAGAACTAGCGTGGGGCAGGCGATCACATGGTGGCCAGAAGAAGTGATACAAGGACACTCTCAAAGTCTCGCTCAAGAAATTTGGATTTGACTGTGCAACATGGGAGATACTGGCACAGGACTGCTCAGCATGACATGTCCACATCAGAAAAGATGCTGCGCTGTATGAGCAAAGCAGAATTGAGACAACACAAAGTAAACATAGGATGCACAAATTTAGAGTATCCACCCCAAATACTCATATGGACTATCTGTGCCCAACCTGCGCTAGAGCAGTCCGATCTCCTGTTGGTCTGATCAGCCACAGTCGGACACACTGAAACTTCACTTTATCATGGTGATGTCATTTTGGTCTTCTTCCAGAATGAAGGACAACAACCCACCAACCGTTTATATAAGACTTACTATATGCCAGGTTGGGCTAAGCACTTTATAATAATATCATTTGATCCTCACAATAACCCTGGGAGGTAGGTGCTGTTATTATCCCATTTTGCAGATGAGGAATCTGAGGTGAGGTAATTTACCCAGTGACACACACCTAGTAAGTGTCTAAGTCAGGATTTGAGCTCAAGTCTTCCTGGTTCCAGGCCCAGCACTCTGTTTGCTATGCAGTGTTGACTTGAGAGAGAGAGAGAGAAGGAGAGGAGAGAGAGAGAGAGAGAGAGAGAGAGAGAGAGAGAGAGAGAGAGAGAGAGAGAGAGAGAGAGAGAGAGAGAGAGAGAGAAGCTGTTTACTTGGTGAGGATGAGGATACCCTGTGCTCTTTTGGTATCCTTATGATGTCAGGGGAAAGTGAGGCAGAGCTGCCAACATGGTGGGGGGGACCTATCATTGACCATGGTGAATTTAAGGAAGGACATAGAGAGGCTGGCACAGACTGGGCAAACATGCATCCCCTCTGAATGAGATCATGAATACCTTGAAGCATTTTTCCATTAGGGAGCCACAGGGTCCAAGACTAGGGAGGTGAGCACCCTTCTGTTCTTTCTCTCTGGAGGATATATCCAAGTCTGGGGACTGTACTGCAGGCAGCTTTGTCTTGGCAGCCTCAGTGACCACATAGCACGTGTTTAACAAATGCCTGTTCGGCTCATGACTGAGTCCAACATTTACAAAGGCTCATTGGCCTCCTCTGGAGGCTGTCCAAATGATCACTTCCAGTATAGTAAAGGGACTTGAGATTGTATCATAGGAGGATCAGCTGAAGGAACTGAGAATGTTTAGCTGAGAAAAGAAGGAGATTGGGGAAAGGAGGGCAAAATGGTACCATCTTTAAACATTTGAAAGGCTGTCCATTGGGCAACTGTTGAGACTTGTCCCGAGAGAACCAGAGGCAATGAATGGGTGGAAATTTGGAAGAAGCAGGTTTAGAACTGATGTCAGAAAAAGCTTCCTAGTTGAGGATTATCCCCAAGTAGCCAGAGCTGCCTCGGAAGGAGGTGATGCGTTCTCCCTCACTGCTAGTATTCAAGCGGAAGCTGGATGTTCAGGCATCAGAGAGATCATAGAAGGGATTTTTTTAAGTAGAGTTGGACTAGCTAACCCCAAAGTCCCTCTGACTCAGAGGTTCTAGAATTGTCTGGATCCTGACCTTGAGTTCAAACTCTAAATACTGCTTATTGGCTCAGTAACCTAAAAAGCATCTTCTCAGCCTTAGTTTTCTCTTCCGTAAAGTGGGGATGCTAAGGCCTTCCTAGGTTTGTTGCTAGGCCAAAATGAGGCTTTGGATGTGAAAGTCTTTTGTAAGACTGAGCAAAGGGCTGTGTCCACTCCAGTCATTGTTATTCTTGGGAACTCAGGAAGCCCTGCTGAGGCTGCCTCTCCCCTTGCACAGTGAATGTTTGTCTTCTAGTGGCCCGGACTCTGTGAGGCTTTGTTCAGCTTCCAGGACCAGATCTGAGGCAGTGGGAGGTCAGAGGACCAATAGGTTTAGAACTAGAGAAAACTCTAGAAATCTCATCCAACTCCTTAATTTTACAGTAGAGGAAACTGAGGCTCAGAAATGTGGCATAGTGAATACTACTACTACTACTAGCTTTCTATAATGCTTTATTTACAAAATATTTTGTGAATATGAACTCGTCTCATCCTCACAACAACCCTGGGAGGCAGGTCTGGTTATTATCCCTCATTTTACAGATGAGAAAACTAAGATGAAGTGACTAACCTAGGGTCATACAGCTAGTAAGTGTATGAGGCTGGATTTCAACTCAGGTCTTCCTGATTCTGAGTTGAGTGCTCTATCCACTGTGCCACCTAGCTGCACACACTTAAACACAGATACATATAAATATACACATATCATACATGCATATGTAAATGTGTACGTGTATCCTTACATACATAGCCTCTTGCAGCCACAGATACAAGTTGCTTGGGTTACAGCATCCTGCTCTGTTTAATGGTGGGAAGGAGGAATAAATCAGTGTGGTGGACCCCTTGGGAGGCCATGGCTTTACTGTGAGGGGTCCCTGAATCTGAAGGCAAACCAAGCACTATTGCTCGACTCTTGATTAAGCTCTAAATCTAAAAGCCAAGTGATTCGGATCTGAAATCAGATTTTATCATGAAGCTTTGTCTTGTGAGCCAAAGTTCTTGTCTCGGAAAGCTTCCTCCCAGCATTTGCTGCCTTACTCAATGACTCGGTGGAGCAAATAAGCAAACTTAACTGGAGCTTGAGTGAATGAATCTCTTACAGAGAGGTATTACTCCATTTCAGATATTGTGATTAATTAGAAACAAACTGATTTGAAAATCTGTTGAATTCAGAGGAGCTTTTTGTTACCAAGGGTTTTTTCTGTTTAATAATGCAAGTTCTTGGATGAGTGGGACAGGGTGCTTGAAATTATTGGATGTAAAAGAGGAATCCTGCTGAGAATGATTTGCAAATGACTGCTCTGGATGATATCTAAGTGTCTTAGGATTTTCACACTCTATGGGCTGTTTTCTAAGTGCCCTCCCCCAGCTCTAAGGTCCCTCCCAGTTCTGACATCTGTTCTAAAGCTTCTCCCAGCCCTGACATCCCCTGTTCTAAGCTCTCTCCCAGCTCTACCATTCTGTTTTCCATATTCCAAATTCTTTCTCAGCAAAGTTATTAAACTGGAAGATCAGGGAAATGCCACACGCATAGTTGGCCTAGATCTCTGCAACAAATCTGACAAAGCTGGAGATCTATGGGCCAGAAGCTAATGAGGAGACTCAGAAGCAGTTGAAGAGTTTACCTAAAAGAGTAGTCATCAATGGTTTGATGTCAACTCCAAATCAGGTCTGCAGTGGGGTGCCCCAGGGATCTACACTTGACTCTATGCTATTCACCTTTTTTTGGAAAAGGACTTAGTTAAAGATTCAGAAGAGATGCTCCTCAGATTTGCAGAAAACACAGAAGGAGAGAGCCAGTACATGGCAGGGCAGAGTCAAGGTCCAAGAGGCTCTTGACAGGCTTGAACTGAGATTCTCAAGCTTTAGTGCTGGGATTCTTGGAGGAGGAGAGGGGGTAGGGAGGCCAGGATGGAGAGTGGTGGGTTGTCCCTCAGGCTGTTTCAGGAAATCCTCCATATGGATGTGTGGGCAGCTCCCGGTGCTCAAGCTTCCATAATACTTTCTGTTGTTCAGTCATTTTCAGTCATGTCCAACTCTTTGTGACCCCATTTGGGATTTTCTTGATAGAAATACTGGAGTGGTTTGCCATTTACTTTTTCAGTTCATTTTACAGATGAGGAAACTGAGGCAAACAGAACTAAGTGACTTGCCCAGGATCACACAGGCTAGTAAGCATTTGAGGTCAGAAACAAACTGAAGGAGATGAATCTTCTTAACTCCAGGCCAGGTACTCTGTCCACTGTACTACCTAACTGCCCAGTATTTCATAATACTAAGATGCTTTAATTCTAATACAGCACATATCCATAGATATTTACTAAACAAAATCGTCTTGGGGTCCTCAGTATGTTTTAGGAGTGTAAAGGGATCTTGAGACTGAAAAGTATGTGAACCACCATGCTGGAAAGAGCATTGGCTGAATCGGATGAAATGAAATTCATTAGGAATAAATGTCAAGTCCTATGTTGAGGCTCAAGAAAGTAACTTCACAAAGACAAGTGAGAAGGTCCCGGTAAGACGTTTTGATGAAAGGCATAGAGTTGTAGTGGGCTATAAGCTCACTTAGAGTCAGCAAGGATAGAACAGACCAAAAGACTGATGGGATCTGCAAGGGATACTAGAGGGAGGTGATAGTCACACTAGCCCTTGCCTTCATCATGTCTCCTTGGATCAACCCTGGGGGCCCCAATAAGCGAGAAAGTGACCAGAGAGGTCCAACCAGGATAAGGAAGGGTCCCAAGTTATCCCCTGGAAGTAACTGGGCACGTTTAGCCTGGAGAGGAGAAGATCCAGGAGAGACATGATATCTGTCTTTGCAAGGCCAAGGCAGGAAGATTAGATTTGACCCTTTGGGCCTCAGAGGGCAGAATGAGTAGTGATTGGAGAAAATGAAGAGACAGCTTTAGTCTTGATGTCAGGAGAGACACCCTAATAACCAATTAGTAGGACCGGCTGCTTTGGGAGGCAGGGGCTTCTCCCTCACCCAGGATCCTTTAGGCAGAGCTCAGCTGGCCACCAGTTTGGGTGTTGTAGGAAGGCCCCTTTATTTGGTTTTCCTGAGGGCCCTTCCAACCCTGACTCTCTGCCACTTGGACGTGCCACGTCTAGAGGATCAAGCATCTCAGTTAGATGGGATCTTGAGGGCGATCTACTCCAACCTATCTCAGAACAAGAATCTGCTTTATAACTTCCCCAATGGGTTGCTCTTTTCTTGAAAGGCCTGGGAACTTTCTACCTCTGAGTTCCATGTAAATTTCCTTAATGCCCTTCCTTGAACTGAGGAAGATCTGCCTCTCTCACCCATATCTGCTGTGTGATCACTGGCAGGTGCCCCAGTTAATTTACTAAGTCTTAATTACTTAATTTACTAAGTCTACAGATGCAGTAGAGATCTCTAGAAGAGGAGGAAGCTTGCATACTGGGAGCTCCCCACACATCAGTCCTGGGCCCATCCTCATCAAAGTGTTCCTCTCAGCTCTAACGTTCTCTACTCTGAGGCCCTTCTCTGTTCTAAGGGCCCTCCCAGACCCAGCATCCTGTGGTCAGTTTTATCATCACAGGCAGGAGGAGGCCTTTGCCTAGGGGCTGGGCCTCTTTGCCTGGGCACCTCTTTCTGGCTTCTTGGGAATTTGTTCCCACCAAAGTTCCACTCTTCCCAAAGCAGGAAGTAGAAAATTGAGTCCCCCACTCTCCCCCCACCCCACATCTCCCCACTGGGCCTTTTGTCTACTCATTGGTCTTTGTTACATTGTCAGCTCCCCCACACAATGGCTGTGTTCCTGGGATGCTGTGTGTGTGGGGGGCAGAATTGGAGAGTGGGAGGGGGGTGGAGGGCAGTGAGGGCCTCCCAGCACTCACTGAGGCTTAGGAAAGCAGCCTCCCTGGGAAACAGGTATCAGAGTGGGCCATGAGGCCCAGGGGGAGAGCCCTGGGCCCAGCTGTGAGCAAGGCCCCAAAGAACCAGAAACTGGCCTTGAGCTGTGGGCAGACTTGGTTTCTGATTTCTCTGCCCTTGTCCAGAGACCTTTGGTGCCCAGGTAGCTGGGCTGACCTAGACAAAGCTGGATTTTTTACTCAAGAGATTTGGTTTTGTATCCTGATTCTGCCACTTTCTGGGTGACTGGGAGCTAGTCATGTTCCTTGCTGGGCCTCAGTATTCTCACTGTAAAATGAGGGAGCTGGGCAAGATCATTTCTGAATCTTTCCAGCTCTGAATCTATAATTCTAAGATCTCAGCCTCAGCCGCCATTTAACAAGCATTTAAGTAGTCAGGAGACCTTGGTTCTCCCTCCAGTGGTTATGTGACCTGAGGTGAGGTGGTAGAGAGGGAAAAGGTCTAGACTTGAAATCTGGAGCCCTTAGGAGCCCTTCGACCTTGAGGAAATCACAACCTCTCGAGCTCAACTTTATTTATAAGGCAGCATCAGGCTCTAAGGAGTCACAGGTCATAGCAGCGTAACAAGAAGAATCCTTAAGGTTTGCAAAGCACTTTACAAATCTCATTTCATTTTGTCCTCACAACATCCCTAGCAGTTAGGTGTTATTATGTTCATTTTTACAGATGTGGAAACTGAGTAAAGTGATTTATCCAGGGTCACACAGCTAGGAAGTCTCTGAGGCAGAATTGAACTTAGATTTTCTGGACTCTAGGATCATAGATTTAGGACCATGGAGTGTAATCCGTTCATTTTACAGATAAGGAAACTGAGACACAAGTTTAAGGGCCAGCCCCAAGGTCACATAGCTGGTAAGGGTCTAGGGGACCTTTATGAGCTCATGCCTGTCAAATGCTTTGCACTGCTTAAAGTTCTATCCGAATCCTGGCTGTTATTTGTAGGTGGTCCCACACCCTCCCTCCACCTGGGATTGCTCTTCTAGCTCAGTTATTGTCAGCTCCAAAGATCCCAGAGTATTAGGTCTCCTGGGGGAGTGACTGTCTTTTTGTGTGGCCCCAGGGCCCTGGGCAAAAAGCAGCTTCCTAAATGCTGGAGACTGCCTAGATTAGGAGATAGACAACCTATAATGCATCGCCCAACAGATGAAGAAACTGATGCCCAGAGAACTAGAACAGAGGATGTCAGAGCTGGGAGGATCCTTAGATCACAAACTATTAGATCTGGGAAGGATGTTAGAACTTGAAATGGCAGAGATAGGATAGACTTAGGTTAAAGGGCCTTTAGAATAAAAAATGTTAAAACATAGAGTATGAAATTATGGGGATAGAAGGGACCATGTACAAAATTGGGAACCAGGGAAATACAGGATAAAGAAGCCTAGGTTTAGTGTCAAAGAACTCAAATGGAAATCTGAACTCTGCTCTGTAACACCCATATGACCTTGGACATTCTCTGTTCTAAGCCCCTGCGCCCCCCAAATCTCTGTCATCCCCTGTTCTAAGCCTCCTCCCAGCCTTGACATTCCCTGTTCTGAGGCCTCTCCCAGCTCTGACATCTCCTGTTCTAAGGTTCATCCCAGCTCTGGCATTCCCTATTCTAGTTCTCACTGCTCTCACAACGCAAGTTCTAAGGCCCTTCCTGGATCCCACAGATGCTCACATTCTATGTCCTAAGGGCCTCCTTACCTCTCACTTTTCTCCATTTCGTTCATGGTCCTTTCCAGCTCTGACATTCCTTGTCTCTGTAGCTGTGAGTCCTTTATTGGGGGGAGGGGGGCGGTAAGGATAGCCTTTGACCTCCAACCCTAAAACAAAGCCCCCTACCCCATTTGAAACAATAAACTGGAGATCAGTTGGGGGGAGCCTCTATTCCACCCCACCTCCCCAGGCAGGCGCCCCACACTGAGCTTCAGGAGGTGAATGAATACCGTCCTCCCAGGGGCTGAGATGGAGGAGGTGGGAACTTTCCTCGGGGCCTTGGACCAGCTCTGGGCCTTGCCCCCTCCTTTTCCCCCACTTTCTCTTTAGAAAGCTGGCCTCCTTCCAGGGCCCGCTGGAAAACTTTACTGTGTAAATTTGTCCTTTGTGCGGGCAGGCCTTTGTTGGGCTCGCATTGTGAGGCTGGGGGGGAGGGCTGCGGGAGGGGGGGCCCTGGGGAGAAGGATTTGAAAAGCCCTGACCCTCGATGAATAAAATCCAGCACATTAGCGCATTCTTCCATAAATCCCCGATTGCAGATAAGGTGGGAGCCCCCGGGGCCCTGCCTCGGTTTCCATTAACCCCCTGGGGGCTAACCCAAACAGGCTGGAGTGTTTGCTTAGCTCCCTGGGCCTAAGGATGCCTTGTGTCTTGGCCCCTCCTCCCTCTCCTCCCCCCCCTTCCCTAAACCTAGGGCTGGGGTGGGGGGGGTGGGGGGGAGAAGTGGGGGCAGTAGGCTGCTCCTGAAATTGTCCCTGGTTGTAAACTGGGATGCTCATTCTTTTGGGTGGGTCTGAGATTTTAAATGACTAATCTTTTACAGTAGGAAGAAAAACTCTACCTCTGAGGTCAGGGGACCTGGATTCAGATCCTGCCTCTTACTCTATACTGTGACCTTGGATGAATTACTTCCCTTCTCTGGCCTCTCAGTTCCTTTGGTAAAATGAAGGAATTGGAGTGGATGAGACTTGAGATCTCTTCCAGCCCTAAATCTATGAACCTAACATATGACCTGGGTTCAAATCAGGTTCTGTTACTTCTTCCCTGTGTGACCTTGAGTGTGCAAACCATGTTGCAGTGGAAGGAACCCTGGATGTGGAATCAGGGGTCTGGGTCCAAATCCTGTCTCTGAGGTATGGGACTAAAGTCCATCATAACTAGATTCAGGCTCTTAAATCATTTATCAAAAGCTCGCAGATGTAGAGCCTTCAGGGGACTTTGAGGTCACATAGTACAGTCTCCCCATTTTGTAAATGAGAAAACTGAGCCCCAAAGAGTCGCATATTCAAGGTCACAGAGGCTCTGCCACTGATGACCTCAGTGAATGGTGGCCCTAGTCTGGATCTCAGAGGCCAACTAGTGCAGCCCCCCCTCCCCCCATCTTACAGATGAGGAAACTGAGGCTGAAAAGTAAAGCCCAAAGTCACACAGGTAGAATCCCATTTCTGGGATTCGAACCAAGATGTTCAGCTTCCAAATCTGAGCACAGTGTGCTATGCTGCCTCCTGGGTCAGAGGTCCTGGGTTCAAATTCCCACTCTGCTATTTATTGCCTTGTGGTCTTGGCTAAATCACTTAGCCCCTGGGAAGGGGAAAGAGGGGTACGTATGGTATTTTCCCCAACCATAAACTGAGTGGTTGTACTAAATGACCTCTAAGGTTCTAGATCTAAGGTCCTTCAAGTCCTTGGTGGCCAAGTGGGAACCTTGTTGTGGTGCTGGTCATGGCTGTTTTTTTTTTTGGTGGGCGGGGAAGTCCAAGGACCTGAGAGAATGATTTTATTTTGACTGAACCTGCGATTTTGTGAGGGTAGAGATTTCCAAGTTTATCAGTTCCTCTCCCAGTGGAGACCATCACTATCTTTATGGTCTTCTAGCACTGATAGGCTCTCTCTAGCCTGTGAGGGTCATGCAGTCTATGTGTGTCAAAGTGGAATCCAACTCAGCCCTTCTAGACTCAGGGTTGGGATGGGGTGGGGGCGGGGGAGCACTCTGTCCTTTATGTAGTCTGCTATATCAGGGCAGGCTTCTCTTTAGTTTTTGGCCATCTCCTGGACAGCAGCCTTAAAGTGAGGGCAGCTTCCCATATCCCTCCTTCTCCCCTACTCACATACACACACACACACACACAATACACACACACAATTTCAGTCTTGGAACAATACTAAAATTAGGAGCAACATTGCTATTGAGGCTCATGTGTCAATCCACTCCCTTATAGCCCCCTCCTTATCTTTCTCAGTTTCCAAACAAAAGATACCCTCCTTTAGTCACTACTCCCACAGAGCATCCCTTTGTTAAGATGTAAGACTCCTTAGGGCAGGGAGTGTCTTCACCTTTGAATTTGTGTCACTTGCACTTAACACAAAGTAAGCTCTTAATCCCCGCCCCCCCACCCCCCATACATCCATTCATCCCTCATTCTTCCCTTTATGGGATGATATTTTAAATAATATGGTCATTTAAGGGCTTTGAGTTTTCCGAAACACTTTCCCTGACAACAACCCTAACAGATAAGAAGGCTGAAGAGAATTATCCTAGTTTTGCAAGTGAGAAAAAGGGCTCAGAGTTGGAAAGCTTGAGGTGGAATAACTACCAAGTGTCCCAGTAAGAGCTCTGGTTTCCAGGCTCCTGGGATGGCAGAGAAGCATCTCAGGTTACAAACTGGGATTCTCCCATGGTCCTTTGGGCGAGATTGGTGGAAACAAAGTGAGGATAATGAAAGTTTTTTCTCTTCTCCTCATCCCCTAACTAGGAGTTGGAAAATGTGTATTATATTCCTTCCATACTCACTAAATCTCACAATTAGAAGGGACCTAAGTCATTTAGTCAAACCTGCCCCTTGCCCCTCCCCTCCCTCTATCCCCACTCTATCCAATGGTCATCGAGGCTCCTCTTGAAGACTTCCATTCCTTAGTGAATTTACCACCACTCAACACAGTCCCTTCCAGTTTGGGCTAGCTTGGAATGTCAGGGAATTTTTCTAACATCAAGCCTAATTTTTCCTAGTGCTCCCTTTTCTTCCCTCTGGGGCCAGTGAAAACATATCTAATTCTTCCACTTTGACAACCCTTCATGGCCTTCAAGACAGTTTCCTCCTCTTCCTTCTGCCACCTTTCAGTTCAGCTTTGTCTTTTTCATGCTTAACATCTCCAACCCCTTCAAATAATTCTCTCATGGCATTGACTCAAGGCTCTTCATTCTCTGATTATCTTCCTTTGGATGGTCTCTAGTTTATCACACTTTACTATTAAATAGTTGTGTGACCTTGGGCAAATTGTTTAACTTTTCAGAGCCTCAATTACCTCTTTACTATGAAATTGATAACATCATATATATGAGAAGGCTAGGGGCCAGACCATCTGTTCTCTTGGGGTACCTTTATCTTTGAGGGACAGGTAGTGGCATGAAGGCATGATATAGAGTTGGAGGACTTGTGTTGGAGTAACAGATCTGCCTGTGTGACCTTGGGCAAGTTAATTCCTCTCTCTGAGGAAGCTAGGGTCATCAGTAAAGGTCCCTTCCAGCTTTAAAGATCTGGTGGTCTTGAATTCTGCAGCCCCATTTATGCACACTATACCAATGTTATTGTCTTCTTAGCTCCTGAAAAGACAGAAAGACAATCCAACAAAATTCATTTAAGAACTAGGGAATGGGAGGCAGAGTTTCTGTTGAGAACCAAGGAAGGACTGGTGAAAGAACCCAGGGTTCTATGGGTTTGACCCTTCCTTTTCTCCTAAGCTGGTGAATGGTCTTGGTAAGTCACTTCCCCCTCTGGACATCCTTTTACCCATCTATAAAAGAAGAGGGTTAGATGGGACAGTCTCTCTAAGGTCCCTTCCACCTCTGATAGTCTATTATTAATTAGTGGGGGGATACCTTGGAGGGGGTTTCAAGGAGTGGTTTGGACCAATAGAGTCAAGATTGGAGGTGTTTGTCCTTCATTTTCAAAGAGGAGCAGTGACATCATGGGATGAATCTTGACTTGCTTGTGAATTGGACTTAAGTGAGGCAGAGTTGCACAAAGTCATCAGACAGTCATTGAAGTCCTGTGGCAGGACAAAAGACAGCATGGCCAGCAATAGCTCAGGATTTAGTCGATGACCCTTGGATCTTTGATGTCTGACCAAGTTCTAAGCCCTCCACAGCGCTTGCTTTGGTTGCCTTCATAGACTTTGGAACAAGTTGTTCTCATCCACTCATTCCGCTGGGGGGGTATCATCACATCCTTGGTTGGGGTAGACACCCCACCTAAGTCACCAACAGTTTAGAGGCTTGTCAGTTACCCTCAACCTGGTTTAGCCCATCTGCTGAGCCGGTTTTACCAGGGTGTGGCCACTGAGAATGCTACAGCTTTTGGAGCTACAGGTGAGAGTTGGGTGAATGTGTGTCTTTGTCACCCCTCCCAACTCCGACATTTGTGTCCTAAATTCTCATCTCCCATCCCATCATCTCCTTGGCTGGCCATGAAATCTGGTGTATCCTCCTCGAAGAAGGAAAGGTTCTTGAGAGCAGGGACTGCCTCACTTTGGTGGTCTGTTTCTCAAATGCCTAGCGTATTTCCTGGAACACAGTAATTGCTTGATAAATAAATCCTGGTCCATCAATCTGTGGGTCTCAGTTTCTTCACCTATAAAAGAAGGGGTGGAGAGGAGTGTATAAAATGGTTGCTAAGATCCCTTGCTGCTGGGATTCCAAGTCCTGAGATTCCAAGACCTGCCTGATTGACCTCAGTCATGGTAGGGATTGCTCTGTAAGCATTAAAGTGCTTTAGAAATGGGAGTTATTATCGTTAGTAATAGCATTCATTATTATTTACTAAGATTTATAATTGCTTTCTTAGATTATTTATATTTATAGAATTGATGTTTTTATTAATATACTTATATGGTCTATATTGTTTTATTAATATATTTTTTATTTGTATCATAAAAAGTATTATTATATTATTCTTTCACTCCATAGTGGAGAGCCTTATTTGTCAGAAAGTTCTTCCTTATCCTTTGTCTCCCTGTAACTTTCCCTAACTAAAGTCAGATCTCCCCTATGGGGCAAGGGAGGACAAACAACAGAATCCAAGAGGCTGAGAATTGTCAGGGTCCTCAGGGACCATCCAGTCCAACACATATAGGAAAGGGAATTCCTGCCATGACCTGGCCAACAAGTAGTTCTCCAGCCCTTGCTTAGGGAGAAACTCACACTGAACATCCCCAAAGTGGAATGGACTGCGTTGAAAGGTGGTGAATTTCTCTTTGACATTCAGCCTATATTTGTCCCTTTGTCCCTCCCACTCATTATTTCTGATTTTCTCCTTTGAAGTCAAGATGACTTCTAAGCCAATGGTTTACCTATCTCTTCTAGCTTTGAGCCATCTGAAAATTCAATAAAGTCTACTATTTATCACTTTATCCAAATCATTGATAAAATTGTTAAAAAGACCAAGCATAGATCCCTGGAGTATTTCACCGGAGACCTTCTGCCTTGTTGACATTAAACCATTAACCACAACTCGTTGAGTTTGGTCATCCAAAGAAGTCCGAATTCACCTAATTGCATTATTGTCTAGTCTGTATCTTTCATCTTCTCTACAATAGTATGAAATGCTTTATCAGGAGCTTTGGTAAAATCAAGGTGAATCATATGCCCAATTCAATCCTTCTTCTTCCTGACAACGTTTTCACTCTTTATTGCAGTCTTATCCCTCTAGCTCTTCCTTCTCGGTATCAGGCTCTCTGTGGCCAATGGAGAGAGAAAGAACAGATTTCTTTTTTTTAAAACCAATTATTTAATTAACTTTAGTTTTCAACATTCACTTTTATAAACTTTTGAGTTCCAAATTTTCCCCGTTCCTCCTCTCCCCCCTCCCCAAGACAGCTTGCAATTTGATATCGGCTGTACATGTACAATCATCTTAAACATATTTCCACATTAATCATGCTGTAAAGAAGAATCAGAACCAAAGGGAAAAACCATGAGAAAGAGAAAACAACAACAAAAAACACCAGCAGACTTTATAGTTCTTTCTCTGGATGTGGATGGCATTTTCCATCATGAGTCTTTTGGAATTTTCTTAGATCATTGTATTGTTGAGAAGAGCTAAGTCTATCAAAGTTGGTCATCACACAATGTTGTTGTTGCTGTACACAACGTTCCGGTTCTGTTCACTTCACTCAGCGTCAGTTCATGTAAATCTTTCCAGGTTTTTCTGAAATCTACCTGCTCATCATTTTTATGGAACAATTAAATTCACATATCACAACTTGTTCAGTCATTCCCCATTTGATGGGCATCTCCTCAATTTCCAGTTCTTGGCCACCACAAAAAGAGCTGCTATAAATATTTCAGTACGTGTGGATCCTTTTCCTGTTTTTATGATCTCTGGGATACAACCCTAGAAGTAGTATTGCTGGGTCAAAGGGCATGCACAGTTTTATAGCCCTTTGGGCATAGGAAAGAACAGATTTCTAACCTTGTGCTCTGGGTGCCTTTTCCAGTCCCTGTGTACCATGTTGACATCCAAAGTTGCATAGACCTCCCACCATATCAGGATCCAGGAGGATCAGTGAATGCTGCCTAATTAAGACCTCACCACTTAGTAATGACATCATTTTGATGACTTCAGAAAGTGGTCCTCCAAGTGTTTTGTATTCTTTAGCATTTCCAGGATTTAGGACTTATGAAAAGTTCGTGGTTTTTCCTATGTTGGAGCATCTGAGGCTTCAAATGAAAATGTACCAAAGTTGCCAGCAGACCCCATGCCTTTATTTTCTGTTCCCCACCAAGTAACTTCAGAACATAGAATGTTAGATCTGGGAGGGACCTTAGAACACAGACTGTCAGAACTGACAGAGAACCTAGAACCAGAGTTGCAAGAAAATCTAGAACATAGAATGTCAGAGCTAGAGGGCACCAACCTTCTCATTTTGGAGGAGAAAAGTGTAGGTTAGGAGATAATATTTGTCCAAAATCAAAGTTAAGTCAATGGTGGAGACAGGATTTGAACCCAAGTCTTCTAGTTTCAAATCCAGGCTGTCATCCACATGGCATTTGGCTGAGAGTCCCAGAGTCAGTCTTGACCGTCTCAGGCAGATGCACTTCCTTATACCTCATTGCAGAAAAGCAGGTAGAAACAAAAGAAAATAGAGAGAAAGACAAGCAAGTTGCTGCAGAGGATGCATAAAATCTTGTCAATCTGAAAAAAATGGCTAATTTGTTGGCTAATTTTACCAAATCACCCTATAATGGCAGATTGGGTCTCTAGATGGTGACTGAGTACTTCCTTCCTCATGATCCCCATCTGGTGTACCTAGTGTTGATCAACCAGTTGACATCTCCCTAATATCAATGACTTAATTAACCTCAATTAGCTTTTATAGAGGGATATTTAGAGAAGGTATAGTCAGGATCAGATTATAATAACATGCCTCCCAAAAATCTGAGACACACTCTCCCATAAGTACATTTAAAGTTCAGGGATAAGTAGGCTTAAATTTAGATATTACATGTGCCAAAGGGAATAATGTACAACCCTTGGCCAGATGGAAGTCCTTTTCTCCCTTTTTGGAGTCTGTGAAATCCTCTTGAGGTGCAGCTCTTTACTGGACTCTGAGGGTTGGGATTCTGCTCCTGCCTTTACACATTGTGTCTAGTTGGTCCTCCAGGTTCTGAAGCAGAGGCTGCTTCTCTAGAGACATGATCAAGAAGTGGGGAGGGCAAAGGAGGAGACAGGGCTCTGACCTCTCCACCCCCCAAGGGATTGCCCCTCAAGGGACTGACTGGAATTTTTCCATCTTGGCTGGCCTGCTATTAGAATACCTTCATCTATAAGATTCTGAATTGACTTCCTGTTTTTATCCAAGTCCCACGGGGATCTCTTCAACCATTCCCAATTCATTTTCTGTATAATATCATTTCACGTCATCCAATCAGAGCATTCCACTCCTTCCAGTGTGATGAAAGCCTTTTTCCAAACTGAGCTTACACCTTTCACTGATTGATGGGTTCAACAAAGGTGTCTAGGAATTGTTCACATCTATTTTACATTTTTGATTGATTTGTAACGGACATCAAAGAATCCTTCTCACCTGATTTAAGTCTCCAGCTGAAAGCATTTTGTTAGATATGTTAATCAGGAGTAGGGCTGTGAAACACTTGCCTTACACAGGTCTAGAGCTGCAAGGTACCTTGGAGACCATTCAGTCCAACCTCTTTATTTTAACAGAGGAGGAAACTGAAGCACAAAGCTGGAAGTGCCTTGCCAAAGGTCAAACAAGTAGCAACTGGGAGATCTGGGATTTGAACCCAGGTTTGTTTCAAAATCCAAAACTTTTCCTGCTGTACTATGTGGTGAATAGGGCTGCAATAGAAGCCTTCAAGGTCATGGAGGAGAGGGCAAAGCAAGGAATATGGACTTGCCACCAAATTTTGAGATTACTGGAACTTTAAGACTGAGAGAGAGGTGGTATGGTACAGTAGGAAGAAAGCTCTCCTATTTTCTACTTGTTTGACCTTTGGCAAAGGATTTCTCTCTTTATGCCCGAGTTTCCTCTTCCATAAAAATGAGGGGTTTAGTTGGAATATAGGACACGAAACGGAAAGAGATGACATTGGACAAGTAGATTATAACCAGATGGTAGAGGTCCTTGCATGCCAGGTGCTTATAATTTTAGTTTCTACTTTAAAATCAGGAACTTGCACTTAATTGAGGGAGAAATAGGGAGCCATGGGAGGTGTCTCAGCGGTGTAGTAGTGTTGGAATCAGGAAGATTGTTTAGATGGTTTCTTGGAGGATGGATTAGAGATTGAGGGTAGACTGGAGGCAGGGAGACTAATTAGGAGGTTGTTACAATTAGAGTATTATTATACTCTCTTCTTTGGTGAGTTGCATGCTCATTGAGGGAAGTGGAATGTGGCAGAGGTTGGGTTCTATGTGGATGGATGGATGGAGTCTAGGCATTCAGCCAGAGCACAGATGGCCAACTGGGGGCCAGCTGGGGGAGATTAGTCAGAAGGGAGGTAGGACTTTCTTCATTTCAACCCAGGGGTCCAGAGTCCAGATGCACAGACATGGATGGAGCGGACAGCTGTGTTTGGCTCCTCTCTGCCCTTCCTGGTGGCCTGTGGTGGGGCTGAGGGGAGGAGTCCCTGATGTATGTGGGGCCCCGTGGGGAGAAGACAGCTAGGCACTGGGCTGAGTAAATAGAGTAGCCGTGTGGTGGACTGGTTGGTGCCCTGAACTGGGGGTCAGGACACATGAATTGCAATCTCCACTCTGCTACTTACTATTCATGTGACCTTGTGAGTGTTTAAGAGAGGTGGCCAGGCATAGGAAGAGCATGGTGGCTGAGACAGTGTCCTGGATGTGAGCCCTGCTTTGGCCACTTCCTGGCTGAGACCTTGCTCAAGTCACCCTCTGTAAATGCAGAGAATAATACCTGTCTTCTCTGCTTCCCAGACTTGTGAGGATCCAATGAGATTTTTATCTATTTATTAGCATCTATCTATCAGGGCAGCAAGGTGGCTCAGTAGATAGAGCTTGGATGCTGCAGTCAGGAGGTCCTGAGTTCAAATCCAATCTCAGATACTTAGTAGCTGTGTCACCCTGGGCAAGTCACTTAACCCTGTTTGCCTCAGTTTCTCATCTATAAAATGAACTGGAAAAGGAAATGGCAAACTACTCTAGTATTTTGCCAAGAAAACTCCAAATGGGATCATGAAGAGTTGAGCAAGACTGAATCGACCTAACAACAACCTATTTCTATCTACACCTGTATCTATCTATACATATACCTATGTCCAATTCTCCCCCATATCCATATTTATGCAAATATGTATATACATACACACCCATACACATATATCCATATTGACTTATCTATATATCAACATATCTATGTCTATTTATGTCCATATGGCATTTTGCAAATTTTAAGGGACTATGTGAATGTCAGATAAAAAAACAATAAAATAATTCCTTTGTTTAGCTTTTGCAGTTCTTTAGGACTTAACCATAACCTACCTTTCCAGCCCCAGCAGGCATTTCTTCTCCAGCACTCTGATCCAGACAAACTGGCCTTCTCTATTTTCCATCTCCCACCTCTTTACCTTTGTATTGGCCATCTCCTATGCCTGACATACCTTCCCTGTTTATCTGGATCTCCCAGAATCCTTCTTTTTCTTCAAGGCATAACTCAAACACGTCCTTCTACACAAAGCCCCTCCTGATCTTTCCCTACTGCTCCTGCCTTCCCTTCTTCCCTCCCAAGCCCTCGTGTATCCATTCTCTTTCTATTTGTTCTGTAAATATTTATACATAACGTATATAAACATATATTATAGATATAAACATATATATATGTATATATTCCCCCTTCCCCATTGGAATGTAAAGTCTTTGTGAGTAGGGATTATTTCATTCTTTGCTTTTATGCCCCCAGTGCCCAGCAAGGTGCTTGGCACCTAGTAGGCACTTACCATTCAGTTTCCATATCTGTAAAGTAAGGAGACTTAGTCCAGCTCTCATCCCATCAGTCAGTTGGTCAACAAACATTTTTTAAAATGCCTGTTATGTGCCAGGAGCTAGGGAGAAAAAGGAAAGGGAACCAGTCCCTGTTCCTAGCACCTAGCAGTCCAGACCAGACCAGTTTCCCTGGTCAAGGTCACACAGCTGGGAGGGTCCATTGATCTGCTTCCTACAACTTGAGGAGACCAGACTAGTAGTTTCCTCTGCCCAGGGCCCCCTGAAAGTCACCTTCGTGACTGAAGGCAGTCAGCAGCTCTGTCTATCACCAGCACCGTAAAGTACAGGGGCTCGGTGCTCAGGCCTGGGCCCCTCGGTGGAGTAATATATGGCCTGAGGACAGGCCTAGTAGCTGTTGGCCTAATAATTAAGGCATTTTATCTTAATTTGAGCTGTTCAAAAGCATTCCCCCCACCTCCATTCCTCCCCTCCCTCTCCGCCTTTTTGGGTGGGGGAGGGATGATTTATAGGCCCTGGTGTCTGTAGTTCCTCCATGGAATGTTCCCAGTAAGACCCCAGTGGGACCATTACCCAGCGTATAAGAGGTTAGCTCAGCCTCACAGCATTCCAGGGGCCGACTGCCTTTCATTGGCTGATGCCCAGCACACGGGCTCCAGCTTCCCACTGTCTGTCCTGTCGGCCCCCTGAGGATGCCTTTTGACAGATCAAGGCCTCCCCCCTCCTCAGCCCCTTCCTTGGCCCCTTCCCCCATCTCTCTCCTCCCCTTCCTTGCACACCTCCCTCTGATTTTTTGATTTCACACTGGGGCCCCAAGCATTCTCTGATGACAATATGAGCCTGGCGGATGGGCCAGTAGAATTCCCAGACCATGTGCTTCTGGGTGGAGAGGGTGGCAGTGACCAAGGGTAGCCTGGTACCAGAATAGGATTTTTGGAGCAGGGATCTGAAGCTGGCAGAAACTATACAGGGCAACCTTCTCATTTTACAGATGGGGAAACTGAGGCCAAGGCAAGTGAAGTAATAGTCTAAGGTCCTGCATATAGCAGGTATCAGAGGTAAGATCTGAACCTAGCTCCCTTGGCTCCAAATGTAGGGCTCTTTCCGCTTTCCCTAGGGTTTAGAAATGGAAAGGGCCTTAGTGATAGATCACTGAATCTAATTGTGCCTTTTTACAAATGGGAAAATGGAGTCCCAGGAAACGAATCTAGCATCATGGATGAGAAAGCTTAGCCTTCCAAATCTAGTACATTTTCTTAGGTCACTGACATCCCTCAAGGGGTTCTGCAACAGGAGCCCCCTCAGAGGGGAGCTGCAGGCAGAGAACACTGGGGTCCTGAGTGTTGAGGAAGTGGGAGCACTAACAGATGGAGAGGGTGTCTGGCAGCTGTGTGGGCCC
This sequence comes from Notamacropus eugenii, assembly GCF_028372415.1. NCBI lineage: Eukaryota > Metazoa > Chordata > Mammalia > Diprotodontia > Macropodidae > Notamacropus > Notamacropus eugenii. The sequence continues at coordinate 18,065,284 of NC_092875.1, forward strand.
AGGGGCCATAACTTGAGAGACCCTTAGCCTGGGAAGGATATGGTTACTCAAAAGGGAGAGGCTGGCCCTCTGTCTCCCTGGGAAGCAAAATTCCAGGAACATTTCTGAGTTCCTTGGCCTAAAAAGTGTCTCGTATCAATGGTAAGTTATACATCCGAACTCTCTAATCTGACATTCAAGGTTCACTTTCATCCATCTTACTGCCACTTTTTCGAACTTGCCTTTCCCCCTGCTCTGAAAAGCTTTCCTTGCTCAGCCTGCCCTTCCTTAGGTCTTAAAGTCTCAGAAAAGTCGAGTGCTCTACCCAAGGTCACTCAGGAAATGGTACGATTTTTCACTAAGTTCCTCTCATTCTAAATCCAGTGCTCTTGGCAACCTGTCCTTTTCTCCTTCTGTGTGTGTCCGATTGAATTTCTTGAACATTTGTTCAGTCTCTGATACATGCCAGACTCATAGTGTCATCTTTGCTCGACATTCCCTGCTCTGGCAATGGGCTCATCTCAGTCCGTTGTCTCACACTGTTGACATCTTCCTCATCCTTCCAGGTTGCAAAGTTGCCTCTTTCCTGAAGTCGTCCTGAATTCCCATCCTCACCTACCTCACTTCTCTTCCCCTTTCATAAGTGAGTTCTCTGTTTTCTGCTGTCATACAGACCTTTCCTTTTAGGTCTCTCTGACCCTTATAGCATTGTAGGAATTGTGTGTGTGTGTGTGTGTGTGTGTGTGTGTGTGTGTGTGTGTGTGAATTCTAAAAAGGCAGGGACTATGCCTTTTGAAAACAATATTGTATTTGGAGTCCCAGAACCTGGGTTCCAATCCTGATACTTGGGTGATCTCGGGCAAGTCATTCTTCACTTATCTCAGCCTCAGTTTCCTAAAATGAGAGGGTTAGACTCAGTGATCTCTAAGGTTCCTTTCAACCCTTTAAAAATTTTAAAGACTTTTTGTTATTCTGACCTTGATAAACATTAGCAAAAATGAACTTTTCTACATACACAGTTAAAATGACTCAACAAACGTTTATTAAGCTCCTACTGTGTGCTTATGACAAGCTCTGGAGAAACAAAACAAGGCAAAAAAAGGTCCCATTTCTCAAGGACTCACGTTCTAAAGCACAGAAAAAGGAGGATTGCTGAGTAAACTGTGAGCTTCATTACATATTGCTTTAAAAAAGCAAAACAGCCACGTACTCAAATGAGCAGTTTTCTCCCAAAGCTTTCTGCATTAGCCTCTGACCCTTCCCTGTGCTTTTCCTTTAAAAGCATCATTGACCATCATTCTTTCTTCCTTTTTTTTTTTTTTTGGCATTGCTATTATAAGCCTCGGTAGCTAGGTAACTCAGCAGATAGAGTGCCAGGCCTAGAGTCAGGAAGACCTGAGCTCAAATCTCCCTTCAGACACTTACTAGCTGTGTGCCTTGGGCAAATCGCTCAATTCTGTCTGCCTCAGTTTCCTCATTTGTCAAATGAGTTGAAGAAGGAAATGGCAAACCACTCCAGTATCTCTGCCAAGAAAACTCCAAATGGGGTCACAAAGAGTCAGACATAGCTGAAAAGACAGAAAAACAATTACTAGCCCACTTCTTCCTTCCCTAATTATCTACCCACCCACCCAACTTTTCTCTGTTACAAGGTAGCACATTTAATCCAGAACAAATCCACACATTGTCTACACATTGGAAAATGTATGTCTCATTCTGACTCTTTGGTCTACCATCTCTCCATCTGTAAGTGGGAAAAATGCTCCACCGTCAGTCAAGGAAGCAATCACCACCATGCATTTATTAAGCACCTACTATATACCTGACTTTATGCTAAATTCTAGAGAGATAAAGACAGAATGAAACCATCCCTGCTCAGAAGACGCTTTAGTGGGGCAGGCAAGAAGCACATCTATAAATGCACACAAAGAAAACATAAAATGATTAGTACAAAGAGATAAGGAGCTAGTTTGGGAGAGAGGAAACTAATAAGCTGGGAGATCTGGAAAGACTTCTCAAAAACAGTGAGACAGTCAAAGTTCTAGAGGTGGGCCAGTGGGTCCAAATTGTAGATTATATAGATGAGGAAATTGTGTTTAAGTGACCTGCCCATGTTCAGCTAGCGGAGCAGCGTGGGAAGTGGGATTTGAACCTGGAGTTTCCTGACTCCACACTATTCCATACTCTCTGGAGCTGTGGTTAGTCATTGCATTGATCAAAGGTTCTCAATTTCTACCTCCAAATCTAGGATGCAGTGATGGCAACTATCTCTGGGTAGCTCTTTTTCTTATTTAGAATATAAGCTCCCTCAGGGCTGACATCCTCTGCTCTGTCTAGGGAACTGAACACAGGACTGAGAAAGTATTTGTTTATGAAAGAATGGAATTGGAGCCAGCTTAAACTGTTGTAGTGGAGGCTTCCAGGGTCCAGGACTGTGCTGGGGAAATGGGTCTTATGATCTGCTCAATCATCTTGGCTGAGAGCCTTCTTTGGAAGGTCAGAATCTATCCCAACTACAAATCTGAGTACAGAGAGACAAACAGGGTCTTAGGATGTTAGAGTTTCAAGGGACCTTAGAACATGAAACAGAGAACATGGGACTTGGAAGGAATCTTAGAAAAAAGAACATGGAATGTCAGAGCTTAGAAAACATTTAGAATGTAGAGTATAGATATGTCAGAGCAAGGAGGGCCCTCAGAACAGGGGATGTCAGAGCTGGGAGGGGACTTAACGAGGCTCGATCCTGAGCCCTCTCCTATACCTTTCCTTATATTATCTCATTTGATGATCTCATCAGCTCCTATGGGTTCAGTTCCCATCTCTGTGCTCACAATTCTCTGGTCAATATATCCAGCCCTCGTCCCTCTGAGGAGGAAGTCACACATTGTCACCTACCTTTTAAGCATCTATCCCAAAGTGATCTCAAAACCAACATGTCCCAAACAGAGTTCATCACACACTGTGCACCAGTCCCCTCTTCCCAATTTTCTGTTCCTGTGAATGCCTGAGGATGCTCCCACCATCTTCTGACTCCCTCAGGCCTGAAGCCTCATATCCAGTCTGATATCCAGTCTTGTCATATCTCTGTTCACATCATCCCTCCTCTTGGTCCTCTTCTGTCTACTTGGACAGGGGCTGCCCTAAGCCAGACCTTTTGTACCTCATGCCTGGACTCTCCCAAACCCTTCTCCCTGCTCTGCCTGCCTCAAGCATCTCCTTACTCCAATCCATCTTACACTCAGTTACAAAAGTGATTTTCCTAAATTAGAAGTCTAACAATGATACCCCATTGCTCTCTGGGCTTCCTATGATTTTCAGGGTCAAATATAGACTCTTATTTTTGGCACAGAAATCTCTTCCCCACTCTTCCCTTTTCCTATATTTCTACCATTCTTATACCTTACCCCCTTGACAGAAATTCTACAAATCAGCTACATCCTGGTTGTGGAATTCAGAACCCAACACTACATTTCTCATCTCTATACCTTTGTATTTGCTGTCCCTCATGCCTGGAATCCTTTCCCTTCTGACCTCCATCTTAATTTTCTTGGCTTCCTTCAAGACTCAACTCTAATCTCTGTTGGAGGCCATCCTTAGTTTCTCCTCCCCTACCCCCAACCACTATTGACATTTCAGATGACCTTCATTTAATCTGTCTATATATTGCATATGTCTAGCTATGTCTATGACTCCCCCCAAGAGTGTGAAATCCTTGGGAGCAGGAACTGAGTTTTTCTTGAGCCTTTCTTTCTACCCCCTAGGGTTAGCACAGGACTTGGCACATAGGTCAGCACTTAATAAATGCTTGTTAATGGATTGATTTTTCTGAATCACATAGAATCACAGCTACAAATATGCTTTGAAAAGTATCAAATGGGGGGCAGAGCCAAGATGGTGGAGCAGAAGCAAGGACACGTTTGAGCTTTCGCCTCAAACCCCTCAAAATACCTGTAACAATTACTCTAAACAAATTCTAGAGCATCAGAAGCCACAAAGTGACAGAGTGAGACAGATTTCTGGCCCAAGATAATCTTAAAGGCTGACAGGAAGGTTCAGTTTATCACACTGGGCTTAGAGCAAAACATAGCCCACTGGCCCAGACAGGACTTGAGAAGGTCTCAGGTGCTGAATCACTGGTAGCTGCAGAGGTTTCCAGACTTCTCAATACATAAACACCAAAGACAGTCCTGGGTGGCAGTTCTGGGGTGAGGAGGAGAACTGATGCAGCAGAGCTGTTGGCAGCTGTGGAGAGGGAATCCTACTCACAGATCCAGGGCAGAGAAGAGTGCTTGTGGTTGCTCACAGACCAGAGTGCAGTCCAGGAGAGGAGTAAATACCTCTCCTTTATCATACCACTTTGAAGGAACTGAGAATTTACAGGTCCCTAGAGATATTGCTGAAAACAGCTGTACAAAACCCCTTAAACTTGGTGCAGTACACCCTCACTTAACAAAGAGCTCAAAAGTGAAGTAACTGACTGTGGAAATGACCAAAAAGGATAAAAAATAAGACTCTAGAAATTACTTTGTTGGTGAAAAGATATTTTCTTATGATGAGGAAGATCAAAGCATACAACCAGAGGAAGATCAAAGTATACAACCAGAGGAAGACAGCAAGGTCAAGGCTCCTACATTCAAAGCCTCCAAGAAAATATGAAATGGTCTCTGGCCATGAAAGAGCTCAAAAAATGATTTTGAAAATCAAGTAACAGAAGTAGAAGAAAAATTTGGAAGAGAAATGAGAGCAATGCAAGAAAATTATGAAAAATGAGTCAACAGGACGCTAAAAGGGACACAAAAAATGTTGAAGAAAATAATATCTTTAAAAATTGATGAACCCAAATGACAAGAGAGGTCCAAAAAGCCAGTGAGGAGAATGTCTTAAAAAGCAGAATTGTTCAAATGGAAAAGGAGGTCCAAAAGCTCACTGAAGAAAAGAATTCCTTCAAAATCAGAATGGAGCAAATGGAAGCTAAAGACTTCATGAGAAATCAAGAAATTATAAAACAAAACCAAAAGAATGAAAAAAAAAAAAGAAGATAATGTGAAATATCTCAGGAAAAACAACTGACCTGGAAAATGATCCAGGAGAGAGAACTTAAAAATTATTGGTCTACCTGAAAACCATGATCAAAAAAAAAAAAAAAAAAAAGAGCCCAGACATTATTAGCAAAAACTGCCTTGATATTCTAGAACCAAAGAGTAAAATAGAAATGGAAAGAATCTACCAATCACCTCCTGAAAGAGATCCCAAAAGGAAAACACCTAGGAATATTGTAGTCAAATTACACAGTTCCCAGGTCAAAGAGAAAATATTACAAGCAGCCAGAAAGAAACAGTTCAAGTATTGTGGAAACGCAATCAGAATAATGCAGGATTTAGCAGCTTCTACACTAAGGGATTGAAGGGCTTGGAATATGATATTCCAGAGGTCAAAGGAGATAGGATGAAAACAAAAAATCACCTACCCAGCAAAACTGAGTATAATGCTTCAGGGAAACAATGGAATTTCAATGAAATAGAGGATTTCCAAGCATTGTTGCTGAAAAGACCAGAGCTGAATACAAAATTTGACTTTCAAATACAAGAATGAAGAAAAACATGAAAAGGTAAACAGGAAAGAGAAGTCATAAAGGACTCATTAAAGTTGAACTGTTTAGACCCCTATGTGGAAAGATAATATTTGTAACTCATGGGACATTTCTCAGTATTAAGGTAGTTAGAGGGTTATATATAAGTATATTTATATGTATGTGTATATATTATATGTGTAATGTATGTATATATCATATATGTATATATCTGATATATGTATGTATATATGTATAGACAAAGGACACAGGGTGACCTGAATATGAAGGAAGGATACCTAAAAAATAAAATTAAATGTTCAGCGGAATGTACTGGGAAAAAGAGAAAGGGAGAAGTAGAATGTAGTAAGTCACCTCGCATAAAAGAGGCAAGAAAGAGCTTTTACAATGGAGAGGAAGAGGAGGAAGGTGAGAGGGAATAAATGAACCTTACTCTCATCGGATTTGACTTAAGGAGGGAATAATACACATTCATTGGGGTATGGAAATCTATCTTGCCCTGCAGGAAAGCAGAATGAAGGGGATAGGAGAGGGAGGATAATAGAAGAGATGGCAGATTGGGGGAAGGGGTAATCAGAAGCAAACACTATTGTGGGGGGACAGGTCAAGAAAGATAATGGAATAAATGGAGGGCAGGATAAGATAATGGGAAATGTGGTTAGTCTTTTACAACATGACTGTTATGGAAGTGTTTTGCATGCCTACACATGTATGACCTATATCGAATTGCTTGTTCTCTCAATGAGGGTAGGTATGGAGGGAAGAAGGAAGAGAATGTGGAACTGAAAGCTTTAAAAATGAATGTTAAAAATTGTTTTTGCATGCAACTTAGAAATAAATTATATAGGCAATGGGGCATAGAAATCTATCTTGCCTCTACAGGAAAATAGAGGGGAGGGAGATGGGAGAAGAGGAGGGGTGATAGAAGGGAAGGCAGATTGGGAGAAGGGGTGCATGCCATCCTAGGATGGGGGAGAAGGAAGAGATGGAGAGAAAATTTGGAATTCAAAATCTTGTGGAAGTGAATGTTGAAAACTGAAAATAAATAAATTGTATTTTTTAAAAAAAAGCATCAAGTGTTTTCTAGGTTCCTAGTTTAATTTTTATTATTTACCTATATATAGACACTGATCTTGTCATTGAGATAAAAATGAGGTATGTTCAGTGGAGAAAGATGGTGGCAAAGAGTAGACAGACCCAATTCTGGACCTTCCTGGTGGAGATGAAAACACATGGAACAGGAGTGGGAACACTTGAGGCCTGGGGCCTGCAAGCCAGGCTTGATGATGTCCTGGGTAGGAACTTTCTAGAAATCATTCCCTCAAAAGGCAAGAGAGACCAGAAATTGACCCTAACTCAAGCCGGTCTGATTTGTGGGGGAGGGATCCACAACAGAACTTACTAACTGGAAGCCATGACCTTTGGGATTCTCTGACCTCAGTTTCAGCTACAGAGATACAACCAGAGCCTCCATCCCTCTGTGCTCTTGTTGGAGACAAGTACCCCATTTCTTCGGTTTGTATGATCTTAATCTACTGAATCACAACAGATGGGAGAAGGGAAAAAAAATCTCAATGAAGGATAAGGAAATCAGGGCTCCAGTTCAGGGTTGGTTACCCTTTTCTAACCTATTTGGACATAGTTGTTCACATGCTGTCTCCATCATTAGATTGTAAGGTCCTTGAAGGCAGGAATTGAGTTGCTGCCTTTCTTTGTACTCTCACATAGTAGGTGCTTAATTAATGCTTATTGACTTATTGTGTGATATTGGCCAACTTCTCTTCCCTCTTCGGGCCTGTGGTTTTTGTTTATATGGATATCACCTATCCTGCTAACTGTACAGGTTACATGTATTCAAGGGAGCTCACTGGTTTTTTGGTGAAATTGTCTAAGAATGTGACTGCCTCCTGAAGGTCCTACATGGGTGGGTAGCATGGTGTGAGGAGAGGAGCCCAGGACAGAGACTCAGGGTTAAGAGCTATTTTAATAGTTTAATATTTAATTTAATTTTGTTAATTTAATATTTAATAGGCACGTAGTAGGGGCATAATGAATATTAGTTGACTCCCCAGGTGAACTTGGGCAAGTCACTTAATTTCTTTGGGCCTCAGTTTCCTTTTCTGTCAAAGGAGGGAGTTGAACTACGTCATCTCCAATGTCCTTTCTACCTCAGACATTCTGTGTTCTAAGGTTTCTACCATCTCTGTCATTCTATTGTTTTAAAGGTCCTTCTAGTTCTGACCTAGAATCATAAGATCCAGATTCCTCATTTTTTAAACAGATATGGAAGCAGAGGACCAAAGAAGGTAAATGAATTGCCTAAGGTCATCCAGTTGGAGAATATCATAACACAATATACTGTAATCACAACATTAGAGAATTAGAAAGGACTCCAGTGACTCTTAGGAGGTTGGATTTCTAGTAATGGCACTTATGAGCCCCCACTGGTGTATTTTCTGTTGATGTTCAGACAGATTTAATTAGCTTTTTAGTAAAGGGCATTTACTAATATAGGAAGAGCAATTTAAAAAAAAACACCCCAAACAAAACATTCCTCCTAAATTGAGGAACATTTTATCACTGCACTTTCAAGATTTCTGAGAAGAGTAGACCTTAAGTAGTGAGATACATGTGTAGGGAACCCATGTGGCAAAGGGCAAACTCCTAATTCCTGGTACTGGTAGTCCTTTCTCCTTTTGTGAAGTCCTCCCGAAGTTCTCCTTAGGTGTAGTTTTTTGCTGGCCTCTGAGAATTGGTGTTTTTCTAGATTTCATTTCCAGCTTTTATTCTGCCACAGTGGGTCACACTCCCTGGAGATCCTTCCTCCATTGGCTGGCTAGCTTTCTGTATCCATCCTTGTCTATGTTTGTCCTTGTTGTGCCTTTGTCTGCTTCCAGTTTGATGTGTCATTTCCTATTGGTCAGTTTCTCCAACAACATGGAGGGAGAGGGGGAGGAATGTAGCACTTCCTCTAAACTTGTTCTCACCTCTACCCTTACCACCTTCTGATCCTAACACAAAGGTCTGCTTCCTTTCAGTGCTCCAAACCTGGTCTTCTCTATCTCTTGACTGGCCTATCACTGAACTGAGTAACTGCTGAACTTTCTCCTACTATTTAAACTTTCAGTGACACAGTTAGCTTTGTTGGTTAGATTAGATCCCTTTTTGATCTAATTAGAGAGAAGTCCAGACCTGATAAAGGGGATGTAATGAGTAGAAAATCTTAAAAAAGCCCCATTGAGGTGGGGATGCTGAACCCCTTCCTTGCAGTGGAGTGGAAGGAAGGGGCTAAGTGTGGAAAGCTTCCAACCCGAGGTCTCCTACTTCCTGATCCAATGTTCCTTTCTCTACCCCAAGACCCTCTTTCTATGACCTAGGCTCTTACAGTTCTTCTACTTTATGTCCTAAGGTTCTTGCACAATCCCTGTGAGGGTTTGGTTTGGTCAGTCATCAGTATGTATTTTACAGATGAAGAAATGGAAACAATAGAGAGGTCAAGGCTGCCGAGGTCACACAGAAAGTTAATAAAAGACATGGGACTAAAACTCAGGGCTCCTGCCTCCTCACTGAGTGTTCTTTCCATCCCACCATCTGTTGTGGTTAAATGCCTGGGTGTTGTCCTAGATCCACAGGGCAGAGAGTGGGTGGATTTCTGCCCGGTGCTCGCTTCCTGCCCAACCACAATACCCTGCTTAAGAAAGATGTGTGGTCCTGGCCAGTTCCTATCTTCAAGCGGTGGGGCAGATCCCAAGTCTCCATTTTTGACTTTTTTTCTTCCTCTTCTTTTACTCATTGGGATCCAAAGATATAGAGCTGAAAGGGACTTCGGGGCTACCAGATCCAACCTCACTTCATTACAAATGGAGAAATTGAGGCAAAGAGGGTGTAAGGGATTTGCTCATGTCCACACTAAGTTGTAGAGCCCAGAACTTGAACTCAGGTGCTTAGAATGCAAATTCTGCTTGCCCCAAGATTATTTGTGGCCATCTCCCTGAGATCCTTAAGGTCTTATTGGCTAGAGATTGAGGGTGTGGAAAGGGGATGGAAGGAGATTAATGAGGACTGAGCCTGGGGCCCCCAAAGGAGTGGGCTGGGGGTGGAGAGTGGTCTTTCATGAGTTAAGTTTCTCTGATGTCAGATGTGTGAGAAGGTCCCAGCAGCATCTGCTCTGCATTTGCCATGTCATTTACATTCTTGTCTCCCAAATAACGTTTTTTCCCCCAAAAGAAGAAAAAAAAGAAAGAAAAAAAGACTGTAACCAAATGTGGCAGGTCACGCAGGCCATGGCATGAAAGAGCATTGAAGAGGGCCTCAAGCATCCAGAGTGGAGGGAGGACCCATCTCTGCTCCTGCCTCCCTCCTCCTCCCATCCTCCCTCAATGCCTTCCCCATCACCCTCCAGCCAGACACACAACAGCCTAGTTATTTAGCCTTCTGGAGAGAGAACAAAGTCTTGGGCCCTGACTGCACCCCAGGATGCATTCCCCTTCACCTAGGATGAGGAGAGGGAAACAGGCAGGTACCTCCTCCATAGTCTGAGGAGGACTTTGAAGTCCCACCATTAGAGAGTCATTTCTTTGTATTGAAGCTACTGTCCCTTTGGAAAGGGCTAATAGACAGCTATTAATACCTTAGTATGAATTAGTTGATAAATCCTTGCATTCTTGGCTGGAAGGAGGATAAAGGGAGTTTGGAATAAAAAAGCATAGATTTGGGCAAGGCACTTTGATGGGTGAGTGGAAGATGGGGAAGCAGAAAGAATTGCCTAGCATCTGGTGAGACTGGGCACCATGCCAGGAGGTGGTAGACAGTGCCAAAGATAAACATCATCATATAAAGAACACCAGAGGCATAATGGTCCTGAGAATAAAGAATTTTAGATCTGGAAGTGATGAAAGTAAAGCTAATATTAATAATAACCAATGATCATAGAACATAGAACCTAGGATGTCATAGCTAGGAAGGTCTTTAGGACATAGAATGTCAGAATTAGAAGGAGGCTTCTAACATAGACTGTCACAAATAGGAGGGAAGAGAATTTAAAAACAGAATTTCAAAGTTGGGAGGGAGCTTAAACCATAGAATGTTGGAGCTGGAAGGGACCATAGAACATAGAATATAGAACATTACATTGGGGAGGAACCTTATAACAGAATATGATCTTGGAAAGGTCCCCTGGAGATGATCTAATCTAGGCTCTTATTTTTTCAGATGAGGAAACTGAATCCAAAGTGAATGGAAGAAGTAACTTACTCAAGATCATATAATGAATTCTTCTGGAAGAACAAAATTAATGTAGAAAAAAAGTAATAAAATTCATCTGGAAGAAAAAAAGGTAAAAAAATCAAGGGAATCAATGAAAAAGTGTGTAGGAAAGTGGTGTAACTGTATCAGATCTCAAACAGTATTGCAAAATGGTAATCATCAAAACAATCTGGTACTGTCTATTAAGAGAGTGGTGGATCAGTGGAATAGACTAGGTACATAATACACAGTATTAAGTCACTGGAATAATTTAGCATTTGCTAAACTCAAAGATCCAAGCTTTTGGGATATTTGACAAAAACTGTTGGGAAAACTGGAAATCAGTTCATTAGAAACGAGACCAATATTTCACACTGTATATCAAGATAGTTCAAAAATGAACACATGATTTAGACATAAAGAGGGACATCATAAGAAAATTAGTGGAGCATGAAAGAGTTTACTTGTCAGATCTATGGAGAAGGGAAGAATTTATGACCAAACAAGTGACAGAGAACATTATGGAATATAAAATTGATAATATTGATTACATTAAATTAAAAGTTTTTGCACAAACAAAACCAATGCAGCAAAGATTAGAAGGAAAGCAGGAAACTGGGAAAACATTTTTATAGCAAATTTCTCTGATAAATGCCTCATTTGTTAAACATATTTAAAACAGAGTCAAATTTATAACAATTTGAGCCATTCCCCAATTGACAAATGGTCAAAGATTATGAACAGGCTGTTTTCAGAAGAAATCAAAGCTGTCTATAGACACGTGAAAAATTGCTCTAAATCACTGTTGGTAAGAGAAATACAAATTAAAACAACTCTGAGGTACCACCTCACATATAGGACATTGACTAATAAATACAAAAAAGAAAAATGAGAAATGTGGGAAGGGATTTAGAAAAACTGGGACATGAATGCACTGTTGGTGAAATTGTGAACTGATCCAACCATTTTGGAGAGTTGAGATATAAATAGCTAGGTGGCACAGCCAAGAAGACTAAGTTCATACGCCCAAAGGGCTACCAAACTGTTTATATCATTTGACCCAGAAATACCCAAAGAGATAAAAAAAGAAAAGGATCTATATGTACAAAGATATTTATATCAGTTTTTTTATAGTGTTAAAGAACTGGAAATGGAGGGGATGCCCATCGACTGGGGAAATCACTGAACAAGTTACCATAAATGATTGTAATGGAATACTGTTGTGGAATAAGAAATGATTAGCAGGATTCTCACAGAAAAAAAACAAAACTGGAAACTCTTACACGAACTGATACAAAGTGAAGTGAGCAGAACCAGGAGAACATTGTACATAATCACAACAATATTGTGTGATGATCAACTGTAAATGACTTAGTTATTCTCAGAAACATAATGATCCACAACAATTCCAAAAGACTCATGATGAAAAAATGTTATTAGTCTCCAGAGAAAGACTGATGGAATCTGAATTCAGATTGAAAGACGCTTTTTTAAAACTTTCTTTATTATTCTTGTTTTTTTTTTTTTTGGTGTGTGTGTATTTTTCTTTTACAACATGACTAATAGGGAAATACGTTTTGCAGGACTGCACAAGTGTTAGTAACGCATATCAAATTGCTTGCCTTCCCAAGGAGGGGGGAGGGGAGAGAGGGAATTTAAAACTCAAAATAAAAAAAAAATGTAATTTTTTAGCATGTAATTGAGAAAAAATAAAATGAGAGGAAAATTGATCATGTAATGAATTAATGGCACAGCTTGTGTTAGAACCTACCATGGTACAACAGAATGGGAGTTGGTTCTGGAGTTACCACCCCCTTTCATATCTCAGCTCTTCTACTTACTGTGTGGGCTTGGACAAGTCTTTCCATATTTTTGGGACTCAGTTTCCTTTTCTGTAAAAAGAGAGGGTTGAACTCAATGACTTCTGAGGTCTCTGTCAGATCTAGAGTTCTGATCCTGTGATCCTGCCTGTGTGACCTTGGGCAAACCCCTTTTCTTCTCTGGGCCTCAGTTTCCCCTTCTGTAAAATGAGGAGCATGGGCGTGGTAGCCCCTAAGGTTCTTTCTGATTCTGCAGTTCTGAGTTTTTGGGGCCTGGGACTCTCTCCTCCACACCACACCACTTCCTACCTTCATGTTCCTTGTGCCAAGGACAGGAAGGCATAGACAGTCTGCTGGGGTGTTTAGCCATGAGCCTCCTGCACAGGAAAGGAAGGAGCTTCTCTCGGAAGTTGTTTGGTGCCTGAGCAGGTCTGGGACAGGTGAAAAGAGAAAGAACTCAGAAACCAGAGGCTGGCATATTTGCACTGCTTTACTGAGCCTGAAAGCCTTCCCCATGAAGGTCCAGGGAGGTCTTGGGAAAAGGTGAGATTGGTGTCTGTCAGTCCATGAGGACCCTTTTCCCTGCTGTCCTTAACTCAAAACTCACCTTATCTCGAAGTCTGCAGGAACTCAGTTGCTATGTAGTCCAACTCGTACCCACAAATGAACCCCCTCTTTCAGCGTCCTTAATGAGAGATAAGCTGGGTCCCTGCTTGAGGACCACTGATGGTGGGGACATATCCTCTCCCAAGTCAGGCCAGCAGATAGTTGGCACATTCTCCATCCCTTGCACTCCTTCCCCAAAGAAGCTGCCAGTTTTATTCCCTTGGAGAATTCATCCCTTCCTTCCCTCCCCGCCAAAATCTACCCAGCACAAAAGAACAGGGGAAGGAATGTTGGGTTCATGCCTGAGGACCAGGTTTCCTGTACTGAGGAAGGACCTATATACTGAGATTCCTTTTAGACTCTGGGAACAAAACATTCCAGCTGGGATGGCCCTTAGAACATAGAATATTAGAGCTAGAAGGAATTCTAGAACCCTGAACATAGAATTTTAGCACTGAAATGTGTTATAGAACACAAAACAGAGAATGTTCCAGCTGGGAGGAATCTTAGAATACAAAATGTTCTGTCATTTTTATGCGTGCCCATGTGGCTAGGTGGTGCAGTGGTTAGAGCATCAGCCCTGGAGTCAGGAAGACCTGGGTTCAAATTCAGCCTCAGATACTTAGTGCTGCGTGACCCTGGGCCAGTCACTTAACCCCATTTATCTCAGTTTCCTCATCTGTAAAATGGAGGCACTTTGGCGAAGGGAATGATAAACCACTCCAGTATCTTTGCCAAGAAAATATAAAGTCAGAAACACCAGCAGCATTGTGTCCCCTGATAGAATATCGGTTTCTCAAGGCCAGGGACTGTCTCATTCTTTGTCTTTGTTGTTATTCAGTTGTGTTTGACTATTCATGACCCAGGCAAAGGTACTGAAGTGGCTTTCCATTTCCTTCTCCAGTTCAATTTACAGTTGAGGAAACCGAGGCAGACAGTGGGTTAAGTGTCTTGCCCAGGGCCACACGGATAGTGAGTGTCTAAGGCTGGATTTGAACCCAGGCCCTCCTGACTTCAAGCCCAGTACTGTATCTACTATTACACTCCTTAGCCACCTCTTTGTCTTTGTAGTATCTGGAATACAGCAGGTGCTTAATAAATGTTGATTGCTTGCTTGATTGAATGTAGATTTGGGGCTGGAAAGGATCATAGAGCACAGAACACAGGATGTTAAAGATGGAAAGGACCTTAGAGCATAGAGAACATTAGACCTGGAAGGTATTCCAGAACACAGGAGGTCAGCGTTGGGAGGTGTCACAGATATTCACCAAGAACTATCCTTGTGCTATCTCATTGGGTCCTTCCAACAACCCTGGGAAATAAGTGCTTTTCTTATCCCCATTTTGCAGATGGGGAAACTGAGTTTGAAAGAGGGCAAAGGGACCTGATCAGGGTGTCATGCAGCTAGTAAGTGTGTGAGGCTGGATTTGCACTCAGGTCTTCTTGACTGTAGGCCCAACACTCCACTGAGTTATCGACTAATGGAACATTGAAGCCAGAAGGGACCCTCAGGCATCCTCTAGTCTGGTTCTTCATTTTATAGCTTAGGGAAGCAGAAAGTATTAAACTGGGGTTTGAATCCAATCACTTTACTTTGAAGCTAAAGAAACTCAGATCCAAAGAAGGAAAGGGACTTGTCCAAAGTCATACCACTAAGGAACATCAAGAGCTGAGATTTGCATCCAGGGTTTCTTCTGATTTCCAAAGCTTTTTTCATTGAGTCAGGCTGAGGAAACTGAGGGGAGGCAGGGATGGTTCCAGGACTGGTGGTGTTGAGAGACCTTTTCTACCTCCTCACTGATCTCTCTCCTTTAGGTCAGCACCTGCCTTTCCGGACCTCAGTCTTCTCCTGCTGGCCTCCAGGAGAGGCAGCTGGCAGCTGTGGGCTAGGGTGGGGAGGGTGACCCAGCTGCTGTCACCATGTGTGAATGACAACCCCAGAGATACGGTCCAAATCGCTCAGGAAGGGGAGGACGAGACTTGATCTTGGCCATGTCCTGGACATTCGAGTGTTCAGAGGGAGATCACAGAGTAGGGCCTGGAAGGAGTGGGAAGTAGGGCCGCTGATGAGGCGGC